>NC_132847.1:30698750-31312500 GCF_048164855.1 Canis lupus baileyi | reverse complement strand
TGACAAGCCCAACCCAGATCCACAAGAAACAGAAATTTTCTTCTCCCTTCATGGGAGATTATTAGTGAAGTCCCTGAATAAAAAGACACCAGGAACATTGAAGTGTAGAGACTAAATAAAAGTCTGTGAATGAGTCTCAGCTCTGTTCTCTAGTCCATTAGAATGCCAGGATCCATGCTTTTTCCTCCAAAATCAGTGAGGGATGCCTGGGTGGCTCAGTTATTGAACGTTCTGCCTTTGGCTCAGGTCATGATCCTGGGGTCTTGGGATCGAATCCTGCATCAGGCTCCCCGTGGGGAGCCTGCTTCTCCCTCTGCCTATGGTCTGCCTTTCTCTCTCTCATGAATAAATAAATAAAATCCTCAAAGTCAGGGAATATATAGACAGATTTTTTCTTCTCTAGAGAAACTAAGTCAGCCTAGAGAAAATAAAAATATGCTAATACCTGAGGCTTTCCTGTAGAATAATGACTTGCTGCTTTATCACCCTAAAATGAATTCTATCAACCAATAAGCACTACCTACATATGCAGAGCATATTGAGTGTTTTAAGTTCTTCGCTCTTCAATCCAAAAGAATCTTTAAGAATCAGCAGATATTTAAGGGAAATCTAACATGGGAAAACAGTAAATAAAAGTAGCAAATGCACAAAGTACAAAAACTCTAAGGAATTATTCAAATGGCAATTCTCTTACTTCCTTCAAGTGCTTGTTCAAATGTCATATTCCTTGAAAGGTTATCTTGATCACTTTACTCAAAATTTTGACTTTATTTATTATGTATTTATTTATTTTACCTCTGGTACTCTGCACTCATTTTCTCCTATTCTTTTTTGGTTTTAGTTATGAGTTATGATATCTTAATTCATAAAATGTAATGTTTATGGTCCTCCTCTTTAGATTCCAGACTCCACAAGGACAGGTCTCTTTGATTATCTGTTGGCTGATTTGCTCTCCAAGAGCCTATAACAGTGCTCATGACAGCAGTTCCTTTCTTCTAGGTAACTGATAAATTCAAGATCAGAATAATACAATGTCATAACTAAACAAAAGTTCTATTAATAGCAAACCTTGTCTCTCAGTGCATTAAGCATTTGAGAAAATATGTTAATTTCAATCAAAAGAAATATTTAACTAAGGCAATTTTCAAGGGAAAAATAAAATGATGAGCATAAGGTTCGAACTGAACAGTTTTGTAAGTATAGAGCCATAGGTGAGTGTGAATGAAAAATTTCATTCAGTCCCATAAGATTTCCAAAGTAACAAAATGCATCCCCACTGCTATGCTTCTCACTGATTAGTTCTAGTTCAGTCTAGTACTACGCCACCATCTTTTTAGTGGATCTTGCTCTAATGGGATGGTTGGGTATATTTCCTCCCTAACTATCTTAATGCTGTAAGCAAATTGCTTGATGGTACTCGAGTTGGCATACATCTAGACTGGTAGTCTCTGGCTGAAAGTAGGCATGACTTCTACTTTAACAGCTCTTGATTTGTTTTCCAAATTCAGTATATCCTTGAAAATTGAATCTTGCATGGTCTGAAGTAAACTTTTAAAAACTGTACTTCCAAATATAAAATTGGGTTATGATAAGATTTAGTAATTTTATTAGTTCCTGTGAATGATCAAAGATTAATTAGTTAATTACAATACTCTTACATTATACAAAATTTCTGTGCTTATGGAATGCCTGCTTTGTTCCAAATGCTAGGTTGGGCTTCCCTGAGACACGGATGAATGATATTGACATGATGCTGGTATCTTGATAAGTTTAAAGTCTAGTTACAGTGGCATATTATTCAAATGATCACAAAATAAATTGATAATTCCATATTATGATAATTCCATAAGTGTTATGAGTAATAAAATAAGAGATTAATGCAGGGGCCCCTAATTTTAAATGATCCAAGTCAGGGAAAGTTTGTATGAGCAAATGATATCTAGACAGAGACCATAATGATGGAGAGGAGCTATCTAGAAAGAGGACTCTGCATATTCGAACCATCTAAAGCAGGGAGAACAAAATTGGTGTCATCAGCAAACATTAACCAGGAATAAGGAAATTGAGTCATAAAATATCACTAGAGAAGCTAGGGTTAAATCATTTGGGTTCCTGTAGGTCATTTTAAAAGCTGTGAATTTTATCCCAAGTATAATGGGAATCACTTAAGCAGATAGTGGCATTCACAAGAACTTTAAAAAGTCATTCTAAGTGCTATATGCAACATGGATCTGAGGAAGGCAAGCAATGAAACAAATCTAACTAAGAAGATGCTACACAGTGGCCATAGAGATGGACAGATTGAACAGATTCATAAATAAATGTTGCTAAGTTAAAAAAAAAGTGTGTGTCAGTAAAAAAAGACAAGAAGACACTTTTTTTTTACACTTTGAACTACATGCAAAAAACATCATTTGTGAACACAATATATATAGTGGAGGAATATTTAGACCTATAGTTCTGAAATAAAGTAGAAATGAAAAAAGGGTTCATATTTGAGTTTTCAGTTGGGTTGACAAATGAACAGTTGTTGCTCAAGGACATGGAGAAATAAATTGTCCTCATCACATGTTATGTGTCCTTCCTAGTCATCATCCTATCTTCTTGCAAACATGAACTGGAGAAAGTAATTAGGTCAAACTAGTGGAGATTGGTCTTTAAGCAAAAATATGTTGGTCATTCTGCCACTAATATCATCATTTTATAACAATTAAGACATGTAAGTATGGTCTTGCCCATATGACCTTTAAAAAGACAAAGGAGTCCTTTTGAAAGTTATTATAGCTTATATCTGCTGAAGTCCATGGAAATATGTAAATGATCACAACTAAGGGAAAATTAATACAAACAACCATGAGAAATACATGCTGCAAATTAGAGTTTTTCAGCCCTAGCATATTTTGTCAGAATAATTATTTGTTATGAATTCTGACATTACATTGTAAGATATTTAGCAGCACCCTGGCCTCTACCTCCCAGATGCTGCTGGGAACTCCCATTCCCCCAAATCATGACAATTATCAAAAATGTGTCCAGACATTCACAAAAGTCCCTAGGGGGGCAAAATCCACCTTGGTCGACAGAACTCGTGGTAACTCTACCTTTCTGCATATTTCTTTTTTTAGTCATTAACTAATATTGAAATAATAAAATCTGTGTCCATTACCAAAATGAATACACTATATATTTGATCAATCAATTTGCTATTCTAATTGGATTGACTGCACACCTCCTTATATTTGCTGGAGACACAATTAGTTTTTCTCACCATTTATAATCTTCGTCTGCCAATAGTAATGATCTACCTTATAATTATAGTAGAACCTGAAATGATTAGATTAATAATAGAAATGGCACAGAAACCGTGAAGCTCAAAGTATATTAATTAACAAAACATTTTTAAGTCATTTATATTAAGAAAAATAGATTTCTTTCTATTCGTGCTCATTGTAATGGAAACTTTTTTAAGCTGGTATTGCTGGCAGGATTAATAACTGCTTTCTTGTCTAATCATATTTATATAACTTTTTATAATATACAAATTTATACTGAACTTCTATAGAACAGCTAATGGTTTGGCTTCTAATTATGCACTGTGTAAATAATTCAGGAAACTTTGGAGAAAGACAAGAATTAAATGTAGAGAGCTCCTTGCTAAGAGAATTTTTTTTTTGAATGCTTATGTCTTCCCTTCAACAATCCTTATCTTTTCTTTCTTGCTTCAGCTTCTCTATTGTTCCTCTACTGATTTGGTTATCATAATCTTTGCAGCATTGCAAAACACTTCAAGTTCCCTCTGCAACCAAAGTCAATGAAAATGGCTATTAGACATCTTTTAATTAAATATTCCTTTAGCTTCTCTGTCCCAGTTAAGCCAGTATCTTGCCCTATTACAACTTTTGACTTTTGCTATGTACGTTCTTTCCACCCTAAAAGTTAAAATGTACAGAAGAAATTAAATCTGGTTTTTTAAAAAGTTATGAAGAAAAATATGTCTCTGAGGATCAGAAAGAAACAATCTCAGTAATCAGCATATATCCCAATCTCCTTATTTATGAAGCATATTTAACATTTTATGAGATACCATAGAGAACCAAAAGAAGTAAAAGATAAAACTCTGCTCACCTTTGGTTTTCTTTAAACTGTATTTCTGCACCTTTTACATTAACAGCTTGATTAATACCAAATTTATCTATTTCCCAAGTTCAAACTTGCTGCAGTCTTTCTGTCAGGAACACTGCTACTCTCTCCATTCTCCAAGAATAAGCATTTGGACTTGTCTTTTACTCAACGATCTTGCTCATATTCTAAATAACTAATTTATTTAATCAGATCACTGAGCATCTACTATGTGCTAAGCATTGTGTGCTAAGATCCATAACAACCTTAAGGTAGAGCTTAAATTCCATAAAACAGAAGAGTACTTTATAGGGTGTACAGGATTATATCACTTACTACATGTAAAACTATTAAAACTAACTGACTGAAGTTAGCTCACTATCCCACTGTCAGCACCTTATGTTAATCTCGATCTAACTCTTATATTAATCCTTTATTTTCATCTCTTTACTTTGAATTTCTCAGTATTTCTTCTTATTCTACTTACTGATGGAAAGAAACTTTCTAAAATTCCCTACTCAGCCATCAATATTGAGTTTTATTATCTTTTACGTTAATGAAGTATTCTGGTAATTTATAGTTTGCAATCATGAATATCAAACTGTTACTTAAAACTTCTATTATTAGGGTTAATGATTTTTACATGTTTCTAGGGAAGCTGACTGAAATAGCTCTGTCTCCAAATCTATAAGTCTTTTTGGTAGATGTTCTTTAAAATATAATAACCACAAATACTTGATTAGCTTTGGCTACATGTGTTTGAATTTTTATACATCTGTTATTTCATCTTTTAACCCATACCATGGATTGAAAATGCTCATCCTGAAATAGTAGGAGAAGGCAAGGCTCTGCCACTCTTCTGATTTTTTATTCATCTTGCTCTACTTCTTCATTATGATCGTAATACCACAAACCATATGCCTATCTCTGTATTTACACTCCTGTAAAGATGGCAAAAAGATGGAAACAATTTTTTTATTATCTTTTCCCTATCACAAATCTTGGTTTGACTCTAGACTTGTAATTAACAGTGATTTTCTTAATCTTTGGTAAGAGACTAGGAGGCTCTGGAGGAGGTGAAGGGGCAACTTCTGGAGAAATTTGGAGAGACTGGCAGCTGACTAATATCCATGTCATTATAGTATAAAGCCAGAAGGAGCTTCTAACATGCAGTACATTTTAACTCTTGTAGAACTATTTCAGGAAGAAATATGTTCTCTAAGTCTGTGCTTAAAGGTGCAGAGATTTAAACATTTATGAAAGTCTTAAAGCCTGCCATCAATTTTAAGATCTTAACACTAATTGCTTTAGATAGAGCTATCTCATACCACACTTAGTATCTTCTAGAACCTCCCACATCACTTAGTGTAGGCTTTGCTTTAGGACTCCTGCTAGGACAATCAAAGGCAATGTAAAATTTGTTCAAATTCATTTCTATATTGTCTTGATTCATCTACATGAGTCCGTTAGGGAGCAGTAAGATAACACAAAAACTTCTTTATTTAAAATGTCCAAAGCATTCAGAGTCACATTTAAGAGCCTTGGTCCTCTCTGTTCCATATTCTGTCTATTCACAAACATAGGCAAAAAGCCCAGGAGGTGAATGAAAAAAACCCAAACACTTATTTGAAACCTACTTAAACTCCACCTTCACCCCATCCTCATCACCTGCCCAAGGTATCAGAGTAGGATAATGAAAAATCATAGTTTGTATATGTGTATAAATTTTTAAATTAAAATAATGTGTTGTTAATTGCATAAATTTAAACATATGGTCAACTCAATTATAAAAAAAAAACCTAATTTGTCAGAAGGTAAAGAGAAATAATGATGCAGCAATTATCCCTCTGAACTTGTTTCTTAATTATCCAGGCAAGACAGCTAATGATATCCGTTTCCTAGTTTCTACTGACAGTACAATAATTAGAGGTCATTTAAGAACATTTGTCCCAAGGAGACATAAAGTCAAAATGGTAAACTTAGAATATAAACCTGAAGTCTAATATGAGTCCAAGTTCATGATGCAGAACCAGCAGTCCAGAGATTTTTATAGCCCTTGTGTTAATCATAGAATTTATTTTGTTTCATAACTCTAGACCCCATTAACTGGTCATGATTGGTAGTCTAATACTCTAGGTATTGAACTCAGAGCTCAGAATATGTCCAATGAGATCATCTGAGTCCTTATTGCCAACAAAGCAAAACAAAAATTCTACCACCACCCCTCAACTAAAAAACAAAAACAAAAACAAACAAACAAACAAAAAACCCATAAAATTAAGTACCATCTAATGTAAAAAAGCTTTTTTAAAATTTAGTTTTCAGACTCTCAAACCAATCTCAGGAGTAGTAAGCTCATAAATGTTAGTATGTTAATAACAGAGGCTTTACAATATAAAAATATTGCTATCAGCAAGGCCTAGAGTGGACCATTGCCTTTGAATCATCCCCTGGAAGAGCCATGATCAAAGTCCTATCATGCACGAAAGCCACCCACAAGCTTGGTGTTCCAAACTCTGTGGTGAGGAAATATTTCAAAGAATCAGCCTCCATCTACAGTAAACCTTGTGCTTTTCTATTTTATTTCATGACACACAATGCCATCTGGTTATACAATAAAATATAACTACTCCTTAGAGAAAAGTCAGTTTTTCCCTTCAGAAGAATCCAAGAGCAACAGAGATTCCTCATTAGCCTCTTGATTCAGACTTTTGTTGTTTGAGCACAACTCCTCTTACAAAGGTATATATTTGAATTATTTGGTTGTATATATACTTCTGAAAAAAATGCTTTCTCTTCAACAGCTATCATTTTAAAATAACTAGAACTACATTGTATATTTCCTTAAGTAACAGTGATAAAGCCTTGTGTGAGAGAAATGACCATTACATTTTACTTCCAGGAAAAAAATAGTACAGAATAAAGGGAATAAGTTTGAAAATTCTCTCATTTTACTTCTTATGTTGTTATTAGAATATATATTATTCTTCTGACAAAATTTCACCTTCAGCTTTATAAATATAAAAAAATGATATGCATGTTTTCAATAGAAGCTGTTAATTAGAATAAGAGTTTCTTGCTTAATTTGTTTAAATAAAATTTAAAAACTTTCCTGTAATATCTGCTCTGAAGGACATATTTTCCTTTCTTGCCTAATCAATGTTTCATTGTGAACCACAAAGCTCATATTTAGGAAATTAAAATTCTGTATAAAATAAAATTAGTGACCCCTGTTTTGGGTTAAGATAATAAAGAAGTCAAATTTGAACTGAATAATACATGATTTACCTTCTCAAGGTTCACTGATACAAGTAGTGAACTAAGTGGACCTTATTTTTACTTTAATGACTAATATTTCATTTCAAACTTTTTTGGTAAATCTTAAAATGTTCAGATTCATGACTGCCTTATTTTATCACAATTTTTAAGTACATACTTACCAAATAGAGCATGGGGTACATGTAAAAACTGACTCTTCAGATATGAACTCATGTTAATTTTAGTATAGATGCAGATGTTTATATACAGAAATAATCATAGGTGTGTGTGTATATACAAGTTTGAATATATGTAAGTATTTTCTTTCTCTGTCAGATGAGGGGACCTAGCAACAACAACCCCCAATAGCAATGGGCAAACCTCACAACTGGGTCTGGTTTTTAATAGCATTTTTCAATTAAAAGCTCTCCTTGGAGAAATGGGTGATTATAGGACTGGAACAGGAAACGTATAAGATGAACCCAGAGCATTTCGAAGTGTAGGAAAATAAGGTCTTAAAAACCCATAACTGTGGGGGTATGCCAAATGAACAAAGAATACAATTAAAAGAATTCCCAGTAGACAAACCTAGAACACTTTTTTTCACCAAAATAAATACTGTAGCATTAATTTATCACCCACAGTATAAAATATTTATACATCTGTGCTAATATGGATAAATTATTGTTTGAATGAATAAATAAGAATAAATAAACCTATATAAAAGGGTTCTAAATAATTTATGTGTATACTCTGCTTTCAAGAAGGTGAAACATAACTCCCCACTCCTTCAGTGTGGGCTGGATAGTGACTTCCTTCTAAATTGTACATTATGTAAAAGGAGGAAAAAGCATAACTTTATAGTGGAAAATTTTAACAAATCCCAGTAAAGTGGCATCTACATTATACCTGATCAGTACTCCTCAACACTGTCAAGGTCTTCTAAAACAAGGTAAGTCTGAGAAACTTTGCAGCCAAGAGGAACCAAAAGAGATAGGGTAATAAGTGTTATATAGGATCTTGGATGGAATCCTGGAGCAGAAAAAGGATGTTAGGTAAAAGCTAAGGCAATCTGAATAAAGTATGGATTTTAGTTAATAATAATGCTTCAACATTGGTTCATTGATTGTGACAAGTATAACCATACTTGCATACGTAACATGTAGAATGTAGAATGATAACATGAAGGGAGTGGATGTTGGATATATAGGAACTCTTTGTGCTATCTTTGCAGTCTTTCTGTAAATCTAAAACTTTTCTTAAATTAAAAGGTTATTTTAAAAAATACCCCCTCAGTAAACTAAAAGAAAGGAAACTTGTTACATGTTGTTTTTTTCTCGATCACCTAAAGGTAAAGTGCAAAGCTTTCCACATCCTTGGGAAAGTGGCAGAGTTGACTCCTGACAGTTTTAGTTCGTTGACATTGAAGTCTCCTAGTAGAGAACAGGGATAATGAACAAGTGATGTTTCAATTAACTTGGAGATATTTCAAGTGTGTAAGATGATGTTGAGTGGAAAAGGTAAGATGTAAAAAAGAGAAGAAAATATTATGTGATCATTACTGAGTATTTAAATAAAAGAAATGTTTTTAAAAACCTTTCCATATCATGATGTTCCTTCAGTCTGCCCTAGTCTAAGAATAGGTCCCTCATCTCATAGGTAAGGCAAAGCTTCACGAGTCTTCTATGGAGATGGAATGATACGTTTTACCTTATTCACTTCACTTGGCAGATTGAAAAACCTTTACAGAAAAGAAAACATATTAATATAGAACATAATCATAGAGGATATATTAGGTTAAGTAACTGAATTTAAAATCAAGAAATTTATGATATATGAATTAATTTTATATGAATATATACATTATATTCACACATGTACATAAACACACACAAAATCCCTTTTGAAATAGGATTTTTTTCCAATTAGAAACCAAAAATATAAAAATTAAAGAGGAATATTATAAAATATTTAAATTTAGGGTTATTCCCAAAGAAGAAAGATTTTCTAAATATTTGAAAAAGGTGGTAATAGTAGATAAACTTCAATTCCAAATTACTCTTGAGATAACAAAACAGGGAAAGAGTTCATATGGAAAGTGGAAATAATTTATATATATATATATACATATATATTTCATAATTGCTTACTGCAGTGTATCTCAAATTTTATAACATAATATTAACAAGTTAATAGCATACTGCAAAATCAGGTCTTCCAAGGAAGTACTGGTTTATATTATTGATATGTTAAAACCTAATCAAAATCTCTAATGAATTTCCAGAGCAAAAGGTTAAGATGTTTTCTAGCAATTATTCAAGGAACCAAGTTATTTGCACCTCTGTTGGTGGTATCCTCAGGGACATGAAATCCTGAAATTTCTTTAAGTCTGTATTTAATTTTAAGGAAAGCAGTCACTTAAATTTATCATTTAAAATGACCATTTCCTAAAAGGCTTCACATTTTTAAAGAGAAAATAAAGTTTTTTTTTTTCTAAAGGATATTTATATAGTAAAAAATAACCACCACTACTTGTGAATTAGTGTTATGGTAATAGTATCATAAAAAGTGATTGTATATTCAAAAGTTTATGCATATGCCTTAGAAACATTTTTGACAGGATGTATCACCTTTTCATGTTATCTGTTTATTTTTAAAGGAATTGATACCAATCAAATTTTAGTAAGAAATATATATTTTGTAGCTAGAGAAAGCACTCACTAACATATGTCATTGAGTCACCTTTGCTACTATTCATGTGATCTTAGGTAACTAAGACCTCCTGATACTCACTTTTCTTTTTTTTTTTTTTTTTTTTTTTTTTTTGATACTCACTTTTCTATACTGTGAAACACAGAATGTAATAGATGATTTCTATGATCACTTCTTATTTTAAAATTTTATAATGTAAGCTCACTGATGGCAAATATTATGTCTTACAGCTATAGCACAGAGGGGTACTTGCACACAAAATTTCACAACTGCCTAAATAAGTGATGTTATATCATTCATCATTGGGAAAATTAGTTATCAAATTAATCTCCCATGTTATAAATCATTTCCCAATGTTAACTTTTATTGTTCATGCCAATCATAATGCTTTGATTCAAGGAGTTTTCATACAAAAACCACTAACTTAGTTTGGCTCCCTAACATGAAAATTTAAGACTTGTAATGACAAATCATAATTACAAAATACAAGTAGTCAATAAGAGGTTAATCAAGATTAACTATTAATAAATGGTTAATAAAGATCTAGTAGTTTTGCTACTTAGGATACCTACAAAATAAATTGGTTGTCAACCAAGTCATCTTTACCATGCACATGTATCTGGGTATATATTTGCATGACATTAACAGAAAATACGTATCATTTGAAAATGAAAATGCATTTGCATTTGGTTTCTAGATAGCAACCTTTTGCTAGCCCATTGCACTTTTCAGTGAACTTGCTTGCATGATAATGCTACCAGGAACTACAAAGCATCCATTTAACTTACTGATGAAATTCAAGCACATGATGTCATTTTTTTCAAATTTTAATTTAAATTTTAGTTAACATATATTGTAATACTGGTTTTAAGAGTAAAACTTAGTGATTCATCCATCACTTATTATACCCAGTACTCATCACAAGTGCCCTCCTTAATACCATCACCCATTGAGCCCAACCCCCACCTACCTCCCCCTCCATCAGCCCTCAGTTTGTTCTCTACAGTTAAGAGCCTCTTATGGTTTGCTTCTCTCTATTTTTTTCTTTCCCCTATGTTCATCTGTTTTGTTTCTTAAATTCCACATATGAGTGAAATCATACGGCATTATATCTTATTGTCAGACAATAATTTTTGTAATTAACTAAAGACTCATGAATTCAATTACAAATAACAATGAAAATGTAACCATCTTACTGTTTGATAATTTCCTTGTTTATACATATTTTTTTCATCTGATCTAACGTATACAGATATCACATGGTAAAGACTAATTGCTAGTTAATAACTGTGGAGATGCTTAGGTGGTAACATGGTTTTAAAGTTTATATGAAAGTGTTCAATATAGCATAAAAATAAGGATATTATGACTTGATAAAGCTCAGAATGGGGCAGGGCAAAGTGATGTTTAAACATAATAGACCACAGCATGGCACAATTTAGTATAACATGATACAATATAACTACGTATGTATCTAAATTACACACACACATACATTCTCCTTCAATACAGGATTTTTCCAAATGGAAGTCTATAACATAAAGACTATGGGGAACATTATAGATATCTTAAATTCTTAATTTTCCCAAAGAAAGAATGTTTTCTGACATTTGGGAAAGATAATTATAGTAAATAAACTAGAAAACAAGTGAAAGAAACCAATGGAAAAATTCAGATTGGAGTGTAAACAAGTTTTCAGTATGTTTAGAAATCATTCCAAACAATCCTTTTATAAGATAGAATACTGAATGAGAAGAAACAAATTGGTCTGACCTAGCTCTTCATTTATTGTTTTGTCCATATCAAGCCAAGAGTTGCTGAGAAATAGCTAGAAAATCTTAATGGGAAATCTTGTGTACATTTCACCATTATAGGTTCCTACTAGGCAGCCTCACTTCGCCTCCTAACATTTTGCTTCAGAATTTGGAAAGCAGATGGGAAAGCTAAGATTGAAGAAAAAAATAAAATAAAGCAATGCTTTCAAAGGCATCTGAAAACAAGTAAATGGACTCATTTTCACTGGTGCACTAATACCTTCTTACTAGAGTGAAATGTCAAAGTTGTTTCCCAAACTCTAGTTTACTGGTTGACTGTGAAATACTTATTCTACATGCATTTTGAAGAAAAAAACAGATTTATACAAATATGTTTCTTCGGACTATCTTCAACCCTACATATTACTTTATTGGTACTCTTGAAATTACTGTAAATAAAAATCCTTTTAAATACAAATTTGTTTCACAATGGCCCTTTGATTACCCTTTTCATTAATATAATTTATGCTTAGCTACTGTATCTGTCCATGATCATTTAGACTCAAATATAACTGAAAACTTTGGGGGCATCTGGGTGGTTCAGTTAAGCAGCTGCCTTTGGCTCAGGTCATGATCCCAGAGTCCTAGGATGGAGCCATGCATTGGGCTCCTACTCAGCAAGGAATCTGCTTGTCCTACGACCCCTGCCCCTACCCCCTGTTCATTCTCTTTCTGTCTCAAGTAAATAAATAAGTAAAATCTTTTTTAAAAACTTAAAATTTTCAAAGACTTGCGTTTTAAAAATAACTCCATAACAAATGATAATGCACTGAATACTTTCCTTCTGTGTGTCCAATATAACTAGTCCTCATAAACATTGGATGGATAGAAAAACTATAAAGTCGCCTACAATCTGGCAAGCTGCAAACTTGAGACACATTGTATAATTTAACACTCAAATTTTATAGTGCTGATTATAAATATTGTAGTAATTTCTGAGGAGGAAAAGGTGGTGTTGACGTAGTAAATAAACACATGGTGACTGGGTCATTTTTAAGTGGGAATGACACATAAACATTTCTGCCAAAGTTTCTAAACTAAAAAGCTTTTAAATATCAGAAAATTTTAGGTAGTTTCAAGACTGTGGCCAGTGCCTTTACTCATCTATTCGGTTACAATTTTTGAGCATATATTTGCCAATCACTGTGCTAAGCAAACATAAGTGAAACACAGCCCCTGTTCTTAATAATTTCACAGCACAGTAAGGGATGTATAGGTGCAGAATAATAATTATAGTAAATTGTGATTAGGATTAAAATAAGAGATTGAACAAGAGGCAATGGATCACAAAGAAGTGAACAACTTAATTATCCTGGGGTGGGGGTGGGGTGGTAGTCAAGAAAAGCTCTAAAGGAAATGTTTTATTTGAATGATATTAAGAAATGTATAAGAACATTCCAAGTGAAAAAAAAATCATTAAGAATATGTAGGTCCTTCGAGGAAGTAATATGTAGGTCATCGAGGTCTGATGACTCAGAATTGTGAATGAGCATTATGAGTTCTGTGATTATTCCAGTAGGACTAGAGTTTGGGATATATAGTAGGAAGAGATAGAGAGATGAGATTGAGATCCTAGTAGTGGTAAAATTATGAAGTGAGGGTCATATGGCTGATGCTAAGGGGTTTGGTCTTTCCCTCATTGTTAATGGGATAATTTATGACTCAACCAGATTCCTATGATAACAAAAGGGAGTACAAGAGCTGAGACAAGTTTATTACCACCAGACTGTTCTGAACACACCAGAGTATATGCTCACATACAATAAAGAGTAGAATGTTTTAGGTGGGGCAAGAACCCAATAAGAATTGCTTATTTATTTTAATAATTCTCATGACAGTAAAATGGAGAAATAGAATAAAAGAAAACCCTTTGGGAATCTATTGCAATAGTTCCAATAATGACATGCGTTAGTAGTAATGGAGATGGTAACGAAACAGAAAATTCAGGAGATAAATCTGAAGCAGAATTGATACCATAATGTGACCAATTAAATGTGCAGTGAGAAGAAAGAGAGGAGAGAATATCCAGGCTGTTTCAAAAGAACTTACCACAGAGAATGTACAGTGACATTATTTAAATAGAGAATTCTGTAGGAGGAGAAGTAGTGGGGGATGGGAGTGGAAATGAGATTATACAATGGATTCAATTTTGAGCATGTTAAGTGTAAAATCCCTTTAGTAGACCAAGGAATTGAAATCTACTGTGGACTGAGAAGAGAGGTTAATTTGCAGAGATAGTATTCTCATAGCAGCTATCCATGTACAAAGAGTAGTCAAGGCCATGCAAGTAGATGAGTTCACCCATCTCTTTTAGACAGATCTTGAGAAAAGAGAGAATCAAAATTAGTGTTATAAGAAGCACTAATATTTAAGAGTTCTTAAGAACTTAAACTTAACTTAAGAGAAGAAGCCTGTGATTAAGACAGGAAGTGAACAACCAGAGTTAGGAGGGGAATTACTGAAGTATGCTGTCTTGGAAGACAAGAACAGAACTAAAGAAATAAACTAAATAACAGAACAGAACTAAAGAAATAAAGTGCTTCAAGATAAATAGGGCAAAGTCTGAATAAAAGTGACTAATGGATTTAGCACTTACACAGTTACTAATGACTTACCAAGGTTGATGCAGTAGAATGATTAGGGCAGAGGTCAGAGGCACTAGCATTAAGGGATGTCTGGAAATAACAAGGGCTTGGAGCCATGAAGTGTTTCCTCTTCCAGTTAGTTAATGAAGAAGGAAAGAAAGATTGAGTGGTAGTTTGAAAAAAATATTTTTTCTTCCAAATTTTTATTTAAATTCTAGTTAGTTAACATACAGTGCAATATTGGTTTCAGGAGTAGAATTTAGTGATTCATCACTTACATACAACACTCAGTGCTCATCATAACAAGTGCCAGAGAGTTGATTCTTGATCATTCTTTGTAAACTGAAGAGAAGTCAGAGAAGAAATTTTTAGCATTATAGGAAATAGAGGAACATTTGATAGAGCAATATATGAGGCAAGTGGGATGGGATTTAACTTTGAGGAAAAGTGAAATATGTTTTCCTTTAAGACTGGAGAGAAGGTGACAAGATAGAGTATTTTAAGAACATGGAGGGAAAAAAAAGAGAAAAGAGAAAAAAATTGAAAGGCTTCCATGAGTATAGCTAAATCATGATATGTTATTCAGTAAATGAATTTGAAACAACTAATGGCAAATATGTATGATTTTACATTTAACATTTTTTAAGCACTGAGAAACGCATGTGGAATATGGTATTTATGTTTCTCAGTGAACATTTATTTTCTCATCTGCCCAAGGATAATAGCAACTGTATTTGACAGATATGTGTTCTATGTTAACTTGATGTTGTTGAATATTTTTTGTAACAAAGAAGGTAACAAAGCAGGTAAAGAACTGATACCTGAGCTCTTATTCTGTACCACATGCTGTCATGTTCTCCAAAAGTCCTTTGATAAAAGCATTGTTCACATTAATAGAAAATGAAATCAAATCTCAGGAAAGTTAATGTTAATTGATCACATAACTGGTTAATAATGGAGGCAAAATCCAATGGTTAGAAGAATCTATGAGCTATCCATTATACCAGGGTACTTCTCTTGTAGGACTGTCTGTATTTTCAATATTACTTTTACATTAAAATATGAAAAAAATATATTTATGAAGAATGACTAAAAATATCACTAGAAAATTTTTATCATGAAAAACGTATTGGTGGACAGAGAGAAATGATTGAAGATGTTGGAGAAATAGATCTGTAACATTTCTTCACTGGTGGGAGCAGAGGACTAGCAAAGTTGGGTACTTCATGTTAATATTGTTTTATTCAGCCTTTCAGGCTAATTAATTCTGGATGCATCTGACTACAAAATAACCAGGGCAATTGTAGGGGAAAGGTAAAGATAAAACTTATAACCATGGCAGGAGCCTTTTTATGACTCAAGAATAATGTTAGGATCAAAAAGTTTTAAAGATGTTTTCAAAACCAAATTCATGGGGAACTAGAATAAATAAGCTGTATTAAATTGACCATGGTCCTGTGGTTAAGCTGACCCTTCAGGACAAGCATGGCCCCAGTTATCTGCCACAGGCTAATGTAAGACCTGAAAGAGTGCAACTCCAAGAAAAGGATTATTTTGGGTTTATTTACATTGAACATTATGTTCCTCTGACTAATCCTGGGCATTACTTGTAAAAGTAAGAACAACAACAATGTTTAGATTAACTCGTGTTAGAGATGATAAATTCATTTTAAAATCCAAAGAACCTGGTAGGACATGGCAGTAAGATTGTATTATGGTTGAGTAATTTTTCCAGACACAAGGCTTTGTTATTTAGGAAAGTCACAAAGCTTAAAAAAGATTGACTATAGTAAAGGAAATTATAATTATTGCTTGCTTATCAGTTTTTCTCTATATAAGTGTATTGAACAAGGAAACATGAGGTATTCAGAATTCTTCAGTATGGGCTATTTGTCATACAGGGTCAATATACTTCTAGTATCTTCACTATGATCAATGTAGTACAATTAGAGAGATGTTTGTATCGGCATAGTCAAGACTCATTTTATGGTAAAGAGAAACCATTTTTAATTTTTTTTCAACTTCAATCTAACTATTTTCTTTGTTCAATAACAAATTTGAAATGATGTTCACTTAATTGAACCAAATGGTCATAAGGAAAGGGCAGCTGCAGACTTATAACTAAGCATATAGTTTTGGGGAACACTGTCATTTTTCTATTTGTTCTATCACTAGTGATAATTGGACTACTTCCTAGCAGTTGGATACTTTCTGTATAAAAGAAAATATAAAAAACTAAATTACAGACGTTGTGTGAGACTAAAAATGAAAAGAGATGAGAAGACATAATTGAACCTGTAAAGGGTTCATTTGTAGATGGGACATTTCCTCCTGGGAAATGAAAGATCTCACAGCAATACAATGAATCTACTTCTGATTTATGGTAATTAATTCTGAATGTGGGTTATCTACCACATTGCTCACTACAGAAGATGAATTGTACAACCGAATTATCAGGGTCTTGGAAGTAAAATTAGCATAACCTTAGCATCTTCACATTTCAAGCATAGATCAAGCCATCCTGTCTTATTTCACTGCCCAAAGGTCCAATTATAAAAAGGAAATGAAGCAAAGAAGGAATAGCTTTCCTATGTATTCTTCCATGACACAAGTTTTTTTGGATGTCACACCAAGTTTAGAGGAAGATTGAGATACTTTCACTCCATTAATTCTAACTTCAAGAGAACAACTGAATGAGACTAGATCTTGTCCCCAGTGGAAGGATGTTTCTTCATACCCACTTTTGGAATGGAATAACATAGTTTAAAATGTTGAAAAGTACTCATACAAGCCTCTATTAAAATAACAAATAATTAGGTGTTCCTAAAAGAAAAGTTGGAGCTACCTTTACTGAAATGTGCATAGTACTTAATCTTGGACAGTACATTTGGGCTTTAACAGTAATTAATGACTATATCAAGGCTGCAGAAGTCAACATTAGCATTTAGTCTACAGCTATTTCTAAAAGAAAACAAACAACTGTTATGGTCATTATCTCTTCAAACTAAGTGGTAAGATTTTTTTAATCAAAATGATAGAATCGTGTTTAGAGAGAAAGTTTAAAATTCAAACAATTAATACCATATGTTCAGGAGAACAAACTGCGGGGTCACTTATATAGTCAGAATCAAATACAGTGCCTGAATTTATAGAAAGTTAGCAGTCACAAAAGAACAGAAAACATAAATCATCTGAATGTTTCCAAATGTCCAAGATTGGCTTTTTAATAGAAAAATTTCTGAATTTTATGTGATCCTTTTTTGCTATTTAATTATTTGATTGGAGTTCATATCTTGGGGCAGTTTTAGGGTCAGAAAATTAAGCACACCAAAGTGGTATATTTGTTACCATTGATCAACCTACATTGACAGATCATTATTGTCCAAAGTCCATGGCTTAGATTGGTTCACTTTTGGTGTCATACATTCTATGGATTTGGACAAATGTATGATGACATGTATATACCATTATACTACAATACAGAGTGATTTTCCTATCCTAAGAGTCCTCTGCACTCTGTCCTATTCATGCCTTCCTCCCCTGAACCTCTGGGAACTGCTGTTTTTGTTTTTTTTAACTGCCTCTATAGTTTTCCCTCCCTGAATGTCATATAGTTGGAAACATTCAATATGCAGTCTTTTCACATTGACTTCTTTGATTTGGTAATATCCATTTAAATTTCTTCCACATCTTTTCATGACCTAATATCTCATTTCTTACCAGTGCTGAATAAGACTTCACCATCTGGATGTACCTCATTTTATTTATCCATCTTCCTGCTGAAGGATATTCTGATTGCTTTCAACTTTTGGCAATTATGAATAAAGGTGCTGTAAACATCCACGTGCAGGTTTTTGTATGGACATAAGTTTACAAGTTCTTTGGGTGAATCCTGAGCAGCATGATTGCTGGATCATATGGTTAGAGTATATGTTTTGTAAGAAACTGCCAAACTGGGACACCTGGGGGACTCAGTGGTTGAGCATATGTCTTTGGCTCAGGTCATGATCCTGGGGTCCTAGGATGGAGTCCCACATCAGGCTCCCCTTAGGGAGCCTTCTTCTCCCTCTGCCTATGTCTTTGCCTCTTTCTGTGTCTCTCGTGAGTAAATAAATACAATCTTTAAAAAAAAAAAAAAAAAAAAGAAAAGAAAGAAGAAATTGTCAAACTGTCTTCCCAAGTGGTTATACCATTTTGCATTCCTGGCAGCAATAAATGAGAGTTCCTGTTGCCACACTTTCTCACCAGCATTTGGTGTTGTCAGTATTTCAAATTTTGGCCAGTCTAATAGATATATTAGAGTTTTAATTCACATTTCTCTGATGACATATGATGTGGAACCTATTTCCATATGCTTATTTGTCATCTATATATCTTCTCTGATGAGGTATCATTTCTGGTCTTTGGCTCCTTTTTTTTCCCAATTGTTTTTATTTGATAAACTAAACATAACATGAAATTTACCACTTAACATTTTTTAAATATTGTGGATTTTTTTTTAAATTTTTATTTATTTATGATAGTCACACAGAGAGAGAGAGAGAGGCAGAGACACAGGCAGAGGGAGAAGCAGGCTCCATGTACCGGGAGCCCGACGTGGGATTCAATCCCGGGTCTCCAGGATCGCGCCCTGGGCCAAAGGCAGGCGCTAAACCGCTGCGCCACCCAGGGATCCCAATATTGTGGATTTTTTATTGATAGTGTCTTAAGCAAAGGAAAACATCGAACCTACTTTATAACAAATATACCTTTAACTCTTTGGATTTATGTGTTATATCCATAAGGTAAAAAATGTAAACATAATTAGATACAAACAGTACAAAATTAACTTTTTCAAAGAGAAAAATAAATTCAATAAGGCAGAGGATTTTTACCCAGTTCCATACCCATTTAATAATTTCTAAGTGTGCATTTTAGTGGTATTATACATTCATAATGTTGTACAAAAAATTACCACCATTCATCTCCATCTTGTAAAACTGAAACTCTATGCTCTTTAAACAAACACTCTGCATTTCCTGAAAACCACCATTTTACTATCTGTTTCCTTGATTTTGATTACTCTATGTATCTCATTTAAGTGAAATCATACAATATCTGTCTCTTTATAACTGGTGTATTTAACTTAGCTCAAAGTTCATCCATATTGTAGAATTTACCTCCTTCTTCAGGCTGAATGATACCAATACAATTAGTTTTATGATTTGCAAATGCATTCTCTCATTCTGTGCATTGCTTTTGTTTGTTTTATTTTATGCATTATCTTTTGATGCACATAATTTTCTAATTTTTATGAAGTCTGTTTTTCTTTTGTTACCTGTATGTTTGGTGTCATATCCAAGAAATCATTGTCAAATCCAGAGTCATACAACTTTTTCTTGTAGTATTCTTTGGTCTCAGGGTAATGCTGATCTCATAGAATGAGCTAGGAAGTATTCTCTTCTGTTCAATCTTTTGGAAAAAGTTGAGAAGGATTAGTATTAGTTCTTCTTTAAATATTTGGTTGAATTTAGCAGTAAATCCATTGAGTCCAGGGCTATTATTTGTTTGGAGATTTTTGATTACTGATTCAATCTCCTTACTACTTAAAGATCTATTTTAATTCACTATTTCTTCATGATTTCAACATGGAAGATTTTAAATTTCTAGGAATTTGTTCATTTTATCTCTTAGTATAGTATTCTCTTATAATCTTTTTATTATATTATTCTGGGACTCCAGGATCACACCAGGAGCTGAGGCAGATGCTCAACCATTGAGACACCCAGGCACTCCTCTTTTTAAAATCTACCCATTTATAGCTATAAATTTGCCCCTTAACACCATTTTGCTGCATCTCATAAGTTTTCATTGTCATTTATCTGTATTTTCTGATTTCCGTTCTGATTTCTTCTTTTATCCACTACTTGTTTAAAAGTGTGTTGTTCAATTCCCACAACTTTGTGAATTTTTCAATTTTCCTTTAATCAATTTCTAATTTTATCCCTTTGTAATCAGGGACATACTTTGTATTATATATATCCTTTTAAATATATATATGGTCTATCCTGTGAAATATCCTATGTTCACTTGAGAAGAATGTACATGCTGTTTTGTTGTGAAAGTTGTTTTGTATATGTTCATTAGATCTAGTTTTTTATTAATTTTTTCTTTCTTTATCTAGCTTCTCCATGACTATTCTATTGATTATTATTGTAAATGAGCTAAAATCTCCATCTATTTTTATAGAACTGTTTCTCCCTTCAATTCTGTCAGTCTTGCTTATTGTATTTTGATGATCTGTCACCAGGTCCATAAATGTTTATAATTGTTATATCTTCTTGTTGTGTTAAAATTTTTGTTAATATATAATGTCATTCTTTGCCTCATACACTTTTTTGACTTAAAGTCTACTTTGTCTAATATTAAAATAGTCACCACTAATCTCTTTTGGGTAATATTTGCATGGGGTATTTTTTTCCATCCTTTTACTTTCAATTATTTGTGTCTTTATATCTAAAGCTAGGTTTTTTCTTTTTCTTTCTTTCTTTCTTTCTTTCTTTCTTTCTTTCTTTCTTTCTTTCTTTCTTTTTCTTTCTTTTTCTTTCTTTCTTTCTTTCTTTCTTTCTTTCTTTCTTTCTTTCTTTCTTTCTTTCTTTCTTGGAGGCTCCATACCCAGCATGGAGCCAAACTCACAACCCTGAGGTCAAAACCTGGACTGAGATCAAGAGTCGGACACTTAACTAACTGAGCTATGCAAATACTCCTAGTTAGATTCTTATAGACAGAATGGACTTGTATCATATTTTTACATCCATTCTACCAATCTCTGTCTTGATTAGAGACTTTAAGTCATTTACTTTTAAAGTAACTACTGATAAGGAGGAGCTTCCTTTTGTCATTTGTTTTGTATATGTAGTCATAGCTACTTTGTCTCTCATTACTTGCATTACTATCTTTTGTGTTTAGTTGATTTTTTGTAGTGAAATGTTTAAATTCTTGGGGTACCTGGATGACTCAGTGGTTGAGCATCTGCCTTTGGTTCAGGTCGTTGTCCTGGGATGTAGTCTCACATCAGGTTCCTTGCAAGAAGCCTGCTTCTCCCTCTGCCTATGTCTCTGCCTCTCTATGTGTATATCTTTCATGAATAAATAAATAAAATCTTTTAAAAAATGTTTAAATTCTTTTCTTATTTCCTTTTGTATATATTCTACAGCTATTTTCTTTATGATTTCTATGGATGCTATATTTAACATTCTAAAGTGATAATGCTCTAATTTGAATTAATACAAGCTTAATTTCAATAACATACACAGACTCTGTTCCTTTACTGTTCTGTCTCTACACTTTTGGATGTTGATGCAACAAAATTACATTTTTTTATAATTGTATATTCAAAAATGCAAACTAATGGTTTTAAATGCATTAATCTCTTAAATTTTGCAAAAAATACCCAAGATTTGAAGTAATAAACTCCAAGTACAATAACATTAGTTTTTAGACTACTATTTTTTTTGTGTTTAAATGTAGTAGTGTCTTTAATCATGTAGAAAACAAAAAAAAAGTACTGTAACTAACCATTATTACAATGACACTAGCTTTTATAATTGTCCATACATTTATCTTTCCTAGAATTTTGATTCTTCCACAAGTTACTATCTAGGGTACTTTCATTTTCCCTTGAAGGACACGCTTTAGCTTATTTTGCAAGGCAAGCTTACAAACTCTCTCATTTTTTATCTG
Organism: Canis lupus baileyi; assembly: GCF_048164855.1. Lineage (NCBI taxonomy): Eukaryota > Metazoa > Chordata > Mammalia > Carnivora > Canidae > Canis > Canis lupus. The sequence goes on along the minus strand of NC_132847.1, from coordinate 31,290,290 downwards.
AGGCTTTCTTATTTTCACTTTGCCTTTTAAAAGATAATTTTGGGGACTCCTAGGTGGCTCAGCAGTTGAGTGCCTCCTTTTGGCCCGGGGCATGATCCTGGAGTCCCGGGATCTAGTCCCATGTTGAACTCCCTGCATAGAGCCTGCTTCTCTCTCTGCTTGTGTCTCTGCCTCTCTCTCTCTCTCTCTGTCTCTCATGAATAAATAAATAAAATCTTAAAAAAAAAAGAAAGACAATTTTGTCAGGTATATGATACTTGGTTGATTATTTTTTTTCTTTTTTGTGTTTTGAATATATCATCATATTTTCTTTTGGCCTTCAGAACCTCCAATGAGAATTCTGCTGATGATCCCCTCTTTGTGGAGATTTGCTTCTTTCTTGCTGCTTTCAAAAAGCTCTCTTTGTTTCTGTCTTTTGAAAGCTTGATTATAATGCACCATGATGTGACTCTCAGTTCATCTTACTTAGAGTTTGCTGAGTTTTTGGATGTTTATATTCATGTATTTCATCAAATTTGGGACATTTTCAGTGATCATTTCTTCAAATTTTCTCTCTCTTCTCTTTTCTTTATCTTCCTCTTCTAGGACAACCATGATGCATATGTTAACCCACTTGACAGTATTATCACAAGTTCCTTAGTCTTTGTTCACTTTTCTTTGGTTCTTTTTCTTTCTGTTCCTTTGACTTGGTAATTTCCATTGTACTATCTTCAAGTTCATTGATTCTTTCTTCTGTCTCCTCAAATCTGTCTAAAAATCACCCTCATGGAATCTCCTCAAATCTGTCTAAAAATCACCCTCATGGATTTTCATTTTATTTATTATTCTTTACAACTCTAGAATTTATTTTAGTTCCTTTATTGGGTTTTCTCTCTCTGTATTGATATTTCCATTTCATTGCTTATACATTATTTTCTCAACTTTCTTTACACTCTCCTTTAGTTGCTTGAGCACTTTAAGACAGTTCTTTTAAAGTCCTCTTTTAGTGTATCTGCCATCAATGCTTTTGTAGGGACAGTTACTGTAGTTTCTTTTTTCTTTTAATGTGCCATACTTTCCTGCTTCTTTGCATGCCTTTTGTTTTTGTTTTTGTTTTTTTTTTTTTTTTTTGAACACTGGACATTTGATTTTTTTCCCACAGTCCAGTAATTTATTTTAAATTTGAGTAATTTCAAATTCCACAAACAAAACTGAAGAAAAGCAATATTTAGTTTGAATTCTCTCTTCTGTACACTCAGTGATCTAAAACACCACAATATCCAACATACACAAACCTCAGGGAAGGGTTAGTAAATACACACAGATTGGAATCATGGTGCTCTGTTCTTGAATGGAATGGTCCTACAGAAAAAGCACAGGATACAGCACAACATAAGGGCACCTGTTACATATGAAGTGAGCAAAAACACACTAGCATTTTCTATATGCGTAATGAGGAAACCTGCATAGGTTAGAGGGCCTTTTATGCTCATTTAAAAGTCAGGCAAGTTGTCTGTAATGCATTTATCAAATAATTTGGAGATCACTGCAATCCACTGTAGGATATGCTGATTAGTGTTGTCTTTATTGGCATTGACAGTCTTACGTGGTCACATACCAATATTTCTGCTGTAGCCTTTGAGTAAAAGAGATTTAAATGCATTTAGACAATACATATCAAAAGCTGTTTACATACACTAAATTTAAGAGATTCAATATTAGAGTTTTTTTTTCTTTAAACACTACAGAGTGCAAATCAGGTTCATCACAACAGATTAATCTTGTCTCACATTTAGATCTTTCATCCCTTTTGAGTTTATCTTTGTGTATGGTGAAAGAGAGTGGTCTAGTTTCATTCTTCTGCATGTGGATGTCCAATTTTCCCAGCACCATTTATTGAAGAGACTGTCTTCCAATGGATAGTCTTTCCTCCTTTATCGAATATTAGTTGACCATAAAGTTCAGGGTCCACTTCTGGGTTCTCTATTCTGTTCCATTGATCTATGTGTCTGTTTTTGTGCCAGTACCACACTGTCTTGATGACCACAGCTTTGTAATACAACCTGAAATCTGGCATTGTGATGCCCCCAGATATGGTTTTCTTTTTTAAAATTCCCCTGGCTATTCGGGGTCTTTTCTGATTCCACACAAATCTTAAGATAATTTGTTCTAACTCTCTGAAGAAAGTCCATGGTATTTTGATAGGGATTGCATTAAACGTGTATATTGCCCTGGGTAACATTGACATTTTCACAATATTAATTCTGCCAATCCATGAGCATGGAATATTTTTCCATCTCTTTGTGTCTTCCTCAATTTCTTTCAGAAGTGTTCTATAGTTTTTAGGGTATAGATCCTTTACCTCTTTGGTTAGGTTTATTCCTAGGTATCTTATGCTTTTGGGTGTAATTGTAAATGGGATTGACTCCTTAATTTCTCTTTCTTCAGTCTCACTGTTAGTGTATAGAAATGCCATTGATTTCTGGGCATTGATTTTGTATCCTGCCACGCTACCAAAGTGCTGTATGAGTTCTAGCAATCTTGGGGTGGAGACTTTTGGGTTTTCTATGTAGAGTATCATGTCATCGGCGAAGAGGGAGAGTTTGACTTCTTCTTTGCCAATTTGAATGCCTTTAATGTCTTTTTGTTGTCTGATTGCTGAGGCTAGGACTTCCAGTACTATGTTGAATAGCAGTGGTGAGGGTGAACATCCCTGTCTTGTTCCTGATCTTAGGGGAAAGGCTCCCAGTGCTTCCCCATTGAGAATGATATTTGCTGTGTGCTTTTCGTAGATGGCTTTTAAAATGTCAAGGAATGGTCCTTCTATTCCTACGCTCTGAAGAGTTTTGATCAGGAATGGATGCTGTATTTTGTCAAATGCTTTCTCTGTATCTGGGAGGATCATATGGTTCTTGGTTTTTCTCTTGCTGATATGATGAATCACACTGATTGTTTTACGAGTGTTGAACCAGCCTTGTGTCCCGGAGATAAATCCTACTTGGTCATGGTGAATAATTTTCTTAGTGTACTGTTGGATCCTATTGGCTAGTATCTTGTTGAGAATTTTTGCATCAATGTTCATCAGGGATATTGGTCTGTAATTCTCCTTTTTAGTGGGGTCTTTGTCTGGTTTTGGAATTAAGGTGATGCTGGCCTCATAGAACAAATTTGGAAGTACTCCATCTCTTTCTATCTTTCCAAACAGCTTTAGTAGAAAAGGTATGATTTCTTCTTTAAACGTTTGATAGAATTCCCCTGGGAAGCCATCTGGCTCTGGACTCTTGTGTCTTGGGAGGTTTTTGATGACTGCTTCAATTTCCTCCCTGGTTATTGGCCTGTTCAGGTTTTCTATTTCTTCCTGTTCCAGTTTTGGTAGTTTGTGGCTTTCCAGGAATGCATCCATTTCTTCTAGATTGCCTAACTTATTGGCGTATAGCTGTTCATAATATGTTTTTAAAATCGTTTGTATTTCCTTGGTGTTGGTAGTGATCTCTCCTTTCTCATTCATAATTTTATTAATTTGAGTCTTCTCTCTCTTCTTTTTAATAAGGCTGGCTAATAGTTTATCTATCTTATTAATTCTTTCAAAGAACCAACTCCTGGTTCTGTTGATCTGTTCCACAGTTCTTCTGGTCTTGATTTCGTTGAGTTCTGCTCGAGTTTTAATTAACTCTTTTCTTCTGCTGGGTGTAGGATCTATCTGCTGTTTGTTCTCTAGCTCCTTTATGTGTAAAATTAGCTTTTGTATTTGAGTTCTTTCCAGTTTTTGAATGGATGCTTGTATTGCGATGTATTTCCCCCTTAGGACTGCTTTTGCTGCATCCCAAAGATTTTGAACAGTTGTATCTTTATTCTCATTAGTTTCCATGAATCTTTTTAATTCTTCCTTAATTTCCTGATTGACTCTTTCATCTTTTAGCAGGATGGTCCTTAACCTCCACTTGTTTGAGGTCCTTCCAAACTTCTTGTTGTGATTTAGTTCTAATTTCAAGGCATTATTGTCTGAGAATATGCAGGGGACGATCCCCATCTTTTGGTATTGGTTCAGACCCGATTTGTGACACAGTATGTGGTCTATTCTGGAGAAAGTTCCATGTGCGCTTGAGAAGAATGTGTATTCAGTTGAGTTTGTATGTAAAGTTCTGTAGATATCTGTGAAATCCATCTGGTCCAGTGTATCATTTAAAGCTCTCATTTCTTTGGAGATGTTGTGCTTAGAAGACCTATCGAGGGTAGAAAGCGCTAGATTGAAGTCACCAAGTATAAGTGTATTATTATCCAAGTATTTCTTCACATTGGTTATTAATTGGTTTAAATATTTGTCAGCTCCCACATTCGGGGCATATATATTCAGGATTGTTAACTCCTCTTGTTGGATAGATCCTTTAAGTATGAGATAGTGTCCCTCTTCATCTCTCACTACAGTCTTCGGGGTAAATTTTAGTTTATCTGATATAAGGATGGCTACCCCTGCTTTCTTTTGAGGACCATTTGAATGGTAAATGGTTCTCCAACCTTTTATTTTCAGGCTGTAGGTGTCCTTATGTCTAAAATGAGTCTCTTGTAGACAGCAAATTGATGGGTCCTGCTTTTTTATCCAGTCTGAAACCCTGCGCCTTTTGATGGGGTCATTAAGCCCGTTCACGTTCAGAGTTACTATTGACAGATATGAGTTTAGTGTCATCGTGATATCTATTCAGTCCTTGTTTTTGTGGATTGTTCCATTGAACTTCTTCTTAAAGGGGAATTTTAAGAGTACCCCTTAAAATTTCTTGCAGAGCTGGTTTGGAGGTCACATATTCTTTCAGTTCCTGCCTGTCTTGGAAGCTCTTTATCTCTCCTTCCATTTTGAATGAGATCCTTGCTGGATAAAGTACACTTGGTTGCATGTTCTTCTCATTTAGGACCCTGAATATATCCTGCCAGCCCTTTCTGGCCTGCCAGGTCTTAGTGGAGAGGTCTGCTGTTACCCTAATATTCCTCCCCATAAAAGTCAGGGATTTCTTGTCTCTTGCTGCTTTAAGGATCTTCTCTTTATCTTTGGAATTTGCAAGCTTCACTATTAAATGTTGAGGTGTTGAACAGTTTTTATTGATTTTAGGGGGGGATCTCTGTATTTCCTGGATCTGAATGCCTGTTTCCCTTCCCAGATTAGGAAAGTTTTCAGCTATGATTTGTTCAAATACATATTCTGGTCCTCTGTCCCTTTCGGCGCCCTTGGGAACCCCAATTAAACGTAGGTTTTTCTTCCTCAGGCTGTCGTTTATTTCCCCTAATCTGTCTTCATGGTCTTTTAATTGTTTGTCTCTTTTTTCCTCAGTTTCCCTCTTTGCCATCAACTTGTCTTCTATGTCACTCACTCATTCTTCCACCTCGTTAACCCTCGTCATTAGGACTTCTAGTTTGGATCGCATCTCATTCAATTGATTTTTAATTTCTGCCTGATTGGATCTAAATTCTGCAGTCATGAAGTCTGTTGAGTCCTTTGTGGTTTTTTCTAGAGCCACCAGTAGCTGTATAATAGTGCTTCTGAATTGGCTTTCTGACATTGAATTGTAATCCAGATTTTGTAACTCTGTGGGAGAGAAGACGGTTTCTGATTCTTTCTTTTGAGGTGAGGTTTTCCTTCTAGTCATTTTGCTTAGTGCAGAGTGGCCAAAAACAAGTTGTATTGGGAAAAGGAGCAAAAGAGAGGAGAGAAAGAAGGAAAGAAAAGAGAAAAAGAAAAAAGAGAAAAATGAAAAAAGAGAAGAAAAAGAGAAAGAAAAAGAAGGGAAAAAAGGGTGGGGGAAGCAATCAGAAATCAAAAAAACAAAAACAAAAAACACGGGGGAGTATCTTCTGTGTCTGTGTACTTTAAGTCCCTTGACTTCCCCTGGAACTTGTCCGTCTAGCTGGTCTTCTGGGGGAGGGGCCTGTTGTGCTGATTTTCAGGTGTTAGCACTTGGGGGAGCTGCTCTGCCCCCCACCTGGTGCAGGGCTCAGTGGGGGTTTTTACCCCGTGAGGCCCCAGGAGGAACAACCCCAGTGGCAGGGCCAGCTCTGGAGCCCTGGAGTCAGCTCCTGCAGTAACTCTGGAGCTCTCTGTCTGCAGGGCCTGGAGGCTCCGGGGCGGGGCCGCTGATCTGCTCAGCTCCGGGCAGGAGCGTCCTCGCTGTCCTGGGCCCTCCCGGCCTCTGCCTGTCCCGGGGGGAGGCCGGATCCTGGGCTGTGTCCCGGCGCCCTGTGCTCCCGGCCTGCGCTGTTGGATTCGCGCTCCCGCCCCGCAGCCCCCTCCGCACGGAGCCTCTTCCTCCGCCCGAGCCCCCCGAGCTGCTCCCGCCCCGCAGCCCCCTCCGCGGAGCCGCCCCCTCCCACCTCCGAGCTGCTCCGGGTCCCGCCGTGCGCGCTGCAGCCCTTAGGGAGCTCGGCGCACTCTCCCGGGGCGCAGGTGTCTGTCAGTGTCCCCGGGAGCCCGAGGGCATCCCCGCCCTCCTGGGTCCTGCTCCAAACCCCTGCGAGGCCTTTCCGCCCGGGAAGGTTGGTGCAGCTCCTGCTTCTCCGGGACGGGCTCTCCTGTCCTGGGGACACTCGCCCCGGCCTCAGCCCGGCTCCTCGCGGGCCCCTCCCCCTTGGAGGCCTTTGTTTCTTTACTTCTTTTTCCCGTCTTCCTACCTTGATAGAAGCGTGAGCTCTTCTCACTGTAGCCTTCCAGGTGTTCTCTCTTTAATTCTCAGGCCGAATTCATAGATTTTCAGGATAATTTGAAGGTTTTCTAGGTAATTTGGTGGGGACAGGTGATTTGGGGACCCTACTCTTCTGCCATCTTGTCCCTCCCTCCTGGACATTTGAATATAATTATGTGGTAACTCTGGAAATAAGATTCTCTCCTTTTTCTCCAAAGTTTACTTTATTTGTTAATGTGACACAAAATGAACAAACCTTTCTAAAAATTTTAGAGAGAAAGGAAATTCATGTCCAAGTTATGATAGCTACCTGGGTGCACAATCTTCACAAAGAAGAGAATGTTTCAGGGAAAGAACGTTTGGTGCAGGGTTATATATGTTTTTAATGTAAAGAGTTACTAATCATTATAATGAAGGGCATTCCAGAAAGGTACAGACTTTATCTTATGTTTTCAGTTTGTTTAAGACTATGACTTTAATCTTATGGAAACTGGCAAGGCTCGTTCTTTCTTTCTTCTTTCTTCCTTCCTTCCTTCCTTTCTTTCTTTCTTTCTTTCTTTCTTTCTTTCTTTCTTTCTTTTCTTTCTTTCTCTTTCTTTCTTTCTTTCTTTCTTTCTTTCTTTCTTTCTTTCTTCTTTCTTTCTTTCTTCTTTCTTTCTTTCTTCTTTCTTTCTTTTTTCTTTCTTTCTTTCTTTCTTTTCTTTCTTTTCTTTCTTTCTATCTTTATCTTTGGAATGCTCCTTTTGGGTTATATTTTTAACATAGCAGACGTACAATGTGTGCTTAAGACAGAAATAGAGCCCATGCTATGAGGTTTTGCTGACTCATTTTGACCTTGGTAAATGTTAAAGTATAACTTCCCTGTGAGCCAGAAGCAGGATCTACAAATGCTAAAAGTTGAAAATTTCCTTTATCAGTTATTATTTTTGCTTATTGTTTTTTTTTTTAATTGTTACAACAGCCTACAAGCTGTCCCTATGCCAAGAATCAGACTAAGCTGTAAATTTAAGGTTTTCTCAGGTCTTTTCTGAGTCTTTCCTTGAGCATATGTGGTCCTTTTTTTAGTTTGACCCATATAAATTTTTATTTATTTATGATAGTTACCCAGAGAGAGAGAGAGAGGCAGAGACATAGGCAGAGGGAGAAACAGGCTCCATGCACCGGGAGCCCGAAGTGGGATTCGATCCTGGGTCTCCAGGATTGCGCCCTGGGCCAAAGGCAGGCGCTAAACCGCTGTGCCACCCAGGGATCCCTTTTTGAAAGTTTTAATCTTTGAAGTATGAGTCCCAAAAGAAGGAAAAGAAAAATAAATCAGATAAAACAAAAACAAAAACAAAGTGAAGAAAAATGATGCTGACCTGGAAGTCAGTTCTGTTGTGGGAGAAGTAGCTTGTAACAACTGGAGGAGATGCGACAATGGTTGCCCATCGCTTTGCATCTTCATTATCAAAAGCAGTAATCAGTGATCAGAACACAGAGCCCTGATATATGAGGTTTAGGGTCTTTTTAGCTCATTTTGGCTCCTGCATATTGTGTGCAAGCTGCTCCAGGAACATGTGCACAGCCGCTTTCCACATGATGAGGTGTAGGGATTCAGTAAGAGCTGAAATTTACTAAAGTCAACTACAGTTTACCATCTGCATCTTTCCTGGAAGTTGGATGTCTTCAGTAGACTCCTGAGTTCCGAAATATTCATATCAGAGAGATTCTGCTGGTGTGACTGTTGTTTAGGTAGGAAAACTAGTTCCTGGTGCTTCCTACTCTGCCATTTTCACAGAATCCCCTTGGCCCATTTTTAGAATCTAGGTTGTTTGTTTTCTTATGATTGAGTTTGAAAAGTTCTTTGCATTTTTGGATAATAACTCTTTATCAGATAGGTTTTCTGCAAATGTGTTTCCCACTCTGTGGCTTGTCTCTCAGTCTCTTGTCATTGTCTTTCACAGAGCAGATCTTTTTTTTAATTTTAAGTAATACAGCTCATCAAATATTTCTTTCACCAATCTTGCCTGGGTATTATATCTAAAAAAGTCATTGTTATAGCCAATGGCACCTAGAGATTCTCCTATGTTATAGTTTAAGGGTTTTATAGACTTGTGCATTACATTTATGTTTTTGATCCATTTTGAGTAAATTTTTGAAAAGAATAAGTTATGTCTAGATAAATTAATATTATTGTTTTGCATGTAGATATCCAGTTGTTTTAGTACCATTTGTTGAAAGGATTATCTTTACTCAATTGTATCGCTTTTGCTCCTTCATCAAGAATTAGTTCGCTATATTTATGTTGGTATTTTCTGTGCTCTCAATTCTCTTCTACTGATCTACATGTCTATTATGTTACCAATGCCATAATGTTTTGATGGCTGTAGCTTTATAGTGAATCTAGAAGTTGAGCTGTTATCAATACCCTAACTTTGCTCTTCTCCTTCAATATTGTACTAGTTTTTCTGGGCCTTTTGTCTCTCCATGCAAATGTAGAATTAATTAGTTTGCCAGTATCCACAAAATAAATTGCTGGGATTTTGATTAGGATTGCACTGAATCTTCAGATCAAGCTGGGAGGAACTGGCATCTTGACAGTATTCGTCTTCTTATCCATAAACATGAAATATCTCTCCAGTTGTTTAAGTTTTCTTTGATAATTGTCATCAAAGTTTTGTAGTTTTTCTCATGTAGATCATGCACATGTTTTGTTAGATACCTAACTATTTCCCTTTGAGGGAGTGATAACATAAATGGTAGTGCGTTTTCCATTTCAAATTCTACTCATTCTTTGATGGTATATAGGAAAGCAATTAAAGATTTTACATTGACATTTTTACGTTGCAACCTTACTATCATCACTTATACATTCTAAGAAGTTTTTGCTATTGCTCTTAGTTTTGGTTTATTTGCTCAGATTTTCTTAATTAATTTTTTGCCCTTCCATTTTATATTTATAACTTCCCTTATTCCTTATTCCTCTGATATATATATACATATATATATATATATATATGTATATATATATAACAATTAGTGTCAAAAAGTAGCTTGTTGGTTCCCAGAGTCACTCACTCAGTAAATCACACTCTCTTGGGACATGTCTGCACAACATGGATTCTGTACTTAAGGCTCAGCTTCATTTCTATGGAAATAATTGACCTTCATAAGACTCATAAGGATGCTTCCTATGTGCAAGTTTCCTCAGACTCTCAGTGAATGCATACTGCCTTTACTCATGCAGCAATTTATAGTATCACCCTTTCTAAAAGATCCCCTGCCTTGTTAAAGAATTTTTTGTACTGGTGCATATTGGATACAACCTAATAGTCTACCATTATAAAACCAGCCAATTAAATCCCGAGGCATCCATAAAATGAAAAAAACCAAAAAAAACAAAACTACAAGTGCTATAAAAATACAGCAAATCTCTATATATCTATGTATTATTTATATCATATAAATGTAGAGTGATAAAAAGTGAATTTTAACCAGATTTTGAAGCAAAAACCCCAAATATATTAATACATACTAAACTACATAGAAAAAATATCCAGAGAGTAGTACAACATGTTGTTAATGACTACTTCAGAGTTAGGTAAGAATGGGTAAAGGCAAATGGAGAGATGAGGGGAATTTTTACTGTTACATAAAATGGTAATGATTGGGTTTTTAATATTTTCTTCCTATAAGAAGAAAAAACAAACTAATGGTTCTTCTTTTTACTGTTTAATAAAATCTCATCCTTTGTAATATTGTCTTCAAAGAATTACTGCCTTTACAAAAAGAAAACAACAAAAAGAATGTTTAGATAAACTTTATGAGCATGTTATGCCCTTTAAATCCTTTCCGTGTGTTTCCTAAATCATTAATAATGGGAAAAGGATGTGTAAACTGGCTTTATCTTCCACAATAACATCAGTAGAGTACAATGCATTCTTCAGAATAAATCACCACTGCTAGCTATACATATATGTCTGTGTGAGTAATCATATACATATACAAAATGATCTTAATACCAGCCTATTATTTGAAAATGGAAGCTTCAGCCTCCCTTATGATCGTGGCTTATAAATATGGTCAAAAAATAACCTTTTGCATTAAACACCAACTTCTTAGGCAACCATCTTATGTGATATATCCCTAGACTTTATATATGAGCGAATATATATTTTTCCTGCCATGTTGTTGTTTAGATATGAACTGGAATTTATTTTGTGGCACACAAACAATGAAGAAAGCAAAGAGCTGTAGTAAAAGGCATCTGACCTGGAAGACATTTTTTTGCAAAACCCTATTCTGCTCTGCTCTAATCAAAACTCTATATGTGTGTGTGCATGTGTGAATTTGTGTGTGTGTGTAAAATGAGAAAGGAAAAAACAATATTAAATATATGTTCCACATCCCAGGCAGTTAATTTTTATGATAATACTTCAAGGTAAATGTTATCTTTATGTTTAAATGAAGAAATGGAAATCAGAAATCCAGGTCTGATTGATGCTAAAATGTTGGATCATTCATGATACCTAATAGTTTTTGTATTAGCAGCTGTCTGCAGAACAAACACTTACCTCATGATGCCCCTTATCTACTGACATTCTATCTCTCTGCCCCCAGTAGGGTCCTGTTTTTCCATTCTTGATTTCCCAAATTCATCATCCTATATTAAAACATACTATTCAAGGGGCTTGATGTAATATCTCATTGGGTACAAATTTTAGTAAAGTAAATTCCTGAAAGAAATTTATAAATGATGTATTCTTCTCATTCTGTCATTCAAGAGTTATTTTCTTTGTCATAACATCTTAAAATGAATTTCCTATCATATTTAAAAATAAAATTAGCAGCATCTCTAAAATTATAATACCATTCAATGTAAAAGCCATAATAACAACAAAATTTTAAAGATGCCAAGGTTTTATTGAAAAGGATAAATATCTAATGGTAAGATTTCAGTAATTTGAACAAATTGGTTGGATAAATAATTTAGGACATGATGTCTTACTTGGCTGCCCTTGAATCATAGTGTATTTGTTACAACTTGATTATAATTTTCGTTTATATATTTATTATTAGTATAAAATACCTAATTTTGTGACAAAATGTGTAAAGCATAGAATGACATTTACTGATATAGATTCTAGCAAAATAAATATTAAAAAGTTTTATTAACACACAGTGAAAGTAAATACAAGTTAATGTTATGAATTTGAGATAAGATATTCTTCCCACCTGTTTGACCTAAAAATATCCTTTCATGAGAAAACATTTTATCATGGGCTCAAGTTTAGAAGAAATGTGTTTTTAGCATTTGTGTGAAAGATGTAAGTCCTTAAGAAATACAGATTTCTGAGTTTTAGCATTTCTTGGCAGTTTATAAAGATTAGTTTGAGAACCCGCAGTGGTAGTTCCAAAAATGTTGGTAATTTAAAGTAATCAAACATGTCTGGGATATTCTTCAAAGGTTGGTTAAACATCTTATAAAATTCATTAGCAAATCCATCTGGACCAGGGTCTTTTCCAGATGGGAAACTTTCATTACCGCCCATCATTTTTCATGGTTTATTATAGGTATAGTTTTATTTTGGGAGGGTTGCAGATAGATGTGTACAATAAATAAAGCAACACAGTTGTTTAATATTCATTCAAAAGATCATTCTATGTAAGCACATATACAATCACATATAAAAATAAAGAATGGTACAGTTGATGAGTCTGAGTTAACATAGTTTTTCTTTTATTTGCAAACTTAATTTTTAATATTTAATATTGTTCTACCTCAATCTAGTTGAAATTCACAACACTTAAGGGTAATAATCAAACTCTAAAGTCTAAATTGACAATCCATAGTCTGCATTTATCCATGTGTAAATAGTATGACATTCCCGAAGTAGAATGTCACACACAAATATATTCAGTTATGATTCAGAAATATGTACATTCTTTATTTCAACTGGTGGAAATGTGATATGCATTATCTAAAACTATACAATCTTTTCTTTTACTTTGACAACTCCATTAATACCTGAGATGTAACATATTGAGTATGATATATATTTATATATTATAAACTCCCAAAGAATGTTAAGTTCTTACAAATTGATGTTTTCAGAGACAGTTATGCTGAATTAATTGGTAGAGAAAAAGAACATTTATAAACATCTAGAATCAATTATTTGAACATTTGTTCAATTAAATTTGACAAAGATTTGTGAATACTTCTTTTAAGCCAGGACTATCATAGGTACTAAAAATACATATAAAATATGTAAAATGTAGAAAAGAGTTTAGGAGAAGAGGTAGAATGTAGGCCAGAAACTGACTTGTGGTTAATGAGTGAGGTAAAAGAAGCGTGCACGCAGTGCAATGATGGCTAAAGCAGGTTGTTCAACTCTCCTTGGATATCGTACAAAGCATCACAGTTGCAGAGATGTCGAAAATGCTCTTCCAGCATATGCAAAAGAAAGAAGACCATCGCAAGGCAAAAGGAATTGCATATGTGGAGATATAGAACTTTATACATCCAGAAACGTGCAAGGTGTCTCTTTTTCCTTACAATGGCAATACAGTATTGTTCTGGCTGATTTATTCTCCATCCAGTTAGTGAAATATCAAATTAGGAATTTAAAATGAATACACCCTATTCTTCTTGCAGCATGGAAGAGAGCATTATTAGGGGATACCAGCTTGCTGGGGGCTTGTGATCTTAAAATGACTCATGTGAAGATTCATCAGATAAGTTCAAGACTACATTTAAATCAATGCTCCTGATGAAATCACTAAACAGGCCAAAATGTACCACTGACAGAACTTTACTTAGGCTTGAAATGTTAGCTAGGGTCAAGCAACATTAGACAAGGACATTTAGCTGAGCTGTAACCTACTTTCCCTCTAGGGCTGAGCTGATGTCTTTTATTATCCCAAGAAATTTGTTATAATAAATTCAGTTGAGGTGTTCTCCTCTTCATTTCTTTTTTCCCCACAGAGCATAAGGCACGGTTGGTTTACACAGCTCAATCTCCTTCACGGCCTGGGGACATCCTGGTGTAGTGGGAGAATCCTTCTTTTATAGAAACACACATACACACATACCTACACACACATGCACACACACACACAGCTGTTTCATTCATTGCTGTCAGAAGCAATTTGTTCTAAAGGGATGGAGGTGAGTAATGAGTGCCTGCACTAATTCACACTTTAGAGAGGACACAGATAGGTCATTTGATTACATATTACAATTGCCCTTCGAATGGCAACATACCCAGAGATAGGAAGGCAGTATTCCCAGAGGGGCAATAGCTCCTGTCTTAGAGACCAAATCCATTCTACTGTTGGGGCTGATGAGCTAAGCCATCCCAGCCCAAGGAGGGCATTCTAGGCTAATGGAACCTGATGTAGGATAGACAGGGCTTCAAAGCAGGGACACAGAAGAGTGGAGGATCACCCCCACTGAGTATGGGTCCAGAGATATTTCCAATTTCATACTGCCTCTGTTGCTGAATGCCAGTGACTATTCTTGAGGGAAATACAACACAAACCCTACATTTTACAATAAAGTTTTAAACTCCAGAATGTCTTTCCACCGAGCCTGCTTCACTATTTGAAATTGGCAAAATTGATGATTAAGAAGCGCCACAGGCAAATACTTTCCAAATTCAATTCTGCTGAGCATGAAATTTCAATAGGTATACTTGGGGAAACAAAGGGACTTTATTAGTTTGAGGAAAGTCTGAGCTGAAGAAATGAAACAAGTTAGATTGCAGGGCTTCTCAAAGATTTCTTTCATACGTTTATAAAAATTATGAATCTTTAAGAAAGAGGAAATTGTGAATGTTTCTCAATTATTTAAAAGTGGAATAATTTATATCTAGGAAGTTGTGTGAGCATTTCCTTGGAGACTAATGAATTAAGTGCTGGTTTAATTATTAGCTAGAATGGATTCCCAAGGTTTAGATTCTGTATGTCTTAAGTTAGCAACCAGAAATATGTATTTTTCTAAGATTTTATTTATTTATTCACGAGAGACAGAGAGAAAGAGAGAGAGAGAGAGAGGCAGAGGCAAAGGAGAGGGAGAAGCAGTCTGCCCACAGGAAGCCCAATGCAGGGCTTGATCCCAGGACCCTGGGATCATACCCTGAGCCAAAGGCAGATACTCAACCACTGAGCCACCCAGGCATTCCCAGAAATACATATTTTTAAAGACAATAATCAATGAGTTTATTTAGCTAAACTACTGATTCAAACCAGGAGCAACATTTCCAACTAAAAATTTATTCAAGTTTTTTTGAGTTTGGGGGTGAGGGTAACAAGAGAAAAGTTGCATATTCTTGAGGATCCTACAAATCTCAAGAAAAGAATAATAACAGCAAGAGTTGGGATGAATAGATAAGCTCTTTAAAGATCTTTATTAAATGAGAATTATTCTTGGAGATCCAGCATTTTAAGTCTTTATAAGTTATCATCTTAGGTTATACATAATCTGTTGCAATTTGATCTCATGATATTGGCTGAGCATCTACTCTATACAGACATTTAGCACAAATGGTTTAAAGTTGGGGATGGCAAAGGGTGTGAGTTTATGCTATTCTACATTAGGTGAGGAATGAGAGGGTAAAATCAAACATAAACCATCAAAGGAGTAGTGTGGAGAAAGTCACACGGTGAAGCCAACATAATAAAAAACAAACCATAAATACCATGTGCAAGGGGAAGAACGAAAAGGAGACTTAAGAGTTTTACAGAGGAAAAGGGAAAGACTCTGTGAAAGAATTAGAGCACCGTTTTGAAGAAGCTGGACATGTAGAGAGAAGGGCATGGTAGGTTGAAGACACAATTAAGAAAAATAATATATAAGGAAGAGAGGTACAGGACCTGCTCAGAAAAGAAATAGTTTTATTTTATTGGATTATAAAATCATGGGAGGGTGCGGCAGGTTATAAATTACAAAAATTAGGTTGATGACAGATCATGAAAGATCTTGAACACTATATTTAAGAGCATGAAATTGTCTTTATAGATGTTGACAAACTTCTGAAGATTGGGATAATATTCTAAGGAATAGAATTGGGAAACTTAAGAAGAGATGAACAGCAATGGGTCAAACTCCCCATCAGATTTAGAGTGGAAACTGAAACTGAAATACAATGTCTTACTTGTACAAGTGTAAGTTACTTGTAAAGCAGCTCAAGTGAGGGTCTGTGCTAGGTCATTCAGAGGTACATTTACCACTGGATGATACACAAACTTTACTTGTATCAAGTAGAATCAGCCTGGGTAGATAGTCTCGATAGCATGCTACTTATTTTGAAGAGCTCTGATACCTGCATTGATGAAAGTAAGAAAGTGATTTTGCAGTTCTGTGTTCAAAGAAAATCGTGTTTGCATGGTAAATAGATGCCAGATTTCTCTTCTATATCAAATGAACATATACAAGAAAGATAAAATGTAGTTTGTATCTTTTAAAGTTTTTCTAAATATGCATGTACATACATACAGCCACCTCCCAAAGTTGTTACTGCACAGATGCATAATTTCAGTAACAACTCTTCCTGCCATACCACAGTGCAGAGGATCCAAACATCACTCCTCTGTGTCTCAGTGATCATGTCACAACATCGCTGGCCAGGACAAATACTGAACATTTGCATTAACCAACAACTCTATAAGTATTTACTTCCTGAAAGCTTGGAAGATATTTGCCAAAATAATGCCTGCACATTCACAGGATGGTATTTCTATTTCATTCTTAAATAAGCACAAAGTAGCAACGCACCTGTTGGGTATTGCACATTTAGGATTGCACAAAACTGGGATTCAAAGTCAACACTACTACTATTCATATTTCCTGTTTCACATTGACTTCCATCCAGTATTCGCTTTTTACAATAGCAATTACAAAACCAGCTTCAAAAAAAAAAAAAAAAAAAAAAAAAAGGACATAATTAAAAGGCATATAGCGCTATCTAATGTTGAGACTGTGAACTACTTCAGCTTGTTTGTGCAGGGTGGCTGTTCCTCTTGAACGTGTTGAGTATTTCAGGACATGTCCTTGAGAGCTCATTGCAGTACCACAGAGTGTCTTGGCACACAATTTGGGGAACATGGTTATAATGCTTACTTTTGAACATCTGGCTAGGATATGAAAACAGCAAATGATGATTGGGATGGGGGGGGTAACATGTTTCAAGACACAGGAAAATGACTTGTGAACAGGCAGTGATAAAAGGAGACAGCCTTGTGATAGGTAACACGGAAGCTCAAAAATATTACAGTGAAATATTTGAGGCTCATATATATTCAAGCAATACTTTCCCCTTGGTCACTACAGCCACGCTGATGTCATCGGGCAACAACCTGCCACCCCTATTTAAGATTGCCTTTAAATACTGTATTTACATCACCAACTTTGAGTCAGCCTCAATGACCAAAATTAGGATATCTTTGATTAAGGGTACTTCATAATATTAAGTTAGTACTCAAGGAATACTGCCTGTAACTACACAGTAGTTTTCAAACACAGGGAATATTTTGGATTGTGCAAAAGATTTAACTCTCCACCTTATTTTTCCTGAGAGGCTAATTTTCTTTTAGTCCTTACTGAGATAGTGGAATTAATGTGTGCCTGCACTCCAGCCTCTTACTGACTGCCTTCACCGTCTACCTAATAAAAATAATTTTTAAAAACCCATTCCTTCCATTTGCAGAAACTACCCTCTAGCGTATGCAGTTTCAAGGACAGTTTTCTTGGGCACATGGAAGACTTTTAAAACATGTGACCAACTTTCAATTCTCTGACAGTTTGGGAAAATAGATTTAATGTCAAAAGAAGTTTTGACTTTAGAAAAACTGTATCCTGTGTTAACCTGCCTCAGTTACAAAGTGCTACTACCCCTGTGAAAGAAATAATAAGGAAAAATCACTGCTTTTATCACTATATTTAGTAGTGATGAAGGTTTTAAGCAATTCCTACTACTCTTCCCTGTATATTCCATAATTTCCATTTTTGGAATTTTGAACTCCTCATACATAACCTTTGGAGGCATAACTCAATCACATCATAACACAATCAAATCCCAAATGTCCTCTTTTTTCTAATCCATGAATTCTATTTAATGTTAGTCTCAGAAATAGATTTCCACAGAATGAAGAGATGTTTGATTATGAAAGGTCAAGGCAAAATACCAGCATATTTAACCAATACATTTTTGCAGACTGTTTATAGAAATTATCTGAGTTGCATAGCAACAGTCTTTTTAATTACTACTCACTATCCAGACTTTAATAATTTAATTAGTATTTTTTGCTTCATTAAATTGCTACACCCAATAGATTTAATGAATTCAATTCATGGCATGTTTTAAAGGCATTTTTTTCACATGTTGCTGTGCAACTCAGAATATGAACCATATTTATCTTCTATTCAGATGTAACATTACAGACAGAAAATATATTCCTTTCAGGCATGTATATAACTGGTTTTCTAATATGAAAAAGAAAGAGTTAATTAGAAATTTGGAGAAAGTGGACATGCTTTTAAATTACATTTTGTTCAGAAAAATGAGAAAGCTCACAAATGGGGTTTTTCTTTTTGTTTTTAAGATAAGGAAAATAAATTTGAAGAATAAATATTCCTCCAATTTTTTGTAATAAAGTTTTTTAAGTTTTTAATTTAAATCCAGTTAGTTAACATGCAGTGTAATATAAGTTTCAGCTGTACAATTTAATGATTCAACACATCTATAAAAACCTGGCGCTCATCACAAGGGCACTTCTTAATCCGCATCACCTATTTCCCTTATCCCCACCCACCTATCCTCTGGTCCACATCAGTTTATTCTCTGTAGTTAAGAATCTGTTTCTTGGTTTGTCTCTTTCTCTTTGTTCCCTTTGCTTGTTTGTTTTGTTTCACATATGAATGAAATCATATAGTATTTGAATTTCTCTGAATGACTTATTTCACTTAGCTTAATTCTTTCTAGCTCCATCCACTTTGCTGCAAATGGCAATATTTCATTCTTTTTGATGGCTGAGTAATAGTGTATATTATACGTATATATGGATATATATGTGACATATATATTTATATGTATATATGTGATGTGTGTATATACATACACATAAATATGTAGTGGTGATGTATATATATATAGTGAGTATATATATATACATATATATATATATATATATATATATATATATATATTCCATTCATCAGTTGATGGACATTTGGGCTGTTTGCATAATTTTGCTATTGTAGATAATGCTGCTATAAACATTGGGATGCTTGTATCTCTTTGAATTAGTATTTTTGTATTCATTGGGTAAATACCTAGTAGTACAAATGTTAGCTGCTCTCTTGAAGTACTCAGGAAAATTGATTATTATTGTAAATTGATACATTAATGTTTGAAGATTGGCTTTCCTTTCACTTCTAATGTGTTTACAGTGCATACCTATTTACAACTTTGGGCTTTATACCAGCAGCATTTGTTAGTAGCCTAGAATCTCCCTATGTCTTCATCTAAAAATCTTATGAACACCTTAAATTCAGTAGGTCAAAATGGAATCTTTATTCCTCCAATCCTTAAAGTTTTTATCTCATAATCTTCCCTATGTTAATAAATTACTTCAATATCCATGCAGATACTCAACCCAAGAATATTTTTTGATTACTTATTTCCTTCACTTCCTTTGTCTTTTCTAATAAATTTTGCTGATTCTATCTCCAAAATGTATCTAAAATCTGGTAACTTCTCACTATCTTTTCTGCCATCTACCTATACCAAGACACCATCATATCAAGACATAATCATCTTAAAGTTGTTTTTCTGAATCCACATAGCTTTCTATACTTCATTCTTATACCCAGTCACTAAAGACATATTTATATAGCATATTTGATTATATAACCCAAGGCCCCCAGCCTAAATCCCTTCTATGGCTTCCTTTTGCTCTTAGAATCAAATTCTTCCTTCAGGTCTTGCCCTGACTTGGCCCTTCCTTATTCTCTAAAGTCAGAACATTATACTCTGTAGTTCACCACACTCCAGCCACACTGACCTTCTTCAATCTCCTTGAATGTTCAACCTCTTTGCCCTCTCACAGCCTAGGACACTCTTCTTGCCCTTCTTTTCAAGCACTGGCTTGTTATTATCCCCCATACAATCTACTTAAGCACCACGTTTTCAAGAGAGATCTTCCCTGACATCTGTATCTAAATATTCTCATTTTCCTGTTCCTGCTTGCTCCTTAGCTCCTCAGTGATGTTTTCCCTCATAGTAGTTACCACAACTTATAGTTATGGTCTTTGCCTATTTATTTGTTTAAATGCACTTTTCCCACTGGAATATAAATATCCTTAAGATATATTCCTTAACTGATAATTTCACCATTGTATATCTAGACCCTAAATAAGGATTGAAAAATTGAAGGTAATATATTTGTTGAATGAGTTCTTTTTTAAAAATATTTTATTTGTGTATTTGAGAGAGAAAGGGGGGAAAGAGCAGAGAGAGAAAGACAAGCAGACTCCATGCTGAGTGCAGAGCTGGACACAGGGCTCAGTCTCAGGACACTGAGATCACAACCTGAGTCAAAATCAAGAGTTAGATGCTTTATCGACTGAGACACAAGGAGCCCCTGTTGAATGAATTCTTGACAAATAAAGAGTACTAGAAACTAGTAGATGAAAATTTTAGTATAATAACTTTAAACAAAAATGAATACATTCAAAGAGCAATCCATATTAATTAATTTTTAGAAATTGAATGCTCACTGTGAGTCAGACACAATGGTAAGACCAAGAATATAATGCTTTCATGTAGTTACAGTATATAAAAGAAGTACACAAAGGCTATCCAAGGTTTACTTGTCAATAGAATATGCAATTATATTTTTAAATGGTTATATAACACTATTGATTGAAGGCAGAGAAAAAATACTATAGTTGTCCCTTTGTATTCATCTAGTCAATAATTGGTCCAATTCACCTAAATTAATGAGGTATTGAGTTATGTTTTTAAGATGAGAGGAATGGAAAAAGACATGGTAACTTCTTTCAAGTCTTCCATAGAAAAATAATTTTTTTAAGTAGAAAAAGAGTGAAAACAGTATGTACATATTAAAGCAGAATCAAAGTACACAGTGAAGAAGGGTGAAATCTTAATGATAATTAGAATGACTTGGAGGAGAGTCATTTAAGATAATATGATCTCATGAGCCCCTCAAAATATAACAGAGCCCACAGGACTTCCTACTATAAGTTCAATCTTTGACAGATAAAATCGATTATTTTTCTTCCATATATACTTCATGATAAATCATTTCTTTTAATCTGAGCATCAGAGTTTCAGTAATTCACCTGAAATTATATAAAAAGTGAAATTAACACAAACAATTTTATATATATCACCTGTATTTGGATTTATTAAGGAGAAGAGAAATAATTTGAAGTCACTGACTAAAATTGCTAAAAGCTCTAATATGGATAGTTTTATAAAGTATAATCATGTTAATGGAGGAGGCAGATATTAATAAATGGACAAATATTATTTCAGTAATTCAAAAGGGTAACTATGTAGCTCAATGCCAAAAAATTGATTATTTCTGTGTTCTCATATGAAATGAGATATAAATAAGAAATATACCATTAAAAACAAGAAAATACTTAGATTCTGTTATAAAATTTCCTCTGATTTTTCTGTATAAAACTTAGCTCTAGAAATCATTCACTAAGTAAGTGATGACACCAACAGTTTCTTGATTTCTATATTAGGGCAGTTTTTTTACTGATAAATATAGGTGCATATATCAGTTCATTTCTCTAGAAAAAGGCATATTTTGGAAAATCTAGAACTGCACTGCCCAATATGATAGCTCCCAGCTACATATGACTATCAGACATTCTAAATTTGACTGACCCATATTGAGATATGCTGTAAATGGAAAATAAACTCCAGATTTCAAAGGCTTGGTATGATAAAAAAATATGTAAAATATTATATCAATAATTTTTATTTTGGATTTGATGTTAAATTGTTTTTTGGTTTAAAAGAATAAATTTAATATAAAATTAAAATTAATTTTCCTATTATTTTATTCTTCCTAATGTGGCTTCTAGAAGTTTTAAATTATATCTGTGATTCCTGTTATATTTCTACTCGACCAACCTAATCTAGATGATATCTTAAGAAGCAGATTTTTCTTGGAGCACGTGGGTGGCTCAGTAGGTTAAGCATCTGACTCTTGGTTTCCACTCGGATCATGATCTCAGGGTCATCAGATCAAGCCCCATGGTGCATTGGCCACTCAGTGCAGAATCTGCTTGAGATTCTTACCCACTCACTCTTGCCCCTCCCTATGTTTCTCCCCTTTGGTCACACTCCTTCTCTAAAATAAATAAATTTAAAAAAAAAAAGAATATTTTTCTTATATAGATTATTTCCATGGCATAGTCATGTATACATTTAATGTATATATTGAGTATACATAAAATCATCAGCAAGAAATTATACTGTGGGACATCACGGTGCATCTCTTGCTAGTTTTAATATTCCTTTTCTTAATATAAAGGAATTTCATATTCCCCCTTTTTTGAGGAGCCTTTGTAAAGTTCTACAGTCTGTACTGTTCAAAGTTGTTCCTTTGCTTTGCTTTGCTTCCCTTTATCTATAAGTATGTCCACTTATTAGCAGCATGATTTCCTGGGAAAGTAATAGAAATAATTGTAATTTAATGAGCAGAGATAGTAACCTTTTCAAAAAGTTTATTCTTTCTCATTTCCACCCGTCAGAGTCTTAATTGAAAGTTAGTAAAAGATTAAAAGAGCCACACTTGGCTGAAAATAGATACGTCTAGATTTTTCCAGTGTTTTTTGTAAAATCCTTTAAACTGAATTATGTTATTTTTACAACAGTAACTTAATTCATGCTCCTCCCTTCATAAACGCACACACACACATGCACGCACACACACACACACACACACACACTCCTTGTTTGAAGTTTGTTTTCCACCAACCACAACCCTCCCTGCCATACTATCACGGGTGGTCTCTGAAACAATGAAAACCATTTATCCTTCTACCAAAGACCAGTTCTTTTCCTCCTGCAAAGATAAAGTGCTCACTTTTATTGTCTCTCTCATTATGGCACATTTATCTAAATGGAATTAATATAGTACCTACCACAGGTTTCCTTAGCTGATTGCTTACAAGTTTGAAAATGTTAATATTCAAGGACATTAAAACCAGAATAAAAGAAATTAGATCTTTTCAAATAGGAGAAATTTTAACATGCGGTCTCATAAAATAAAGTAAACATTCTAAAAAATGAAGCCTATAAACATCAGGAAGATGGATAAGTTGACACCTCATTCTGCATATCTCTGTTTAATAATATTATATTTCATTTCCTGTGCTAAGAAAACAGCCATTACCCAAATCAGCCACTCGTAAACAGGCCTTGTGAACAGATTGCATCCTTGTTGGTGGTATGATAATTGAAATAAGTTTTCCAGTCTTTTATGAGAAAATACCAGATGTATAAAATACCTATTAATCAACTCACTTGCTTTTGCAAACATAAGTTTCAGTACCGATGGCTATTAAAGAATAAATTCTGCATGGAAATGAGAATTGTGAGAAAATACCAAAGAATTAGCTAAGTGATTCATCTGTAGGCTGCTTCTGAGTTTCCATTGATGGAAACATGGGGAGTATAATCAGCAACACTTTGAGGACAGGCTTACAAATATCAAGGTCAGTATTTCTTCAGTGTTTATCCTAAGATAAGGAGAACAGGGGAAAAGTGATTGTAACAGAGTACTTGAAAATGGAGTCTACCATTCAGTCTCATCAATTATATCTACTCTCTTCATTGATCTTTCTAATAAATTTTCCTTTGTCTATCATCTTTTTAAACTATAATATTTAGAGTCAATACTTCACAATGTTATTAAACCAAAGTTTTCCAACTTCCAAAAACAATATCTTTGCACCGTATCTCATATCATCCTTTCAAATACAAATAAGGGAACAAGAAAATTTGGGGAGAAAAAAAAAGGTCATGAAAATGAGGACAGGGACTCTAGCCTAGAAACATATTAAAATAACGAGTTTTCCCTGAAGTGCTCTTAAACATATTGGCATTTCTGGCTTAAACTGTCTTTAACTGCCTTTTCTCTCATGCAAGAGATGAAAGAAGTTGCATTCCTAGAGAAAGAAATAGGTAATTTTAGTAAACATGTTTTTCTTTTTCTGTATGAATCATGACTTTCAATATATTCCCTTTACAGAAGTATCTAGAGTTGGGAACACATGACTTACTCAGATCTTGATGTTTCCATATTTCAAGTACAGGACTTTAGCTGATGGAGTCTGCTTTTATTCAGCCCAATGTTCTGGGTTAAATAGATGCTTTCTTTACTTTCTTACTTTTGAAAATCAAGAGGCAGATGGTTTTATCTACTTACTTAATTTGCATGTATAGCATTTATATAAAATATATTTTATAATGTCATCTCAAGCTCAAAAAGTAGTTTTCATCACAGACTTTGCTTCTAGTATTCCATCTATTCTCTGTCTGTTAAATTCTAAATATTTAAGGCAATACTGGGAGATCATTTGTGACTTGAAGCTTATTCATTCTACAAAAGTCACTAAGGCATGCTTTAGCCAAAGCTATAAGGTTGATAGTATTTTTCCTTAAAGTCTTTTCACATCACTTTTTTATAAGTTTATCTTCCCTAGCCACTTAGTAACCTCTAATTGACTGTCTTCATTTGGGACATTATGTCCATTTTCCCCAAACCCACCTGTGCTAGCCAAGTTCTCCAAACCTTTTTTCTCCTATCCACCTGATCTAAATTTATTATTACTAGGTACATATTGGTGATAATCATCTGGAGTTTATATCTTGACTCAAAGAAGGAAGCTCTAATTGTGGAACCATAAAGTTTCCCAGAAGGCTAGTGTAGGTGGTACTTTTTAAAGATATTTTTAAGACACATGAGGTCAAGTGGAGTTCTTTCAATGTGATCATGTAAAAGGTCACCTGTTTCAGGCCAGACTAACTCTGAACAAATGATTCAAGATCTCCACTTGAACTTCCAGTTTTCTAAGGCTTCACACTTATACCTACAGGTACATTCACTGAGTGAGGAAAGGGGGAAAAAGCTGGGTATATTAAAGAAGTAAAGACTCCCCAGAAAAATGTCTTGTTAGGTCCATGTTCTAAATCATCTTATAGACAAAGTTGTATAGCCCTCTGTCCTGTATTTTCAGATGCTTTCATCTGCCCTGTCTGCTTAAAGTGCCAGATCTGGCAATCGGTATTTGGAGGAATTTTGCCAAATCACTTTCATCTCCCTGATTCACAAGTGTCCCCTTGCAATAAATGAGACATTATATTAGTTCAGTGTTTGGGTTTGGATAAGGAGGGCAAATGTCTTGGACCAGAACATGGGAACAATCTGGTAAGAGAAGGGGCATTTATCAAACCAATGATCCTTTTTTTGTATGTACCACAAGAGATTCTAGAAAGCTCCCCCCAATCTTTGAGAATCACTGTTATAATTAAGAAGGTCCATAAACTTTTTGGAAAATGGGACCTTTGAAAAATTATATATATATATATTATATATATATAATATACATATATATAAAAGAAACATAATACATATACATACATAATATATATGTGAGTATATATTATATATATGATATATATGTGTGTATATGTATATATATGTATACATTATATATATGTGTGTGTGAGTTATAAGCTCCCATATCCAGAAAAATTCATTTACACACAAAATATTGGAAACATTTTTAGTTTAGCATCCTTCCCACAAGAATCTGAAGTTCTAATGATCTTACTACAGTATATCTGGTTGAGATTGCTGCTGTATAGCATAAAACCATTACTAAAAGCAGTAGGCCTTATTGTTATTCTACCATTGTACAGTCTTACTTAGCTAAGAAACATTTTGGAAAAGAAAGATGAGTTAGAAAACCTTCTAAAACTATACTTATTGGCCATAAAAAAGGCTTAAATTATTATACTTTTCAATATAATTCTGACCTCTTAATACTTTCCAAATATAAGCTATTATTACTGATTCTAAAATGTGACATTACTGCAGCCTGAGGCTTAACAGCTTTAGTAAAAAACATCATCCTCAACTGTTGCTATTTGTCTTTTTTTTAATAGAAGCCTGCAATGAATTAAATGAAAAACTAACCAGAACAGCAATACAGATTACTAACCATAATAGTCAGCTTCAAATGTGTATCCTGGGGTTTCAGATGATGTCATAAACTACTACTGCAAATTTAATAGTATTGTTGCCTGGAAGCTAAGCTATTATAGTATGTTTAATTTCACTAAGATGTAAATTACATACTTCAGCCTAGTATAGTATTGGCTACTGTCACTTTCAGTTCTTATTTTTGCAGCTGTCAGGCATTGTAATTTTTATGACTGTTTTGTTTATCTAAAAGCCTGATGAAGCTATTATTTTTTAAAAAATACATATATATATGTATGCATATATATACACACACAAGAACACATATATACACACGTGTGTGTATATATATCTAAGATAAAATAATATATATTACTTTATTTCATACTCTATCTTACTCTTTTAATTCTTTCATTATCACTGTTGCCAAAAGTCAAATTACTTTAATGTAAGAGTAAATACTCCTGTACTAGAATTGTATATGCTTTTTTTTTTAATACAGAAGTTTTTCTATTTCAAATGGTTCATTTCAGAAAAATACTTAAGGCCACCCTTTTTGTTTTGTTTTATTTTGTTTTGTTTGTTTTCTGTTTTAGAGAGGAGGGGATGTTTGGAGGGGCAGAGGGATCGAGAGAGAGAGAGACAGAGAGAATCTTAAGCAGGCTCCACACTCAGCACAGAGCCCAGTGAGAGGCTCAATCTCACAACCCTGAGCTCATGACCTAAGCTGAAAGCAAGTGTTGGACACTTCACCGACTGAGCCACCTAGGCTCCTAAAGCCACCTCTGCTTGATGCCCCTACTAGTTTGGGTAGAGTTGACATCTTATTTGCCCTGGCACAGAGATATTTAAATACCTTGTATAAAAATTCTGATTCTTCTCTCCTTTTTTGGGGGCGGGGTGGAGCACTTTCTATCACTCTTAAAATTAAAGAACAGAGAGTTTAGTGATTAAGATCTTGGGCTTAGGGAGCAGGAATGGAGAGGGGGCAGAGAAAGGTGAAGCAGCAGACTCTCCACTGAGCAGAAAGCCAGAACTGGGGCTGCCTCAGGACCCTCAGATCATGACATGAGCTGAAGGTAAATGGTTAACCCACTGAGCCACCCAGGCACCCCTCAAATATTCTATTTTCAAGTTATATCTCATATAGTATACATAACTACCATATGCTAATATGTAAAACAGAAATATGACTATATACTATCTATAAATCTCTGGCAATATAAAGAAACTTTCCTTCCTTTATCTTTCTTCCTTCTCCTCAGAACTCTTCACAATACCTGGAAATCTTAACAAAGTCACTTAACTCTTCCAGGATTTTGTTTTCAAATCTTCTAGATGATCCTACTAGATCATCTCTAGGTGTCATTTCAATATGACAGCATATGGTCCACATTTTAAATATTAAATTTCTATATTTTATATATCCAAAATGTTGTGTGTGTGTGTATGTGTGTGTGTGTATGTGTGTGTGTGTGTGTGTGTGTGTGTGAGAGAGAGAGAGAGAGAGAGAGAGATAAAAGATAGATTAAGCTATCTTGGAGAATCAGGACTTAAGCGAGAGTAAGGAGCTTTGTTTGTTCTGCGGATGGTAAAATAAAAACAGCGTGGTCCAGAAAGGGAAATATAAAAAGCCCACTGAATGTAGAAGTCATCAAAAGTTAGACAAAAAGGATTTGGGAATTTGTCCAGTAAATGGAGAGGCAGCTAGAACCTTCTGTAAAGGTGTGGGACAAGGGGGTAAACATGGAGTGTCAATTTTCATATAGAAGAATGACAATGTGATAGTATTATTTTATTCATCTTTGCAATTCTGATAATTAATCAAGGCATTGTCCTTTCTCCTATAGTCTCTTAAAATGGAAAGAATGTAGAATAGGGCACACAATATCTGAATTCTAGTCCCAGATCTGTCAATCATTGATGGAAACATTTTAGCAAGTCATTTTCGTTCTCAAATGTTTTCTTGAGAAAAATGAGGAATTTTTATTAAGTCAATGTTTAGGATTGGATTAGAAGATCATCAATCTCTTAGGCAAGAACGTTACAATCATCAGGAGGAGAAATAGAGAAAAAAGAAAACAGGAAAGAGCCTGAATTCAAATGTTACTAGAAAAGAAAGAAAGGGTGGAGTCACAGGAACTCCAAAGGAAGAATAACAAGGTTTTGATACATTTTCAAAAGGTTCTACAGTAATATTTGTTCCACCACAGAGGTTGAAAGCATTGAGTTCTTTCCTCTATGACCTCAAAGGCCAGTGATGTCCTTGTTACTCTTCTTTGTGGTCTTACAACCAAGGAGCAAGGGAATTGGATTTTAGTCCCATCTCTGTCACTCATTTCCAGGGCTACTGGACACACATTACCTTTCTTCTGATCGAGTTTTTTCTCATTGTCAACAATGAAGATGAAATTGGGTCACATTTGAGATTTCTTCCTACTCTAAAGTTCAAGGAAATATTGTTTTTGCCTTGGAGTACTTTGCTCCTGGCAAGAAACTTTCAAGGTTCTGCAATAAATCCAAAGACTGAAAGAGCCAAGCACAACTTCCTTGAACATAACTAAAGTGTAAAGATTTTTGAAACAGAGGCTTGGACATTTTATCTGAATCATAGAGTCAGAAAAAGGGGCTCAATACCAACAAAAGAGGCCTTGGGCAGAGAAGTGGACTTTAGCTTTTCTAAAGATTATTAATAGAAAGCTGAATTATCTTTGAAAAACAGTACACTTTCTGCCAAAACGATGACTTTAACTATAGAGTAAATGTGTATATCTCATTACTGTCCTGTATAACACTTTAGAATATGTATTTAATGAATATTTCAAGGGTATTTACTCTATGTCAGGAATAGTTCTAGATACTGAGGCTATAGTACTGAAAAAATGGACAAAAGTATAGCCCTTGTGACATTTTTCTTCTAATAATGGATAACTGGATTACATTTTGTAATCAACCATCATGTTTCCCCTATTATAAAACTTAATTTAGTTGTCATTTGCAATGTTTCCTAGTGTATATGTCAATAAAGTCCTTCAAGTTAATTATTTTTACCTTCTCTTTATAAACCCATCAATGTGATCCAATCTTTATATTTATAAGTTTGCTTATAAGGCAGGAGAGACAATTGTCCAATGTTAGGTACATTCTCTTTGTTAGAATCACATTGTGAGTTTCCAGTGTTAGTGAGATAAATTTAGGATTGGAAAACTCTCTGGTTATTAAAACTAGACCTTAATCTTTTGAATATACAAAGAGACTTTTGTTAACCTTCTCCTCAGTTGAACTATAAGTAAGAGAAAAAATGAAATATCTTCTGGTCAGCTTAAAAAACAAATGACTTTTTAAAAAAAGAAGAAATGGCTTTTAAGAGAAATGATTGATACAGGCTAAGTCAGTTCTTAGATGAGTGGAAATAAATCAGAAATAATAAGCTCTAGATTTAAATAAAATCATCATTGTAATCAAACCAAACATATTTTTATTCTTCTTGAACACCTAGAAGCAAATTAATGCTCCAGTGGCATTGAACTACATATGTTCATTGTTTTTCTTCTGGGTTTGTTTGCACACAGCAAAGCCTCATCTATATTTACTTGAGCTTTGTTTATTTACTTTAGTACAGTTGTATTAGTTAACTAACTTGTGTTTTCTTCTTTATGAAGCCAGAAAGGCTTATCTATATCATGGAAGCTTCAGAAAGAGATCTTTGTCAAATTTTTACAACCTGTTTTTAAGTAATGGATGTCATAAATAAATATAAAACCACAGTAAATCAGAAATATTCTAACAACAGCCATTGAAAGTGTGGAAATTATATTCTCAGGAATATTTGGTGGCCTGGGAATTTATAATTAGAGGTATTCAAATCCAAGAATTGAATATATGAACAAAGAATGGAAGGAATAACAACATACAGGGCTTTACATGACTGTAAAAGAAGAAAAATAAGCAGTGAATTATTTTTAAATATTTGTATGCCTCTTCCATTGAGATTCATTCAACAAGAAATATGTACTGATATTTCTCCTAAATCACTTCTAAGGCTTCCAGATGTTAATCATGAATGTTAGTGAAACTAACTCCAAATCCTCTTCATCTTTGGGATTACTTCCTTTCACTATTGAAAGATATATTATACAAACTGACACACAATTTATGGCAGAAATGAAAGAGAATCTTCCATTAGGACCATACTTAGTATGTTAAAGCATATCTATCTACAAATAATACAATTAATTATAAACAAAATTGTAATTCTTCCCTAGGTAGCTAACTAAAAAAGACAATAAAGAACAGCAATAAAAAGCTTCCCATTAAAATGAATTTATTTCTAAAATCAATCTCAAATGTAGCCCCAAAGCATATTCATAATATAACTACAAAGCCCAAATAGAAATAGGAAGGAAATGGAATATACACAGACTTGCTTTATCCAAAAAAGATGATTAAGTAATTACAGGATTCCTAAAGAAAGATGTGAGTAGTGGCTGAAGTGCCTCCCCAGAAAGATATGTCCACATTCTAACCCCTGGAAGCTGTGAATGTTAACTTTTTTGGGAAAAGAATCTTTGCAGATGTAATTAAATCAAAAATCTTTAGACGAGAAAATGATCCTGGACTATTCAGGTGGACCATTTATTGGACTCATCCCAATGACAAGTGCCTTCATAAAAGACAGAGAAGAAGGCAATATGAAAAGGGAAGCAGAGATTGGAGTTATGTGACCCCAAATCAAGACAGTTACCAACCACCTGAAGCTAGAAGAGGCACAGAACAGATTCTCCCCTAATACCTCTTGTAGGGAGTGTGACCCTACTTCTAAACATTGAGGTTTGACTTCTGGCCTCTAGAATCATGAAAGAACAAATTCCTGTTGTTAATAAGGCACCTAGTTTGTCATCATTTGTTATTCAGTCCTGGGAAACAGTGACAGGATGACTTCCCTCAATCACTGAAGCTCAACGAAAGTAAAACCATTTTACTGAAAGGAAAGTGTATATCAAAATGAGAGTCCTCATTCAAAATCCCTCAGACTATTCCTAATGCTTGGGCATAAGTTGGGACTCCAGCAGACTATAAACCCAAATGAAATTTCAAACATATCATATTCACTCAAACTGAAGCTGTTTTAGGGGCTTAAGTAAGGAAAGAAAGAAGGGTAGATACACATTTTTTCAAAGCACATGAAATCAAGCTAAATGTGATGCAATAAAATAAATAAATGACACGCCAACTTTTGCTGCTAATTTTAGTAAGAGTAATTATTATGTATTAATTAGTAACATAACATTCCATCAATAATTTCTAAACTCGACGCCAAGTATTTAGAACCTAAGAAATGTTAACTAATAAAGATTTCAGCTTTAATCAATTAATAAGTTTATATTGACTGCATATGGAATGTATAGGTACTTTAGATTGTAAGAGGAAAAATCAGATGCCGTGATCCTGGCTTTTTAAAAAGCATTTACTCTGGAAGGATGCACATCTGAACATTGGTTTATCTATGCACTTTAAAAGTTGACATAAGAAGTATGAGTTCTGAGATGTTGCTGCTAGACATTACCTAATCTTTCTCTGTTTCATTCTGGAAATCTCACAATCGTTCCATTTTAGAAATTTCCTTATTATTTTATTTATTTTCTGTCCCCAAAATACAATTTTGCTTGCTGGGCACATTATGCTAATATTTTTGTTTAGTACCCTTACATTTGTCCTCTAGATGATTTCAGGTTTGTTTATATCATTTACTTACTAAAAGATAGGGTCCCCTAAGAGAAATACGTCACCATAAAATATCCCGAAATCTAGATTTAGAGGCAGCAAAGATTCCCATGGTAAAATTAGCTGCCAGGAAAAAAGTTTAGCTACAATAAAAGAGGGCTAAAAGCATTTTATAGCTTGTGGATGCAATGGGTAGGTTCAACTGCTTGGTTTTGATGCTGATATTCTGAGGACAGCTTTATATTTCACTGGGGAAAAGAAGACCAGGAAAGGCCTCATGGTGGCCCAATGTCTGGTTGAGACTGCAGCAGTGTCTAGAATTAGCTAATATCTCAAAGACAATATACAATATTTCTAGATAAGTTAACTCCCAGATCTTTTAAGCATTTTTTAGTCAAGGATTAACTTTTTCGAGTTTTATTTTTTTATTTATTCATTTTTTAAAAATTTTTATTTATTTATGATAGTTACAGAGAGAGAGAGAGAGAGAGGCAGAGACACAGGCAGAGGGAGAAGCAGGCTCCATGCACCGGGAGCCCGACGTGGGATTCGATCCCGGGTCTCCAGGATCGCGCCCTGGGCCAAAGGCAGGCGCTATACCGCTGCGCCACCCAGGGACCCCCTCGAGATTTAAAATGTACCCCATTATGCTATTCGTCCAGGATATAGATGAAGAGAACACACTTCTTACTTCAAAGAACTCTCAGCCTTGTATGGAGAGACACAAGAAAAATAGATATGGCAATATGTTGTGACAGCATCTGAAATCCAGAATAAACAAGAGATACAATATTTGCCTAAAGGAAAATGCATCCCACTATAGTTCAGTTCACAGGGAAATGGCTCTTGAAAATCAAGAGTAGTTCTCAAAATGAAGAAGGAGAAGGAATTCCAGTTAGTAGGAACAGCATGTGCAAAGGCAGAGAACTGTGAAACTCGCCAGCAAGTAGCTCTTCATGTGTGGGGGTGTGCAAACCTATACAAGGACAGTAGGGGAGATGTTAGAAAAATGGACAGAAGTCAAGTTATAAGAGAGTTTTATATCATGGAAGAATTTGAACTTTATCCTGTGAATATCAAGGAGCCATTGCAATTCCTTTTACATGCTGCTGGACTCAGGTGCCAGCCCCTCACACAGCCATGTTCAGCAGAGCTGACCGACATGGATCAGAAATCAAATCACAACCCTGGAATTCATGCTTGACAGCCCCCAGGCTCAATTGCGACACATTCCTAATATAGCACCCTGCATTTTAGCCCCCAACTCCAATTTTGGCCTATAGGTTTTTTGGTTCTAGATTTCCATTTCTTTTCTTATCACAAATAATATGCAGGATAAAATAAAGACATCAGGGGTCTATGGACATGGTGAGGGAGTAGAGGAGACCAATTCCAAATGTAATTCATCTCTTCAACTGATTTACACTTCCTGACCAAGAAGGCTGATTTTTCTCTGACCCTGCTGAGTTTGCATCCACAGTTGACCTAACAATAAAAAAACAATGATTCAAATAAATGAGTAAATACATAAACAAATAGACTTTGCAAGACTGCTTGTAGGGAATGCACAAGGAAATGCCCATTCAGGGACTTATTGCCAGTGATGTATTCCTTGATTTTATTGTTATTTTTCTTTTCGGTTTTGGTTTTGTTTGTGTTGTTTTGTACGTTTCCATTTCCCCAAAGCCCAGAGGCTCCTGAGTCAATCCAAGAGGCAGGCCTAATTTTCCAACATTGAAATGCAAATCATGTTACCAGTTTAGTGCATATCAAAAAGACTTTAAATAAACTAAGGAAAATGAAAATCATGTCTCCACCTGCTGTTTGAAGAGATGCTGGGTCATGAGTGTTAACCTTCAGTCAGTTGGGGGTATTTGTTCAAATCTGGCGAGCTGAGAAACATGGTTAATGGCAGAGTTTGCATTCCTCATTTGACCTAATTATAACAGCTTGTGGTCAACTGCCTGAGTTATACCCTCTGAGAGATTTACTGGGCTAAATAAGGTTGGACAGGTATTAGTCTTGATATGCAAACCATTCATGCAACACCTATACTCCTTCACAGGTGAAGTGTTCTTGCTCTGGGGTCAGCAAGCTCTATTAATACTAGTACATGGTGGGTAAAAACAGCCCTTCAGGATGAAAAAAGTAGGAAGCTACACATTCATATGCTTGTGGCCAATGCCCTAGAGCTTTCTGTGACTGCAAGGATATCAACTTAGCGTTGAGACCATATATTAGAGAATTTTCTTATACAGCTGTCAATAGCGTGCTTGGGAGTTCTGGGAGAAGGCAAGCTGCAAGGCAAAATATCTGTCATAAGAATGATATCCCATAACTGAGTTGTAGTAATTCAAATGGTACTTAATTCAAAGTGAACTCAAAATACTTGGAAGTTTCTTTGTTTTTATTTTTTTGTTTGTATGTTTTTAATATGCTTTTCCTCCCAATTTCTTCCTCTTTATCTACTTTTATTAAGACCAAATATGTTTTAACCTCAAAAGAACTGTAATTATATTACCTGAGACTCTTAAAGTTTAAAAGAATATTTGATCCTTCCTTTTGATGCTCCAGTTCATTCATTCACCTTAAGAAAATCTGTATAAGCTTTGTATATCCACCACCTTCAAACAAAATAGCCAACAAAGGGCTCTTTGAAGCTGTCTTTTCTGGGGCAAAGACAGGGGCAGGGGTCCACCATGGAGGCTCCCTTTATGAAGAATGAAGAATTGAATCTTTAGGGATTTTTAGGGATTGATTCTAACTTTTCAAATTAATTTGGACAATTCAAGAAAGAGAAAGAAAAAGAGAACGAGAATTAGTCAAGGAGAGACAAAGAATTCAAATAAGTTTACAAGATATAAAAAGCAAATACTGTTTATTTGGCCTGGAATATATATATTCATATATATAATAAATACACAGTATATATATAAATTATATATATTATATACATAAATTGAATTGGTCGCCAACATTTGGAAATCAGGAAATTTACCCAAAGAAATCTTTTTGGGGCACCTACTATCTAATAACATTGGATTTGCAGACTGTAGATTTGGAATACAATCGACCAGCCAGTGCTGAGTGGGAGTTGAGAGTTCTTTAGAATTCCCTACAGTTAGCCCAGTCTGCTCTTGAGTTACTTATTCGGATTTACCTGCATGGTCCCTGCAGGCATTTGAATTTGTGATGTCTGATGGAATTGTGCTTTTTTATTTACAACACCTAGAAGATACTATAATCCTTTAAAGAAGATAAAGATGACACATTCCCAGCATACGTGCCATGACTTTTCTTTCCCTTAGCCATACACATGTATCACGGTGCACAGGACTACTTTATACTGAATTTATGCACAGGCTTGGATTTTTTCTCTCAATACAGAGCACCAAGCAGCCATTAATAATCAGAGATGAACATAAGATGAATTTTCCTTGTTACCTCTGCTTTAGAACCAAATTAAAATATCAGTAGCATTGCCCACCAGACAGATGTTAACCAATACGTTTCTCCCATTGCTTACTACCCGTGGCTTTAACATTAGAAAAATTCTAGGCAATTTGCAAAATCATTGTTAATATGATAATTAAAGGTATCATGAAATGTAACTTTTATATTGTTAAAAATCACCTAAGAGCTCATTCATCTCTCCATTTACTCAACACCTTTATTTAACACATTATGTAACACCTACTGTGTACTGTAAGAGCTATAAAGAGAATAATGAACACAGATTCCACCCTAAAGCTACTTTTAAGAAAATCAAAGATGCATAATAAAAATGACTGTAAAACAAAGCTAAGAATAATAATGAGATAGCAGATATGCATATATAATGTATATAATGTATACATATATAATGTATAATGTATATAATGTATATATATAATGTATAGCAATGGTTCTCACATTTTGATGTACATCAGAACCACTTTAGGAACTTGTAAAAGTTCTCTATTTTCAATCAATGATGGGAAACTGCCACTAGATGGGTTTCAATTGTCAGTACAGAATTCCAGCTGACAACTAATGTCACTTCCTAGAAGGGACATGATTTGAGTTGGATCTTAACAATAGAGAGAACTCTGCCATTAGTGTTAAAACATGGAGACATTCCAGGCAGAAAGATGAGGAGTGACATACATGAAAAAATTAAAAATACACTTAGGTTGATCTAACTGTATTGGTAATAAACATATAAAACAGCAAAAAGGCATTAAGAAAACACAAAGTCAAATATGAAAAATATTTGTCGGTTAGTGCATCTATGCTATATATTTTTCTAGAAAAGACTTGTTTTATGAAACTTCTATAACAAACCTCATAAGGTAGCAAGTTATTTCATATTTTGCCACAGAATGACTT
This sequence comes from Canis lupus baileyi, assembly GCF_048164855.1. Lineage (NCBI taxonomy): Eukaryota > Metazoa > Chordata > Mammalia > Carnivora > Canidae > Canis > Canis lupus. Next base: position 31,254,321 of record NC_132847.1, on the reverse strand, counting down.
TACAATTGATAGAAAACTGTTAACTGTATGCTTCATTATAGTGAATTGGTTTACTTTATTAAAACTGGACTAATTTAATTGTTAATTAAATATCACTATAACAATATTATTGTTAATTGAATATCACTAGCTTAAATGGAAATGTTTGTGATGAGGGTACATAGCAGACAATTCGTAGTTCTCTGCTACTTGAGTATTCTAATATTTAATAGTCCTTGTTTCACGTAATACAGAGACAATAGTTGATGTTCCACAAGTTCTTTCTTAATAATTGATTGTTTGCATCCCTACTAACCTCTTTTCAGTAGTTTAAAGGGCAAGATGGACATAATGCATTCTATGTGCTAGAGAGTTGAGTCTTGAAAGCTCAGCATACAAAAGGGGCTCAACTTACTATTCCACATAGCTTCAACTGGTCCACTGCACAATAATGTACAGGTAAATAGTGATATAGCCAGGGTAATATACTTTTATTTTTAAAGTGTGAAATAGAATTGTAAAGAGTGTGAAATAATGAAAAAGGAGATGCATCTTTGACAGTCCCATGTTATTTTACTTATCACCAGTTTTCTTGGCAGAGACAATGACAAAGAAAGCAGAAAGAAGTAATGGCCTGATTATTAGAAAAAAGGAAATATTTCTCAGATAGTTATTTAAGTTTCATACGTGTTATTCTTCTCAAAAACTAGTAGAGATAACAAGTAACAAAAATAATTACAGGAAAAACAAAGCTAACTTGGTTATATACCTAATGGCATATATTGCATAGAGTAGTGTTATTGGCAAATTAGATAATTTCAAAAGTACTAAATACTTAGTACTTTAGATGGAAAAGTCTTACTTCAGATGGAAAGTTTTACTATTTTGATTAGGTATAATTGTATAATTTTATGTATAAAATACAAAGAAAAATACATAATATATATATGAAGCCAAATATTTTTTTTTTTTAGCTTTTTTATTCTCCCATTTGTTGTATCACTTCCAGGAGTTCCATTTGTAAAATTCCTGGTTATGTCAGAAATCCACTTTACAATAATATAAGAGAATATTGTATTTCTAATTTGTCTCTTCTAGCCAAAGAAATCAGAATACAAAACTAGATAAATTTAATTAAAGCTTGTTAAAATGCTTTGTAGGGGAATGGAGGATAGAGTTCTGTCTTTGTGCTTAAGTGCAAGTAATTAGAATCTATACTAAAATAATCATTTATTACTCATTTGCTTCCCTATGTCACTAGAGAGTAGACATATAAGCCTGTCACCAAAACAACAAGAAAACCAGACATTTTAACTATGTTTTTAACTTGTTATATCACCACCCCCTCAGCTCATTGATAAGAATCAAGGAGATAAGGATTTTCAAGCTTCAGCTCACCTAGTAGATTAGGCAAGTATGAGATTGGCTATTTGAAGTATTCATTTTGGGCTGAACACTATAAAGTGATAAAAATCTGTTTGCCTTAGCTCCCAGGATTAATTGTTTGGAAGTGGGTTGTTTTTAATTAGATTATCCAACATAAGATGGTAATCTCAGGCTGAATTTCTCAGGTTGTAATCTTTTTAAAGAAAAAAGATATAGCTTTATCCCCTTAGTATTTTCAGCCACTTGATTATAGCATTTCTTAGTTAATTATGTTTTAATATGCAAAGTAGATAAATACATTGATATTGCATAATGTTTTTATTTACATTATAAGGATATTTTAAAATAAACTAACATAATTTCAACAAAGATATTAGTATTTTCTAGTTATTCTATGTTTACATTATCTATTATAATTTAAAAATGTGTCCAATTTATATATTTAAAGTTATTATCAGTGTTTTAATAAAATGTAGGTTATTGAAATCCATATAATTATAGAATTTTGCTATCACATCTTATGTCCCCTCCGCATTTCTGTAGCCTCATTAGTATGTACAAGTTCTCTTCTCTTGTCAAGATATGACTAGTTAAAGAAATTAATCATTTTTGCCAGACCACCTACCTTTGTCTTTCCTAATGTAGTGTCATTTGCTTTGGGGGAATTGTTTCTCTCCATCACGTATAATTTTGTTGTGAGAGTAAACTTAAGTATTTGCCAATCATTGTAGCAACCAAAAGGACCATGTTCTTTTTCTCTCACCACTTTGGTACAGTCACGAGAGGATACCTGACCTAAGCTCAGTCAATCAGATATTGTTCATTGGGCTTTAAATTAGGAGTAAGAGATGCAAAGACAGTAGGAAAGATTACAAATTATTTGTCACAGTAGGAATACATGCACCAGCTGTTCCTCTCTGAGTCATTGCTCTTCCTCTTGTTCTCATCTTTTAGCTCCATTAATTGTCTGAGCCCACAACAGACTTCCAATAACTTGTCTTTGGCTTAAGACAAAAAGACTTTTGTCTAAAGTCCAGAGGCTTATCGATTATAAGACTATTTATTTGCTTCATCCAGTGTAAGTAGATATAATTTTTAAAAATAATAGTCCCTTTAAGTCAAATATTATCACTTTTTAAAAATACCTCTTTTTAAACTAAGAGTATTATCAATGAAATATAGTATCATTCCACTGAAGCAGTTGTGTAGGATATGAATGTTACAGGAAAACAAGAGTTAAACCACATTAACATTGCATTTCTAGGCCTGACAACCTACATTAAAAATTATTTCTGTCAAGGAGGAATAATATATGTTTAAAGATCAATTTTATATTTAAAGATAAAACCCTCCATGCTTCCTCCTGAAAAAACAAAAAACAAAAAACATTTGTGATAACATGCCCACATAAAACTAAACTTCTCATCATTTAGGGGCACCTGGGTGGCTCAGTTAAGCGTCTGCCTTCAGCTCAGGTCATGATGCCAGAGGCCTGGGATGGAGTCTTGTTAGAGCTCTGCTCATGCTTCACATATGCGCCCGTCTGCTTCTCCCTCTCTCTCTGATCCTCCCCCAGTTCATGCTCTCTCTCTCTCTCTCTCTCTCTCTCATTTGCTTTCTCCCTCTCTTTCTCTCAAATAAATAAATAAAATCTTCAAAAAAAAAAACTTCATATGAATTTCAACTATTATTTGTGGAGCCTATTAGAATTCTTCCTTTTCTTTCTTTCTTTTTGAAAACTCTTCCTTTTTCAATTAGTTCTGTAGTGTTAATTAACTGTAAATAAGAAACAAAGTGATGCCTGAGTGGCTCAGTGGTTGAGCCTCTTCCTTCAGCTCAGGGCATGATCTCTGGGTCCTGGGATGGAGTCCCACATCGGGCTCCCTGCTGGGAACCTGCTTCTCCCTCTGCCTATGTCTCCACCTCTGTCTCTGTGTCTTCATGAATAAATAAATAAAATCTTAAAATAAAAAAAGAAGAGAGGTAGAAAAGAAGAAAAGGTAATTGATACTTTGTGAGTGATTTCTATGAATAAGGCACTATGGAGATACATAATGGCATTTCTATCTTCATACTTACTCTATGGTGTGGTAATATAGCATTCATTTTACAAATACAGAAATGGAAATGATTAAGTAGTATCTGTTTACAAGATCATATAGTTGACATACACACATGCATACACATTACATGCATACATATATATACACACACACTATGTCTCCATATATGCACGTAACGTGTGTGTATGTGTAGTTCGATAATTCAGTAAGATGTTTTTAGAAAGAAGAATGAGTTTAATTTTTTTCTTGCTTTTTATTCCATCTGGGAACCTCTCCAGTGACACACTGAAAGAAACATGATCATATCCTATTTAATTGAATTCAATACTTATGAATATCCTTAAATGAAGAACCTAAGTCTTCTCTTCAGCATTTACAATTTTATAAGTAGCAATAATTTAAACAATTGGGCAGAAGTATAAGCAAATGATACATTAGAAATATAGGCACATATATGTATATGTATAATATATATGTAAAATTAAATTCAGGCATACATTTATGATTCATGCATTTTACTATGCACTCTATTGTGCAGAATTTTGACCAGCATAACCAAATTATTGTGATGGCCTGTGTTTTCCCACTACAGAAACAAAAATGTTCAAAAATATGACATTAACTATCTATTACTGAGTAATGAATTATCAACCAAATACTCATCAATTCATGGCACTGGAATTTGAGAAAATCTTGGGTCAGTAATTCTGGCTTTGGGTTTCTCATTAGGTTGCAATCAAATGTTGGCTTATGTTCCAGTCTGAAGGCTTTAATAGGACTCAATGGCTCACTCACATGGCTACTGGCAGGAGGTCTCAGTTTCTTGTTATGTGGGCCTATTCACTGGTAAGCTAGCTTCCTCAAAAGCAAGTATTTGAAGACAGAGAAAGTAACCAAGAAGGAAGGCATGGTATGCTTTTATGATTTATCCTCTATGATCATTTTATTTTATTCATTAAAAGCAGTCCTTAAGTTAAGCCGTATTCAAGATTCCATCTCCTGAAGGAAGGAGCATCAAAGAGATCATGTTTTAAACCACCACAATCACCACAGAAGTAAAAAACCAAACCAGTAGAAGAAAGCCAGAGACAGGGAATCAATGGGACTTCAGACCAGGATGTGCAGCTCCAGGCTAGGTTCTGAATTTTAACATTGCAGGAAAATTAAACAATCAGCCAAACTTGGTCTTCTCCCATACCATGTAAGTGTTACTACAGACTTCACTACATAAAATTAGGAATTTAGAAGGGTTGTAACACATATGAAAATAAGAATTGAAAAAAATCACTCCAGAACCTGGTAAGTATGTAAGGAAGTTTGCCATATGACCATAATGGGGGGGGGGGGGGGGAGAGGGGGCGACGTCTTTGATCATCTAGTTATTCCATCTCATTTCCTGAAAGTGGAGATAACATTAGTTTCCTAATCTACCTCACAGAGATTTTATAAGAGTAAAAGAAATTTATGTTGATGCATCTTTGAGGAAAAATATAATAGTATACAAATATAAAGTATAATAAATATCTGAGAGGGTCAAACTTTGTGACTATGAAATTAAATCCTCTTGTATTTTGGAGGCAAATTTAGGTATATTTCTTATCTGGTGTAGATCTCAATGCAAACTAGTTGTCAAATTTATCTTCATTTGATTGTGAAGTGGGTCTCTAATTCACTAAACATGTATTAAGTGCCTAAAATATGAAATCCATATTAAGCGAAAGATACACTGATTAACAAGATAGATAAAAAGGTCACTTCCATAATGGAGCTTACACTTTATTGGTTCTGTATGACAATTCTGTAATATTGTCAAAGCACTTTTTATCTCCAAAGATGGGAAATCTGAGGCTCATTCCAAGTGCTTCAAGCAAAACCTAAGGCCTATTTCACTGTAAATGGATGACAAAGCCCAGAAACTGCGCAATACTCTCTCCTCTTTGCCAGACTTTTTCCAATTTTGCCTCCCCTTCTTATTCAACTCTCCCCTTTCCCATGCCCCCTACTTGCCACTTAATCCCCTCTGCTGAGTTTTATCATCCTGAATGATTTAACATCATCAATAATGTAAGAGTAAATATTCATGAGTGGAATAATAACAACAATAAAGCAATGGTAAGTCTTCTGAGACAGGTAGGAATTCCAAAACAAATATCTATACTAAAAACACAGTCCTAGGTGAAAGCAAAATTTGCCTTAATACCCTGATATTAGATTTTTTCATCCAAATCATAGCATTGACTTGAGGCCAATAAACATTTCCTACCCGACTAGCCCTTTGTACAGACAAGCAGATTAATGCCTACTGGATTTCTCTGAAGATGTCTTCTAATCCCAGAATGGAGCTATTTAGGTACCTGAAATGACCAGCATTTTTCACCACTTTAATGATCTCATATAAAGTAGCCATTAAAATGCAAATAATACACTGGAGAGCTAATGTCAATTTGTTTTCAGACACAGATAAATTTCACCCAATTGGTTTATCATTTTCTTGTGTAGGGTAGGATCCTAGAATTCCAGAAGAGGAAACCATAAATTTTCCTCACCAACATGCCCCTGAGGTAGAAAGAAATGTCAGGAGTGCCTGCTGCTGTCTAGGCCTGTGAAGGAGAGGAGGTGTTAATGCCCATTTTAAGACGGCAAGCCTGAGTGAGGCGCACCAATATGCTGCTATATTGTGGCTTTCCTAAATACCCAAGGCAATCTGTCTTTGTCTGGAATAGACACAATTAAAATCTAGTTCTTTCCTCGCCTTTTCTTCTTGTGATCTGCATTCACAGGACAAAATTCTCTGTTGATTTTCCTGCAGTCTGTCTTTTTTTTTCCATCTTCTTTTCATGAAAATGTTTCCAATCACAGAACTTAAAATTCTTAATTGTTCTATCACCTAAATAGGAAGATGACTTCTCAAAGTAAGTTCCTGAACTAGGGATAGTTCAACAAGAGCTTTGATTTGAAGGAAACACCACATTCAGTGCAAGACATTAGACAATGTATGAGGAAGTATGCCCCTCATGGATAAGTGGTAGTAGTCACCCAGCATTTCCATCTGTATATTTATTATGAAGCAACCAGTATGAGTTGGTTGAGATGTGAGAGATTTTTCACTAATTATGTTCATCCTTAAGTGGTGTCCCTTGTAATAAGTCTCCATGTTTCTTAATGTAGTTGGTATAGATAGGGTACAAAGGCTAGTCCAGAGTGTAATTTACCTAATCTGATCAGGTGGTTTCTCTGTGGTTGTCCCTCATGACATGTTTACCATCCTCTAGAGCTCATATGCAATTACATTAGATAAACTAATTACAGGTGTAAGAAGTGAGACCATTTAAAAGGGTTCAAAAAGCTGCATCTCAGTCCAGCTTTTCCCTTCTTTTGCTGTCTGATAAAACTATACATTTTATATCAAGAACATTCATTATATTAATCATAACCTTCCCTAGGAAAAAAAGACAAACACAAAAAATAATTCCCTGTGCATTTGAGTTAACACAGATGTCACTAAACATGTATAAAAGGGTTTTACTGATTCAACAGATCAAGTTAGTATTAAATTAACAGGCATTCAATCAAATCTATCAAATTGATTTTAGGGAAGAAATGTTTTGAAGAATTTTAGTTCATAGCCAGCATATAGAGATCAGAAATTACCAAATGTATCAATTTGAATCCTTTTCTTTTCCTTTTTTGGGGGGAAGAATAGTCACTTTTCAGTTTATGGAAGAAGATCTTAAGCATTCTAGAAAACTCATTTTAGAAAATGATGTCAAGTTTTCTTCAGAAAACAGTGAAAGTAAGCTTAGGATATATGTGATATATTTGTTAAAATAATTGTTAATGAACGTAATATATTAGATAAGCCAGTCGCTTTTCAATAACTGAGCCAAATCAGAGGCAGTCCTTGAAAGACAGTGCCAAATAAGAATAAATGTGTTAGAAATAGTTTGTATGATGAGAACCATCTAAGTAAAACTGAAAAGCTCACCTGAATTGCCTTTTCCTTCTTCCCTTCTCCACACCTATAATGTCCATTAACTATAATGATTCTTTATTTGAAACTGATCAATTGCTGGTTTCTGTAAATTTTGCTGAAATAGAAGTTACATGTCTAAGCTTCTTCTTGATTATCTCACAGTGAAGGGTGAGATCTCGGGTGGAGTCAATTGGACTACAGCTGGCTGACACCCGACCCCCCAAACACACACACTTCCTCTTCTGCAAGACTTTCCAATTCTAATCTTTGAATAGTCATCATAAAATGTTCTGGCATTGTACAAAACCAACACAATCTGCTAATCAGATGAAAATATGCAGATTAGTGGAAATAAATGTGTTGTATTTAATACTTTTGCTGTCCTTTAATATATATAAATATAATCTTCTGAATTGAAAGTATTCATTTCAGTCATGAAGGCACAATGCCAGGTGTGTAGCAGAGAAGACTGGACATTTAGCGAACAAAAATGGAAAACAAATGAATATGTAATGTATTCAGCCGAACTCTTCACCAGAGACACATTATTTATAATCCCCAGTTCTTCAGTTAATACACAATTATAATTAAACCGTGTGCATTTGATTTGCATTGTCAATGGACTTTGCTCATAATGTTTTGGTTTTATCCTGTTTTTCTCAAGTACCAAGTTTTTCAATAATACCAATTTTGCTTTAGTGGGATTGAGTCTGCTTTCATAGAGAGATGTTCTTTGATAGTAACAGAATCCATAAAATACTTTTAAAAAAATTAATGAAAGCATTTGCTAGGCACAGGCTGTTTCATCAGAATGTACCTAGTTTATTTTACAATGGTAAAATTGCCAAGATTTAAAGAGCATTCTGATTGAATCATGAATATTCCAAAGGGGTAGATTAATCTGTGTGAACCACAGAACTCTGCTGAAACTGCTGTTTAACATTCTAAAGTGTGGAATTCATCTTCTTACAGCACAAAAGAGCTTCCTATAATAAAGATTTTTTATAACAGCAATAAGGCAGCTCAGTGGGGTGTGGTTTTCATGAAATAATCACACTTCTGAGGGATTAGACATTGTGCTTTGTGCTGTATAATCCCCTGAAGTATACGATGGCATGTTTGATGCCACCACCCCCACACAGCTAGCTCTATGGCTCAATGTCTCAATGGGCCCTTCCAAAAATATCTGCCTACTTAGAGCTATATTATACATAAGCTGGCAGATCTATGACATAGTATTAGTGCTTTATCATATACAGTAAGTGCTCTGTATGATCTGTGTAAATATAAATTACTATAGCTCTGCACTGTGTCTCAGATATAAAACTAACCAAAATACAACTTATTGAATTAAGAGAAAGTCATGGTTTAGCAACATGGACTGTATACTTGTTGATGCTGAGCTAATAATTATGCAAGTCATACCATTATTAATCTACATTGCCTTTTCAGGAAGCATTCATTAAGATTTCAGGCATAAATTTGAATGTTTTATGGTAAAATTAACTCAGAATACATGCTAACATGAAAACATATTCCTTCAAATTATCATAAATTATTACATGGAGAATATGTCACTTTCAGTGGTTGTTCACTTTCAAACTGTAATCTAAAGAATATCTACTTTAATTTTCAGTGATCTCTTAATGCTAATGTTTTGAAGAATGATAGAGGAGGGAGGGTGTGTCTTTTAGTTCTCGTTGGCAAAGAAAATTGTATTCTGTTACATATTTCATCCATTTTAGTGTTTAGGCAGAATAATAAGGAAATATATGGTAGAGACCTATAAATGTCAGTTATAAGAAGGGCTTTTGATTTATAAACACTTCTAGGATGGTGCCAAAATATTAAGCTTTGTGGGCATAATTCTACATTTTTGACATTATGGAATAAATTTTTTAAAGTTGCTTTGAAATGCTACGTAATTGAAAATTCCATTATAAGTGATGTTGCACTCCCTATGTTGTAGAAAATATATGCCTCATTTTAAAGTGCTATTTCAAAAATAATGCCATTTTTAAACCACAGAGCATTTGTAAGAAATGAATAGCATGTTTTTAAGCTAATGGTACAATTAACCAAAGTTTTAGTTTATATCCAGGCTAAGAGGGTTTTTTTTCTGAACTTCCTGGGTAAGAAATCTAATGGTATATCACAGGTTTTGGTCACAAAATGAAATTCATTCAATGGATAACTTTTGCCTACAATACCAAAAATAATACTAATGAATTTTCTGACCAAGCATTCCCTATGAATATTAGCATTGTTACAATATAAATTTTGCAAGTTCCAGTTATGTGGGAAGTTCCAACTCAATGGACAAATTAACTCTTGCTTAATTCTGTAACCATGTTTTTCAATTTTAATGTGCAGACAAGTCACCTGAGGATCTTGTTAAAATGCAGATTCTGAATCTGTAGGTCTAAGGAAAGGCCTGAGATTTTGTGTCTCTAACAAGTTGCCAAGTTATGACAATATTTCTGGTTCAGGACAGCCTTTGAATAGTACTGTGCTGTAGTCTTCTAGCATTCCTTTGATTGGCTCTCTAATGATGTACATGACTGATTTCTTATAAGTTTTTGTTATTACTATGTATTAAATTTTATCCTGCCAATATTCATGTGTTGAAGCCCTTAACCCCAATATGCCTGCATTTGGAAGTAGGGCCATCATGGAGGTAATTATGTATAAATGAGATCATAAGGGTGGGTTCATGACGTGATAGGATTAGTGTTCTTATGGAAAGAGACCCCAGAGAGCTAGCTCTCATTTCCCTCTCTTGCCATGGGAGACACAATGAGAAGGTGGCCATCTGCAAGTCAGAGAGAGAGTTCTCTAAACTGAATCAGATGGCACCTTGATCTTGGACTTCTCAGCCTCCAGAACTGTGGAAAATAGATTTGTTGTTGGAGCCACCCCAGGCTACGGTGTTTTGTTATTGCAGCCTGAGCATACTGCTACAGTTACTGTTCTTCTCTGTCTTGTTTTGTTTTCTTCACTCCCACATATCACCTGAAATAAAATTATCCAGACTGAAAGGCCAGTGTAACCAGGGCAGGATCAAGTTTTCAACTGTTGCCCCAAACCCTATCGTGACTGCTATATCATGAACCAGCATAAACTGAATTAAAGACAAAACATGAGGGATCCCTGGGTGGCGCAGCGGTTTGGCGCCTGCCTTTGGCCTAGGGCGCGATCCTGGAGACCCGGGATCGAATCCCACGTCGGGCTCCCGGTGCATGGAGCCTGCTTCTCCCTCTGCCTATGTCTCTGCCTCTCTCTCTCTCTCTCTGTGACTATCATAAATAAATAAGAATTAAAAAATAAAATCTTTAAAAAAAAAAAAATAAAAAAAATAAAGACAAAACATGATGCTTTGTTCATCTTCCCAAAAAATGCATTTAATTTTCCTTAGTTACCATTCATGTTATAAAGTAGATATTTGACACAGCTTTCTAAAGCCCTTAGGGATTTCAAGCTGATTGGCTAAAGAGTTCCACCTAGTTGATAAGGGCCACAGCCTCTGCCATGTCATCCCACCCCATATTTTGAGCAGAAAGAGGCATATAACTGCAGACTATAATCCTGGCTCTTTCATCTCTTGAAATATGGCAGTCTTGGCTACTGTCAATCAGTTGCTTTTCTCCCCCTTGCTTTTCTACTCATGGATCAGGTCATCAATCTGTAAGTGTCAGGGAAATAAATTGAGGTGCTACCTCAGAGAAAGCTGGAGGGATCTATTAAATAACAAGAATATCTTATAAATTATGAAAGTACAAAATGTCAGTGGGAACAAACTTACTTTGTAAAATAGAAATTTACTTTTTACCAATGTTGGATACAGTCAAAATCTTTTGACTCTAACACAGTGTATGTTCAATGAAGTTGACTCTGCTCCCTGAATGTTAAATACATGGATACTTGAACTTAATTTAACATGTTAAAAAATAGGTATTAAGACCTAACTTGAATACTTCTTTCACATTATGGAAAGAATTATTATATTCTATCATGGAGTACTTTATTCTTTTAAAAAAAATCATATCTATTTCCAGAAATTTTCAAAAACACCTTTAAAAGGAACATATACACAAGGCACAAACATGGAAGTTAAAATGAGGTTATAGAGACCAAATATATTAACCACAATGACTAATTTAGTTGCTATATTGGCCTCCACTTGGCAAGATTTATCAGTAGCTTTTTTTTCCCCCAGCACTTACTTAAAAAAACAAAAAGTCATTTGGAATATGAAGCTACATGGATAGTGTTTTCAAAAGTAGAAAAGTTATTTACATATGATATTTCTTGTAATAACTTGAAAAAAAAGTCAATGATATAAGCTGAAGTAGCCTTCCACTGATCTATCCTTAACCAAATACTGAATTTGAGTTACCTAAAGGAAAGTGTGCAAAATGTGATTTTCTCCATTTTCTCCCTACTTAAATTTCTTACAGTTTTGTTCTTCAAATTATAAGCTTTTTCAAGAGCATTTAAAATATGATTCTTTTATTTAAATCTGAGTCTATATATCACTTTGAAAAGTTCACATCAAATGAAAGAAAAAATTATAGAACGCATATTTTGTTGAGCTAATGAAGAACAAAAATCTTCCTTTTTCCTCTAGTCTCAATCTTTTTTGAAAATGGGGCAGATGCCCATTTCCTGCAGAGAATTGCAGAACTGGAACACGCAGCTGCCAGTTTTGACTTTCTGCCATGTGCAGAACTGTTATATCCCTTGGGGTGGAGGTTAGAATTCTGATCTATCCTCTATCTTCACTCCACAGAAAATTCCTCCAAAGGTTTACTTGTGCTGGGTATCCAATCCTCCTTATCAGAGAATTGAGTTCCTTGTTGATACAGATTTTATTCTCGATACATTCAAGTGGTTTTCCTTTGCTCGATAGTACGTATTTTGCCTGGCTCAATGTAAACAGGGTTATTCTATAATGAAAAAATTCATTGGGAAGGATTTTTAAATTTATAACTTCTCCTGAATACAGAATGAACATCTACTTTAAACTTTAAAAGAATTATTAGCTATTGACCAAATGTTTAAGGACACGTTTTTGGTACTAGTTTCCTGGTTATCAAGTTCCTTAATTTAATAAACATCAGGAGATGCATTATCATTATGGAATAAATCATCTGTGAAATTTGCTATTTTGAACGAAATAGTTCCTGGAAATATAATCCTTTCTATTTATTTTTAAACCAAAGTAATCTCTGAAAACAAAATCAGTTGCACAATGTCAATCTACACACTTACTAAAAAAAAAAAAAAAAAAAGGAAACATTTTAGAGAATATTTTAAAATCTGGAAAAGTTTCTAAATGCCTTATATCAACCCAGGAACTTTCATTTTAGCAATTCTATTTTCCAATATTTTCACTTATAAGTATCTTCAAATTGAAATCTAAAGAGGATATCCACACATGCTTATACATATATAATAGTGAATATATTTTAAATGGCACATGAAATATAAAAATAGAAATCCAGTTTAGTGGAAAAACTATATACCTTTCTCTCTGCATCTTATTTTCATTTGACAATGCTTATGCTTTTTCTTTTGCTACCTAACAGCTTGGCTACACAAATGAAACATAGCTAAAAGGCCTATTTGGCTTCCAGTATTTAAAGAATAACAAAATGGTGCCCCAGGGAGGTTGCATTGTTGTCTCTGGAGAATATGGGGTGGGATATTCCTATGGTGTTTCTTACCTGTGATTGGCCAGGATTCATGGAGGAGAAAATCTCTTTGCTTGTATTCCCAGACTGTAAGAATAATACTGATAACACCATTGCAGACAAAAGTCTTGGATTTTTTATTTATTTATTTATTTATTTATTTATTTATTTATTTATTTATTTATTACAATGCTCACTAGCCTTGCCTATTTCATTATGCATGTTAAAGAGCATTTAGCTTTAATTTGTCAGATTTAGCAGCCTTCCACAGAGGAAGAAAAACACTGATGTCCTTTTTGTACCTAAAATTATTAAGTGTTTTCATATTGGAAAGACATTTCATTTGATCTTTCTTCTCAGAATAAGACTGAAATATATATATATATATATATATATATATATATATATATATATATATATTTACTGAGGGTGAGAGGTGCAGGATTAAATGCAGTGATGAGATTTTGAGCCAATGTCCACTACTCTTGTCTTGGCATTGAAACATCTTTAAAAATGCGGTATGATGGGGGGAAAGAAGTTAAACTAAGCAGCAGTGTTCAAGGCCCATCTACACATGAATCTAAGAGTCGCTTGAGTGATTTTTTTAAAAAAACTGAATAAGTTGAAACCAAGAAGTGACCAAAATTGACATTTTGAGAACACTGAGAATGGCCAAAAGAGCCAGAAAAATTAAATAAGTAATTTCCCAAAGATGCTTTATTTTCTTTACTCAATAGAATGCAACAAACATTTATTAATTTCTCAGTGTGTTTTAGGTCTTAAGTCAAGTGTTTCACAAATATTATGTTTATGTTTCATTCCCCAACTCTATAAAACTCAGAGGTGAATAAAGTGAACATGCAAGGAATAACGGTCACACAATGGAATGCATGCTTTGTTGGCAACATGAAGAAAGAGCTATCTCACCCAAGAAGTAAGAATAAACATATATTAATTCCTTCAAAGAAGAAGAGGCCAGAGAAGTCTTCAAAAAGGAAGCAAACCCAAAAGTATATTCACTAAAAACATGATGGAGAGGCCAAACAAAAGCAAAGAGCAGTTTGGCTAGAAGGCTAGGTGGGAGTGAGGTTTCACAGAGGGGTGGAAGTGGCTTCAAGGAAGAATATGTCAAAAATGGCTGGGGCTAGATTTTGAAGAGCCTTAAATATTAGAATAGAGAGTTTGGACTTTATAAGGCCCTTGGAAACAAGGCCCTTGAAAGAAAAGTTTTGTAGGAGGGGAAATAGTATATTATAGTTTGTGTTTTAGAAAGAAAACTGTAGATGGAGACTTAAATGGAAAAAAAGAGATCAGAGGTACCCAATGCATTCCCAGATAAGAGAGCAATGTCTGAGCTATGGCAATGGCTATGTTACTTAGCAGGGTAAAACGAATTTGAGCATTACTTAGAGCGTATTCTGTTGAGAAAGGAATGATAAGGCACTGAAATGTAAGCAAGTGTTTATTATGGCATCTTAGAATTGCAACTTGGGGAGCACATATCTGGGTAGAAACTGAAAAAGTAGGGGTGACGGGCACTGGGGGTTAGTCTGTATGTTAGTAAATTGAACACCAATAAAAAAAAAAAAAGAAAGAAAAAAAAGAAAAAAATAATAATGAAGAAAGAAAATACAAAAAAAAAAAAAAAGATGAATGGATAAAGAAGATGTGGTTTATGTATACAATGGAATATTACTCAGCTATTAGAAATGACAAATACCCACCATTTGCTTCAACGTGGATGGAACTGGAGGGTATTATGCTGAGTGAAGTAAGTCAGTCGGAGAAGGACAAACATTATATGTTCTCATTCATTTGGGGAATATAAATAATAGTGAAAGGGAATATAAGGGAAGGGAGAAGAAATGTGTGGGAAATATCAGAAAGGGAGACAGAACGTAAAGACTGCTAACTCTGGGAAACGAACTAGGGGTGGTAGAAGGGGAGGAGGGCGGGGGGTGGGAGTGAATGGGTGACGGGCACTGGGGGTTATTCTGTATGTTAGTAAATTGAACACCAATAAAAAATAAATTAAAAAAAAATATATATATAAAAGAAAAAAAAAAGAAACTGAAAAAGTATCCCATTGAGGGACTTTTAAAGGAAAAAAATGTGGAAATAGCAATGGATTACAGAAGTTGTTTTTCAATTACTTTAATTGGAGGGTAAATTTGAATTTATAAACTCATTTGCTTACCTAGATTATCTCATCAGTTTTTAGGAAAAAAAAAAAAACACTTTTTTTTCACAGTCCTCAGAAAGTCTTTCCTCAGCTGTCTCTAGCACTTTGGCTTCTTCTTGGTGTCAGTGAAGGTTCAGCAGTTTAACAAAATGTCTCAGCAAAGACATGGAGGACTCAGGTGGTCTGGTCAGCAGGCTGGTAACCTTTCCTTCACAATTCCAAATATCACTGGCCCAGAGTGATTCACTTTGAAAGGAGATTTGGAAAATTAATCAGTGTGGGAAGTAATCCAATTTTATTGATAGCCCATATAAAGCACTTACTAGATGCAAGTCACTCTTCCTAACTAACTTTACAAATATTGGCTTATTTAATTCTCATACAAAAAGCTTATGAGGTGGGCCCTATCCTCCTCCCTATTTTGCAGGTAAGAAACTTCTTGCTTACCCAGGATCTCATATTAAAAAGAGGCAGAGCTGGGATGGGAACAATTTGGCTTTGTAAGGACTGCAATCTTCCTATTAGAACCTCCCTGGCCAAGGGGACTTTCAGTTCTCAGCATATTAATGCATCTGAATGGACTTAAAGAGATTTTTAAAAACCAACTTTATTAATACTATCATTTCCTATGTACATTTGTTCAGAGAAATCTTTTTTTTTCAACTTTTTAAATTCCATAGAAATAATGCCCCATAGAACTTATTTTAGAAAATAATAGAAAAAATAAGTCATTCTCAAGTAGAAGCAATACATGTTAGTAACCAAAATTCATTTCAGTATTCTACTTTAAACTGTTTTTTTAATTTTAATGTTATTATATCAACACAATCATGAATTTTAGAAAGAGACTTTTGATTATATAAATGTCTATATTCTTTTTCATATTATTTCAGTAAAGAAGAGAGGGTTGGGGCACCTGGGTGGCTCAGGTGGTTTAAGGTCTGCCTTTGGCTCATGAAATGATCTTAGAGTCCTGGGATCAAGCCCCACATTGAGCTCCCCACTCAGTGGGGAGCCTGCTTCTCCCTCTCACTCTGCCTCTTCTCTCTGCTTGTTCTCTCTCTTTCTCTCAAATAAATAAAGAAAATCTTTAAAAAATTTAAAAAAGAGTGTTGTTTCACTGTAAAATAGGAAAATCAGAAGAAAAAGAAAGATAAGGTACAAAAAGGAAAAATAAACAAACAAACAAAATAATCCACCAAGCTCTTCTCTAGATCTGAGTCATCAGTTAAGATAAAATATTATAAGAACTTCCATAAGTTCCAAGATTACTCTTGGACTTGCTCTGAATCCTGTGTCATTTTTCTTGGTTTTCTTAACCTTTTACTCTTACCTATTTAAGCATCATTATAAACCTGGAAGTTGATGGCATTGTGAATAATCAGGATTAGTCTTTCCTTGAGACTAAAGAAAAGAAGAGAGGAAACAAGGAAGTGCAGAAAGTTGGTTTTATACAGGCCATGAAATTTGAAATTCCTAAACTTGAGATTTGATCTTACTTTATCCTAGTAACCCCATAAGGTAGATATTATTATTAGGCCCATTTACCGGAGAAAGAAACTGAGGTTGAGAGGGGTAAATGGCTAGGGCTTGGGGGCAGGTGACCATCAATCACATTGGCATCATTATCATAGCAGTATTTTCAACACTTGTGGAACCTTCTATTTTCTAAGTATTTTACAAAGCTTTTTTCTGACATATTAGTTTCAGGTGTACAACATAGTGATTCAACAATTAGATACATTACTCAATGCTCATCACAAGTATAGTTATCATCTGTCACCATGCACAGTTATTACAATATTATTGACTATACTCCATATCCTGTATTTTTCATCCTTGTGACTTACATATTTTATAATCAGAAGCTTGTACCTCTTAGTCCCCTTCATCTATTTTGCCAGTCCCCCTCCCTCTCCCATCTGGCAACCACCTGTTTTTGATACTTGCAAATTTATTTATTTTTTGTTTGTTTTTATTTGTTTTAGATTCTACAGTAAGGTGTAATCGTAGGGATTTTGTCTTTCTCTGTCTAATTTCACTATCATAATACCCTCTAAGACTCCTCAGGTCCACCCATGTTTTGAAATGGACAGATTTTATTCTTTTAATGGCTGAGTAATGTTCCATTATGTGTGTGTGTGTGTGTGTGTGTGTGTACCACATGTTTTTTTTTTTTTTTCCACATCTTCTTTATCCATTCATCAGCTGATAGATACTTGGTTTGCTTCTCTATCTTGGATAATTTAAATAATGCTGCAATAAATACAGGGGTGCATATCTTTTCAAATAGGGTTTTAATTTTCTTTGGGTAAATAGCCAGAAGTAGAATTACTACATTGTCTGGTACTTCTATTTTTTTGTTTTGAAAAATGTCTATACTGTTTTTCATAGTGGTTGCATCAACTTATATCCCTACCAACAGTGCACGAGGATTTCCTTTCTCCACGTCCTCCCCAACACTTGTTATTTCTTGTTATTTTGACCCTAGCCATTCTGACTGGTGTGTGATGATGTCTCATTGTACTTTTGATCTGTAGTTGTCTGATTATTAGTGATGTTGAGCATTTTTTCCGTATTAAGCTCTTTACATGCATAACCATGTATAATTTCACATCAACTTTGTGAGGTAGGCCCTATTATAGTCCTTATTGAAAAGGTGAGTAAACTGAGAAATAGAAGGTTAGTAACTAGCTCAAGGTCATATCTAGCAAGGAATAAAATCAGGATTCTAATTCAGACAGGCTGGCACCAGAGTGCAGATTCTCAACCACCCCACTATGTACTGCCAATATGGGATAGAGGTAACAGTCAAGGCAGAGAAAAGGGCATCATCAAAAAGTTTGTAGAATTGTTTGTCCTTAAACTAGCAGAGTGTAATATATTTGTCTCTTTATTTATCTCTCTCCTCCACTATACTATTGGCTTCATCAGAGCTATGTTACAGCTGTGATGGTGTGACTACCTAGTACACCTCTTGATGCACAGAAGATTTTATGAATGATTCTTGAATGTACCAATAAATGATTGAATGAAGAAAGCCATGAGCTGCTGTGTGTGTTAGTTGTTAGTTGTAAAGGACTTTGACTCAATTGTATTAAACTAACCTCTTGGGTTGTACAAGCCCCCAAGGAACTGCCTTCTTCATTCCAACTGCCTCACAGTGCCTTTGTCCCTTATCCAGGTATGTAATTCCTACAACAGTGGAGGGCATTCTTCCAGGGTTTCCCCAGCCTGTCACTTGGAGCAGTTCAATTTCCCACCCACTATAATGCCTCATGATGTATTTTCACATATGTCATCACAGTTGATTCTCATAGCAACTCTGTGCAGTAGACTTGGTATTTTTATTTCTCTCTAGAGCTCAGAGAATATCAGTAAGTTGCAGAGCAGCAAATCCAGTTCTCCTGTAACTCTCTAACTTCCCTGAATAAGTATGCAACTATCCTATTTCATATCGTAAGGTGAATTACTATCAGGCATGTCTGCCACAACGATTCATGACGAGACATGTGAAAGCACACACGAAACATTTTCCACAATGTGTGATTTTTTTTAAAAAGGAAGTCTCTTTCTAAAATCAAATGGGCCAATTTCACCAGATTATGGTTTACACTAATCATTAATACACAAATGAATCATACACTTGATTTTGCATCGAAACTATTTTTCTCAAGAAATTGGGCCAAATGATAATACTATATGTGAACAAATATCAAACTAGTATAAGTTCAAGAGACAGCAGAATATAGTGATTAACAGCACAGACTCTGAACTAAGAAGGGCTGGTTTAAATTCTGGTTCAGCCATGTATTAGTCTGCAGTCTTGCTTACTCAACTTCTCTGGACCTTAGTTCCTTATGTGTAAAAAGTTATAGTATTAGTAATATAACACAGAGGTTTGCTGAGAGGATTAAATAAGTAATGTATGCCTGTAATGTCAACCACATAGTAGGCATTATGTGAATTTATCTATCAATATTTTTCCTATATTGTGTATTTACGCAGGCTTTGGGGAAAAAAGTAAGTACTAAATAAAAATATTGAATTTATCTCCTGATCTCCCAGTTTAAAATAAATAAATAAATAAATGTGTGTGTGTGTATGTGTGTGTGTATACACACACGCGTGTGCACAAAGAAAGTCATAGAGAGGTCTCACTGACAGATTTTACCCTGCTGAAGATGTTAAATGGCCTTATTTGCTTTCTCCTAATCAAGCAGTTCTAATAAGCTTGATCAGCTTTCCCTCCCCCAACCCGCTGCTTTGTAGTAGAAGTTAAAAAAAGAAAAAATCCTTCTCCCTTAACTGCTCTAACATTTAACAGTCACCAAGAGAAACTGTTCCATCATGATGTCTTCCGAGTTAGTGGACTGGAACAAATTCAGCTCGTTTAATCGTATGGCATCAGGCAGTGCTGAAAATGCAATTTGTTGTGAAATTTGTTTTTGCATTTGCTATTAGAAGCCAAGTGTTCAGCTCTTTTGCAGCTCTCCACTGGACCTTATCAGGGAACATACTAGCTGGAGGGCATCAGTGGCACCAATCACTCAGAAGGAAACCCAACAGCTGTGGATTTGACAGCTGGAGTAAGTCTGATGTCCATCAACAAATATTCAGGATACCTTGCACTTCTCCTTAGTTAGTAGGAGGCAGGCAGCACTCTGTTGTGTTAGGAGTGAGAGTTCTTTTATGGTTGCCATTTTGTCTGGGGGATGGTAAACACTGGAACCGGTTTAGATTTGTCTACTGTTCTGCCAGACACTTGCCATCATTCTTTTTATAAAAATACATAAAAAATGAAGTAAGATGAAATTCTAGTCCCTCTGTATTCAAATATACTAACATGTTATGCTGAAAGGCACACTTCCCAGGAAAGTGACTAGGCCTTTAGCAAATAAAAGTGCTAACAAATCTATAACTACTCAAAAAACATTGCTAAATAAGGAATAAGCATTGTTATAGAAAGGGAAAGGAACCTCTTGGAATTTATTGCATTTTTCCTTCTTATACATTGTCATAAGGACCTATGTTCAAGAATGTAAGGGACACTCTGTTGGGTGCTAAATGTGCCTTTTAGCATAACATGTCAGTATATTTGAATACAGAAGGACTAAAATTTATACCTTTGCAACATGTTTTTAATAAATGCAACCAAATCCCCCAAATCATTTGTATCTAATCAATGGTGCTATCTTAAAAAAGAAAAGGAAAATAGCAGCTTTTGGTTTTCCAAGTGTAGTTTTAAATTAAATGATTATAAGTGTAATTAAAGCATAAACCATTTAAGTTAGCACAGAGTACTTTCAAATACTCACCCTGCACAATTAATAGGGCAGCACTGTGTTCTGTGTTAACTTTTGTCCCTATCGCCTCATGAAAACATGTTGTCTCAAATCACTGTTTCTCCCAAGTCCCCCCATGGCCCTGTTTCTTAGTTAATGATACCTGAAGTATTTACTCCTCTTAGTTAATGAGTTCCACTAAAGAGAATTAAAGTCAATCCTCTGTAATAAGATCTCTAACAGAACCTGAAACCATTGCCTATAGTAGTTTATTAAACCATCTTGAGAAGGCAAGGTTTAGAACTTTCACTTAAGAGTCTATCTCAGGACTTTGTGTGCATTGTTGAATCTTCATCTAATACAGAGTAGTGCTACAGTAAGGAAAATTTGAATCAGCATCTCACTCTTAACCGGACCTAAAGAGAGAGGTCACTGTTACAGAAATTAGAGCCTGTAGAATCTTACAGCTCTCTGGCTAATCCCTCATTTCATGGGCAGAAACTCCAAGCCAAAGGAGGTGAAGTGACTTACATAAAGTCACATCATGTAGACAGAAAGCCAGGTCTAATCTCTGCTCCGGTGTTCTTTTCGCCACATCCACTTTCTAAAAGCAAAGTAGAAACTCTCTTTGAATGTAAAGGGTTAAAAGGTTGTGTTACACAAAAGGGACACACCAACTGCTTTCTCAGTAGGATTGACTATATCCAATAATTCATATGCATGTCAGTTTCTTAACTGATAGTTAAATCATGGTCATTAAGTCTGTGAGTGGGGGCTGAGCTATGTTCACAAAATACTTCTATCTTAACATGCCAGGATTTCTTGTTCTCTCTTATATTTTTCTCCCAACTCTCTATTGATTTGCCATGGAAGGTATTTTTTAAATGGAATGCGCAAGCAAGCAGTTAAGTATTTGATTTGCTGCTCAATTGATTTGGCCCAAGTATGTTTGCAGGAATATATACCATCAATAGATTTAAAATCACACATTGTATACAAACAGATTAAACCATGAGGAAGCACATTAGGAAAGTGTAAAGAGTAACTAAAAAAAAAAAAAAAAAGGAAGAACTAGCATGAAATAACTGTTTCAGCATCGAGGATAATCACAAATAAGCCTGGGGGGGTCGGGCAGAGGAAATTTCATACGTGTTAGCAATATTACCATTTTTCCCCTCAGTTTTTGTCAGTACTCTTACAGCAGTTATTAAACTTTTTTTCTGCAAATATGCTAATAGAATATTATAAACAATAAGAACACTGGTAAGAACATGAAAACCACCAAATAGTTATATACACCATTAAAACACAAACACCTTTATCCTTGTCTATGGTGCATATTGCCCTTATTTAACACAGCGAAATAATTATTCTGTTTTTCAGCAGAATCTAATTTTGGTGCTGTTATTTTCATAAAGAACCAAAATGGACTAGTATATTCAAGAAGCAAAAAAAAAAAATTGCTTTTAAAGTGTATGGGTAAAAAAATGTATGGTTCATTAAGCTTGAGAAACCAGCATAAAACACTTAAAAAGAGCGGATATTAGAATTTTATAGAATTGGTTTGAAATCTTGTCTGCAAGACTTAAATAGTTGCATAACCTAGGGTAATTAACTTAGCTTGTCTAGGAACAAGGTTCTTTATTTTAAAAACAAAATAATTATACCTACTTCATAGGGTAGCTGTGAGGATTAAATGAGATAGATAATATATGCAAAATGCAGCAAAGAAACTTTGACAGAGTAAGTACCAAAAAAATATATTATTATTCTACAAAACATACTACATGTTATTACTAAGAATCTAATTATTAAGACTCTCTGGTATATGTAAAAAATTCTGTGGTTTAAAGACCTTATAGTTCAACTTCTTAATATTGCTGATTAGGAAACTCAGTGCCAGAGAATTTAAATGATTTCTTAGTGCCAGTTTCAGAGTAATTTTAGGAATTATTAAATTTAATTTAGTTTTATAATTACATAAATGTTTACATATTTTCAAAGTAAAAATTAAAACAAACTGGTAAATAAAGGGAACAGATTGAATATTTATCCTATTTCCTCTATATGAATTAAAACATAAAAATTAGTCTTAATTTCTATGTCTATCTCCTCTTTACTTTCTTGCCTATCCTACCTTTATCAGAAGCTTTTAAAAAAATGGATTTATGTTTGTCCCCTCAGTTAAAAAAAATGCAAGCAGGTGCCTTAATATAACCTTTCTTTCTTAGATGAATAATAGCATACTGTGTACTTGTCTCTTCCTTGCCTTTTACTCAACAATATACCATAAAGATTGCTCCATAGCAATTCATAGAGATGTCCTTCATCCTTTTCTGTTTCATGGCTTTCTGTTATATGGATGCACCATAATTTTTATTCGATCAGGCTCCTACTGATGAACATTTGAGTTATTTCAGGTTGTTTTTGCTATTACAAATAGTCTTACAATAAAAAACTTAGTGTATACATTGTTAGGTGTGTTTATGGTAGATTTCTAGAATTGGGATTTCTGAGTCAATTTGGCTAAATGTTGCCAAATCTTCCTCTGTGGTAGTACAACTACAATTTCACATTCCTACCAGCAATGTAACAGAGAGCACGCTTCTCCACAAGGTAAATCTTCACAAAGTTCTACCAACATTATATGCTGTGAAATCTTTGGGTATTTTTGTCAGCCTAATGGCTTTGGTTTACATTTTCCTTATTATGAACAAGTTTGAGTATCTGCCTATGACAAAGAACCATTTGCATTTTTTGAACTATTTAATTCTCTAACCTACTTTTCTATAAGATGGTTGATATATATATTTTTTAATTTTAGGAACTTTTTCGATTTTAGGCAAATACAATCTATTTACTGACTGACACCTCCCAAGTTAATATCCCCAGCCCTGACTTCTACATGGAACTGGACACTTATATATTCAATTAACAACTCTCATTTCTCCACCTGCTTGTCTATTAATTATCTAAAATTTAACAAGCCCAAAATAGGACTCCTGAATTCTCACCTCACAGGAGCTCTTGCCTCTTGTCATCCTCCACTCAGTAATAGCAGCTCCCTCATTCCAAGTTTTTAAAGCCAAAAAGTTAGAGCATCCTTGATCCTCTTTTTTTTTTTTTTTCATTTAGCTAACTGACTCTGTCAGCAATTTCTATTCATCCTACTTTCAAAATCCAGAATCCTACTACTTCCCTTCAAAACCATTACTTTAACTCTTATGTAATAAGCCACTATCTCTCACCTGGATTATTGCAGTAGCCTCCTACCTGATCACCCTTGCCTCCTTGTCCCCTCACCCCAATTCGCATTCACATTATAGCCACAGTGTTCTTTTAGGGACATGAAATATCATGTTATATCTCTGTTCACTCTAATACCCCCACTCATCATCAAATCCAAAGTCCTTTTTAGGTCCTATAAAGATATATGTCATCTGTCCCCCCATCCTCCATCACTACTCCTCTGACTTGAGCTCCTACTTCCTTCCCTAGAATGCACTCAACTCCAAAAAACATTGCTCTCCTGTTGTTATTTATCAAACTCATCTCAAGGCTTTAATTTGCCAACCCATATATCTGGGATGCTCTTCTCCCAGATATCGCCATGGCTTACTAGCTCATCTTCTAATTTGTGCTTATAATATACCACATCACTAAGGCCCTCCATGAAACTTGAAATTTTGATAAGCTTACTCTCTTTTTGCATGCCCCTCCCTTAAAGGCCCTTAGGACCAACTGGCATAATGATGTGCTTACTATGTTGATTACTTCTTCCCCAACTATAGAATAGACATTTATCTAGTTTACTGCTGTATCTGCAATCTTCTAGAGCCATGTTTGGCACTAAAGTAGGCACTCTATAGATTTTTTTATACGTGAGTGAATGGATTAATAAAAGAATGGATAAATACAAAGTTATATTTTATTGACTTTGCAATTACATCAGACAGAAGTATCTATGAGTCAGTATAATGATGAAAACTGAAATCCATAAGAAAGGCATAAAAATGTCTACTTACTATTAGGAAATGTTGGTCCATGTCACCTCAGAAAATTTGAAGAAAAATCTCTTGATGCTTTGTTTTATAAGTTTCTGTGGAACAATAATTTATACAGAATCTGAATTTTTGTGACACCTTTATGGACATTATTATTATTATTATTATTATTATTTAGAAGTAATTGAGCATGAATCCTGAGTAATGTATTTTCAAGAATTTAGAATTAAATACTAATTCCTGCTCATCAAGAACATGAAATGGAAGGGCAAGGGCACCTGGGTGGCTCAGGCAGTTAAGCATCTGACTCTTAATCTCGGTTCAGGTCTTGATCTCAAGTCATTAGTTCAAGCCCCACACTGGGTGTGGAGCCTACTTAATAATAGTAATAAAAAAAGGAATATGAAATGGAGGTCAGTGTGAAGTTCAGTGCAAACTAGTAAAGTGCCTGGTTCATATTTACAGTATTATATGATTACATGAAAAGCACTGGTTTGAGTTGTTTGAATTAAATGTTTATATGATGTTCTAACATGAATATAAAATGATTGGAATTCATTTGGAAATGAGAATTCTTCCTACCTGCTGTTTCTTAGTTAAGAGAAGATTCAAATTCAGTTCAAGAAGACACTTTTTTCTTTAATAAGTGATTTATAATTTCACTGGTTTTAATTTACTGTAAGCAAAGCATCAGATTAGTAATGTGTTTAATATGAGTTATTAAGTTCCCATTAGACTAAATTACCACCCCTAGAGATCTGCAAAAATACTCTGAATTAATTTGCATTCTTCAATGGCCACATACTTCACCTTTTGTTAAAAGCCATGGGCACTTTAGGATATATATCCTAATATGGTCCTCCAAAACAGTAAGCCATCTTATGAACTCCAAAATTCTTAGGTCTGTAAATTGTTTTGTATTAATAATATGGTATTAAATTTAGAAATGGTTCTTGAAGATTAATTTTGATGTTTTTGTATATATTAGTCCAGTTTCCAGGTAATTTATGTCCAAATCCATTTTCAATAAGCTACAAAAGAATGTAAACATATAGACTTTGTGTTCTTTCCAATTGCATCCAATGCCATCAATTTAAAACCACCTCCTAAATGATTTAATAATTAGTTCTAAATATCTTCATAAACATACATAATCTAAACATTATATCTGTAAATCTTATCAAAACTGACCCAGAACTATGTATAGTTAACCTACTCTATAGTTGAAAGCAAGGGGCTTATGAGTGTTGCCTATGGAACTTAAGACTACAGTAATGCTTATAAGTAAGAAATAATTTTTAAAGTATCCATGTGAGACTTTGTCAAATATGATGGATTAAACTAGCTGACTTGGTCTTCTTAGAATAGCAGATTTAACATCATCAATAAATGTATTAACTTGATTTTATGGTGATAATTAAGAGTACTTCAAAGAAGGTGAAAAATCTCCAGTAGACTGTTTATAAAGAAACATGTTTGCAGTGAAAAATATGGTCATTGGAAGCATCAGACATATTAACTAATGAAACAAGCCCTGTGCATGTTTACTAACCACATTTTTGCAAAGCAGATTTACTAACTCAATTCCTCAAAGCTAAAGAAGGTATCAGGCTGGATTAGAAATCAGGAGTCCCTACTGAACTCACATGATGAGCTCACATCTGTTCCCTGGTGTATGGCATTAATTTTAGCAGTAATGCAACCAGTTTTAATCTGATTTTACCCAGAAAGGCACTACTGGATCACTCAGGGCAAAATTTCAGTGTTCCCAATTTAATCTGATCCCCAAATCAGAGACATATCGTCCCTGTCTAAATCCACACTGTAAATAATAAGACCTCCGGAAGCAGAGAAAGCCAATGTCTATGGTTTCATTTTCTTCTTCTTCAAATCCTTCTTATATGCTACTGCCAAATTAAACTTTCTAGAGTACTTCTCTAAAACAGTCATTTTTCTGTGCAAAAATTTCAATATATCCGAAGACCTTCTTTATATTAAAACACTTGTTGTTTGTCTGAGTCTGTAAAAATACCTGCTTGGTATATTAGAAACTGAAAAAAAAAATGTAAAGAAGAAAATTTAAACTACCTGTAATCTAATTTGGGTTAAGAGTAATATGGCTGTTACAGAGATGGAGAGAATGGATTAAAAGGAGGAAAATTGGGGACAGAAACAAATAGTTGGAAAGCCATATTGCAGCAGCCTAGGGAAGAGGTAATAAGCCTAGAAAAGATGTAATAAGATGTAAGAAGAACCTGAACTGTAACAGTGAGATTGAGGAGGTGGGATTAAAATTATATTTAAGAGATAGAACTAATGACTGATAGAGGGATAGGAAGAAATAATTTCAAGTTTTCTAATTGGAGAAAATTTATAATGATGAGGTGAAAAACAGACGTTGAGATTCCCTTGAGATATATGGAAAAGCATAGCATAAAATGTGTGCATTTTGGTGGATCATGTTTTAGAATGGAATAAATCCAAGTTTTACTAGATCATGATTTGGAGTGCATGATCTAGTTTGAGTTTCAGGTAAAAGGGGAAAAATCTATCTGATTTTTTGGAATCGTTTTGAAGTTTAAACCAGATAAAGTGCCCCAGCAGTAACTAGCACATAGTGTTTGCTCAATAAATCACAGTTATTAGCATGATTATTGTTTCTAGACTGAGATGACAAACACGCAATTGAAAATACATGTCTAGCACTTCACAGTTATGAAGACTAAAGATATAAATATCATTGCTGATATGACAGGAGAATAAAAGGTAATCCAGGAATTGGAAGAAACCATATCTGAGGACAGTACCCTGCAGAAACATCAAAATTTAAGGGGTGGACTAAAGATCAGTCAGAAAAGGACTCTTAATTAAATGAAAGTAAGAAAACCAAGCTTCAAAGGCAGGATCGGAGTGGCCAAAAAAGTTGTCCCCACATGTGAAATTGTGTTCTGTGCTAACTGAGCACATCCTCCTCAGGTCAAGATTTGTGCAACAGTCCAGAAGATCACTTGATAGGATCTTATTTTCTCAATAGAAATGCCAATCATGTTGCTAATCCACAACTGGATTAGAAGTCTCAAGGTAACAATTAATGGTATACCATTATGCCCTCCCAATTAAAGAAGATTCTGACAAAAGAGGAAACTATTGAGCAAACTTGCACCTGATATAATATGGCTTTTTAAAAGTCTGGATGTAATAACTTGAGACAGTTTGCTTTGAAGCATTTTGTGTAACTTTCAACTTGATCCAACAATAGTAGAAGACTGAAGAAAAGCTATCAGGGACAGTTTTAACATCTCCTACTGAATATGGAAGATATATAGAGGAAAAGTGAGAATCTTTAAATACCTAGAGATGTTAAAGGGAAGTATATAATTAATTTGTAACCAGCTTTTGACTAGTATGTTGAAAGATAAGAAAACAATAGATTTGACAATAAGACTCATGTTGTAATATAATATAAATTTATAAAGTAAAGAGATTCCATCTACATTAATTAACATTGCTGGAAAACTGTAGAGGATTTTCTAACCCTGGTATCTTCTCAAACATGTTCTCCACATCTGCATGTTCTCCACAACACACTATTCAAGGTCTATCCAACGGCATCTTTTCTATGAAGTCTTTTCTGATCTTCCAATTGAAAATAAGTACCTCTTGCACCATACTTGACCAAAATTTTGCATACACCTCTCTTGGTGTATTCAACATGTTCTCCTTTTTATAATTATTAGTATTTCATAGGCAAAAAAAGTCTTTGAGTGTAAAGATTATACATTATTATGTTATTTTTGCTGTGCACCACACCTCCCACTTCTTTGCTTTCTACACAGTCAGTGATGAGTAGATATGTGGTGTCCATCACCAAAATAATTTAATGACTGGTTATTATTATCACTTCAAACTTGGTTCTCTATCCCAAATAATCAGTTTATTCATGTTAAATTAATCAGGATGGCTTTGTATAGTCTTTTTCAATCAATAGAACATTATTTTCACCATTTAAATGCATTTCTAACATCATAGGACACTTATTAATAAAAATCTTTTTTATTGGAAAGATTTTTTTAAAGTCACTTAGAGAAGTTCGATGTTTGGACTTGATCATAATCTTAAAATAACATAACAATGCTTTTTTTTGTTTTTTAATCACAAACTCTTTAGTGTTGTACTATATTTGCAACTGGATTTCCTATCCCAGCATTATTATTTAAAGACATAATAGTTAATATTTTCATTGTTGTTAAGAAAACTGATCAAAATAAACATGGAAATAACAAAATTATTGATTTTTAAATTTGCTGCACTCACCTTTACCAAATAAGTTATCTGTACGAAGATATTCCTTGCTTTTATTCAACATGATAAAAATAAGAAGGATCTTGTCACCCAAATCCAAACACCTGAGTTTATTTCCATTTCCTATCTTCATGTTTCCTTCCAGTCAGCTCAGCATTGCTTTTTAATGCTTCCTATTTTCAATACTTATTTCAGTTTTCTTCCTGCTCCTGACATGTCTGTGGTAGAATCTGACAATTTTATATGTTGCTTACAAAAAGAGAAGAATGCTTTTCTGAAGATGCCACTGTTTGTAGTTAAATAAACCACTTCTCATGATAAGAGTTTTTTATATTTATTCAGAGGATTCCATTCTTTTCCCATATGACTTGATAATGGTCCCACTATTCTAACCCTTCAGTAAAACTGTGTTTAGTATATAATTTGAGATATTTGCAGCATACACTGCTCTTCATATAAAAGGAGATTAGCTTTTTAATAATAGCTTCTTTTGAATTAGGAAAGAATTGCTACAATAGAGAGGGAAGCACATGGAGAAATGTAATAAATTATAGTTTTGTGTAAGCATTAATAATTTCCTTGTTCTGAAGGTTTTTGCAATTTTTTGGTTAGAAGGGAAAGGGAAATGCCACCACTATGCAGCCATTACTTCATTCACTGTAGAAGCATTAATGATTATTGGGGCTATTTCTTCATATCTCTTAAAGACTGCATTTTTAGCAGACCTCTACCAACTAGGGATATCATCTGTAAAGACTTACAGTTGCTTTATTAGCAGTCTAATGAAAAAAAAAATCATGAAATCTGCAACCAGACAGTGTTGTTTAGAATCCTTTGCTACCTGAGGCAAATTGCTTCACTCTCTGAGACTTTGGTTTTCTTATCTGTGAGGTAGAAGGATTGCAAAGTTAAATGAGATTACATATATAAAATATCAACTAGTGCTGTGCCTGCAAGTGGACCTAACCAGGCTAAACTATTTTTTTATTCTTAGAGATTTAATACCTGCTTGATTCAGATAAAGAAGAGAGTGCTCATTTTGGAAATGTAAAAAGATGCTACAAATAAAGTGGATCACATTCACACTGGATTAAGTGATAAGGAAATATTTTGTTTCCTGTAACAAAAGGTCTAGGAATCAGGAAGAGCCCCAGTGTAGGATATCAAGTTTTTTCTGCTCAAATTCTTTTTCCTTCCTTTTATCCTCTTCCTCATGTTGGCTTTTTTGCCAAGCCACCTCCCTCATAGTCAAAAAACAGCTGCCAGCAGGAACAAGGACAACTCATTTCCTTCCTCACAAGCAGTGGGAGTCAAAGCTGTCACTCAAATGACCTATTAGTTTGTACTTTTAATCTGATTAGGACATCAGAACTTGCACCCACCACTGGAACAGTAACAATCCTGTGTATGTAAATAGGTATTATCAATTTACAATCACAAACTAAGGTTCAAAGATTTACTAGATGACACTGCTAAAAAGGAGGAGGGTCAGAATCAGAACACAAGTGTTCTAATTCCATGTTCAGTGATCATAGCAAGGCCATTCAGTTTTATCACTAGGATTATACGTATATGCACACAGGCACATACACCATATATGCATATACACTAGACCTGTATGTGTCTCAAGGTAAATGTGTATATATGTATATATGTATAGTTTAGCATCAGTTTTAATAAAACCATTTTTGAAACTTAAGCTACATTTTAACTTACTTGACCTTTTCTTAAGAAATTGACCTATATAGTTTAAGTGTTCTGCAGTTCTTTAGTCTTGACATATTTCTGAAATACTTTTTCTTTTTAATACTATTTAACTCATTTATATTCACCTTTCCAATGAAGTGATCTGTAGGTAAAATACCCTTAGGTTTAATTTAATCTGGATCTTGTTTAGTCAGTTCTCACCATTTATATATTGGTTCTGGCCTTCTTGTCTTTATTCTTCTACTTATATAAAGCTGCTATAAAGCAGCAAAATACTGCAGATGAATCTCATAGCATGGATGTATTTTATGGTCTCTAAGTTTTCTGGTTAAAGACCAAGGTATACGACATAGGTATACAGGATGGCAATTAGATTAGTGATTTTACTTAAGGCAACTGAGTATTTTTCATAAAATACCAATTTCATACTAAATGTAGGATTTTACAATATGTCCCTGAACAAGGGAATGTGCTTAAAAACTGTCTTCCATGTTTTCTAAAACCAATCCCTACACCAGCACTAATATATGCACAGCACACAGAGCCCTTCCTTGTGTTTTACATATATTGCAAAGTATTCTAGATATAACAACCAGTCATCTACTCTTTCTCTTCTTACTTGGAAGGATGATATAAACGCTCCTTTTGCACTTATTGTCAGGGAAGCCCTTCATATCTTAACTGACTTTCAGTCCAGGCCTTCTGGATAACACGTGACCTGCTTACCCACACATATTTTTAGTGATACAACGATAATTAATCAAATGTTATATCCTTTTCCATGGTTGAGAAGTTCTCTGAAAAACACTCAAGCTATGATGAATCTGAAAGCCAGAGGTCTGACCTTAGAATCAAAGGCAGACCTTCTTTAATGGAATACAGATAGGAACCAAATAAGAAGCTCTATTCATCTACCTCCAGTCATTTGAAGCTATACAATGTCTAGTCATCTATCCAGAGGGGCAAATCGGATACTTTCCATTAAGATAAGGCACTGATTATAGACACACTCAGGCCGATAGAATCATAAGGTTTCTGTCCAGGTCATTTTTATTTTAGGACATATAGGAATTTGAAACTAGGTTAAAACTAACTCCATATGTTTGCATTTGGGCCCATTTCCCTCAGTAATTCTATCCCATTGAAGTACAAAATCTTAGGCATTCCAAGTTAAGTCACTAAAAATATTTATAAAGAAGTTAAAATTCTCAAGACTAGCTTTATTCGAAGCAAGAAAAAGTTAAAATAGTATGCTTCTACATCTCATGTGTCTACCAACAGCTTCATCTATCTTAAAGGATCTTTAATTTCTAAATGGTTTCATGTTTATAAAATGAATAAAAGAAAGATATATTTAAAAAATTAAACCTATTTGACAAAAGGCTACAAACTAAAGAGAGCTATACAGTGAAATTTTAAACAAATATTTAAAAGTAGGTTAGAAGAATGAGCAAACTTCATGTTTCAAGCTTGCTTTGATTTTATGGTATATATTTTCAACATAGTGGATTGCATGTGTATATTTATAACCTAAAAATTACCCAGTAGAAACTACAGAGGATTGAAAATATACAGAGCCACAGATCTAAGTGAAATTATAATAATAACTGAACTCAACCAAATATAAGAAAAACAAGATTTTTAACTAAAAATATAAACAAACCTAAATACATGCTTTTATTCCTTTGTACAAAGTCAGAAATCCCCATAGTCTTCCTGTGTTCTTTCACTACAAAACATCTAGTTGAAATTATTCTTTCCCTAAATTAGGTCTTGAGACATTTCAGTATCAGAAATCTGGATGCTATGAAGCATCGATTCTCTTATTTTTTAAAAAATATTTTATTTATTTATGATAGACAGAGAAAGAGAGAGAGAGAGGCAAAGACACAGGCAGAGGGAGAGACAGGCTCCATACCGGGAGCCCAATGTGGGACTCGATCCTGGGGCCCCAGAGTCAAGCCCTGGCCCAAAGACAGGAGCTAAACCGCTGAGCCACCCAGGGATCCCCCTCGATTCTCTTAAAGAAAAAAAGAAAGAAAAAAAGAAAGTGAATATGAGCACAACATTGGTGCATTAAAGATAAGCTTCTCAAAGGATCTTGGGAAAATGGCAGAATAGGAGGACCCTGAGCTCTCCCTATCCAACGTTTCCAACTAGATGTCATGCATATCCAAGTCAATAAACTGGAGAAAATCCAAAGACTATCAGAACAAACTCCACAACTAAATATAGATAACTAAATAGATAGATAGATATAGATGATAGATAGATATAGATATAGATATAGATATAGAGATAGATAGAGAGAGATAGAGATAGAGATAGAGATAGAGATAGAGATAGAGATAGATAGATACAGAGGCTGCATTTGAAAGTTCAGGAAGTTCAGAGATAGGGAGGCTGACCACAGGAGGAAGGGATCTATGTGCAGAGAAATGGGCCCTAGTACTAGGGAGCTCACATGAGGAAAACTAAATCCCATGACATTTAGCTTTGAAAACCAGAGAGGCTAAATTCCATGAGTTGGCGTAAACAGTAGGACTTTGAGCCTGGAGCTTTAAAAGTCAGCTGACTCAGGAATGGCTGAGCCTGGAGGGTCAGTGATTACTATGTGCTTTCTCTTAAAGGAACAGCAGCCTGTATGGACAGGCAACATAAAACGACAGTTTACACAGTGCAGGAGGACAACCTGGAAGACATCTGTTCTTACTGATTTTGGAGTGTTTGGGGACTTTTCCAAAAATGAGGGAGCTGTAGACACCATTTTCCTCCCCCAACTCCCATCATAAACACAGAGCCAACTGTGAGAGGCAGGGAAGAACAGAGACTTACTACCTAATCTGCTAGCAGCAGGGAGGGGTGCCCACAATTTCTCCTGAGGACTCACCTACTTCAAGTCTGTCAGCCTTGGCCCTGGGCTTAGGGCAAATTTTGTTAAAGCCATGTGTGTGCTACACCCAGCCTCATGCCTCAAGCTGCCCTGGTACATAGCACCCAGCATAGGACTAGTAGCCCAACATGAATTTTGCTAACACAGCCATCCTGCTCAGAAGCTGGCCTACCTGGAACCTACTACTACCACAGAGTAAGCACAGCCCACAACCCACAACAGGCAAGGAGGCAGTACAGACTACTAAAGTGAAAAGAAAAGTGACTCAGACACAACAGCAGGGGGTAAACAATACATATAAGATACTTGCTTGAAATGCCAGCTTCTGGTGAACAGGAGACACTGCACTTAAGAGCCCCTTCTTCATAAAGTCATTACTTTCAACAGCAGAAGACATAACTGACTTTCTTAACATGGAAACAGACACAGAGAGGCAGACAAAATGAAGAGACAGAGAAATCCATCCCAAATGAAAGAACAAGACAAGGCCACAGCCAGAGATCTAAATGAAACAGCTATAAGTAATGTTCCTGACAGAGTACTTAAAGCGATGATCATAAGGATACTCGCTGGGCTTGAGAAAAGAGTAGAAGACATGAGTGAGACCTTAACACAGAGATAAGGGATAGCATAGCAGAGATAAAAGGCTCAATAAGTGAAATGAGAAACATATTTGATGAAATGAACAGCAGATAGAAAAGCAGAAGAATAAATTTGTAACCTAGAAGACATATTAATGGAAAGTAATCAAAATGAACAAAAGAGAGCAAAAACAATTATGCAAAACAAGAATAGACTGAGGGAACTCAGTGACTCCATCAAACAAAAACATTCATATTATAAGAGTATTAGAAGAAGAAGAGAAAAAAATGGGGGGTCAGCAAATTTATTTGAAGAAATAATAGCTGAAAACTTCCCTAATCTGTGGAAGGAACCAAATATCTAGATCCAGAAGGCACAGAGGACTCCTATCAAAATCAACCAAAAGTGAACCCATATGAAGATACATTGTAATCAAATTGGCAAAATACAATGATTAAAAAATAATAATAATAAGGGGGGCAAGACAAAAGAAGAGAGTAACTTACAAGAGAAAATTCATCAGGTTAGCAAGAAATTTTCCAACAGAAACTTTGCAAACCAAAGAGAGTGGCATGATATATTCAAAGTGCTGAATGGGGAAAATCTGCAGTCAAGAATACTCTATTCAGCAAGGCTATCATTTAGGATAGAAAGAAGGATAATTTCCCAGACAAACAAACTAAAGCAGTTTATGACTACTAAACTAGCCCTGCAAGAAATATTAATGGAATGGAAAAGAGAGACCAAAAGTGATATTAATAGAGATTGAAAACACAGAAGCAGTAAAAAGAATATTTCTGTAAAAAAAAAAAAAACAGACAAG
Source organism: Canis lupus baileyi (assembly GCF_048164855.1). Lineage (NCBI taxonomy): Eukaryota > Metazoa > Chordata > Mammalia > Carnivora > Canidae > Canis > Canis lupus. The sequence goes on along the minus strand of NC_132847.1, from coordinate 31,219,449 downwards.
GAAACAAGGAAATCCCATAATAAAAGGATATAAAATAAAACACCAGGATCCCTGGGTGGCACAGCGGTTTGGCGCCTGCCTTTGGCCCAGGGCGCGATCCTGGAGACCCAGGATCGAATCCCACATCGGGCTCCCGGTGCATGGAGCCTGCTTCTCCCTCTGCCTGTGTCTCTGCACCTCTCTCTCTCTCTGTAACTATCATAAAAATAAATAAATAAAATAAAATAAAATAAAATAAAATAAATAAAATAAAATAAAATAAAACACCATGTACCTGAAATATAGGAAGGAGAGAAATAAAGAATGAGTGCAAACTTCTGTGACCTTCAACTTAATATAGACTGCTAGATACAGAAAAGGTTAAATACAAACCTAATGGTAACCATATATAAAACCCACTAATAAGTGCAGAGTACAGAGAAAGAAATTCAAATATATCACTAAAGAAAATCAGCAAAACTTGAAACAGAGAAAGGATAAGAGAACATTTTCAGAAACAGCACAGAACAAATAATAAAATGACAATAAATCAATACATATCAATTATTACTCTTAATATAAATGGACTAAACACTCCAATCAAGACATAGGGTGACAGAATGGATTAAAAAAAAAAAAGACCCATCTATATGCCACCTACAAGAGATGCCTAAAGTCACCTGCATATTGAAAGTGAGGGGATGGAGAAACATCTATAATGCAAATGGATATCAAAAGAAAGCCGGAAGGACACCTGGGTGGCTCAGCAGTTGAGTGTCTGCCTTTGGCTCAGGGTGTGATCCCGGGATCTGGGATCAAGTCCCACATCAGGCTTCTTACATGGAGCCTGCTTCTCTCTTTGCCTATGTCTCCCTCTCTCTGTGTGTGTCTCTCATGAATAAATAGATAAAAAAATAAAAATCTGAAAGAAAGAAAGAAAGAAAGAAAGAAAGAAAGAAAGAAAGAAAGCAAGCCGGAGTAGCAATACTTATATCAGCCAAATTAAACTTTAAAACAAAGACTATTGGTAATTGCTCTGTTGAGTCTCCACCCTCCTCTCTAATTTGATATTCCTTCTATCAGATGGACTTCATATTTGGATTTTGCTGAGACTAATCATGCCTGTTCTGATGAGATGATCTTAAACATCAAGAGTACTGCTTTCTGTGGTTTGACTTTTGTTGTGTTCTCTTATCCTTGAGGTATTCAGTATTGCTGATTCTTGCAAAAAAAAAAAAAATGCTTAGGAGACGAATGCCATTTAGTATTCCAGAAAATCAGCAATATTAGTAATATTTTATTCTTGTCATTTTTTTTACTATTAACATTTTAATGTATACTATTTACCATTATGATATTAATATTTATTAATTATTATTTACAAACAACCCTTTGTTTTTTCTTAGTCATTAGCTATGTTAATTTCTTTGCTTTCTGATATTCACTTGTTAAGACATATTGGCATACTGGTTTCTGTGTATTATTTTCAAATTAATGATCTTTCAAACTGAGATATATGCCAGAGCAACTTTGTCTGTGTTTTGTTTGTTCCATGTTCTTTTGGATAAAGCACTTCAAAACATAAGCTGTGAAAAAAAAATAAAATAAAATAAAATAAAATAAAATAAAATAAAATAAAATAAAACAAAGACTGTAACAAGAGATAAAGAAGGACACTGCATTATAATAAAGGGATTAATCCCCCCCAAAAGATATAACATATGTAAATAATATGCATCCAACATCGGAGCACCCAGATACATAAAACAGTTAATAACAGACACAGAGGAACTAATTGATAATAATACAAAATGATAGTAGGGGACTTTCACACCCCACTTTCATCAATGGATAGATTATCTAAACAGCAAATCAACAAGAAAACAACGAATGAATGACACACTGGGCCAGATGGATTTAATAGATATATTCAGAACATTCCATTTTAAAATAACAGAATACACATTACTTTTAAGTGCACATGAAACATTCTCCAGAATAGATCACATATTAGCCCACAATACAAGACTCAATAAATTCAAGAAGTTTGAGATCATACCATGTATCTTTTCTGACAACAATATTATGAAACTAGAAGCCAACCACAAGAAAAAATATCTGGATAGGCCATAAATGCATGAATCTTAATGCACTAAGTCATGACTGGGTCACTCAGGAAATCAAAGAAGAAATTAAAAAGTACATGGAAACCAATGAAAATAAAAACACAATAGTCAAAAACCTTTGGGATGCAGCAAAGGCAGTCTTAAGAGGGAAGGATATAGCAATATGGGCCTATCTGAAGAAGCAAGAAAGATATCAAATAAAAAAAAATAAATAAAAAAAAACTAACCTTACACCTAGAGGAGCTACAAAAAGAACAACAAACAAAATCTAAAATCAGCAGAAAGAAGGAAATAATAAAGATTGAAGCAGAAATACATGATATAGAAACAATAACAAAAATCCAATAAACCAAATCAATGAAACCAGGAGCTGGGTCTTTGAAAAAAAATCAATAACATTGATAAACCTCTGATAAGTCAGGCTTATCAGGGAAAAGTGAGAAAAGATTCAAATAAATAAAATCACAAATGAGAGAGGAGAAATAACACCACCACAGAAAAATAAACAACAATAAGAAAAAATATTATGAAAAACTAAATGCCAACCAACTGGGCAACCTAGAAGAATGGATATATTCTTAAAACATATAAACTACCAAAACTGAAATAGTAACAAACAGAAAAATTAAATTGAACAGACCAATAACCAACAAAGAAATTGAATCAGCAACCAGAAAACTCCCAGAAACAAAAGTCCAAGATCAGATGGCTTCACAGGCAAATTCTACCAAACATGTAAAGAAGATCTAATACCTATTCTTCTCAAACTATTCCAAAAAAAAAAAAAAGAAAGAAAGAAAGGAAAATATGCAAATTTATTCTTTGAGGCTAGCATTATTTTGATTCCAAAACCAGATAAAGATATCTTTAAAAAGAGAGCTAGATATATATATATATCCCTGATGAACAAATTGCAGAGATTGTCAACAAAATATTATCAAATCTAATCCAACAATACCTTAAAAAAACCATTCCCCATGATCAAGTGGGATTTACTCTTAAGTTGCCAAGATGATTCAATATTCTTAGCTCAATCAACATGATACATTACATTAACAAGAGAAATGGTAAGAACCAGAGAAAATATTTGACAAAGCACAGTATCCATTCATGATAAAAACCCTCAACAAAGTAGGTTAGAGGGATCATACCTCAACATAATAAAGGCCACATATAAAAAACTCAGCTAAAATCATACTCAATGTTGAAAAATTGAGATGTTTCCTGTAAGGTCAGGAATAAGGCCAGGATGTGCACTTTTACTACTTTAATTCAACATAATTCTGGAACTCCTAGCCATAGCAATCAGACAATGAAAGCATCCAAGTTGGTAAGGAAGAAGTAAAACTTCCACCCTTTGCAGATGACATAATACTATATATAGAAAACCTAAAAGACTACCAAAAAACTACAAGAACTTAAAAATGAATTCAGTAGAGTTGTAGGATACAAAATCAATATACAGAAGTCTGTTGCATTTCCATTCACCAATAATGAAGCAGCAGAAAGAGAAATTGAGAAAATATTCTCATTTACAATTGCACCAAAAATAATAAGATACCTAGGAATAAACCTAACCAAAGAGGTTAAAGATCTGTACTCTGAAAACTCTAAAACACTGATGAAAGAAATTGAACACTACACAAAAAATGGAAAGGCATTCTATGCTCATGGATTGGAAGAACAAATATTGTTAAAATGTCTACATTGCCCAAAGCAATCTGCACATTTAATGCAATATGTATCAAAATGCCAGCAGCATTTTTCACAGAAGTAAGACAATCATAAAACTTGTATGGAACCTTGAATAGTGAAAACAATCTTGAAAAAGAACAAAGCTGAAAGGTGTCACAATTCCAGACTTCAAGTTATATTAGAAAGCTGTAGTAATCAAAACAGTATGGTATTGGCACAGGAATATAAATATAGATCAATGAAAACGAATGGAAAAATCCAGAAATAAACCACAATTATATGGTCAGTTAATCTTCAACAAAACAGGAAAGAATATGCAATTGGAAAAAAAAAAAGTCTTTTCAAAAATAGTGTTGGGAAGACTGGACAGCAACATGGAAAAGAATGAAACTGGACCACTGTCTTACACCATATACAAAAATAAATGAAATGGATTAAGGATCTAAATGTGAGATCTGAAACCATAAAAATTTTAGAAGAGAGCAAAGGCAATATTTTTTTTTTTACATGAGACCTAACATCTTTCTAGATATGTCTCCTGAGGTCAGAGAAACAAAAACAAAAATAAACTATTAAGACTACATCAAAATAAAAAGCTTCTGCATGGCAAAGGAAACAATCAAAACTAAAAGTCAATCTGATAAATGGGAGAAGATTTTTGCAAATGACATATCTAAAAAAGGGTTAGTACCCAAAATACATAAAGAACTGATACAATTCAACACCCAAAAACAAATAATCCAGTTTAAAAATGGGCCAAAGACGAAGATATTTCTCCAAAGAGGACTTCCAGATCACCAACAAGCACATGAAAAGATGTTTATCATTACTCATCATTAGGGAGATGCAAATCAAAGCTACAATGAGATATCACTTCACACCTATCAGAATGGCTAAACTCAACAACACAAGAAACAACAGGTGTTGGTAAGCATGTGGAGGCAAAGGAACCCTTGTTAACTGTTTGTGGGAACGCAAACTGGGGCAGCCACTGTGGAAAAAAGTGTGGAGATTCCTCAGAAAGTTAAAAATAGCACTACGCTATGATCCAGTAATTGCAATTCAAAGGGATATGTGCACCCTTATGTTTATTACAGAATTATTTACAATAGCCAAGCTATGGAAGCATTAGCTGATGACTGTATAAATAAGAGATGACATATACATGTATATATATAATGAAATATTATTCAGCTGTTAAAAAGAATGAAATCTTCCCATTGCAATGACATGGATGGAGCTAGAGAGTATAATGCTAAGTGAAATAAGTCAGTCAGAGAAAGACAAATACCATGATTTCATTCATATGTAGAATTCAAGGAACAAATATACAAAGGAAAAAAAGCGAGACAAATGATTGGTTCAATGTATGATGGGTGAATTGATGGGTGGTGTCAAAAGTTCACACCTGACTGGGGCCATGACTATTTAATATAACTTTAACTTGTGTCACAGGGAAGCAGGAAGAATCCTTAAAACGTCAGTAATAGCAATTATTCAACTTTTGGATTGCATATGATTTTTTACAACAAACTTCCATGTATATATTCTTAAAGGCATATCATCATCTTATTTTTGACCTGAGAGCACGGAAGTTCAGATATGTTAAATCCTTACTCAAAGTCACGTTACTAGCAAATGGCCAAACATGGACTAGATTCTTGGCCTCTCCCCACCATACAGTCCAGTGGACTATCTCCCAAATTATACAGTCTTTTTTCATATCATTCCTCCAAATAATTTAGCTAATAAAAGGAAATTTCAGAATGTTCACAATATTTTTCTTATATTTTCTAAATATGAGCATTTATGGAACATTTCCACTTAATTGTTCATGATGAAACTGTCTTACCCACAACCCTATCTCCAGTACTGGTTTTTAGTTAATTGTTCTTTTTTTTGTCCTTGACAGCCTACAGCTGTTTCAGTTCTTCAGTACTGTAAAAAATTTACAGTTCATAAAAAAATTTACAGTTCATGTATACTTTTTGAAATTATCTTTGTGTGCATGTTTTTATTTTTCTTTTTGGTTTTTTGGGGGGTTTTGGCATTTAAATAATGTTGATGACCCAGGAAAACCTAAAAACAATGATTATACAGGCTCTTTGAAGGATGTAAATGCTCCATTCAGGAAAAAAAGATCTTAAGTTGTGTGATGATTTGAGACAAAAAAAAATCAATATTTTAATGAAAAATCCAAAAACTATAAAAGTTCATCTTAATATCAATCCGCGTAAGAAACATACTGAAACAGAGACTAACATAATTCTTATGTAATTCCCTTGAAAAATGATTTTCCATTGCCTCCATAGGAATATTGGTATTCAATTAGTGTAAACTTGATATTCTTTTGATAATGGACACTAAGCTCCTATTACCCAGAGCATCTTCCATGTTCCAAAACATCAATTGCACACCACACACAGAGTATTCTAATTCACTTTGCAAAACTGAATTTTAAACTAAACTTTGTGAAATACTTGAATATAACACTGTGAAATTGAGCTTCAGTGTAATCTATTTTTATTTATCTCAGACTTAGGGTAAAGTTTCCATAACTTTGAATGCTATAACATTGTCATCTTAATGATCTGATTAGTGGATAAAGCTGTATATACACATGCACATGTATATAGACAAAGTCACATTTGTAGATACTCTATCTAAATTATATTATCTAATAAGATTGTGATGCATAGGGTTCATGAGGTTAAATTGATCCTTGAGAATATTATTTAACTCTTTCATTTGATAGAATAAAAAAACAAAAGCTAAAAAAGTTTCATTGATTTACTAAAAATACCTATTTGATAAGCTCTGGATCCCACACCAGAACCCAAATCTTGGGATATCCAACGAAGCATTCTGTTTCCTCTCCTCTTTCAATAATAGGCAATATATGTACAACTTTGGGAAATACTATACAAATGCTTTTAGAAACACTGTCCCACTGTGGCTCTGGATCTCAACATCCAACTTCGATAAATAAAATCAAAGCCATCTAAGTCCATTGATGAGCTATTTTCTGCCTGTTTATCTTTACACATCCCTCTTGTCTGTCCCTACATGATAGAGGAATACTTAAATGTTTATATAAATTACCAGAAAAGATTATATGTTATATTGTTCCCCTTTTAAACTACACTTAAAATAACATAATTATCATTTTTATGTGTGGCTTTCCTCTCTGGATATGGTTTTTAAAGATTGTATCTGATCTTGAATAAAGCCAATATTGTGACCTCAATCCATTACTGCACAAATCAGTCACATTTATCAGGCTTTGGATTTTAATTTAGAATAATTTGGCACTCTACCAAAAAATTAAAAATGATAAAAGCCATGAGTTGTTCACCCATTATTATTTATTTCTCTCTAACGAAAGGTTTATCTATAGAATTTCAGTCAGGTCATATGCCTTTAAATAGACAGGCAAAACAGGAATGGAACATTCTGTTGACAGGTAAATGTGAATCAATCTGGTTTCATTCAAGAAAAATAATCAGGCTCTTTTCAAATAATATAAAACGCGAAATGATTGCCTGTTGGAGAGGAGGGGTGTTATCAGCATCTCTTCTCAGAGAAGTGATTGCCATGTTCTAGCTGGAGGAACCTAGGCTGCAGCTTATCTTGTGACTTCTCTGCAGTCTCTGATATTCATTAACAGTTGATTTTCTGTTGCTGCTCCTTTCTCTTTCTCCCTCCTCCAGTATAAATTAGTTTCCCCAAATCTACATCTAGCCTTCATTTTCTTATCTGTCTTGCAAAAAGGATGATTATTTCATTATTGGTTTAGAAGAGGCTTTCATATTAAGCGGTGCAGCTCTGGTTTCAGGCAGACATTTAACAGACTTTCTGTTTGTTTTATTCTTTGTCTCATCATCTTAATCAAAGCCCCCAAGACTAAGTCTTTTGTAGTAACAAACAAGAAGAAAGGGAAATTATGAATTGTTGCTTCCACAGAAAATGCAGTATTCATTAGGAATTCCTGGTGGGATTGAAACAGGGTAGACTTCAAACATGTGGAAACAATTGTACTCACCTATGAAAAGCCTTTTCATAAATAGGATATCTGTCTTTCAAGTTTATTAGGCTAATACCTAAGCAGTGTCCCTCCTTTGGGGCTCAAGCTGTACTGCATTGTCTTAAGGTTGCCAGTGGAAGGTTTTTCAGCATATAAGTTTATTTTTTTATACAAGCACTGCACTCTTGCTTTCTCCCAAATACTTTGTATTTTTTTTTTCTTATGGTGTTTCTTCTTCTTGCTATATAGACTTGAACATTAACTCTGACTTACTGTACAGACACTGTCCTGGATTTCTGATATTGAACCGTTATGGGAAAAGTATAGGTGTCATGCCCTTATTTTCAATTCAGATTATTCAAAATAGCCTGAAAGCCCTAGACTCACACTGTCCCTGCACTCCTTTGATCATATTTTGATAAATTTTCTAGAAACACTACAAGAATTGGGTTAGCTATTTAAGTAGAAGCTAGCTTATATTGGAGCAACATGCAAATGGTCTAATATAACTCATGTTTCTCCTTAATGTACAAATTAAGTTTTTTGTTACCCATAAAAATCAAATAGATAAATATATATATTTATATATATTTCTAATACCCTAAATGCTAATAACTATTATATGTCTAATTATATCTTATTTAGATTTAGAAATCCTTGCTCAGGGATCCCTGGGTGGCGCAGCGGTTTGGCGCCTGCCTTTGGCCCAGGGCGCGATCCTGGAGACCTGGGATCGAATCCCACGTCGGGCTCCCGGTGCATGGAGCCTGCTTCTCCCTCTGCCTGTGTCTCTGCCTCTCTCTCTCTCTCTCTCTCTGTGACTATCATGAATAAAAATCTTAAAAAAAAATTAAAAAAAAGAAATCCTTGCTCATATCTAACATATCTTTGATATAATTAACTGATTCAGGTGACCCAACTATGAATTTGATTCTTATATGGCTTTGAGTTTATATATCCACTAATAAAGTATAGCTATATTCCAATGCTGTAATAAATAATTAAAACATTGACTCAAACTTTAGATATGCTTATCATCTGGCATCTCTGACATAATGTTAAATGTGTTTGCGCTATTGGTATGGTATATTTAAGTAGGGAAATATGAACTGTGTTCATCATTTATTGCTCTGTAACAAATTGTACCAAAACACAGAAGTTTGAAATACCAAATTTTTATTATCCCCTAGCTTCTGTGTGTCATGAATCAAAGTAGTGTAGCTGAGTACTGAAGGCTCAGTTTTTTCATGAGGCTGAAATGAAGGTAGCAGCCAAGACTGAGGTGATTTCAAGGCCTAAATAGAACAAGTTGCACTTTCAAGCTCATTCATAGACTGTTGACAAATCTCAGGTACTCTTTGATAAAAGTCAGAGTCATTGATTCCTTACCAGATGGTCTTTTGAGTGGTCCTTACCACATGGCACCTGGCTTTCCCTGGACCAAGGATTCTACAAGAGAGAGTGAGAGAGGATAAGCAAGAAGGAAGCCACAGACATTTTAAACTCCAATTTCATAGCCAATATATGATCACTTTTGCAGTATTCTTCTTGTTAAAAGTACATTTCTGGATCTAACCCACACTCAAGGAGAGGGAATTACACAAATACGTAAACGCCGGGAGAGGAAGATTTTTGGGATTCATTTTAGAAGCTGTCTCCCATAGTCCACCCTTTGGCCTCCAATGATTCATATTCGTCTCGCCTACAAAAAAGGGCTCAGTCTCTCCCAGAGATCCCAAAATCTCATCCTATTACAAAAAGTGAGGACATGCTAGGTTACACTGCAGTAACAATTCTAAAGCCTCAGTGACTTAAACATAAATAAACTAGAAAATAAAATGTAGGTTTGTCAGTCATACACATACCTGTGTGTCAGTAATAAGTTGGCTAAGGAATCTGCTTATGTTGTCCTCACTCAGAGAGTCTCTAAGATCATTGGGGCTTGAGGGAGAGGAGAACAAATTGATACTCACCTGTTAAAGGCTTCTACATGGAAGTGACATGTGATACTTGTGCTCAAATAACAGGGATACACTAATTTTAAGGGTACAAGGAAGTACATTTCCACCATGTGCCTGAAAAGAAGAGGAACAGAAATAACAATAGTCCAAAAGACTAACATAATGGGTACAGTTGTATATTTTACTTCTACCTAACTGAATACACACCAAAATTATTATGGACCAAATTTTGAAACATTTAACTCATTCCACAAATTTTACCCAGTACTATTGGATACTAGGCTTATGCAAAATGCTAAGGACTACGAGCAGAAAAAACAGCAGGTCTACCTTCTGGTTTCTCAATATAGTGAGCAAAGAGATAAGTATACAGATAATAGAAATAATTATAAAATGTCATTTAAGACCTAGTAGAAGCATTTAAGGAAGACCTGAAGGGATCAGAGAGAGCATCTCAGAGTAGATGAACTTCAATGAGTTCTGATAGATGCATAGGCATGGGCCTGGAAAAGAAAGAACTTTTTCAATGTTCCTTTAATAAAATGAATTTATGATTATTATCCTCCAGGTCAAAAGCCTTAATTCTTCTGAATCTGCAGTTAACTATTGCCTTAGCCTGATCAAATAACTGGGCAACTGTGCACCTAGACTTCCTCATCTGTGAAATGAGAAGGTTTAATTAGATGTTGCCCAAGACCTCTTTCAGCTGTAAAATTCTATGATTATTTCTGGCTCTAGAGGATATTTTTTTCAAAATCACCTTCTATAGGATAATTATAAAATAATTACCTTATAAAATAGTCATTTACTAAAACAGTTCAGTAAATACCTATGGGAAATTCTCATATTTGAAAATTGTATTTCCATCCCTTCTGAGACACAATATGTTCAGAACTGATCACAAAAAAAGTATAATAAAATGGGCAGCCCGGGTGGCTCAGCGGTTTAGCGCTGCCTTCAGTCCAGGGCCTGATTTTGGAGACCTGGGGTTGAATCCCACGTCAAGCTCCCTGTATGGAGCCTGCTTCTCCCTCTGCCTGTGTCTCTGCCTCTCTCTCTCTCTCTCTCTCTCATGAATGAATAAATAAAATCTTGAGAAAAAAGAAAACCAGTGTTAAAAAGTATAATGAAATGTAATTTAAAATAGACTGGTAGGGATCCCTGGGTGGCGCAGTGGTTTAGCGCCTGCCTTTGGCCCAGGGCGCGATCCTGGAGACCTGGGATCGAATCCCACGTCGGGCTCCTGGTGCATGGAGCCTGCTTCTCCTCTGCCTATGTCTCTGCCTCTCTCTCTCTCTCTCTCTCTCTCTCTCTCTCTGTGTGTGTGTGACTATCATAAATTTAAAAAAAAATTCTCAAAAAAAATAAATAAAATAAAATAGACTGGTATGAAGTGGTTCTTCATGGCAACCTTTCTTATGAGATTTCTCATCATTAATCTAACACCCTAGATATTTCTAATGATTCTCATAAAGATAGTCTTCCTATTTTATGTGTTGGATTTGTATATTTGCTTGTGAAAAGACTCTGGTCCTCCCTTATTACATACACACACACACACACACACACATGCACACACAATTTATTTTCACTGAAATTCTGTTGCTGGGTTGATTTACACCCTCACAATTAGACAGAATACTATGCTCACCATTAGACTCCTGAGTCCTTCATGGATCCTCCTACTTCTTGGGTTGTAATGGTCCAGTGTTCACCATTCAGAGCACAGCCATCACTCTACCACCAGTTCACTGAGCCCCAGATCAGGAATCTTCTCTTTGCCAGGCTAATTCCTGTCTCTACCTTTACTGGTCTAACCTAGACTTTCAAAGCAAATACCTCAACCAAGTATTGGTCAAGATGTGATACAATAGGAATATATTTCAGGGAAATATAATTGCTACAACCACTCTGGAAAACAGTCTGGCATTATCTACTGAAGTTGAACATATGCATACCAGATGATCCAGCAGTTCAACTCCTCATTATGTATGTCATTATGTATGACATGTGTACCCAGAAATATCTACAAGGATGTTTATTGCAACATCAATTGTAATTGCTCTAAACTGGAAATGACCCAATGCCCATCAGCTATACAATAGGTATATAAAGTGTGGCACATGCAAATGATGTTTGACAAATGGCAATATGAATGAAACCAATAAGCATAATGTTAAGTAATATGTAATATATGATTACATTGATACAATGTTCAAGGCAACTCTAAATTATAGACTTAAAAATCAAGATGATGTCTGTTTACCTTTGATGAAGATGGAGAAATGGGATTGGGAGGGAGCAAGGTGTTTCTGTGGTACTAGAAATATTTTATATTTTGACCTGTGTAGTGGTCATCCTAGTGACCAGTTTTACTTTTGTATGATTCATTGTTTGTGTACTTTCCTATAAGCACACTATGCTTAGACTTAAAATAATGTAAAAAGTATTTGGACCCTATATGAAGTTCTGCATGTTTTTTTATTAAAGGACCACGTAGGAACACACACACAATCTAAAACAAAACAAAAAACCATTTAGTGGTGAGAGGCACAACTGATTAACTGATTGTGTGGGTATGATGTGTGGGTGTGTAAATTGATAAACAATGTTTATCTAATGTCTGTGTTTATAGACCCAGAGATCATTGGAACAGAATAAAGCCCAGAAATAAACCCACAATTGTATGGTCAATTTATCTTCAACAAAACAGGGTAGAATATGCAATGGGAAAAAGTCTCTTCCAAAATGGTGTTGGGAAAACTCTACAGTTGTTATGCAAAAGAATGAAATTGGGCCACTGTCTTATACAATAAACAAAAACAAATTCAAAATGGATTGAGGATCTAAATGTGAGACATGAAACCATAAAAATCCTAGAAGAGGGATCCCTGGGTGGCGCAGCGGTTTAGCGCCTGCCTTTGGCCCGGGGCGCGATCCTGGAGACCCGGGATCAAATCCCACGTCAGGCTCCCGGTGCATGGAGCCTGCTTCTCCCTCTGCCTGTGTCTCTGCCTCTCTCTCTCTGATTATCATAAATAAAAATTAAAAAAAAAAAAATCCTAGAAGAGAGCAAAACATTTCTCTAGATATGTCTTCTGAGGCCAGAGAAACAAAAGCAAAAATAAACTATTGGAATTACATAAAAATAAAAAGCTTCTGTACAATAAGGAAAATAATCAACAAAACTAAAGGCAATCTACTGATTGGGAGAAGATTTTTGCAAATGACATATCTAAAAAAGGGTTAGCACCCAAAATATATAAGGAACTGATACAATTCAACACTCAAAAACAAATAATCCAATTTAAAAATGGGCCGGAGAGAGGAACAGATATTTCTCCAAAGAGGACTTCTAGTTGGCCAACACATGAAAAGATGTTCATCGTCACTCATCATTAGGGAGATGCAAATAAAAACTACAAGGAGATATCACCTCGTACCTGTCAAAACTGCTAAAATAAAAAACACAAGAAACAACAGCTGTTGGCAAAGATATGGAGTAAAAGGAACCCTTGTTCACTGCTGGTGGGAATGCAAACTGCTTCAGTCACTATGGAAAACAGAAAGGAGGTTTCTCAGAAAGTTAAAAATAGCACTACCCTATTAGATCCAGTAATTGCACTTCTGAATATTTACCCAAAGAATACAAAAATTCAAGTTTAAAGGGATACATGCACCCCTATGTTTATTATATATCATGGCCAAATTATGGAAGCACCCCAAGTATCCACTTCAGATGAATGGATAAAGAAGAGATGGTGTATGTATATACAATGGAATGTTATTCAGCCATAGAAAAGAAGGAACTCTTGCCATTTGCAACAACATAGATGAGGAGCTAGGAAGTATAATGATAAGTGAAATAAGCAAGTAAGGGAAAGATACTGTATGATTTCACTTATATGCAGAATCTAAGAAACAAAACGAAGTAAAAAAAAAAAAAGAGAGAGAGAGAGAGAAAACCCAAGACTTTTAACTGTAGAGAGCAACAGATGGTTATCAGAGAGGAGGTGAGGGGGGGTGAAATAGGTAAAGGGGTACACTTATCTTACTGAGCAATATATGGAATTGTTGAATCACTGTATTGTACATCTGAAACAAATATAATACTATATGTTAATTACACTGTAATTAAAATTTTAAACACGTAAATAAAGAGAAAATTAAAAAGAAGAAAAAGAAAATGAGCAAAAGAAAAGAGAAAGAGGAGGAGGGAGGAAGGAAAGAAAAAAGAAAGAAGTAAAGTTATGTAACTTAGGGAGTCGAAAATATTTGACAAAGCAGATCTTAAAATCATGCATTCATCTCTACTGGCTTCCTACTGTATTATCTGCATATGAAATCAGGATTTGACAATTTTGCGAGTCAGTTACCTTTAAGGGTTTCAAATTTTATTTTTCCTGGATGTTTGCTTCCCTGGTGTTGCTTATCTAGTATAAACTTAAATCTGAAAATGTGAGAACAATGACTAAAGAAAAGCATGTGCAAACAATCGTGAATAAAAGAGAATGAAAGCCTCTTAAGGGAATCTCTTTAATATGTAATTTTAAACCACCTTAAAGCAGTTAAATATAGAATCTATTTTAAAATAACTTGCATTTTGATAATTCTCTTTCGGGGGGGTTGTTTTAGAATAAGGTTAGCAGCAAACTTCATATGAAGTAAACTTTTTTTTCCCTAATTTAAAAGAGTATCACACTCTAGCACTCTAGTGCATCACACTATAGCATATAAATTAAATTCCAGCTTTTCTGTTGAAATACCTTTTTTTTTTAAAGTTTTGATGTACTTTAATTAAAGTATGCCTGTTACATACACCAGAGTCATGGATCAGTAATGAAACTTGGAACTTTTGCACTATGACAGAAGCCATGCCATACAGCAAAGAAAAATTGCAGTGAGGAAGTCCAAAGTATATTTTATGAATCAGAATATAAAATATCCATGATTCAACTCCAGCTAACTCCATTTAAAAGATAAAATAAAAGATGTCATTCTCCTGACATAAATGAAAGGATTCATTCATGAAAGGCTGTATATGAGATGTTTGTTATTTCGTGGGGGAAATTAGTTTTATGACCAAAGTAAATGGAAACCTTCAAAGCTTCTTAGAACCATGTTCTATGCACATCTGTAAATAATAAAACTGTATCATGCCAGATTATACTTCACCATGGATGGTTCTGCTCTTGAAAGTTATTGACTCTAGCGCTTACACTTTCCTCAGCCACAACAATTAGTAGGATCTTTGGCAAAAAGTATTGAAATGAGAGAACCTGTACATTACCACAGTTTTCTTCTTGTTTGTTTCACTCTCTCCCACACATAAGGCCTGTTCCATGAGCTGGACCGTATTTACTTGGCTAAATCAGTTGCTGAAAATTCATTTTATTCTGCTTAAGAGAAAAATTAATGATCCATTTTTCCCTCAATTTTCAGAAAAAAAATTTAGACTTCTTAATAATTTGCACTTCGACCACTGTAGGAAGTGCAGTTGACTTAAACATTAAACATGATTTAGAAGAACCATATTCATTAACATATAAATATATATAGTATATATGTGTGTGTGTGTGTGTGTGTGTGTGTGTGTATTTTTTTCTGTCTGGTGTTAAATCTTCTGTTGTGTCTTCTTTTCTTCCTAGATCAACAGGCCATTGGGTTGATATTTGTGCTCAGAGTGGAAAGGTAGCTTTGTGATGGTCTAAGAAGGAGAAGAGTTGTCTTTTTTTTTTTAAGATTTTTTATTTATTTATTCATCAGAGACACACACACAGAGAGAGAGAGAGAGAGAAAGAGAGAGAGAGATGCAGGTAGAGGGAGAAGCAGGCTCCACGCAGGGAGCCTGACACGGGACTCTATCCCGGGACTCCAGGATCACGCCCTGGGCAGAAGGCAGGTGCTAAACTTCTGAGCCACTCAGGGATCCCTAAGAGTTGTCTTAATGTCTATGGAAACTTTAAGAAATGACTACCTCTGGCAAATCCATAGTGTGTTTGCCAGACATGGAAGAGACTAGTGCTTTGCCAAGGGAAATTATATATTAACATTGACATGAATGAACTACAAATTTATTAAAGTTACCATAAAATCTAGCCTGAAAGTGCCATTCAGAAATAATCTAAATGAGCTGTGGAACAGAGCTTGAGGATTTTTCTTTTGGGTAAAAAGGCCGGTGTGTGTTTCGCAGAAAACAAAACAAACAAAGAAAAAAAAAAAACTTTATCTTAATTCTTTGAAAAGGAAGCAATTTGGACCATTTCCTCTTTATTTTCCTTAAATAGGACCACAAGTAAAGGAAGTATGTGTCTGAAATGTGGGTTCTGCCAAACAGTACTAAATTTAACCAGCAAGTGGATGATAGTGCAGAGACGATGAGATTTATGAGGAGACCTTTTGGACGTGGCCTCAAACTGGTGGTTGCCCGAAAAGGAGTCTGTGCGCATCTTCTTTAGCTGGAGGAGCGAGGGGCTGGGAGGAGATACACGGAGGCATGCTGGCTGAGACTTGGTATGGCTTGTCAGATGTCTCTATTTTTGTCTAGACTTCAAAAGCTATTTCATTGTACTTTGAGAAGAGCAGAAGGTCTTGGGTTCTGTGATTGGTTATTGTTTTGAAAAGGAAAGAAAATTACCTTTCATTTTCTCTCCATCGCATTAAATCCCCAGTGGAGATTCGAAGGATGTTCCAAGTCAGTGCAACTCTGTCACAGAGCCTTTGAATCCATTACTTACGACCAAGGTTTTGTGATGCTCTCATCATTGTAGGAAAAACTGCAAATCGAAGCCTACAAAAGCAGTTTTGCCAAAAACGTTTCGATGTTTACACTTGCTTTGAATTCCTGAGCAAAATCAGATTTTACCTTTATGGTATTTATGGGGAGGTATTTCGAAGCCTGGGCTAAATGAATCCTTGCATTTCCCTCCAAAGGAATAACTATTTAGAGTAACGTTTCCTATGAAATTTTCATGGTACATCTTACTGTAAGATTCAAATTATTAAGAAAGAGGGGGAGGATAGCTATGCGGTGTATGCTGTGCCAGGCTCAGCTGGAGCCTGGAACACGACAAAGCCCAGCGTGTGGGTGTACGTCGTGGGAGGGGCGGACCGACAGAGCAGTCACAGTCTGGGCAGGCTGAGGACTACAGCAAGCAATACAGAGTTCAATGTCACGAAGAACTGAAATTTAACTCTCATTTACACAGAACTCCAATAGATGTTCCTAGTCAGGGTGGGATGATGGATGCTCAACTTTCTACTCTCAACAGACTTTGTTAGTTGAGGGGTGAGGCCTGAGGGGTGATCCTGAGATCTAGGTGGAAGTACAGGCTCTTGCTGTTCTGGATCCTTCCTCCTCCAGGTCCTCAGGGATTTTACCTGTAATGAGCAAACATGACATGAGGGAGCATGCACCAGATGATTTCAAGGCCAGCTCTGATGGTGCCGTGATTTACATCTAGCTTCATTCCATTGTGAAGAATTCAGTCACGTGCGCATATCTAGCTGCAAAACTCAGTGTGATTTTGTAACCGGAGGAAAAGAAGCAGTCTGGTGAACAGCTCGCGAAGTACGCAGAACTTCTAGAGCATCTAGGAAATGTATCTTAGCAAAACTTGGAGGCAGCGGGATGTCAAGGAAAGCTTTCCGTGTGGGATGACGACTGCAAGAGGAAGAAGGTTGAACACATGGAAAAACAGTTGAGAAGACAGTGGTCTAGACAGAAGGAAGCAATTATGAAAACAGATAAGAAGAATTGAGATAGTCTTTGAAACTTGTAAAATGATCCCATTGAGAAATTAAGATAAATTGGCTTTTTAACTTTTTTAGAGTTGTGGATTAAAAAAAAATAATTGAGAATTTTTCACATAAATGTAATAATTATAAGATTTTTTTATAATTCATGCTAGCTAGTCCTAGGATGAATAGGACAAATGAAGATTTGTTTTAGCTTGGCTTCCAGGATTTAACAACCTAGGTGGCATCCTGTTCTATAAAGAACAAAGGATGGAAGTTTTGAAGTGTATTATGTAATTTCAAGAAGCAACAAACTAAGTAAGACATTCCTTCCGTAAACTTGATGAAACCGGTGCAAGAAAGTAGTCTGCCATTTTATGTCAGACATGCTAGTCTTGACCCAAAATATGAAGGGAGGGTCAGTATTCACTACTTTACAGCATATAGACAAAATAAAATTCCATGTTAATTTCTGGCATTTCGGTATTTCAGTTAAAGATTTTTTATCACACAAAATTGATACCAGCTTCTCATTTACCCTCTTGCTACTTCTCCTCTCTGTCTCAAACTACTTGAAAAAAAAAAAAAAAAGATGGCAGAAATATGATATCTCAAAGACAATTTAGGATTGGAAATACTATTTTTAAAATAATTTTGTTCTCTGTCTTGCTAATTAGGTTTTGAACCTCTTGAGGCCAGGGACTGTCTGAGAACACCTACAGTATCTGACGCAAGGTAAGTCTGCAACAAATATTAACCCTTCTTTCCCTTCTTTGGATTTTAATACCTAATACAATGACGAATATATTGTTGGCACTAAAAAAATATTGATTGGGATAGATGTATGGAAGGAATATTCAAACATTGTATTCTATTCACGTTATTTCTCTTATAAAATATGCTATGATTAGATTGTTCTTTAGTATGGATAACCAGTCCTTTTTTCATAAATAAAATTACAATCAAAACAATGGAACAACTGGGAAATGGTCTGCCAATGAAGGATTTATTTTTCAGTTCTGAATCATGGATGATGTGAGTCATGAATGTGTGGGAAATCTAACAATGGGTTAAAATTTTGAACTAGAGCAGCAGATGCCTATAGATTTAAATGTTGATTGAATTTAGCTGCTGCTGCTATGAAATTATTAGCCCTCGGCGGTGGTCTCGCCTACATACTTTATTTTGTTTTTTTTCTGGAAGCTACAAAGCTATTTATTGTTAATGAGGGAATAAAGCAAGAAAACAGATTAGCAAATAGATTACCAAAATTTTAAATGCCTGATCTCTGTTAAACAATAACAGGTTATAATGTGATGCATTTAGTTCTCAGTATTTTGCAACAAAATTGTTGCTATTAACATAGCTTTGTTACCTTATATATATCTTTTCTCTAATATAAACATTTCATCTATCATAATAATACTTTTTTGATAAAATCCTTTACCAAGTGCATTTTCCTTGTCCATTGCAGCTTAATATTGTGTTTCTAATCTTAAAATGATAATTCTCTGAAATAAATCATTCCTATACTCTTTCTAAAATACTTGATTGGTTGGCTTACCATTTAAAACTATTATCCTGCATAAACCTGTGATGAATTATAAAATCAACTAAAATGATTTTAATTGATGTTTCTAAATTTAATTTTTGTAAATAAAGTTTGTAAAGTTTAAAAGTTACTTAGCATGCTTAAATACTCTTCTCTAGTAAAAATTTTTAAGTTTCCAGCTTAAAGATATCACCTCCCAAATTCTCTGATAATTTCATTTTTGAGTTGATGTAGAAACATATTTCTGAGAAAATGGGAATATTAGTATACAGAAAAGGCACACAAAGTTCCTTCAGAAATCATGATATGATTGAAGTCAAATTAGAGGAGTATTTAACAAACAAGATAGAGGTTGTAGTAAATTTATTTCAGACTCTCAGCCTGTCTCTCCTGTAGTTCTTCATTGTTTCTCTTTAAAAAATTCAGCTCACCTTCACCATCGAGCTTTCCTGAATACCCCAGTCAAAATGATGCCTTCTTCTGAACTCCTTGTCTTTGTTCATGACTCTCTTATTGTATTAATCATTCTGTTTTATGGTTCAGCAATTTGTATAGAATCAGTTTCTATTTTCTGAACACATCATGTTCCAGAGTGAATTTAAAAACCAGTTGCTGAGGAACCCAGAGTACTTATTCCCATAGAACTAATAACACCAATGATTCTCCTATTTGCTTTTAAGCTCGATCTCTGTCTGATCTAATGTCAATAAACATATCTCAAACATAGCTTCATTGATGATATTGCTTCTTCAGAACAAATCAGTTATGTTATAAGGGGTAAATTGCATAGGTTCTAAACCTAGACTTGCCTAGATTCTCTATTTGCTAGCTGTTTGATCTTAGGCAAATTACTCACTTGTGTGTGTCTGAGGTTTCTCACCAGTAAAATGTAGATAATTGTATGTACTTCCTAGACTGTTGTGAGGATTAAATGAGTTTTATATGAAAAGTCCTTCAGAACAGAACCTGACATACAGTAGGGGATATATAGGGTAGCCTGTAAATGTTATTATTATTTTCATTGAAACTTGGAATGTCAGGAATTTATCTGCCCACATATAGGCATGTTTGAAAGTGGAAATATTGATATATTTTATGGAAATATGTGATGTATTTTAGACATTTACGTTCTGGAGATAGGATAGGTGACAACCCAGTCTTTCGTGCCTTTATATTCAAAATGAATAAAAATGGAAACAAAATAGTATAACTATCTTCATCTCATCACAGAAATGAAATGAAAGTAAAAATAACAGTGATAATTATTGATAGTACTTACTGAGCTCTTGAGATGTGCCAAGCCTGAAGTAAAGGGCTTTGCATGGTATCCTATCTTCTGATTACAGATAAGAAACTGGCAGTCAAGGAGCAAAGCTTGCTGACACCTAATAAGAATTAGAACAAGCATCCAAACCCCAACCTTTCTGACTTTTACATTTTACAGTATTTCCACTCCACCAAAGACTGATAGGAACGAACCCAGGTCCAAATTATCCTTCAGATTACTATCTACTCATTCTAATGTCTTTTAAGAGGCTCATCTGTCACTTAACAAATCCATCTCGTTCTTACTAACTCTGCCTTCTTCAGATTGTCTAAAAAATATAAGACATTTTGTCAAATTGGATGAAGTCTAGAACATTTTATTTAGGACATAGTATTTGATCAGAATTTCCCAAATTGTTTTCCCCTCCATTTGTCTGTCAACACCAGCTCACTAGTGGTGGTGTTTTAGGACATTACACTAGAAATTCTTCTTTCCCTCTGTAGGCCATAGTCTATGAATGTTGTAAAATCAGTCTTAGAAGCAGGCTACTAACTCCAACATATTACAAAATATTGAACTTTTTAATTTTGCCAAATGAAAGATAGATTTCTTTTTTTTTGAAAGATAGATTTCTTATTTAATGTATCCTTTATCCCTTTATCCCTGTATTTAACCTTTATTTTTGATATGCATAATAATTTCATATCTCACACATAACTCATTTACTCTTCATAGTAAACTTCTGCGGTCTATACTTGAATTATTTCCATGTTTGGATAGGGACCTGAGAACTAGAGAAACTAAATATCTTGCCCAAAGTCACACAAGTAGAAGTAGTGGTATCAGAATTTGAAACCAGGTGAAACTCCAGAGACAATAATTGCCACTATGTTGTGAGACTGCTTTGAATTGAGAGAACAAAAACCATCTAACGTGGGGATCCCTGGGTGGCACAGCGGTTTGGCGCCTGCCTTTGGCCCAGGGCGCGATCCTGGAGACCCGGGATCGAATCCCACATCGGGCTCCCGGTGCATGGAGCCTGCTTCTCCCTCTGCCTATGTCTCTGCCCCTCTCTCTCTCTCTCTCTGTGTGACTATCATAAATAAATAAAAATTAAAAAAAAAAAAAAAACCATCTAACGTAATAGCCAAAGCATTAGGCTTTCACTCTCCTGGCAGTTCCTTCTTAAGTGTTTAGATGGGATATTTTTTGAAGAGAGGGTCTATATCTTCTTTCTCATCTTCCTGTTCCTCACAATGTTTAAGAGAGTTCCCTGACACTATGGACACTTACTAAATGACTGCTTGAGAACATTAAGGGATATCTAAGATACTATTAATGATGACTATAATGTTCTCAAATTAAAGTTTCAAAATATTTTGCCTTGGATTTATTGACCAAATTTAGCCAATTTGGTTAAATGAGCTTTCTTCTTCATGTATTGTCACTGTCACTTTTCATAATTGGATCAAGATAATGCTATCCAGAAACTATTAAGCAATCTTAATTTGGAAATTCACAAATATATGGGGTGAACATAATACTATTTTGAGTTAGACAGCCAAGTGCTTGGCTTATTTTGGCAAATGTAATTTAGTTTCTTGTGAATGATAACATTTGATTATATGCTATGTGGTATCATGTTTTAATATAAGGACAAATGCCAACACCTATAAATGCCTTCCCATAATTAAAGCAACCTTCTAGAACTTTAGTTAACTCTTAGAGTTTTATCGATTAAGAAAGTCAGAAATGCTAACATTTCTTTAGGTGATTTTAAGAATTGTTTACAAAGTTCAGACTAGCACTCTTTTGGAGAAAAAAGACAGATCTACTAAGTAAGGCATCCATTAAATGAGCCAAATTTCAGTTTTTTAGTAAAGAAGTAATCGTTATACATAGCAGGGACATATTCAGATATGTATTAGAGATTTTTGATTACAGTATTAATTTGCCAATCCCAAGTAAAGAACAAGTTAATCTAATTGATGGAAGGTTAATTGTGTACACAGGCTGTATGGCCAAAAGAAGAAAGCCCAGCAGGATGTTCTCTGAGCATTTCTACTTGAGAGTTACATGTTTGCATTCAGGGGTAGTAACAAAAACATTCATATTTCCCATTGCATTTAAAAGATGTATTAAAATTATTTATTAACAGATCAGTATAGGAACAGTGATATATATAATCTAACATCTTGGCAGGGATTGGGGTGCCAAATGCTTTCCAGTTCTAAAAGTCTATCATTGCAATGATTCCTTACCATGAGTAGACTTAGAGTTTGATTCAGTATGTCTATATTTGTACAGTCAGTGAATTTTATAACTAATACAGGGCTTAAAGACCCCAGGCCATGTTTGTACATGACAAATTTATACCCAGAGAAAATAAATGACCTGCCCAGGACCAGAAAGATGTTTGGTAATACAATATCTGTGACTCAGGTGTTTTATACTCTGCATTTAAGGCCATGTTATCCTTCAATGGAAAAAAGAAATGCAAGGAAATTCACATGGTTCAATATTATACTCTACAGGAAACTTCCCCATGACACACAGTCAGCCAGTCTGTGATTTGAACTATATATTAACCTCACTTTCATTATGCGTAGTTCTAATTCCAAAACAGGTCTTCCTTAAATTGATTCGAAACCTATCTGCCTTTCTTTCCATTGTCTTATATTTTCTACGTAAAATATCCATAGCTCCTTTAACCATTCCTTTTATAACATGAGTTTCAGATGTTCATAGTCTGATGATTCCTCCTAGCACAGGAATAATATGTTTGATGTTTCAACTTGATGCCTAGAATTAAACACAATGTGACAAAAGGCATTTTACAGACTACCTTCAGTATGTGGAAAGGTTATTTCTTGATCTGACTATACTTGTAGAGTTTTTTTTTAATTTTTTTTTACTTGTAGAGTTTTAAATTAACCTCACCTTTTTTTTTTACCTCACCTTTTTTGTAGTTTCAATCTCCCTTATAAAACAATCAAAGCCTAAAAGTATTTTTCACATAGACTACTATAAATCTTATGTTGATTTTTTATATTAGTGGGCTATTTTTATCATTTTAAGTCAAGATTGACAGGATTAAACATAACAATTTGCAGTTAATGTCACCATAAGAAAAAAAAAAGACTATCAGTTTGGATTGTTTGAATCCATGCTGAAGATAATTATGGTAATTTAAAAGAAAAGAGTATCAGTCTAATTTCAGTCCATAGTGACACAGAAATAAAATAGTATACAACAAATTATAGGGGTACCTGGATGGCTCGGTCAAGAGAAAGTCCAACTCTTGATTTCAGCTTAGGTCATGATTTCAGGGTCCTGCATCATGCTATTTACCCAGCACAGAGTGCCTGTTCCTCTTCCTCTGATCCTCCCCCTGCGCTCATGATAGATTTTCTATCAAAAACATGAATAAATAAAATATTTTTCAAAACTATAAGGTAGTTATATTATGTAATCACGTCTTTCTAACAGTTCAATATATTAACCAATATAAAGTGTAAGTCATCCATCCTAGTTTTGGGCACAGTCATCAATTTGCCTCTAGAAAGAGAAGCTAAAAAACAATTAGATACTCTTAATTTTTCTCTAAACTTTAAACTGCTTCTAAAAAATAAAGCTTTTCTCCATTTAAAAAGGAACAGAAATAAAGAAAATCTTGCTTTACAAAAAAACTTTTTAACTAGGATGGCATATATATATATCTCCAAACTAAGGATATATTTTGGCCATCTAATTATCTAGAATCAAATTCCATTAACATGTATATATTTTTAAATCTGCCAGGCCTTAGGTACGTGATCAAGTTGAAAATCACTGGTTACATACTGAGAAATGTACAAGTAGAAAAAAAAGTCCCTAAGTAAAAGTTAGGAGAAGGTAAATGGCAGAATAGAAATACAGATAGAGGGTGACTTCCTATTTTTTAATGTCTCAATTTTTTATTTAAATTACAGCTAGTTAACATATAGTGTAATATTAGCTTCAGGGGTAGAATTTAGGGATTCATCTCTTACATACAACACCCAGGACTCAACACAACACGTGCCCTCCTTAATATCCATCACCTATTTAAATTGTAGTTGACTTCTAACTCCTCCTCAGAGTGACTATAATGATCAAAACATCCAAGATTATGTTCATACAAGGGTAGACTCCACTCTTTAGAAATAAATGACTGAATAAATAAAAATGTCAAATTCAGTTATAGGCGGTAGAGTGTAGAACCAGAATAACTAGTATGCTTGAGAATCTTCTTAGGTGTCACTTCCTTAAGTATCCATATTTGTCTGCCTCATTCTCTTCCACTATTTTCCTAGTTTTAGGCTATAAGAGGATAAGGGATGAAATATCAGAAAGCAATGAGATTATCTGAAACCTTTTAAATTTTGGTGCTTGGCCGCGGGATGCTTGCTCTCCAAAGGAAAGAGCTTAGAGACTCAGCTACAAAGAATCACCCAGAAGTTGAGTTCAAGAATATCTAAAAGGCTGTGCTTTTGTTATTTTGCTTTGTTTTGAAATCTCCAGAATTTGGAACTAAGTTATACCTATTGCATTTGGCTCTGCATTTTCAAGTAATGTGAGTTTTTGCTAGTATCTGAGCAATTTCTATATATTTAGTGGGATACAGTTAAGAGGGCTTAGGATGAGCCATGTTAAACATGGGAGAATTGCCCGTATCTGGGCAATATATAGGAAGGGAAGTTACAAAACAGGTACACACAGGAAGACAGCATTTCTCAAAATGAGCAGTAACTTTTGGGGTCCTAAATTTATAAGAATTGTTAAGATTATTTTTTGTACATTTGATAAACTTGCCATGTGTGATTTTATACAATGTATTGGCAGAGATTTTAGGTTTTTATTGTTCTTATGATGATGATGCAGGCCTAAAGATGATTTTTTAACTTATGTTTTGTTTAAATCTTAAGCACATGAAATACTTCCAAACTTAAAAAAAAAAAATTGTGAATCTGATCCCATATTTTCCTATTCAGAATCATATTTTATATCATATTTTAAAAAATCAGAAGTCATTTGTAATTATTGAATAGAATTATGATATCTTCTATAAAATATCTTCTGTTGAAAACAGTTGTCTAAAATTTGCTTAAGATTGTCATATTACTGCAATTTAAACCCATAGTAAAGCCAAGAGAAGATTGTGTATATATAATATTTTCCCTCAATCACAAGGTTTATGTACAGAAAATCCTTGAGGCAGATAATTCCCACATTAAGAATATATAATTTACAAGGTTATATTTGCACCAATGAAAGTTTGTATAAATAATTTTACCTTGATGAAAAGTAAACATATTAAACGAAGGCATAGTTATAATAATTTGTGTATATTAAATTAGTAATTGTGGGTATGCACAAAATCTTTTTTTCATTTGTCTATTAATTAAATATTTATTAACCAGTCATTGCACTAGATGGTAGAGATGGATAAAGGTGAAAAAAGAGATAGCTGTTTTCAAGGAATCCATAATCAATTAAATGGAGACAACATAAAAGCAAATGAGTATAACACCATTTTATAGTATCTTTTAAAGCAGAAGCACAGATAAGCTAGTATAAGTGCCTACAGATAGAGTTTCTACTGTAGACCAAATGCTCCAGATGCTGGTAATACAATGTTGAACAAAACTTCTTAGAGTAGTAGAGGCACATGGTAAAAAGAAATAGAGTATATTAGATAGTGATCAGCAGGGGTGTTTACAATATTTCACAGCCAGTGAAAATGGGTACCAACTCATCAAATAGACATCCATCCACCCAGAATAAAAGTTCATTCTACCTGCTGAATACCAGGCTTTGAATTAGTACTAACAGGAAAAATAAAACAGGAAAGGAAAATCAAAGTATCAGATAAGGAAAATATTGACATTTTAGAAATTTTGAACTGAGAGATGACTTTTAAGCAAAACTCTCAAGAAAGTAAAAAGTTAGACCTGTAGACCATTCTAGAGAAAGGAAACGGGAAGAGCAAAGACCACAAGGAGGAAGCTTACCTAAAGTGAGGTGTAGTGAGAAAGCCATTGTGGCTGTAGTGCCCCGTACAAGGGAAGATAGGAAGAAAAGACCTTTGAAGCTGGCAGTGAGAACTTTGACTTGTATCCTAAGTGAGATGACATCTCACTAAAGGTTTTGAACAGTTGGCTAACGTGGTTGGTAGGTATTTTAAGAGGATCTTTCAGGGTTCTGGGTGGAGAACTGACTAACAGGGTCAGGAGCAGTGATCGGTGTATAGAACAGAGGCTATTGCAACCATGCAGCAAGAGGTAGATCAAGTTAGAGCTTTGGGAGTGAAAGAGGTGGCTGAATTCTGGATAGGCATTGCTTCAAAGGTAAAGCTACCTGGATTTGCAGAAACACTAGATATGGGTGTGACAAAGAGGGGTAAATAATGACACAGACCAGAAAAACAAAATCTTTGCCAAAGATCTGTGCCAAAATCTTTGCTAATGCCTAGGGAATATAGAGGGGAATAAGACAGACATAGTGCATCTAGGATGAATAGCCAATTAAATAAACATATAAGAGAATGCAAATATTCCTTATATATGGGAAGCACAGGAGTTTATAATAAGGTTGCTTAATCTACTCCAAATAGGTAAGGGACAACTATTATAGTAATGAAAATTATGCCTGAGTCTAAGGGCTAGTCAAATTTATTCAGGTGAAAAGAGGGAGTGGGAGAGAAGGAAAACTAGTTATACTCGAGTATGAGATTCCAAGCACTTTAATTTTGCTAAGATCTTATTACTGACTTTATTGTTATGTCTCTTTAAGGTTAGTATATTCTTAGCAAACTATTTCTTGCCACTGTTGGTAAGTTGGTTCAAAAGCTATATTCTTATTCATTCATTTCTTCAAAAAAAAATTCACAGACAACTCATTTAATACTAGGGTCTCTGTGCTAAGAATGTACCGGGATGAATTAAATTTGGATACTTCCCAAAAGAAGTTAAGATCACAGTTTTGTCTTCCAGGTGATCACCTAAGTAATTAAGTCTACTCAGGTATGCACTTATTTTTTCAAGTTGTTAATACACTGGATTTGTAGTAACATACATGGTGAGTTAACTGAGCTACTAACTACTCAACAGATTGCTTTAAAGACATGTGATTTGTTTTGATCACCACAGTCAAGTATCCTTAGCACCTATTTAACAGTGTAGCCTATGATAATATTTTTTAGCAAGTGAATATATTAATTTCTCAACTCTAACCTTTTTCTACAGATCATTGAAACAGCCTTGAAGAATTCTTATACCTTTATATACTTTTTAAGATATATTCTATGAACTTTTTAAATAAGATATGCCAATAAGCTCTTACATCATTGCTTCTATTAAGGGTTTTCATATATATTCATATATATAATCAGTCATTAATAATCTTGAAATTAGTACTACTTAGAGAAGAGTAATTTTCTTCTCATTGACATGTGTACTTGCAATCTTTCTCTCCTTTTTGATATCAATTACTTCCACAAAATTCTAATTCCCATCAGCATATTTGACCTTGCTTTTCACATATTCACAATTTTCCCCATCTATAAACTTCCATTTATCACTCTTGTCTAAACATTGATTTTAAAGCTTTCAAATTTAAGATGCCTGGAATCATTTTTCTCATTTTTTCCATGATCATTTCCTTTACTTGAGGGAGAAAGTTTTTATTCCTAATTCTACATGAAATCAAGTATAATTTTGTTCATATTAAGAAGAAATACCGGGATCCCTGGGTGGCGCAGCGGTTTGGCGCCTGCCTTTGGCCCAGGGCGCGATCCTGGAGACCCGGGATCGAATCCCACATTGGGTTCCCGGTGCATGGAGCCTGCTTCTCCCTCTGCCTGTGTCTCTGCCTCTCTCTCTCTCTCTCTGTGTGACTGTCATAAGTAAATTTTAAAAAAATATATTAAAAAA
The DNA here is from genome assembly GCF_048164855.1 of Canis lupus baileyi. Taxonomy (NCBI): domain Eukaryota; kingdom Metazoa; phylum Chordata; class Mammalia; order Carnivora; family Canidae; genus Canis; species Canis lupus. The sequence goes on along the minus strand of NC_132847.1, from coordinate 31,191,156 downwards.
AAAGAAGAAATACCAATAATGATTATAAATACATTTTAATGAGAATATTATTTTATAATCAGTCACTCCATCCCACACCAATTTCTTCCTCAGATTTTGTAGGAAAAAGGAATTGATCTGGCAGCAAACAAATGCAAAGTTATGGATCTGTGAACATTATTAACCTCTCAATGCCCCATTTAGCTTTTCCTATTCCACAAGAATCAATGATAAACACGCCCATCCATTTTATGTTCCTTATTAAAGCAGAGAGTTAACAAGCAAGTGCCTCTTGTTTTGTCTTCAACTTGGTAATGTTTATATTATTCTAAGAAGGTACTGCCTCCCTGGTGGTACTTTTAAGCTTCTGTGGACCGCTATACCTATGATGTTGTGGAACCCGTAATCCACTTTAAGTTCTACTTGATTTGAAAGTACCAGTCACCATACTTTTCTCTTGAATGGACTTAATTCCACAGATCCAAATGCTGGCTTGTTGTCTTCTGGATCAGCTTTCTTTCCTCCTATTCTCATCTTCTAGTCAATTGCTTTAAGACCTTTAGAAGTCAGAAGTTGAGAGATGATAAATTCTTGACTTTTTTCCTACTTGTTTCTCTAGGTTGAAGAGAGATATAAATAAGTGTGTATTATTTATATTTAGTATATTCCATTTTGTCAAATTGTCTTCCCAAAGCTGTTTTCTTAGCATCCACTTAACCACAGCAGTGAAACAGTGAAACTGCTTGTTGCCTTCCATTGAAAATTAAGCTCTGGCACTAAGCCAGGCTGCCTGAGCCAGCACTAATATAATTCACAACTGGAAGAAGACAATCAATTAATCAATACTATAATTTGGAACTGACCATGGTAGTAACACTCACAGCTATTAGACTCAACTGACTGACACCATTTAGGATTAATGAGGTAGCAAGAACAGGCAAACCAAAGATTCATTTAAAGATTTTTCCTCCTAAAATCAAACTACCCAGTCTATTTTGTTATTTTTTCTTATTTAGTGATGCCACAGTGAAATCTAATGTAAATAAGAATTTGAAGGACAAAGAATCTTACCCATTACAGTGATTTTGAACAAGAACTTTAATGAGCCAATTAGATAAGGATTGTAGGAAAACAATTCAGTTCAGTGTTAAACTCTTCTGAAAATTCTAAAAACATGACTAAAACTGCTTTTCTGAAAATACTTGGGCATTACTTGAAACAATCTTATATAATCAGAGATTGGTGTATCTATTGTTTGGATAAATAAATAACCACCTTTTAAACTGCAAAACTTTAAGATAGTTTCCAGAAAATCCTTATGGTTTGCTCTGTTTAACTCATGCAATAAAATAATGAAGTAAAACTATGAAACACACAATATCTATGGTACTTGCAGGATGACAACAAATACCTATCAATTCCTCCCAGCCCTTTCTAGAACTCTCTAGTCCCTTCATATCTTATGGATCTTTTTGACAAGACAGAAGTTTCCCTAAAGATGTTGGTTGAATATTTATAATGATATATCTTTAAGCCAACCAAGAAATTTGTGTCTTTGTTGCTGTTATTTAAGTTTTCTTTGGGTTAGGCATACTGAGGTTCTGAGCCCTCAGACTACAGATGACTTTTAGAATATTTCTAATAGGAGATCTCTAAAGCCTTCCCAGGGGACTTAAGCATGATGACAGATTTTTGTTTTTCAACTAGAAGGCAAAATACAAAACAATCTCCTTTAAATCCAGCAGAAAACAGGGTGCCTGGGTGGCTCAGTCAGTTAAGAATCTGCCTTTGGCTCAGGTCATGATCCCAGAGTAATGGGATCAAGTGTGGCATCAGGCTCCCTGCTCAGTGGGGAGTCTGCTTCTCCCTCTACCCCTCCCTGCTGCTTGTGCTCACTGTCTCTCTCAAATAAATAAATAAAACCTTTTTTAAACAATCTGGCAGAAAACAAAAAGGAAGAGTAACACAACTGTACATTTTATAACATCATATATCTGAGGAGTAGAATTGACCAGAAACATAACAAATTCCATAGAAAGAGACTCTCTGAAAACAAGTGGTTACCTCCAGTTTTTTTTTTTTTAATTTGGAAAATTCAGCATGGAATTATCTCAATCTCCTAATTGTAGCATGGCAAAACTGAAGCAAAGTACTTGGAATAAAGCCTTGGGATTTATATGTTCTTTCCAAATACTTGCCATATATTCATAACCAAAAGGGCATTGAAAATATAAAAGTCCTCTTAGTATTGAATCAGAGACACTGAATATATAACCTTTAATATGGTCTAGAATTGGTTAGAAGTCAAGATAGAATTTTTTGTAGTGTGACCTTTTTATATATTATCTTCGATGTATTTTTGAATTCTATAAAGTAAAATAAAATTTTAGAAATATTATGGAAGTTTTGGATGAGAGTGGTTAAAGAAAAAGAAAGATTTGCTAAAAAATCTTTGCGATTTGCTAAGAAAACAGTGTATTAGACAAAACAGAAGCATTCAATTAGAAAGCCAATGTGATTTTATCCATATTTGTTTCCACTGATGTGGATTTGTATATATACACACACTTTATAGCACACAATGGTTATTTATGTAATAGAATCATGTATTTTAATTAAGTGGCATTTTATGAAATGAAGAACACATATCCAATTTAATATCATGTTTATTATAGACAGACATAGGAAAACATTAATTTTCATTCCACTTGCCTATGCAAAATCAATAAAGAAATAAAAAATAAATAAAGCTTAACTTTATTTTTAAAAGTTAGTACTTAATGCTTTTAAGAGACTGATATTTTGGATCTTAATTCAACTTCACCCTGTAGTAAATACATTGCTGTTGTCCTATCAGAAAATAAAGCATAGAATTTAAAATGAATTATTATATTTATTATGTGTTAGTCTGTTTCTGTTAAAATAATCAACTAATGCTTCTAAATATTAAAAGCTGAGAAACAAGTATGTAGTGTGTCATCAAAACAAAACAATAAAATATTCAAGTCAGTGCAACAAAAACTATTTTAAGTTTCTTGTTTCCTTACTCATTTATTTCTTTATATTCAACTTCATTTAAGGCAAAATACACTTTGAAACTACTTTCAAAAAATAGTATATAATATGATGGTTTATTTTATTTTGCTTTTATGTTGTTTTATTCCAAAAGTAAGTTGAAGCAGCTTTTGAAGTTTCATGCAATACAGTAAAATAAAATAAATTTATTGCTAAAAATATATGTAACGGATAATAATAAAGATTAGAAACTAAGGTAAAATATAGGAGGTAAAAATAGGGGATAAAAGAAAGTCACTTTTGTACTTTTGAGGAACAGGAGGGCAATATACTATCCAACAGTATTTTATCCAGGATCTTAAATAAAGGAAAGTCCCAATCTAAGCTTTCTAGGGCAAAGGTCAGTAACCTTTTTCTCTAAAAGGTCATATTGTATATATTTTAGAACTTGTAGGTCTTTTTTTTTTAATCTATTTATGATAGTCACACACACAGAGAGAGAGAGAGAGAGAGGTGGAGACACAGGCAGAGGGAGAAGCAGGTTCCATGCACCAGGGGCCCGACGTGGGACTCGATCCCGGGTCTCCAGGATCGCGCGCTGGGCCAAAGGCAGGCACTAAACCGCTGTGCCACCCAGGGATCCCCTAGAACTTATAGGTCTTAAAGACTCCATGGCAACTAGTCAGCCCTGCCATTTCATATGAAAATAGTCATATACAAAACATAAATGAATGGACATAACTATGTAACAATAAAACTATTTATAAAAACAGGCAATGGGGATCCCTGGGTGGCGCAGTGGTTTGGCGCCTGCCTTTGGCCCAGGGCGCGATCCTGGAGACCCAGGATTGAATCCCACATCGGGCTCCCGGTGCATGGAGTCTGCTTCTCCCTCTACCTGTGTCTCTGCCTCCCTCTCTCTCTGTAACTATCATAAATAAATAAAAATTAAAAAAAAAAAAAAAAAAACAGGCAATGGACTAGATTTAACTCAGGGGCTGTATTTTGCCCAACACTCTTCTAGAGACTAAGGCAAAAATAGAAGTCATTTACCTGATTTTATGGTAAACAGTTATTCCAAAAAGGAGAGCTTTTCTTGACACTTAAGACATGAAATAAAATGCACTAGAAGAAGCTTGGCAGTGGACAATGTTAGTTACATCTCTATAATAATTAAAATAGCATGTTTCACGCAGCAGCTGGTCACAGTCTCATGAACATCTGTAAAATGAGTGTAAAATTCAGCATAAAATTGAATTTTTGGTCTTTTGTTGGCAAAATAATGGATTATTCTCTTTGTCTTTTTAATTGGCTGTTATAGCAATGGCTTTTTTATGTTTTGGGATTTTTTTTTTCTTCTTAAATTTGCTTTGCCTTGCTTCTTTTGTTTGCCATTGTTATTAAAAAGAAAAATCATTCCCCCTATATAGCATGTGAAGCAATAAACCATCTCAAGTTGCATAAAAAAACTGAGAATGACATCAGTGATAAGACGTAGGTGAGCATTACAATGAAGGAAATAAGAAAGAAAATTATAATCTGATATGGAAGATGGACATTTAAACAAAGAAAGTACAATGAAGGTCATGATATAAGGAGACATGAATTTTGGTTTTGAATTTTAGGTTCAATGTTTGTCAGTAACATGATCTTTAGTTAATTTCTTAACCTCTCTGACCTTGGTTTCTTCATCTCTAGAATGAGGACAATATTAATGCCTTTCTTACCTGAGTTCAAAAGGTGGATAAGGCAAGACTTATTGCAGTGATACATAGTGTTCAATATGTAACTCTGAGGGCTTACATTCAAAAATGAGGTTCTAGACAATGATGTGAGTTTTCAAAAATAGGTGTCTGTGATAGAGCTATATAACTCTTAAATCTCTCACACCCATAGGTAGTTATTTTTTGTGTTTTTGTGTTTCTGTTTGTTTTGAGAGAGGAGATTTGAAGAGATTTTCTTGGAGACAGGTGTTTTGTGAATGTTTTCTTTCCCCAACAAACATGTATCCCCAAAGGTTTTTTAAAAGACCATTTAGGAAGCATCATAGGTATCCCTTTAATTTAGAGGATGTAGAAGACTAGTATCCGAGCAAAACCTAAGAAGTCTATGAGCAAGAAGCTGGCTAAAGTGGTCTGGTATAGCAGAGAACAGGGCTGGTATAAAGATATTAATGGCACTCCCAGAGTTTTTAGGGACAATGGATTCATCAGCTTTTCCTTGGACTACTTTTGAAAACACATAGGAGAGGAAGTTACAGTGGGGTTATCTGCTAGAGGGGTGAAGAGACTTTGACCAAAGGTAGAATCTGACTTCTAAGAACATAGGGGTTGTAGAAGACAGCTCTTTATGGATGGAGTTCAATAGTCTATGAATGAATACAAGAAAGAATGCTTTGAATATCTGCCAAGACCGGAGTACTAAAATTATATCACCCCTATTCTAACACAGAAAGGGTCAGAAACTGCAGTAAGGAAAATGTATGATGGGAAGTGATTTGCCTCAAAAGTGAACCCAGAGTTTCAACATATTCACAAGATGGGTTATGGTATTTACCTAACTGAAACCATTTTTTTTGTGACTTAAAGTCACAATAGGTTGTTTTAATACCTGAAAGTGGACAGAGACACAATTGTGCCTGCCTGAATTTTTATTCAGGGACATGATGAAAAACAGTCCCTTTGAAAAATTTAAAGGGCAACAGAATGGAAAAATAAATTAAAACAACAACACAACACTGGTTTGCAAATACATTTTGTTGTTTATGATTATATTCTATAATTCATACTTGTTTGATGTTATATAAATGTGTTACATCTACATCTATACCCATGGTTAGAAATCACATCTAGAACTACGTGTGTCCTCATAATAAATAGCTACTGATTACCTCTCATGGGTCGTTCAGGCACTGTGTTGGGCACTGGGAATGAAGGCGATTTCATAAACCTAATAGGAAATGTTAATATGAGGAGAATAACGCTCTCCTCTAAGAGGTCTGCATCCTAATTCCTGGAGCTTGCAAAGATATTAGCTTGCATGGCAAGAGACTTTGCAGGAATGATTAAGTTAAGAATATTGAGATGAAGAAATTATCCTGGATTATCCAGGTGGGCCCAATGTAATCATAAGCATCTTTATAAGGAAAGAGGGAGGGAGGAGAGACAGAATCAGAGAAGGAGATGTGGTGACAGAAGCAGTTTAGAGAAGCAGATTTGAAGGTGCTACATTACTGGCTTTGAGAACAGAGAAAGGGGCCATGACCCAAGGAATGTAGCCAACCCTGAGAAGATGGGAAAAAGTAAAGAAGTGATCTTCTTTTCCCTCAAGCCTTCAGAAGGAACACAGAATTGCTGAGCCATTTTAAACTACTGACTTCTAGAACTGTAATATAATAAGTAAGCCACAAAGTTTGTGATAATTTGTTACAGCAGAGGTGGGTAACTAATACAATGGGCAATGATTCTTTAAAAAGGTATTATAGAAGAAGTACATAAATGTTGAAGTCATTTTTTCAGTACGATATATTAAGGTAACCCAAAAATTCAAGAAAGGCTGCTTGAGGAAGGGATATGTAACCTAAGACTAGAAGGAGCAACAAGATCAATCAAAAACAAGATGGCTAAAAAGTATTCTAGAGAAGGGAAATAAGATGTGAAGGCTTAGACGTGGACAAGAGCAACTTATATTACAAAGAATTGGAAGTAGTTCAGTATGTGTGAATGACAGAATTTGAGGAAGGGGGTGAATGATGTGGCTGCCAAATATTGAAGTCAGATCATGAAGGCTCTGATCAGTTACAACATGCTTTGAAGTTTGAGCTTTATTGTAAGAGCAATGGAGAGGCTCTAAGGATTTTAAGCAGGAGAATGTCATAATCCTATCACCATAGGTACACTCTGGAGAGTGAATTAGAGGAGAAAGATATTAAAGAATGAAAAGACAATTAGGAAGAGGAGGCAACCATTCAGAGAGGAGATAGTATTTACTTGGACCTGGATGGTAGCTGTAGGAACAAAAAGAAATATCCAGAAATCAATTTGACAATGGAATCTAAATGGTTTGGTGATTTATGAGATGTGAGAGGTATCCTCGGTAGGTGGTGGTAGCATTTCAGGGACAGAGAACAAGATGAAGATTAAGTGTGGATGAGGGATAAAGAGATCATGTGTTTGTCGACATTCTGGCTTAGGGTATCCAAGACATATACACATGGACATGCTTAGTTAGCCTTTGGATATCAAGACTTCTGGGAAAGAAATCTGTGCTGGATGAGTAGACTTGGGAGTCACCAGTTTGAAAATGATTTTTGAAGCTTTAGGTATAAATGCATTTACCAAAGGGCTCCTAGATTAGCTTTAATAAATCCTTAAGAGGGAGGCAGAGAAAAAGACTAGAACAAACCTTGAAGGTCATCAATATTTAAAGTGGAAGTAGAGCAAAAGGATAATTCCAAGGATAATATGGAGAGACCAGAGGGGAAGGAGGCAAAGAGACAGTTGTACCATAGGAGAAAGGGAAACAGAAGTTTATGAAAAAAAATTCCAGCAGTATCAGATGCATCTATGAAGTCAAACAAGATAGTTGAAAAGTGTCCATATTTTGCAATATATAAGCATTGATAGCCCGTGTGAAAGCAAGGTCAGTGGCATATTGCAGGAAGAAATAACATTGTATGACTTCAGGATATTGAAACAGAAATTATAGATAATACCTTCAAGAATTTTGGCTGTGAAGGGGAGATGAGAGAATAGTATTTGCAGAGAGAATTTAGATTGATAAAGGTTTTGTTGTTTTGTTGTTTTGTTTGTTTGATTGTTTTTTTGGTAAACCACACATGATGAAATTCTAATGAGACTCATCCAGAAGTGGAGGAATTCAAGATACAAACAGATAGAAGGTGGAGAATTTACTATATTTCTAAGCAACCCAGGGGGAAATGGTTCCAGAATACAGATAGATGGTAGATCAATTATGCAGTTGGAAAGCCAACTCTTCCTCATTCCAACAATAAGGGAAAAGATGGATGCTGGTTATAGCCTAGACAGTGAGAAGTCCAAGAGTTTCTCCCCACTGGTTTTAAGTAATCTTCTGGATTTGAGGGAGGAGATGGATGAGCTGAAGATTTGGGGAGAGTTGGGGATGTTTGAAATAGTATCTGTATGGAATGGGAATTAAGTTCTGTAATGAAAGGCTAATAGGATTCTCAGAAACTCTTGAGATCCTGGGAGAGATTAGCAATCACGAGTATATACTGGCACCATCTGCCCCTTTGAGTGACATTCTTTAGCAGCGTTCAGCAGAAGTTAGCAGCTTCGGTGTGTGCACAGGGAAAAATGTCACTGCAGATAATTTTCTATGCCAAATGACCAAGTAAGTCCAATAGGCACTGGATGCTCAGATATCAGCAAGAGAGTAGTTGAAGATCTTCTAAAGGCCTGGCTTTCATATTTCCTTCTTTGACAATGCTAAGTCTCTTCCCATGTTACCCTTATGCTTTTTAGGATTCAAGACAAAGAATCTCAAAATGAAATGCTTTTAAGGCACTGCTATAAATTAATAAGCTGATTCTTATTTCATGAAGGTATGGGAAAATTGAAAAATTTAGCTAATTATGATATATATCTATGTGTGTAGCTTATATGGTAATGTTACCATTACCATTATATAATGCAGTTTGCCATTTAGAAGTAAAAGTGTAGTATGATACACAAGTGTATATGTATTTATCTAAAACATTTTAAATGTATCTATAATTTTGCCACAGATGTCAATGTACAGCTGTGTCTTTATCACCAAGGCGACGTGAGGAGAATAATGTAAAATGCTGATATTTTCATTCAGAAGCCTGCATGAATCTTTAAGTGTGTGCTCCCCCAGGATTTTATTTTATTTTTTAATTTCCATTTCTTGAATTTTGTTAACATCTCTAGCCTCTTGTTTTAATTAAAATTAAATTTAAAAATTAAATCTCTACTGCTAAGCTGCCTGGCTTACAGCCCAAATAAGAACCACACATTCTTTTCTCTTCATCTCATGATCACTTTAGCAAATTAAATATAAATAGAAGGAAAGTGCCCTACATATAAAAGCAAAGAGTTAGCTCTCCAATTATATCTTATGACCACTAATTCTTTATGCTCTCACAGAAAAGAGGTTAATAGATGAATATCTTTGCTACTTATCCTCATCAAAAAATCAGAAAATATGCTGAAAGGCTTTGCTTAACCACCATGTAGCAGAGAACAAGCATGGTGGTATTTTTGAGAAGCAGCCTAGGCAGGGAATATATTTTCTTGATTTCTTGCTTCTTGATGAAGCCATGTTACTCATTTGCACCAATACAATACAAATAGAAGTGATAAGTAACACTTTCCAGGCAAATGATTAAAAATCAGGTGTGCTTTTTCTCTGATTTCCTTCCTGGAGAAAACTAAGATTCTTGATAAGATAGAGCCACAAGATGGAAGGAATCTGGGTCCAAGTAAAAGATGACTCTATCCGGAATACCTGCTGTGGATTTTGATATGAACAAAAGTATGTCAAGCCACTGGGAATCTTTATAATAGATATCCCCAGATCTCAGTCACACATTTATTGATACTCTGTTGGTTACTTCTATAGGAAATCTAGTCTAATCAATCATATGTTGGTTATAACCATTTTAACGGTTTTTATAAAAATCTATTTTAAATTGATTTCCCAGGAATAAAGGGGAAAGGAGAAAAAATAAGTGGGAAATATCAGAAAGGGAGACAGAACATGAAAGACTCCTAACTCTGGGAAACGAACTACAGGTGGTGGAAGGGGAGGTGGGTGGGGGGTGGGGGTGACTGGGTGATGGGCACTGAGGTGGGCACTTGACAAGATGAGCACTGGATGTTATTCTATATGCTGACAAATTGAACACCAATAAAAAATAAATTTATAAAAAAATAAAAATAAAATAAAATAAATTGATTTCCCAGGTTGGAGTGTTTCTTAATTAGTACATACTTGTATAAAAGTGTTTTCTTTGTGGCAGACAAATCTACTCAGTTTAAAGCCATTAGGGGCCTTCATCATAAAAATTTTAAGGTAAATATGAATATCTTAGAAAAAATGGGAATTGGGGGGAAAAAGAAAATTACTTTTTCTGTATTCTAAATATTCTAAAATATTCTAAAATACAGAAGGTATTTTTATTTGGAAATAAGTTTAAAGGCCTAAGAAGATAACCATAATCTTCAAAACAACTTTAAAGCATGTACATATCTGGCACAAAGACTGCTTTTATCAGGGCCTTTTCAGAATGAAGTATTTGATTCTCATGGAGCCTTGGGTAAAAGGGATGACTATTTTATGAGTAAATAAATACAAACTGTGGACTAATTTTGTCCAGTTCAGAAACAAATCTCAGGCTGGAAGAATATCCCTCATCAACGTGAAGAAAATCTGTAGGAGTTTTAGAGACAAGGACCAAGTTACAGAGTCTATTGTGGAAGCTTATCCAGAAGGTTCTACTGAAGGAAGCTGAAGCAGGAGAGAAGCCACAGGCAGGGACCAGGAACTAAGCTCCTGCATTGTTTGCTAGAGGGAAATGTTCACAGTGGTGAAGTTGTGAAGTATCAGTTCAAATCACTTTGTTTGATAAATTAGTGGTTTTCAAAATGCACCCAAGGAACACCACCGGTGCATAGTGTAACTTCTTAGCCTTGCAATAGGCTTTTGATGCCACTGTGGGATCATTCACAGTTTCACAGCCATGAATGATGCACATAGCACATTTACATGAAACAAAGGTGGTTTCTTTTCAGGATAAATGTGTCCCTAAGAGTACTGTCTTGGCTTGGAGTAGGAGGCTAGAAGTGCACAATCATACTGAGAGGGAACCCACTGAGAAGTGATCCTGATATAACTCCAGGTTAATTTATCAGTTGAATCAATCAAATCATGGTACTGGCTCTCTGTGCGTGCTACCTTGGTAGGCCACAGATCTACTTCTTAGAACATTAACTTCCAGTGGCACTTCTTTTGCACCCTTGCATCAACCAGAAGTTTTCACTTGCCCCCTCCTCAACAAGTATAAATGTGCCCTAAAATCTTGTACTTTATGGTTGCTGTTGCTATTTATACATCATGTCTAATAATGCGCTTCATCATACTTAGATTCAGTTCCTCTACAAAGACAATCTGTGTTGGGAACTCACAATTTTACCAAAAAAAAATAGCATTTTAGGGGTACCTGGGTGGCTCAGATGATTAAGCGTCTGCCGTTGGCTTAGGTCATAATCCCAGGGTGGTGGGATCAAGCTCCACCTAGGGCTTCCTGCACAGCAGGGAGTCTGCTTCTTCCTCTCCTTCTGTCTCTCACCCTGTTTGTGCTCTCTCTGTCTCTCTCTCAAATGAATAAATAAAATTTTTTTTTAAAAAATAGCATTGTAGCTACTAGAGTTCTACATCTAAAAAGTAAAAGGGGAATAAATAAATTACTTCTAAAATCAAAAGAGAAAAATAGACTTCAACGCACCTTGGAGTAGGCATATATATTAAAGCAATAATCATTTCAGATTATATAATAAACTGATATTTCTATATGTCTAAATCCCATCAGATTATGAGTATCCCCATTTTGCATTTCTTCATTCATCAGACTGTACCCAACAGAGAAGACTTAAAAAAAAACTATACAATTTCATATTGTAAACACACACACACGACTGCATGCACAACAGAAAATGAGATGTTTGTGTTTTCAACAGTAAAAAAAATTATATGCATCCAAATGTAGTGAATTTGATCATTTTACATAATACAAAATATTTTCTACTTACAAAAAGTGTTTATGTTGGTATAAAATACAGACAACGGTTTATAACAAAAACAGCAACATAAAGAAAAGTACTTCTCTTTTGATTGCCCACATCAGAATTAATTCTTTCTTTCTTTCTTTCTCTCTTTCTTTCTCTCTTTCTTTCTTTTTCTTTCTTTCTTTCTCTTTCTTTCTTTCTTTCTTTCTTTCTTTCTTTTCTTTCTTCTTTCTTTCTCTTCCTTCCTTCTTTCTTTCTTTCTCTTTCTTTCTTCCTTCCTTTCTTTCTTTCTTTCTTTCTTTCTTTCTTTCTTTCTTTCTTTCTTTCTTTTCTTTCTTTCTTCTTTCTCTTTCTTTTCTGATTTATTTGGTGCAGTTTTTGGAGAAAACTGATGCAAAGATCTGGGACAAGCTTTAGTAATATGTGAATATTAGGTTATGCTACAATAATACTGCCATGGGCTGAGTGATAGCACCCCCCCCCAAATTCATATGTTGAAGCCCCAAACCCCCAAGGTGACTGTATTTAGAAATAAGGCCTTTATAGAGGTAATCTTTATAGAAGTAAGGTTAAGTGAAGTCTTAAGAAGGTTGAGCTCTGATCCAAAGGGATTATTGTCCTTATAAGAAGAGACACCAGAGAGCTGCCTCTCTCTCACTATTAAAGAATATAGTAAAAAGATGGCCATGTACAAGCCAGAAAGATAATCCTTACCAAGTACCAAATCTCAAAGGAAATTTGATCTTAGATTTCCCAGTCTCAAGAAATGTGAGAAAATAAATTTATGTTGGGTAAGCCACCCAGTCTATGATATTTTGCTATGGCAGCCAAAGCAGACTAAAACAGCAACAAACAATCCTCAAATCTTTATTACAGTAAAAATATTAGTTCTTATTCATAAGTCTGTGATTCTTTGTGCAGCCTTGTTCCAGGCTCAAGATCAGATCTGATTTTTTCTGATGTTCTGAAGTAGCAGCAACTACTAGGATTATATTCTCCTTCTGGTTGATGCAAGGGTGCAAGCAGTGAAATCAAGCTGTACAAAATTCTACTGAGATATGCTTATATCATATCTATGCACATTCCATTGGCCAAAGCAAGTACCACACTAAATTCATTATCAATGGGGCAGGAAGTATAATTCTCCAGGGAGGATAGGATTGGGGTTAGTGAATATTTACTGAACAATAATATAACTACTTCAATAGTCAACAACTTAAATCAGATAAGATTTTTTTAAATCGATTCCTGGTGCTTTAAAATTCTTCAAGAAGTTGTAGTTTAAGGAAACAGATTTCTATCTCTTTATTCCCTAATTTTATTGCATTTTGGCTTTAGAAACTATAGTAAATGAATGCTGACTTTTCTAGAAGATAATTGGGTATGGAAGTGTATTAAAACTATGATACCTATTTATCAAATGTATTTCATATTAGAAAGGAGTGTTTTGTGAAGACCTAGACACTTGTATAAAAATTTACAAAATGCAAATGCATAATGTGTACCTAGTATCATTGATTGATTGATGAGGGTGCAGGAGCAGGGGAAGGGGCAGGGGTTGAGGGAGAGAGAATCTCAAGCAGATTCCATGCTGAGGTATGGAGCCCAAATTGGGGCCCCGAGCTCATGACCCTGAGATCACGACCTGAACTGAAACCAAGAGTCAGATTCTTAAATCACTTGAGCCGCCCAGCTGCCACAAAGCACTCACATTAAAAAAAAAAAAAAAAAAAAAAAAAAAAAAAAAAGATAATTTTACACACATTTTTAATTCTCAGCTATATGAAACTTGAAAAAAAATGTTATTTCTTTTATCAATATCGAAGTAGACATTCCTACACACAAACATACTCACACTCATGCACACATATCCCTTTAACATTGGCTATAGTGCCAAGAATGTAAGCTTATTCTATTCTGGCTAACAGTAACTCTATCTTTATTAAAAAAAAACTGTAAAGTCTGTCTGGTTTTGTTCATCTCATCCTTCAATTAAGGAGAATTTATATTTGTTTGCTTATAGTGTTCATAGAGGCTAATACTATTGAAAAAAATAATAATAATCAAACTGACTTCAAAACTAGCTGAGTAATAGGTTTGATTCTCTCTTTGCATCTAAGTACAGAACGAAGGCCAGTACTCCTCTGACCAGAATTCCACTTAAAGTCTAACATGAGACTTGCAAGAAAAGCATGGCCAATATTCAAACACCACATATTGATGCAAAAATCCCGTAATATGGAATGACCCAAGGTTTGCAATTAGTAAATGGTACACAGTGGGGGGACATAAATATGTGTGTCAACACTGGGCCTGAGAAAGATGTATTTGGTTCTTAATTCACAAGTAAATGTGTGCCCTTCTCATCAGTTCAGGTTCATGAAGATTCTAATCAAGCAATTTATCTGGTTCATTTCTCATATGCCCTCATCAACTGAAGTGCAAAGTCTACTCAACAGCCTGAAAAGATAAGGTCAGCCTTGAAAATAAGTGTTGGCCCATTTTCCTAAAGTCCAGAAGAAACCAGGGTGAGACAAATGAGATCAGTCTCTTTGGACTAACTAAACCCTGTAGTGCTACAGCAGTATTTGGAAGGCAAAAATGCCAGTTGTTCAGTGCCATTTATATCTCCTCCATTACCAAGTGATAAAGTTGGTTGATAACTCCTTTTCTTTCTTTCTTTTTTTCTTTTTTCTTTCTTTCTTTCTTTCTTTCTTTCTTTCTTTCTTTCTTTCTTTCTTTCTTTCTTTCTTTCTTTCTTTCCTTCCTTCCTTCCTTTCTTTCTTTCTTTCTTTCCTTTCTTTCTTCTTTCTTTTCTTTTTCTCTCTCTCTTTCTTCTCCTCCTCCTCCACCTCCTCCTCCTCCTCCACCTTTTTTTATTGAAGATGTATTCACATACTTGTCTTTAGCATTAATCTCATGAGGTCATTCCCATTAGAATCCTAGAGTCTATCTGAACCAGTATATGATTATTGTAATTTATCCCTTGAAACTTAAGAGTAAATCAAGGAGTGAACATGCTCAATATTTACTACAGTTTCCTTTTAGTAATGGATTCAGAGAAAATTTTATTTAAATATATAGGGCAGAGTATTGGGTTATGCATGTTAAAATGCAGATAAACAGTGCATCAGAAAGAGAAATTTGAAGTCTGAAATGAAGTCTTTACATGGGTTTTCAAATCAGATACCCATAGATGATGCCATGACTCTGATTTGCCAGAAAGCTTGGTTAAAGGATTAGACATGGTGCTAGTTAGCATTAACTGATGCCTGCAAATGAGCAAGAGCAAGAGTTGCTCAGTGACCAGCTCTAATCATTTGTACCTCATGCTACCACACAGAAGGACTCAGCCTAAGTCATCAAGGATGGAAAAAAATCCATAATACATTTCCTTTTAAAGAAGTCTGGCTGGCTGTGTTACCTTCCATTCTTCCACCTATTTATAAGCAGCAAGATCCAAGTCAAATTCAGTCCTTAAGTGATTGATGAAAAAGTTACTCTCACAGGTGGGGATCAGAGAACAATGAACACATTGTTGGTGAGAGGCAGCCCCTCCTGGTTCTTAGCAACCCAGTGGGTGCCATCACCAAACCGGCCCCGGCGTGATCTGGAGTACCGCTTCATTTGCTGCTTTATATCACATTGTGATGAAAACTGTCACAATGCCTCTTTAGGCACTGAGCAATCTGTGATTTATCAAAGTGCCATCTTGCTGATGAACTGAAAAACAAACCCTGTCTCATCAACAACTAAACCATTTTACATTAAAATTTATTCTGTGATAATGTCTAAAATTAATCTTCCAAAATGGTTTCCTCAAATAAAAATAAAAATAGGAAGAATATTTTCAGGGATTTTGCTATGAATTCGACCCTCAAGTTTCTGAAAGTGATCTCATTTAAACAAAACATGTAATGTTAACTCTTTCACACCACATTCCTCAGAATGAAATTCAAGGCCAAGTGACTGATGAGACATTCTGCCCCAATTCCCAAGTGCCTGCCTGCAGTCCTTGTCAGTACATCTGGAGTCCACTCCCACCCAGGAACAAAGGCTTTCACACCTTTGCCAGGGAAGGTTTTGGTCTGAGAAGCCTGGCTGATGGGTGTTGATCATCATGTGCTTTTGAGATGCTAAAGTGAGGGAGGAGAAAGCAGAGACACAATAGCATAGGAGGTGCTAAAACAAAAGCCCTAGGTTCAACAATCATGACTCTTTGGACTAGAATTCATCGAGATCCCATCGAGATCCAACATAAGTGCAGGAGAGAGAAAGTTTGAAGTGTGATGGCAATGGAAACAAGAGCCAACCCTGTATTTATAAAAGGATAATTATCTTTGATTTGTGAGGAAGCATTTAAGGATACAAGGAGAGGTAAAGCATTAGTTTGGTGATCATGTATGATCTTGTTTTCAAAGTGTATTAGCATATATTTTTAACTCAGTAAACTTCTATATTTCAGTTTTGTTTTTGTTTCACTAAATTGTCCCATTGGTAGAAGGGCATGAACAAGCTCTTCAGGGAGAACCTAATTAGACTTACTTGTTTTATCAGAAACATGCATGCAAAATGCCCATTCTAGGTCATAGTATATTTGCCAATGTTTGTTTTAATATAAAAATATTTTTAATTAAATGACTAATCTCAATGACATGAGAGATTGTGCTTGTGTTATTCACAACTATGTCCCCCAAATATAGTCTAGCACAAAATATATGTCCTTACCAAATATTTGCAAGCACATGTGTTAATAGTATAAGAAGATACAGAATTGTATGATGGTTTCTCATGCATATTCCTGGCAACACTAATTGTACCCTCTAATGTTAAGAAACAGGTGACATGACATCTCTGTCACCACAGTAACTTCTTATAGTTAGGCATAATAGAAAGAAACTTAAATTTTCAAAAACAAGGTTCCTGTCTGGATTTGACATGAGTCTGGGGGATCTAGTGGCAGTTGCTCTGGTAATGGGGATCAGCACTTGTTCCAAAGCAAAATGTTATTTATAAAGTGGGTCTTCATATATAATGGCCTGCCTGTATACAAAGTTTTGCTGGTGTATACTTTTTTATACTAAGTCCTGTTCTCAGGCTCTTTAACAGCCTGCCATACATGTAGACTGAGGTCAGGCATTAGAGCTGCCAGCAGCACACCCTTAGGAGAACAGCATGGTGGGGCAAAAGCTGCATCCAGATGTCGGTTAAGCAAAGATGGAGACAGATTTGAAACTTACAGGTCAAAGCCTAAGGACACGAGTACTTTTATTGACTATGTTTCTACTTGCAAATTTTAGCAAAGAATCTAAAAGAGAGAATTTTTCTTTCCGTATCAAAGTGAAAGTTGTTATCACCCACTTGGGTTGGGATAGAGCCTGGATTTTTTTTTTTACAGGGATGAATGCACTATTTGATGAGTGAGGTGACTGCCTGGTGTAGCCATGAGTTTCTCTGTGGAGTCTCCAAGTACAGGTTACCAAAACAACTTTTACAGAAGGGGATCACTAAATTGTTGGAAGGTTGATCTAGAAAGCAATTCTAGTGAACAATCTGATCTGATTTGTAAGAGAGCTGTATGTTTGTTGGCAAACTGAGTAATCTTTAACTCCCCCCTGTCACCACCATCGCCTTGCAAAAGTGTGATCAACAACAAGGACAATAACAGTGGCAAACACTTTCGAGTATTCACCATGTGCCAAGTGTGAGCTAAAGAGCTTTATGTGGATGTCTCATTTCATCCTCATAGCAATTCTTTGAAGTAGATAACATCATCCATTTCACTTGATTTACAGGGAACTGAGATGGAAGGCTGTTTTTGTGTCTTGCCAAAGCTTACCAAGGTAGTAATAGGCAATGCTGGGAGTCCAGCCTAAACAGACTGCAAAAGCTGAGTTAACTACCTCTGCTGAAGCCATCTTCCTGTCAGTGAAAGAAAGCCTCTCATATAAGTTTACAGAGCGGTTTGGAAAACTAAACCTGACTCATTTGCATATTGACTCCTCTGTTGGCAGTGTTAGCCAGCCTACTAAGACCATACCCCACAATTACAATCCCCATTTCTAACTGCAACATGTTCCTTTTGCTTTAGTAGCCATATTATTTTCTTATTTTATCACCTCAGGGTTTATTGTACTAGTAAATAGAACTGAAATTAAATATTCGTTAATATCCTGAAATAAATATCACTGAATGAGGATTGAATGCCATTCATTTCATTAGAGTGGGATGTTAGGAGTCATTAAAGGGTTTTCTTTAGTGTGCTTTTCAAAGCAATAGTCTCACATAGACTGGATTATTTTATTATATTTTACTTTTAAATGATGAGTCTTTATGCCTCCTTTCTTCCTCAGCTGTCCCAACAGTTTCAGTTCAGATTGGGACCAAACAGTCTTTTCTTCAATAGTGGATGCAAAAATATCAGCCATATGTGAGGGTGAGCACTTGGTGTTCGTGATACATATGCATCAAATGACAGGACATCAAGATCAGGTTCTTCTACAAAAAGGAGTTCTATACCCCCCTCCCTTCTGTTGAAGTAAATTTGATTTGATTTCCACATATAATTTCAGGTTGGATTCTTTAAATTCATATGTAAATAAATGAGGCATATTTTCTTCTTTATAAACCAAATGATAAATCCTTTTAAGTGCCACTGAGACTCAGCTTCCAGAAAAGTTGCCATTTCATCTTTCTGATTTATCAAAGCTACTCTGAGGTAATTTTATAAAGCCTACTAATATTAAAGTAACCCCTTGAAGTAAGACATGCAATATTTTTTCTCTACCAACAGCTATTTCTCTGACAACAAAGAGAGTTCACCAGTGCTCATCATTTTCTTCTATATATTTGTGTTTTCCTTCCAAATGCAATATAAAAGCGACACTTACATTTGTATATTAACTTATATTTTCAAATAATTTTTTCTTATTGTATTTTTTAAGAATTTCAATCTGTCAGTTTTTAAAAAAGATTTAGCATAATTATTTGACAGAAAGAGCAATCAGGGGGAGCAGCAGAGGGTGAGGCAGGCTCTCTGCTGAGCAGAGAGCCCAATGTGGGGCTTGATCCTGGTACTCCAGGATCATGACCTGAGCCACAGGCAGATGTTTAACCAACTGAGCCACTCAGGCACCCCTCAGTCTGTCAATTTTTAAGAACTAATCAAAATACATTAAAAAAAGCTAAGTCAAACTATTTTTGAATGATCATATTATCACAATAGCCACTCCTCATATGTTTCCTTGTTTTTGCTCTAAAAACTACCTAGAGCTATTGAACACAGTAACAGTTTATATATCCACTACTTTACATTATGCTTCTCAAATCACCCTTCTGTATCTGAGGATCATTTTATTAGTTACTTACCATACATTTTCGGTTCCTTACAAATGTTGGTTATTGCTTTTACTATGTCAGAAATAGACTGAAAGGCTGGCTTCTCATTGAAATAATCAAATATTTTTTTAGAATTTCAAACACATCTTCATTTAATCATGTGGATGCTGAATGAAGTGATCTCCATGGTCCCTTTGAGCTCTAAAATAAATTAGTTGTGAGGATCTATTCGTGGTGACTATAAGCCCTAATCAAAGGAAAACGTCTTATTATGGTAGTATTCAATGTTCAGTGTGCATAAGAATCACCTGGGGTTCTCATTAAACATGCACATTCCTGAGCCTCACCCCACAGATTCAAATTCAAAAGGTTTAGGGCTCCAAATATTGCATTTAAAACAATACCCTAGGTAATCCTCCCACAGCTGGTCCATAAATCACACCTTGAGAAACACTGACTTACTACAACCAAATATGTAACTGAGCTTGACAATAGAATTAAATAAAAGGAAAACTAACAAATTTGCTTTTGGCCATGCACAGTGGTGGTCTAATAATATAGTCAGTACAGAATAAACAATCTCAAGTATAGAATTTAATAGGCATGGCATTCTGGATCACTTTGCTTAGCATTAGGAATTATGATTGGTAGAAATTGCTTAACAAGACCCCTCTTTAAGCCACAATCATGGTCTAATGTAATTAAACACTATTGGGGTGATTCTTTTTTTAAAAGGAGAATCTGAAAAAAATAAATAAAAGGAGATCTGTTAAGTAGGTGTGATCAATAAAGATGTTAGGTGAAAGTGGCATCAAGCCTCTGTCATCCTGATCTCCATGCTGATCCCAGAGCAGGATATCCTCAGTCAGGGTGTTTTTACCTGAGTTGCATTGGTTGGTGATGCATAACTACATTCGCTACCTTTCCTTTGATATGATTTAATTGCTCATGGGTGCTATGTTCAGGTTCCTGTTCTCTGAGGGAAATTACAGGTAACAGAGCATCCTATGAACTTGTACAAAAAGTAAGTACATGATCAAAGTCCCAGTTTCCCATTAAAATTCAGTTCTATTATATTCCAGTCACTCCTTGCTTCTACATCAAACCAAAAGAGGTTACTCTCCATAGGCTTGCTTAGACATGAAGACTTACCTCTTTTTACCTTATTTCCTTCTAAGATTCTCTCTAAGAAGTCAGATTCCTGTTATTGTTGGATCAGCTACTTTTTAATTTGGGGGCTAAGGGTAGATTTAATCATACTTTATTATATTTAGCTTAGAAATTAAAGCATTTTGATGAACAGGTATTGTTGACTAATTCAGAGGTATCCTTGATTGTTGTGTATTCTAAATTAAAAGCATACTTACTAGGTAAAACTACAGAAATTCACTATACTTTTCATTTTTTTCTGAAAGAGATTATCATAAGCAATAATCATAGGAAATTCTCTGCACACAGCTTGTCAACTACTATCTTACACTCATTCTTCCAGAGATGGTGGTACTAAAGAGAACATTAAGAAATGTCTACTCATATTTAACAGGACACTTAGATTATCTGGTTTACTTACGTTGTGTGTTCAATAAATTGGAAAGTGATTCACAGTGGCCAACGTAAATATGTTGCACAGCAACACACACTTAGATTCTTAAGAAGAAATAGAGTATGAATAAAATAGAATATCTTTAAACAACATTAGTAATATGTTCTAGAATTTAGGCTCTCGGGCTTATGATTTTTAATGATATTAAATGATTCAGGACACAATAATCTCCTTCTGCTTATAAATATTTGTTTAAAAGTTGCCTTTCAGAATATCTTTATAGTGATCAATTTCCCATGAGGTGCAGTTATAATCAGAGCATGATATGACTACTTTTAAGATATGATGAAAACATTTTCTTATGCTTTTAATGACATTATTGCTTTTGTGATATACCAAATTGCCATTAAAGGATATTTTAAATCACTTCAATAAATCTTAAAGTGATTTTCAGATCTCATTTAATGTTTCCAGTTGACATAACAAATGAACCATTTCAGATTTCACTGAAAGCTCTTTAGTACATGTCAGCAGACTATTTTGGAACAGTTTCAAAAAGTGACAAATTGCAGTAAATCATCTCAAGGCGGCTCAACACCGCTGCAGCCATTACAAGGTAGAATGCAGGCCTTTGTAAATCACTGAAGATCACATATCACCCCAGTTTTGTCACATAGCAGAAACAGCAAATAAAAGCTGTCAGAATGGGATGTTCCCTTTCCTAATATTTCACTTTATTTAACATTTTTTAATGTTGACACATTATATGGATCTGTAATAAAGGAAGGAAAACACTCTCTATATTCATTTATCAAACATTTGGTGTGGTTGCCAAGGTATCACTGTCGTAATGAAAGAGTTGACCTTAGGAAAAGAGTGCCATCCTGCTCCATACACAGAACATCTGCTCCTAAAGGGACAAAACAAAAAATCTTAGCACCTCTCACTGAATGATCACATAAAGAAACCTCATAAAACCTCTACTAAGACAGTACATAGACTAAATTATTTTTGGTTCATGTCAGATCACTTGGTACAACTATTCAAATATATTTTGTAAATAAATGTGTTACTGTTCAAGCCCTAATGATTTTTCACATAAGGACTGGCAATATTATACCTACCCTCCTCTAAAGATGGGTCAATTCATCATTCAAAATTCACTAACAAATTATTAGGCAAATTATTTTTCCATTACATGCAAGGTTTATGAAGGCCTGGTATACTAAACTTTTAAGGCTAAAGATATTTGAAGAGATCCATGTTGTGATGATCTTCTGTGATTGTTAATTATGCCATTATAAAACATTCACTCTTAAAAATTACTGTGATTAACATCTCTATTTCCATGAATGATTTGCATCAGTGATTTTCATTTAAAAGGATGCTCTTTCAATGCTTGATCTTTACTTGGAAAATATAATAGAAAATGATAACTAGTTCAGTGTTAATTCAGTATAATGTGGTTAACGTGATTAAATAATTGTAGTAAATGGAAGCAGTGCAGGAGAGCAGAGGTAACATTTTAATGAGGCAAAATTGCTGAATTCCAACCGTGGACTTGCTTTGTGACCTTGGGCAAATAATTTGATTTTTCTGTGTATCAAATCCTTCCATTATGAAATGGGGCAATTTTTTTATAAAGTTGATGTAAACATCAAATGAATGGTAGATCTGCAGCATCGCAGAGGCAAACAAATGACATTGTCCAATTAGGATTTGATAAGGACTTAATAAAGAGACTATTTGCAAAGGCAAGAAGAGTAGGGACTAGGGATCAGGAACTGTTACCATCTGAAGGCATAATGGGAGGGAATGAGTACTAGTACCCAAAGACAGAAAGAGCTATGGAGAGAGCTCTGACCTTCCTTGGAGGGATGCAGCTAGTCCCTGGTGAGCACTCTCTTCCTCTGCCCATGCCAATACTCACCAGTGGTTGAACTTTACAGGCAACCAGAGGCCAAGAAACCCAGCAATATGGCCCATGTGGGTCAATCTCCCAGGATAAGAGCAAGATGCAGCAGAGAAAGAATGAAGGTAGGGGAACAAATGGAAGATATCTATCTAAGGCAAACAAGGTTTGCAAAAATATCTTGAAAATATGAACCACCGGAGAGCTAGAATTCAATGACAGGAGTTAGAAATTTGGATTCATCTCTTTTACTCTGCCATGGAGTAACCTTAGATAAATGTTGCAGTTCATTTTTATATCAAGTGATCTATAGAAGCTATGAGCATCTTTGGTTACATTTATAACATACAATGAACATTATTAGAAAAACCTAAAACACAATGGTCGTTTCAGGTGGAAAAAAGTCCCTGCTAAATTAGGCAAAATTTCTGAGCACTGACTTTATAGCCAAAGAAGTAATACAGTTTGAAGTTGTTGATAGCAACCACTTAACCATTCATAACTCAGTAAGATCATCCAGCTTAGGGAGTTAAGAGGAAAACATTGTTTGAGAATGAAATTCTCAAATTCATTTTAATACCTTAACTAGAGAAATTATAATTCATGGCCCATTGACCCACCTGTCCAGTCACTTATGCCAATCATTCCACTGGTCCTGATGTTAAGTCCCTAAGCACAGAAGTATCAGAGTTCTTTGGTGGTGGTGCCAGAACACCCGCTATACTGCTCTTGTAGGACTTCTTGAACTTTGTCTCCTTGGAGCTTAACTTGTAATGAGCCTGCATTCAAATAGCACCTGTCCAAAGCCCACGCTTAGTTTATAGAACTGCAGGATGTTATCATAAGCATAAGGAAAAGGCTAGAACATGACATTATTCAGTTTCATCAGCACCCCATTTTAATTTCCTAATTGAGCTCCCACTGAGATGATCACTATCAGGATGGATGTGTATGTGCAGTAGTTATACCACATGCTTTGCGGGCATCACCAAGAGAAACTATTATTGCTCCCTGGGACAAAGGAGACATAAGGAAGAGCAGCTATTTATTAAAAAATAAACACCTCTCATGATATTTATACCCACCTTCAATGATGAAGCAGGTATTCTAGCCTAAATAATAACACTTTCCTAGAAACTTAGTATATATCTTCATTCTTGATCATGTCCACTGTTCCACATTAGTCAAAGTAGGAGATTTTCTTCTCAAAATAATGTAAAGACCAAACATAATTGAATAAAGAAAATGGCACACTATATTGAATTTTATCCTATATAGTTCTATATGTTTAATATAGTAGAAAAATAATAAACTAACTTTTTGGCTCACATTCCCAGTGCTTATGAGCTTATCTATAAAAAAGAAACCATCATTCTAAAGTACATCAGAATGGACAGACATTTCTCCAAGGAAGACCTACAAATAGCCAATAGGCACATGAATAAATGTTCCACACCACTTGCTATCAGGGAAATACAAATTGAAACCACAATGAGATACCTCTTTACACCAGTGAGAATTGCTAAAATTAACAAGACAGGAAACAACAAATATTAGCGAGGATGTGGAGAAAGGGGAACCCTCTTACACTGTTGGTGGGAATGCAAGCTGGTAAGGCCACTCTGGAAAACAGTGTGGAGGTTCCTCAGGAAGTTATAAATAGAGCTACCCTATGACCCAGCAATTACACTATTAGGGATTTACCCCAAAGATACTGATGTAGTGAAAAGACAGGACACCTGCACCCAAGTGTTTATAGCAGCAATGCCCACAATAGCCAAGCTGTGGAAGGAGCCATGATGTCCTTCAACAGATGAATGGATAATGAAAATGTGAGATAAATATATAAAGAGAGATACACACACGCTCACACACACACATACACACACACACCCCACACTGGAATATTACTCAGCCATCAGAAAGGACAAATATCTACCATTTACTTCAAAATGGGTGAAACTTGAGGGTATCAAGCTGAGTGAAATTAGTCAATTGGAGAAAGACAATTATCATATGGTTTCACTGACATATGGAATAAAAGAAATAGTGAAAGGGACTATTATTTCCTACTTAGGAAAAGAGAAAGGAGGGGAACTGAGTGGGAAAAATTAGAGAGGGAGACAAACCATGAGAGACTCCTAACTCTGGGAAAGGAACAAGGGGTAGTGGAAGGGAGGTGGGGGGGGGAATGGGGTGACTGGGTGACAGGCACTGAGGGAGCAGCACTTGATGGGATGAGCACTGGCAAATGTTGGCAAATTGAATTTAAATAAAGTATTTTAAAAAATAAAGTAAATCAGGATAGGATAACTGCTGTCACAAAAACTTCCAGATTGTGCTGGATTAACACAACAAACATTTCTTACTAATTCATGGGATTGTCCAGACCAAGTTTCAAAGGTGCTTCATTCCATGAAGTCATACTTCTGCCATACCTCAGGTTCTCATTGATTTCCCCTAAAAAGGAGAGGAGAGAGGGATGCCTGGGTGGTTCAGTCAGCTAAGTATTCAACTCTTGATTTCAGCTCAGGTCATAATCTCAGGGTTGTGAGATCAAGCCTCACATCGGGCTCTGTAGTGGGTGTGGAGCCTGCTTAAGATTCTTTGTCTCCCTCTCCCTCTGTCCCTCTGCCCCTTCTCCCATCTCTCTCTCTCTCTCTCTCTCTCACTCTCTCTCTCTCTCACTCTCTCTTATCTAAAAAAATAATTTAAAAGGAGAAGGAAAGAAAGAGATAAATGATATAAATGAATGAAGGAAGGAATGAAGCCTTGAGGAAATGTAAGTATCATCTTACATTTCATTGGCATTTAGTCATATGGTCCCACCTAACTGCAGACACTGAAAAATGTAGTACAGCTGTATGCCCAGAAGAAAATGGAAGTGCAGGCTCTTGAAGGCACAGTGCTGTCTCTGTCATAGTGGCTTTCAGAGCTTTAGTTATTGCACATATCTTCTGTGTAATACAGAAGAGCAGTACTGAAGAATAATAGACACAATCTTGGAAAAATATCTGAGGGTCTTCTAGATTTAAAAGTTCAGTAGTCTAAACAACAATGTTTAGCTAATAACCAGGATGGCATACCGTATGGGTCCTTAGTGGGGATATGAATGTGTGTTGTGTACACATATACTGAATGCTCAGCAAAGCACAAAAATAAAGTGAGGTGTTATCTTTGGAAAAACAACACTGGGTTTACTGACATGCAAAAGAGGTCTCTTCCCCCGCTAAATCTAGTATTACACAGTCACTCAACTGTCATTGAGACTGTTTTCTGATAGTAACTGTATTAGAGAAACATTAGACTATTCTTCAGCATTATAAACTGCTCATTGACTTCGCAGTCAATGAATAAATCTTTTTTTAACAAAACAATCTGCTGTCTTCATCAAGAATCACAAAAGATATGCATACAGTATACTAGATACCCCCACCATTTCCTTCAAATAAACATCATAAGGCAATGAGGGTATTAAGGCCCTATAAATTTATCTTTGTGATCCTTTTAAAATCAATTTTATATGAATTAGTCTCAATTATAAATATGCGTCTCCCAAGGTTTAAAATAGTAAACTAAAACCTTGTCTGCCAGTATAATGTGCTATAATTGGAAGAACACCAAAATTGGATTTGAAATCCATTGGTGAGGACACCTCGGTGGCACAATGATTGAGCATCTGCCTTTGGCTCAGGTTGTGATACCAGGGTCCTAGGATCAAGTCCTGCATCAGGCTCCCCACAGGGAGCCTGCTTCTCCCTCTGCCTATGTCTCTGCTGCTCTCTGTGTCTCTCATGAATAAATAATAAATAATAAATAAATAAATATATATATATATATATATTTTTTTTAAATGAAACCCATAGGTACCTGTCCTGCCTCTCCCATTTACCAGCTCTATGTTGAGGAAGTAACTTGATAAAGACAGCAACTTAATGAAGCTAAGTATTATTGTTATTACTGTTGTGCTATACTTAATGCCTAGTTTAGTTATAATAATCACATCTGATGTTGAAAATACATGAACTATAAGTAACTTCGTTCTCTACTGGTAACATATATTAAACACAAAAGGGCCTAATTTCTTCATTTTTTTTCAATTATTCAGTAATCCTTTTTAAAATTTGGAACTCTTTATATAGAGAAGTTCTATATTATAATATTAGTCCTATATTAAAATGTATAACATAAACTCAATTGTTCCTCATGATGCTTAGCTTGAAAAAAAAAGCAAGCTAAGAAATATACCTTTAAAGGTTTGTATACTAGTCTACTAATCTTTTTCTCCCATGTAAATACAATGAATATATCATAATTTTTAAAAGTTAAGACATTTATTAAAAGTAAATGATATGAAAAACTGTCATGAGTTGCTTTTAAAACAACTACAAAGAAATATTTTGTGATAGTTATACATTTCTGGTAGAGCCATCCTTAAAATAAGAACTGGCTCTGTATCAAGATATATTTGAGCTTTATGGACAAATAGTACTAAAGGATGGTGGTGGTGGTGGTGGTGGTGATGATGATGATGATGATAGTGATAAATAATAATTTATGTAACAACCATTGAGGACTTCTCTGTGCCAGGCACATAAGTGATTTCATGTCACATAATTGCACTCAATTAACTCTCACCACATCTCAATATGAGGTCCCCATTTAGGAAATCATAAAGTTCAGACTTAATGTGGGGTAATTTCATTGTTCTTGTTTATTTATCTTTATAGTTCTCAGATAAAATAGTCACATTTTGGGAGGTTTTTAGGTATACAATATTTCCAAGAAAAATGCATTTTATTCAACAGGTGTTATTTTATTCATCTGTGTTGAAAAATCAAAACCCTCTTATTAGAAGCTTCTCGATCAGGGTACCTAGATGGCTCAGTTGGTTAAGCGTCTATATTTGGCTCTGGTCATGATCTCAGAGTTCTGGGATCAAGCCCCGGCTCAGGTGCCCTCCCAGCAGAGAGCCTGTTCCTCCTTCTCCCTCTGCTGCTCCCCGTGCTTCTGTGCTCTCTCTCTCTCTCTGTCAAATGGATAAATACAATCGTAAAAAAAAATTTTTTAAAGGTCTTGATCTTTAGCATCAGACAGATCTAGGAAGTACCCCAGATCCACCCCTTACAAGCTGTCTCATTTTTGACAAGTGAAAAAATATCTCCGAGCCTATTTTTCTCAACTGCAGAATAAGATAATAAGCTCTACCTAATGGATTATTTTCTGGGGGAATCAAGATATTACATACAAAGAGTAATGCTCAAGAAATGGAGAATAGTATTATTTAAATCAGAGTTGAGGCCGGGTATAATGGAGATAAAGAAGAACTCCTTAATCCCTGTTCTTCACAAATTTTCCAAGTTTGTGAGATAGACTGCTATACCAGGAATCTAGCTATAATTGACAATGAGACAGAAACAATTTTACAGAAGCAGAGTATACAGTGAGAGCACACTACAGGAAAGATTAATTCTTACTTGCCTAAGGCTTTTGTTTGATAATTTTGTTATTGTAAATCAACTAAACTGGGTGGTAAATGATCCAACTACTTGATCATAACATTTGATGAAGAAAGCCATTTACAGATTTCAATATATACCCATGGTTGTTCAATAGAGAGTTAAAAAATAATTTAATAACTTCAGAGACATCAGGGCTAAGAGGAAATTACATTTAAATTTGTCCAGTATCCTAATGTTCCGACAGTAAATATGGAGACAGTATAAATAAAGGTTTTTGCAAAAGTTTGCCAAGCAAGTTATTGGTAGCTTTATAACACCTCAAGCCCCATATTGGACAGCATTGAATCAAGTAAGGTTTTCAAAAGAGAGCTAGGGATGAGAAGTTCAGGCACGATTGTCCTATCTGGTTTAAAACAACAGGCCAAGGAAAGTGACACAAGACTCAAGGCCTAAATATAAATTATTGCTGCAATAGAAATAAAATTCCATGTATCAAAACTGAAATGCGCCTATTGTAACAGGAGAATCAATAATTCCTCTTCAATAGCAATTTGCCTTACTTACTTGACTCTACATTCCATAAAATGTGGAAACATTTTTCTATGATTCCATTAGCAATAAATTACATTTTGAGCAGGTGAAATCATGTAATTGAGCTTTCAAGATTGTTGAAAAAGTTGATGTTTTATACTTAAGGACCAGACAATAAATAAACAAGAAGAAAATAACACCTTCCTCTCCGTGCATTGCCATTGGAAATCTAGTTTATCCCTGAGTGAGTCAGAGAAAGAAGAAGTCCCCTATCAAGTGACAAACCTTAAAAGCAATCCTGGATGGGCATTTCTCAAATTGGAAATTCACAACTCCAATACTGATATGTTGTTCATTTTATTTCCAAATTATTCCACAGCCCCAAACACTTTTTACATTTATATTAAACTCATCATATAGACAAAGACCATAGGATTGATGTTTGGTCATGTTTTTTCCAAGGAAATTATCTGCAGGAGCAAATGCAAATAGTTACCTTACTGATTCTTCATTGAAATTCTTAGTTACATGGAAGCATTGTTAAATGGTTTCCTGGAACTACAAAATTTTAACACTTAGACATTTTATGAAAGAAGGATTATTTATTTTATGAAAGAAGGATTATTTTATGCAAAGTTAATCATTCTTGATTCCGTATGTTATTATTAGACATGCTAGTGTTTCTCCTTCTAATCTTCCCTTCCTAGAACCCGAGTGGTAGTCACGTTTGGGGTGTTCCATTAACTGAGTTTTTGTCGCTTTGTCTACATGTATGCCAAGGAGTTCAGATGATGATTTTAAAGTGTATTTCATTCTGTAAGAATCTGTAACTTGTTTTTGTTAACTTCCATAAGTAAATAACCAAGAGAAAAGTGTAATAGAATGCTATCATGTTGTAATAAAGTAGTTAAACCACTTTAACCTAAAAACTACCATGACTAAAAGTAGATGCTAATTAAAGACTTAAAAATCAAGTAGAACTAAAATACTTGAGATTCTAGTGCTTGCCATTTGTTTCTCCTTGAAATGAACAAACTCCTTGCCACAGTGAATAACTCTTTTCAGCATTTGATGAGGTTATGAAAGCTGAAAATTTACCTTCAGATATCACAACTCTTCCTTAAAGAAGAGGAAGAAATGAATAAAGATGTTCCATTAACAAAAGAAATAATTTCTTCTCTCAAATTATTGTTTGTGTGTACGTGTGTGCATGCGTACCCACACGTGCACATGCATAAAGGTTATATGCAAGATAGTTTCATACTAAAAGCTGAATTTCATAATTTTCTCTTTTATATCTAAAACTCTATCATAAACTAATGAACTTACTTACTCCAAAATATCTACTCAGCTACTGGAGAATAAGAGGCAAGACAGGGAAATTTTCTTTTTAATATGAATATTTCTAGTTATGGCCAAGTACATCTAATATTTTTCTTTAAAATGTTAAAAAGGTATTTAATAAAATAATTCCTTATAACTTGTCATGATAACCAAATTTCGAATTTATAAGATACGTTCACAATATTTTGACCCAAATAATTCTGCATAAAATGAGTTCCTTGTTAGATTAATGCCAGCATTTCTCAGTAATTGAATTCAAATCCAATGGTTTCTCTGTTTAGGGTCCTTTATTATGCTTAGCATCCTTCTGGGCATGTAGTGGAGAAATAATGCATTGGAAGCCTTTTTCTTTCTGTCTAACACTGTCTTTTGCAATAAGAATTAGTTGACAGCAATGTAAAGATCTCATGGTGTCAGCCCGAGCGGGGAAAATGATCCAGTCATCGTGAATGTCCTTGAGAGATCGTGTACACACACATTGATTTTGGCTGTTTTACTCCAACAATTCAATCCAGAATTAAGGGAGTCACATGCTTCTCTGAACCAAAGGATTACATAGGAAGCAATAAATCAAGAAATATTTAATGTATTTTTCTACTATGTGCAAAGGATCATGGAAGGTGTTGGAGGGATGATATGAAGTGTAAAATTTTCTGAGTCAGAAGTATAAGAGCAGAGTGGACAGACACGAGTTGCCTCCACAGCTCCCCTGAGAATTTAGAAAAAACACTACATTTCTTTAAGCTTATGTAAAATTACAATTCCAGACCTGACTCCCTCTACCCTCAAGGAATTTACAATCTGGTTAACACAGATGTGATTTCAAATTAATATAATTCAAGGTAAAGCATAATAAGGCTAACATGAGTGCCATTACTATGTCATTGCACAGGGAGGCCTAAAATAGTTGGTTATGCTATAGACACATTCCTTACTTCTATTTTCTGAGATAGTAACCATTCTGTGGTGTATCTACAGATTTTTATTTGACATTCTAAAATTATTTATTGAACACCTGAAAAATGCTAGACTGGTTTTTTGGGGACAGTAGTAAAGAATACACACACAAACACACAGTCACATACACAGACATACACACAGACACACTGAGTCTCTGTATACAAAAATTTCTGATTTCATGGAACACGTAGTCTGTTGGGAGGAATCAGTAATCAATAAAGGAATCAAATAATACAAAAATAATTGAGTAAAACAGATAGCAAGTTAGATAATGAAAAATGCTATGATTTTTTTTAAGATTATATTTATTTATTCAGGAGAGACACACAGAGAGAGAGGCAGAGACACAGGCAGAGGGAGAAGCAGGCCCCATGCAGGGAGCCCGATGTGGGACTGGATTCTGGGACCCCAAGATCATGCCCTGGGCCAAAGGCAAGCCCTAAACCACTGAGCCATCCAGGGATCCCAATGCTATGAATTTTTATTTACTTTTATTCACCAAGTATCCAGAGAGACAGGGAAGACTGTGGGAAAGGAGAGGTGGCTTCGCCGTGGCCATTTCAAATACCAACAGTTTTACTCTCAATAGTAAACCACTGTATTTATATGGAAAGGATATATGATACAATTCAAAACTGCGATTTTGGCTTGGTCAGTACCAGAGAGGCCTGTCTGATGGCTGTTGCAGTATTCCATGATTGTAACAGTAGAGATGTGAGAGGTGGTGGGGATACTTTGAAAGTAAAGTCAGCAGAATTGCTGATAGATTAAGTGAAGGTAATGGGGAAAAGGAGGAGTCAAAAATGACTATACCATCTATTAGAATTTGCAGTTGCCATTATGACTGTAGAGTAGCAGGATTTGAGCATTGAGATCAGAAGCAAGGCTTTGGAAATCTTGCTTGCGAGTCCTATTATAACATGAAAATATTTCTCCTGGTCAAGCAATACATATAGCCTCATCCAGTTCTCTTCTCAGTAGTGATGTGGTTTGGATGAACTGGGAATGTGCCAACACCCTCAAGAGGGAACAAGATAATTTCTCATTCTGCATGTGCATGGATAGCTCAGTCCTTGTTGTTTAACATCTTGTACTGTATTTCAAAGATAATAAACAACTAGAAAGTCTGTGTGCTATATGTTACAAGTTCAGTGATGATATATGATAGGATTGTTCAACAATGATTCACTGAGATACTTAGTGTGTCTAACAGTGACTTTGACACAGCACATCTTAAATTCCTGTGTATCCATGTCTTCATAATTAGTTTTCTAATAACTCTCTTGACTTAAAAAGCTTCCTGCACAAACCTATAACAAGTTATTTTTTTGCTGTTTATGAAATCTTTTGTGAAACTTCTTGTTTTTTTGATGTGTACAGTATAATTCTTAATTCCTTAGCATGAGGGATCCCTGGGTGGCGCAGCGGTTTGGCGCCTGCCTTTGGCCCAGGGCGCGATCCTGGAGACCCGGGATCGAGTCCCACGTCGGGCTCCCGGTGCATGGAGCCTGCTTCTCCCTCTGCCTGTGTCTCTGCCTCTCTCTCTCTCTCACTGTGTGCCTATCATAAATAAATAAAAAATTTAAAAAAAAAATTTATAAAAAAAAAAAAATTCCTTAGCATGAAATCATCATTCTATCTCAAATGGATACTGAATCAATGTTATTCATTTGGAGATATTGTTGATTAGTACTTAGAGAACTTCACATTATGCAAAAGAATGTCTCTGAGGAGCAGGTTGCTAGTGAAATAAATTTGAGGAAATTTGCCAAGTCTGGAACATCAACAGAGTAATCTTAGGATCCCCACCTACCTGTCAGCCAGTCCCCAGCGATACCTGAAATTCTGACACATTGGAAGGCTGGTTCCTGGAATCTGTTCTTCACATATACTCTCCCATATATTCTGATCAGCCAAATATGGGAAATTCTAGGCAAAGTTCTGCTTTAATACCCCTAAAAAGAACCTTGGTTGCATGATATGAAATGGACCAGTAACAAAATTAAATAAAATATCTTCTGTTGAAAGCACTACTCTTAGAGTAGCTTAAAAAAAAAAAACTAGTGTCTTTTGTTCCATATATCACACTTTATTTGATATGAAAAATCAATATAACTCAATTTATATTGCATATGTAATTCAGTCTTACCATCGATGATTTTTTTATTCTTTTGTAGTCTATTTTTTAAGTCACATATCACTTTTTGGTAGGAAGAGGTGATTATTTAGCCCTATATATTTGCACACAAATGTTAAAGTTCTATAGTGCATCCATTCCCTGAAGCGTGGAAAGGAGAGGATTTGGAATCTGCAACATTGCCTTCAGTTCATTTAATTATGATTGCATATTTGGTTAGGGACAAAGTAAATTCAATGAAGCATTAAAATCAAACATCCCTTTAATTAAACTGGAGAAGAGACTGACTTCGTCTTAGATATTGTTTATTTTTATTAATAGAATGAGAATACTATGTCTCTAAAGAAGGTATCATAATTTCTGTGAACTTAAGATACTTCTATCCAGCTGCATTGTCTGTAAGCTTGAGTTTGACACATGTCTAATTCAGTTTAATATTTCCTGAACAAAAGCTTTTAAAGTATGAAATGTTATACAAATTATTATTGTTACTGATATTTTGTGTAGTAATTTGCACACTTGCAGATGGTACAGATGGACTTTACCCAAATCAAGAAGGATTTAGGAAAATTCACAGCCTTCAAAATAATTGGCCCATACTTAAGTTCAATAGACTAAACAAGTTCTGCTCATATGAGAAAAATTGTACAACTGCCTTTCAAATTAATTAAAGCAAAACTCACTAAGCCTTATCTCGCTGATAAATTCACTGTGTTTTTAAATATTTTGGTAAGTCATAGCAAGAAATATATTTTACTCTGAATCATTACTTACATATATCTCCAATACTAACTAATTCTCACGGTGAAAGCACTCATCTATCTCAGTAAATATTTGAATTGGCTATTCATATGTGATATTTGCATTATAAAGAATTTTTTTTTCAAAGAAACTTTTGGGGCATAACCTAGTACTTCAATTAGTGTCAAATACACTACATTTTTCTTCATACTTAAGAAAAGTCTAAGTGACTATTAGTAAATGCATCTCTCTGTAAAATGACGATTTCCCCCACAGAGCCTATTACAAATAGAATATGTCATATATATAGCATGGTGGTTCATTTGCACAGTGGTAATGACCTACCTACAATGGTTCCTTGTGATTGTATTGTTTGAACTCAAGTATTTATAGACAAAATTATCGATGTATCTTTTTGCTGCCTCATTGGTATACAATTGTATGGTATCTAAAAAGGCAACTGTTTCTAGTTAGAAGGTATCTGTGGCTACAGTCATGCTTTATTTCAAAAAGATATTTTTGTTCTTTCACAGAAATAAAAATCTGAAAGAAAAAAGACTAATCAAAAGAAGATTTAAATTGTATCAAAATGTAAACAGCATATTCAAATGAAAAGAAAAAGAAGAAAGCATTAAAAAGATTAGCATATATAGGGTTTGTTCCCAAATACCAGTTTTTATACCCTCCATTTATTTTATTCCTTACCTCAAGCTTTGCATTTCCCTTTTCCCTTTCCACTTATTTCCAGATCTCTCTTCCATCCTAGAAAACCACTGGATTCCTTTTTTAAATAAAAGGTTTATCTTGTATTAAAAAAAAGTCACAGAATTTAAATTTGCAAAGATAAATGAAGATAGAATGAAGTATTCATCATGAGGTCCATTAAAAACAAACTACTTTAAATGGAGATTTGATTTATATGTGATTTCAGGGTCTACTCCTGATGCATAAAGTGGAGTATAACTCTATCTTCATCAAACTGGCACCTGCTGAGGCCAACACTATAAAATAACCAACCAGAAATATCTCAGCAACCCAAATATACAGTCAACTAATTATTTGCTTTCGCTTGTTTTCCATACAAGACTCTCAGGAAATCACGACACAGTGCTGTCAGTAAGAAAGACTTGTGGAAGCAAATTATACTCTCTCCCTCTCTGTGTATGTGTGCATGTATAAATGTAATATATATACTTTGATTCTTAAAATGGTCCCTCTAACTTTAGGGTAAGTCTAAATAAGAGAATAATAAATATATGAATGAGCCATAAGGATTTAATATGAAATACTTTTTCTTTGGTTCTCAGGTTTTGTTTTTTTTCTGGAATTTACCGGAAGGCTTTGTTTCCACAAAGAAAACTTGACCAATGTATTGCTTGAATTGTAAACCATTAAATTAGCAAAACACTAAAACAGAAAGATGGAACTTTTAAACAGTTGAAATGATTCTGTTCAAATGATTTCTTGGAATTCCGATGATAATCATCTGGAAAAAGTCTTTAATATTTGTTGAAAATTTTTGATGTTTTATTGTAAAGAAAGAAGTAAATGTTCATGGTTTTCTTTATAGTCCTTTCCCTCTAGCATTCGTCATTAAACCAGTTTTCTATATCTAAAGTAAATATTCCAAGGTCTGGACTTACTCCTGCCAAAGCACACATTATTTTAAAATTATCTATATCATTCATGCATTTCCCCAGCCAACCTTCAAATATCTTTAGTGCTAGATTTTTATTGTTTTTTTTAAGCAGTGTATCTGTAGCACTTAATATATACAAGCACATAATAATAATAAAGATGATAGCATACATAATGGTAAGAGCCTACTATGTGCCATACACCCTTTTACATACTTAAAATGCCTTAAATCATACTCATGCTCAAATGCGATTATTATAACAGCATCACAAATGAATGAACTGAAACAGAGAGAAATTATGTAACTTGTCCAGGTTAAACAACTGGCAAAGCTGATATTCTAAACTAGGGAGTCTACACTCCTCTAAACACTATGCTATAGTGCTTTGAGTATAAATAAACCCAAAATAAATATTTGCTGATTGCACAAATAAATGTAGCCTTGATATGAATGCAGAATTCAGTCAAACAGTAGATCTCAGTTACATAGTAGAAGGGAAAAGAATCTGGCTAATAAACTAATCCAATTGATCTTGAGATGGGTGTTTGTTATGTATGTAATATCTCCTACCTTTTGGGGGTGTTACAATAACCTTTAAGGAAGTGGAATATTACCCACAGTGATGAATAAAATTTTAAAATTCTATCAGCAATTGAAAAATATACAATCTCTCAGGAACTGAAAGCAGTAAGACTTCATATGGTTCTGTTGGAGGAATGAGGGTAAGGAATGATAACCAAGAAATTAATTAAATACGTAAATAAGGAAAATCAATTAACTTGCAATTGAGTATTTAAGTCAGGTTAAATAAAGCTTTGTGTTAGAACTATTTGTAAGAGCAATAGCCACACTAAATTTGGTTGATGTAGACATGTGTCGAAGTATTAAATAAAGCTATTGTAGAAATTTCCCAAGTAGACTCTTATTGTCTACTTCCTAATTATTCATTTAGTGTGACTTCCTTAATACCTTTTAGCACTAGAGAATGCTGTTGCGTTTAACCTTTTTTAAAACTGAGGATTCATAATCTTTAACTTCTGCTTAAACCACAATAAAATAATGCTACTCTCCTGAAGGTGTGAATTTTGCTAACTTTTTCGTTCTGATATGTGCAACGAGTGACCCCAGAAACATAGCTGCTATTATAATTTAATTACTCTTTTCTTTATGTGAACCCCAAGCTCCTTTTCATTTACTTGTACTGAGTTCTACAAATCCTTTGGTAGGCATAATCTCATCCTATGCATTGTATACATTAACAGCCAAAAAATCATATAATATTCAGAAATTTATGTATATTTTTAGAAGCAGCTTCATGTAGAGGTTATACTCAGAGACCTAAGAGTTGTTCATGCTAACTAGATGCCTGGATACATTAGAGTTTCCAAATAATTGCACCACTTGACATCAAAATAAGATAATGGGGCATAAGACCATTGCATAGGCATATATAACTGAATGCATGTTTTAAAGAGCGTGCATTAGAATATGGGTATTTAACAAGTAATTCTGAATTAGAACTCCCCAATCTTCTATTTACTAATAATTAGACAGTGTATGCATGCATGTTTGTTTATGTATGGATAGGGAAGGTCAACAGGAGGCCAATGAGCTGAAATATATTGAATTATAGATATACTTCACATTCAGAAAAACCTATTAATGATGGTCTTCATTTGTGAGTTTCATATAAAATTGAAATAGCCAAAGCATCCTTTTCAAGTACATTCTTTAAGCTGATTATGCAACATCTATTATGTCCATGAAATAAAAATATTTAAGGTTAAATAAACACATGCAAAATATCTTTCATACCCACATATTTCAATAATGCAGTTGGGTATTTATTTTACATCTGTAATAAAATTGGCAGCCAATTTAGAAGGTACCAAGGTGAATGGAGAGGTTGAGGTACAGTGTTGACCAGATATTCTTGCAGTACCAAATTCGGGCAAATTTAGGAGGCAGATGAAATTTAACCAACTGCTTTCTCTTGCTAACTTTCTGTGCCCGAGGCATTCCCTCTAGTTGTCCTCATTGATTTATTTCCTCTAAGCTTTTCTTTACTCTCTCCTAAGGTGATCTTATCCAAAAGATTGAGTAAATGCTGATAATTGTTAAATGTACATCTCCAGCCTTGACCAATCCCCTCAGGTCAAACGTGGAAGCCCAGTCATTTATTCAAATTTATTCAATCAAATGGCATAAAGAGATCTAAATTTATCAGGTCTGAAACCCAACTATTGATTATTCTTCATTAAAACAGAATAGACATCCATACCATTGTTTGCTCAATCCAAACCTTTCAGTTAGATTTACCAAATATAACCTCTCTTATCTAGGGACCCCTTATATTCAGTCTATCTGCAAATCCTTTCAGTTATACCTTCCAAATATATTTTTCATCAATTCACTTCTTTTCATTCTTTTACTACCTACTTAGTTCATGCCACTGTTATTTCTCACTGCATGTTACAAGGTTAAGCAACTATTCAACATATGTTCAGATATTATGGCCCATTGACCAGTGTCCATTCTGATTGGCTGGTGATTTTTCTGATCCACAGATGTCAGAGGCTATAGAAGCTAATAAATGTTTTGAATCTCATCCCCACCTAATTGTTTTCCTTAATTCCTCTCTTGTTAATTCAGACTATTTTCTACAACATACATTTAAATCAAATACTGTCTTTTATCTCTCTTCTGCTTAAAATTCCTCAAAGGCTTCCCCTTGGTTACAGAATAAAACCGTAACTCCTAGTTTTGATTTAAGATCCCTGTGTAATTTGGTACTGCCTATCTTATAAATCTTATCTCTTCCTATTCTTCCCTCACTTGAACACTTCAAAGTCTACCTCACACCCACTCTCCTTCTGCTATAACCATTCTCTGCTTTCTGCTCAGTGACTTCCTCCCTCTCACTCTTCAGAGCTCAGCTTAAACGTCACCTCCTCAGAGAAGCCTTCATATTCTACAACAGCCTTCCCCAGTCAACCTTTATTTGATTGTTCTCTTTATGTTGTAATTGTTGCTATAACAATTTCTTTATCATGTGTTATTTGTATTCTCCCTTGAGGAGGCATAACCTATAGGGACATGCAGCTTTATTTCTGCTATATACCTGTGCCTGGTGCTTATAATGTACTACAGGCTCCATAAATATTTGTTGACTATTTTGTCAGTGATTCTCAACTGGGGAAGATATTCTCTAATTAATTCATTTACCAGATATTTCCCATTACTCACTGTGTGCCCAGTATTTTGCTAGACATTGGGAAACTGAAATAAAAGCAAAGTTCCTGTCCTGAAGGCTCTCACAGACTAAAAGGGAGATAGCTCCCTCACCAGACGGTGACAGCACTGTGACAGAAAAGCAAGTTAGAGGTAAGTGCAGGTGTTGTGGGAAGGAAGTCCAACTACACCTTAGTGCTACTGGAGTGGGACAGCAGGTAAGAGAAAGGAATGCATGGGGCAATTCCTGCTGTGAGTCTTGATGGCCTAATAGGAATGGCTCTAAAGGTATCACTCCTCCTCTGACAGCAAGGTGCTCTCACAAAAGGCAGTTTGACTTTTAAAGTCAAGCAGGGTTTTGTGATGCCCTCTGACCATGCAACCACACTGCTTAGAAGCAGCCCACTTTGTCAAAGCATGGAGGAAGTTCTGCTAATGATAGGGGCCACACTGTGGAGAAACCCAGATTTGGGTATGTTACTGGCCAGCGTTGGTTTAGGTGTCTCTTTTCCAGTCAGACTGTGAGAATTAAAGGAGCCTGGCACACAGAAAGTAGTAAAGGAGTTTCTGGATGGGTGGCCAGGACGGAGAAGAGAAGGAAGGGAGGAAGAGAGGGATGAAACAAGGAAGTGGGGAAGCAAGGAAAGAAGAGGAATCAGTACAGCAATTTTTTTATTGTAAGGAGTTAACAAAATAGTGACAGAGATTTTTCAGTGTTTGGGTTATTTTCTGCTATCAAGTATGTCCAGTGGTTGGCAACTTTTGTGACAATTTTTAAATCTGTGTAAAACAGGGAAAATTGCCCAGATTTGTGACTTTTTTTGGTTTTTCTCCTATAACATTTTTGATGCAAACATAAAGCCTTATAAACTGGCAGACAATGCAACAAGGCTGAATGAAAACTGGCTGGCTTCAGCTTTATTATTTGAGGTCAAAAAGAAATGAGGCTTGAAATAGCAGCCAGCAGATCTGAACTCACCAGGAATCAAATGAATCAGATTTGGTATGAGCTGAATTGTTTGGTTTTGTTAGTTCTTTTTACTAAAAACAAAAAAACGAAACAGTTTTAGAGAAGAGATTCTATAATTGCTTTTTTTTTCAGTCTTATAATTGTCTTGAAAACAGTTATGGCCATTTTGTCATTCTGCTCTGGGCTAAATTTCAGTCTGCATTTGACCAACCATATTCAAAATGCATCAATATATTGATTATTTATGGTATTTTCTGCATGTTTCAGGAGTGTTATTTACAGAAAGTCAGAGATTCTTATTTTAGCACAAGAAAACATACACATGTATGTGTGTGCCTATGTGTGTGCACATGTGTGTACAATCTTTTTTTAAGATTTTATTTTCTGTTTGAAAGAGAGCCACCCAGATGTCCCAACATACAATCTTATTAGCATGTGTAAATAGTATTTAATGAGGATTAATTTCAAAGCCTACCTTTTTTCCCCCAGACCTTCTGAAAGTATTTGTTGCTATCTAATGCCCTCCCAAGAAAATGTCTACTGTTGGATCAAAGACATCTATGCCATTAGTGCTTCACCATGTATGGTGCACACTTAAGTTGATAGGGCTCAATGTCTTTGCTTCCTAAGCATGGGTATAAGGTAGGATCTTACTTTCCTCATGTTTGCAACATGCTTTGTTTACTAGCCATAATAATTTCCTAGGCAGTTTTGGTAGTTCCCTCTCTGAGCTCTACTCTTTAGATGAAATGCCTACATAAGTCAATAGCTGTCCATTAGTCAATTTACTTTTTCCAAGGTGTGCGTTAACTTAGATACATTCCATTTCTTCTACATGTCTCATTTTACATTACTATGCCCCATATCAACACCAGCCATTAATTTTGTTGACTATGACTTGTGATTCCTTGTCTTGATTCATTGATTACTGTTGAACCCTTGTCAAAATGACATTTATTTTGTCCTAAATTTGCCTTTGATAACTTAAAGTATACTCTTCAAAAATGTTATATTCCTTTTATTCTAGAAATATTCTGTAGTATAACTTGAGGCAAAGCAAGTTGTATTCTTTTGTTGTGAAGGAACCTAGGTTTCACCCTAGATATTATGATTGCTTTTGAACCCTTCATTTTGGTAAGAAACCATGTGTTCCATTTTTATCAGTCTATAGGCTGGATACTTAGCTAACAACATGTGACTTTCCTGATGTCATTGGAAAAATTTTTGTCTTTCAGGACTCTATAAATTCTATGTAGCAGAGGCATCAGAGTTCCATGTTGGCTTTCTAATCTGGACTTCAATAAGGCTCATAACTTTATACAGCATGTAGCTGGCAGTCTCCTTTATTTTTTTTTAAAGATTTTATTTATTTATTCATGAGAGATACAGAGAGAGAGAGAGAGAAGCACAGACCCAGACAGAGGGAGAAGCAGGCTCCATGCAGGGTGCCTGATGTGGGACTCGATCCCGGGACTCCAGGATCACGCCCTGGGCCGAAGGCAGGCGCTAAACCACTGAGCCACCCAGGGATCCCTGGCAGTCTCCTTTAAATTGATGTTAATATATGACTTATTCTACTGAGTAGTTAAATGAATGATACTATTTATGCCCTGCTACATAGTACAGATAGCATGAAATCATGTCTACATAATTGCCCCTAAATCTTACTACGAATGATAATATTAGTGTTTCAGTATTTGTAAAATGCCAGAATTTTTTACACTAAAAATGGAGGATGCTCCTGCATAAACAGAGCATTTCTATTTTGACTTTCATTTCTCATTCTCTCCATGGATCTTAGGCTTGCTAAACAAACAAACAAAACAAACAAACAAAAAACAGTGAATTGAAATGTCTTAGAGAGCAGACATTAGAGAATTCCACTGCCCACATGTTGTCTCCTCTGAAGGTATGTTTGTTTTAAAATAAATGGCAGTAACTATATTAATGGTGATATGCTAAACTTCTTATACAAAGGCTGTTTTTACCACCATCAGGAATGGGGTTGAGTTTGTGTTGTTTATCCAGGTAGGGGAGATGAGTTTTTCCAGAGTGTTCAAATCTTGCACGTTATCTGATGCACTGGCAGAAACATTAGTTGGGAGTATGGGCACAGTCTGTGTCTGTGAAACAGAATGTAGCTAAACAGGAAATGCAGAATTTTAATCCACAGTTCTCTGGACAGCTGAGCCAACTAACCATATGTTTTTGATGTGCACTGTAGCAAGTGTCATAGTATTTCAAGATGGGGGAGAGCTTTGAAACCATCAAGCTTAAAATCCTTTTAAACATCTAGTTAAAACTAGGTTTGGGGTACAAAAGAGTTACAAATAAAACCCAGCATGGAGATTTGACTAAAAGGGGAAAAAACAAAATAGTGTCTCGATGGTTTTAAGCTTTCAGCTAAGTTCATAAATTTAGTATATTTACTTAAAAATTTTTGTTATATATGAAGAGTCTTCATTGAAACGCTGATTTCTGTAAATATGTAGACAGATGTGAAAAAACTAAAAAGCTTTATAATTGCAAAGGTCTCATATAGATTCACGTTTCTAAAGACTAGACCTTATATAGTGGTGCTTCTCTTTATCAACAAAGCTAGAAATGATATCTGGCAAGTAACAATATTCTTTTGTAACTTATCATTTCATTGTAAGATCTCAGAAAACCAAATGTCACTGAGTGACATATAAAGTCTGTGAGGGTAAATAGTGAACACTTTTCAAGCATCTATTTTTTTTCTAAAATACATGATTAGTATACCTTCTGTGGTAGACTGGAAAAAGGTGTCTCACCTCACTTAACAAATCTGGGAACATTAAATAAGTGGCAATAGTGACTATTTTGATATTCACCAAACATTTCTTGAGTTTATAGACTTCAAGAATTT
Source organism: Canis lupus baileyi (assembly GCF_048164855.1). Taxonomy (NCBI): domain Eukaryota; kingdom Metazoa; phylum Chordata; class Mammalia; order Carnivora; family Canidae; genus Canis; species Canis lupus. Next base: position 31,148,675 of record NC_132847.1, on the reverse strand, counting down.
TTAGAGTAATTCATGGGTTGAATAATAAATATTGTTCTGTATGTGAATCAAAAAATATCTAGTCAAGTTCTTTACAAGGATAGAAATTTTCAAATAAGTAAAAATATGATCATATTTTCACACGTTTGGTGTATGTTTGCACAGACCCTGTGCCATTTTGTTTGTGTTTGGCTTGCTACAAGAAAAATAATCCTTACTTCTTAATAAATGTGTGAACTAAAATTTGATTCCTAAAGCTGTTATGTAACTTCTGTAAGGTTTGTTTTCCTCATCAATAAAAGCAAATAATAGCAAATATATTACCTCAGCATTGTTATGACAACTAAATGAAATAATTCATAGAGGTGCTTAGTATAGTACTTGGCACTTAATGAGCAACCAGTTAAGTACAAGCTTTCAGTTATATTTTCAAGCAAGAGAGAACTTTTCACAATGACAAAAACTATCTTGGAAGTGTTTAGGCTTAGAAGCCACTAGTTATTGAAATATCGTGGATCGGATCCTTGGAAAGTTTGGCCTAGATCAGTACTTCCCAAATTTGGTTCAGAAAAGAATTTCTGGAGGAAATTTTAAGCTACAAACATCAGAGTGCTATTCTAAACCTGTTCTATCAGACTCTCTAGGACTAAGGCCCGAGAATCTGAATTTTTACCACTTTCTCCAGATGGTTTTCTTTCTTGGTTGAGAACTACTTGTCTAGATAACTTCTAAAATACTATATTATTTAGATATTCTGCAAATCAGAGTCTAAATATAAAGAGGTAGCTTTTATAATAAATGCAGCATGCACAGCTTTCATATTTGACATCTTTTTACACTGCCCCAAATCTCAGACATGTATATATAAATGAATAAGTTAAGTTAATGAGACACATTGCCTAAGTGCTGCTAAGTTCATTGGAGGTTGGTTTGAAGAGCTTTCTAAAGTATCACAAATACTTTATGGCATATATCATCGTAGTCTCCTTGCAATTACTGATTCAGCATTTCCCAAGCTGATGGCCCCTGCAACATTGTTCTGCAAAATGTTATGAAGCAACATAAATGATATTTTCCTTCAAATAAATTTGGAGAAGAGTTTTCTTCAGTCTAGCACTTCTCTATCCTGACTTCTCAAAGCCTTCAATAGATCATTGTGGACTATGATCTCTACGAGAGGTGTATAATCAGGCACATTGCAAGCTTTTTAGATCATGGATTCTAAAAGGGGTGTCTACCTTCTGGCATTCTTAAAAGAAAATGTATTACAGAACAATTTGGAAAATGGTATGACTTCAACCATTATGTCCCAAACACAAATTTAAAATGTTGAATAGTTTGGGATGCCTGGGTGGCTCAGCAGTCTAGCGTCTGCCTTCAGCTTGGGGCGTGATCCCAGGTCCAGGATTGAGTCTTGCCTCAGGCTCCTTACAGGGAGCCTGCTTCTCCCTCTGCCTATGTATGCCTCTCTCTACGTGTGTCTCTCATGAATAAATAAATAAAATCCTTAAAAAATAAAATGAATAGTTTGAGATAGAAAATATGACAAAAGACTGATTCAGTAGTCATTTAATCTTGCAAAGGAAATATATTACAGGGAATATTTTTGAGATGCTGAACCTGTATTGGATTTCAGTATGAAAATCTTGAACTTTGTTCTGAAAATAGATTTTTGGGCAGCCTGGGTGGCTCAGCGGCTTAGCGCCACCTTCATCACAGGGCGTGATCCTGGAGACCCAGGATGGAGTCCCAAGTCGGGCTCCCTGCGTGGAGCCTGCTTTACCTTCTGCCTGTGTCTCTGCCTCTCTCTCTGTGTCTCTCATGAATAAATAAATAAAACCATAAAAAAAAGAAAATATATTTTCTTATAAATAAATTATAACCCAAAAAGTTATCACTTCACTATTTTTACTCAAATTTCTGAGGCATTGGTGGAGAAACTAGTCATTTGTTATCATTAAAAGGCAGCATGTGGAGACTTTACCAGCTAGTTTTAGGAAGAAAATTAATTGGCTTACACAGGAATTTATAGCCCTGTGACGAGCTCAGTAAACCCATGAAGTAGTCAACAGTCATAATAAACTAAAAAACATTAAACCAATCCATTTCATTTCTACAGAGCATCCAGGATGCCATACAAAGAGTGTACTGGCTTGGCAGTTTTTTTTTTTTTTTTTCTAGTGAAGAAAAGATTAGAGATATCTCCATTAATTTGAGTGTCTTGGTCTTTCCATGTGACAAGAAATATGTGAATCTTCATATCTTTTAGGTGAATAACATCTCTATCGCTGGCCACAGCTGTAGGCCTACTAGCTTTCTTTTGTAACTATGGAGTAAAAAAGGCAGTGTCATTTCATGTGCATAACTTTTGTCAGAAGTAATGGGAATGTTGGGTTGTATTTTATTAAAAAATAAAGTGCTCTCATAATTTACTTTAAGGTAGAATGAGCACATCATCCCTCACTAATCATATGGAATTATGAAAAATAAAAAAAAAGTTAAAAGGGCACAGTATATTGAGCTCACACTTTCTCTAATCACCTTACTTGTTCAATTATCAGCTGCTCATGCTTGCAGATAACTTCCAGGCCAAAAGCATGACCCTGTCATTTTAACACAGGGAGGCTGCATCTATACGCGTTTATGAACTTTTATTCTCAAGTTTTTTCAAGATGTGGGACAATATGAGCAAAGCTGAAAGATTCTAGTCTCTGAATTGCACAGCCTAGTAGAGATAGTTGCTTCGATTCTTGACATAGAGAATAAAAATGGACATTCCTAGAAGGTAGATAGGAAGCCATGGTGTGACTAGAAAGTTGCCGGGTACAAAATCTCTGTGCGTCCAGTGTGAAATTGGGCAGGATTTTTCTATTCCCACTTTAACTCCTGCAGAAAATGGTCAGTTAAGTGGGGCTAAATGTATTGTAGCAATTTACTCAACCTGTGAATCCTGGTAGTTTGGGGATCAAGCTCACCATGTATCCTCAGGGAAGTCCCTTGGTCATGCTAATGATTGAGGAAATATTTTATTATCATATAATTTCTGATAAAACATATTGAAATACTTTTATGATACCATTCAGCATTCAACTCCTGCAAAGTCACTGTGGAAGGCTGTAACAATTATTGTTTGGGTTCACCCAAGTGTGGATGATTCTACAGTGTAGCACCAGAAACAGATTTGGCCTGGTGCTCATGAGCTTTATGCTTCAGCCTCTGTCTTGTGTGGCCCTGTCTAAGGATTTGCACCTAAATTTATAGCTGTGATTTTAAAAATTATTTTTCTGGCAAAAGAGATCCCCCACATTGTGTAAAGTTCAGATGTTACAAAACCTGGATCCATCCTTTTTTGTTCCTTTCTTTTCTTTATCCTTATCATTACATATATTCAAAATAATCCATTGATCTAGTTTTCAGGCAAAGGGACAAATGACAGCCTTATTATTTCTGAAAATACTACAGCCCATGACATCACAAGTAGTTTCAAGCTGTAAAAAGATTTTGTCTTGACACATTAATATTAAAATAAAGATTCTCAAGTTTGCTTTATTCTGGGAAAGTGTAGGGATCCATTCTTTAATTTATTTATGTATTTATTTATTCAGGAAAGTTTTATTTAGTAACTGTGTTGCAACATGATTTTAGGCATCTACAGAGATAGAGTTTATGAATAAGAAGAGATTTTGCTCTTCAGTTTGCTCACCAGCTCTGTACTGAAGATGAGCAAAGTACTTAGTGAAATTCCCAAGTACAAAGTAATTTAAAAATAGCTTATTTGGGGTGTCATCATATTATGTGCATATCTCATTTGGATCATTTTATTTTGCTTAAGTACGATACATATTATAAGTTATTAAAAATGGTAAATTATTAAATAAAACAAGATGTTAATAAAAGTATTAAGGCACAATGGAGTTAGGTTTTACAAATCTAAGAGTCCCTTTATACTCAAGAATTAATTACTTGAATATAAGTTGAGTGCACCCTGAAAAAAAATTAACTTCCTGAACTCTCATTTGGAAAAAAAGATACTAAATTTAGATCAGATTCCACTTACTTATAACGTACTAAAACTGCATGAAGAACAAAAAGTGCTTCACAGTTTCTATTCAGTGTCCAGGCATTGTCTTTCTCCAAGTGTCACCTTCTTTTAATGTATCTGGGAAAGAGAAAGTTAGGCCCATGTCCGTCCTCTTCCTCGGGTGTCAGGCTCTTCATCCCTCTGAACTCCCTTGGGGGCACTACTTTATTTGGCAAACGTTTAATGAATTCTTGCTGGATCAGGCATTGTACAAAGTGCTGGAGAACCAATAGTGAGCAAACTATGCTTCTGGTTTAATTATATAATCACCAACATAGATAACAAACTGTAGCAAGTGCAAGGTATTAAGATGTGATTGAAGAATCTCTTCCTCTGGGTGCAGGGGGGCCTTTTCGGTGCAAGTAACATTGAAAGTAGAATCAGAAAGGTGACTTGAATAAAATGACCCTGCCAAAATAAATAAGAAAAGGGGTTTTAGTTGCATCAGACTTTGCTAATATGTGTTGAAATATGCAAATAATTATTCTCAAAATATAGGATTGTTTCCTAGATCAAAGAGGAAAATCTCCCAAATGAAAAACCCTCTACACATATACCAATTTCTGTACTTGCTTCTCTCCCTGAGGACATTCTTTTTTAATCCTCACTACCAGCATACCTTCTCCCTTCAGGGAACCAACAAAACAGAATAACTACCAGCAGTGCATTTACCAAAGTCTGAAAGTTATTTAGCCTAAAACAGTATTACAGACTACAAGTAATGAAGGTGATGTTTCTATAGCCCAGTCTAAGACAACAACCTGAACTTGGTTCGGTCATTCTAAATCTGGCTGTCTGTAAATAAGGTCTATCCACCAGCATGAGACAGAGATGTACCATTTTCATAATACATAGTCTCCTTAGAATAACACTGATCCATGAGCTCAGTAGAGTTTCATTTCAACTTCAGGGAGAAAATGCTCCCCTAAATACCCCATAATCTGCACAGGGGCCTCCACTCAGAGTAGAGGCAATGCTTTGTGTAATCATTCATCTTTAGATTTTGCCCAAGGCATTAAAACTGGGGCTCATGTCAAAGCCACCCCCCTACAAATGCCAACCACCTACCTACCCATAGAAAATTGAGGCAAAAACTTTACATTGATTTTCCCTTATAGTTTGGAGAGGTAAAATTCTCTATCAGGGGTGCCTTGTAATCTTTGTAGGGGGAAGAAAGGCAAGTCAAGCCTCTTTTATCCCCAGTAATGAATGATTAGGAATTGCTCTTACACCCTACCTTTAAGTTGTAGATTGGAGTTTGAGAAATGTCAATATTCCCACTGATGACGTGGTTAAGAAAAATATTTAGCAAAGAAGAAATCAACTTACTCTTCTCCCTTGAGTCAGGTATTGGGGATGGTGCCCGCCTCTAGGGCCAAAGGTTCCCACTGAGGCTTTCAATCTCCAACAAGGCCTGACTAGGATTCTGCTTGTGTATAAGGCCTTTCCCAGGCTGAGTGTTATAGAAGATCCTTATCATCTTACAACTCGACACATTCATTGTTTCATTATGGAGCTATCAAGTAACAGGGCCCACAGGCAAACACAAATGCACTCATCTCAACTGTTTGACCGTCAATACTCCTCCCTATGGGCACCCAAACCACTCTTTAGAAACCGAGTGATCTGAATGAAACCTTAGAGGCAGTATGATTGGCCTGTGGTCTGCTTGTTCCGCTTGCATTGACTAAACTTTGAATGATAGTTTTTGTGTCTGACAATAGATTGTGTTTTACAGCTCCCCTGTTTGCTTTCTCACAAGATCCTCACCATTTTATTCTACATGCCTGAAACAGCCTATTCACGGCTGTGAACCCAGAAGAGAAATCTGCTAGCTTCTACCCTGAATGGTCCTTTTTTCTCATATTCTCTTGCTCCAAAAGTCAGACCCTTTTTTGGGTGAATACTAAGTCAGTAAATACCTAGCCATAGCATATTGCCAGCTCTAAAGAAAACTGAGGCTTTTAAAAAATTTTACTCTCTTACATAGAATTCTTCAAAGTGTGAATGATTTGCTATATTGCTTTTTAATATGTTTGGAAAATGCTGGATATTTCCTGGTGGTATGCTGGCAGCAACAGTAAGAATTCTGCGGCATCATTCTGCATGTCATCCCTAACACCGTCAGCCATCGTGAGTCATAATTTACAGCACTTTAAAATCACATATCTTACAGGTAATCTCAGAAATCTGTTCAACTATTAATTCCATACATTTGGGACTGGAGCTCTAGATGTCACTACTTCAAAAACAACTCTTTCCTCACTGCATTTTTTTTCTTTTAGTGCTATAGGAATGACTGAATCAGAAAAAACTTACCTAGTCTTTCAGCTTCTGCTGGTTCTCTGGCCTACCTCAGAACACCACCAAGCCTTACTGTAACACTGGAAGCTCCCTCAGGAAAAGATTTCCCTCTTTTACTGTAGATATTATATATTTGTTAGTACCTTGTGTGTTGTCACTGCATATTAAATATCCGATGACTATGGTGTAAGGCAATGGAGAGACAGTGCAATAGAGAATTCCACAAACATGAAGGGAAGAAGCAAGAGCTGAGAGGGGGAGTTTATTTTATGGTAATCTTATCAGAGATTAAAAAAAAAAAAAACACATTTCTTTTTTTTCCTCATTGAAAGTTTGTAATCCAAACATCTGCTGAAGCAATTCAAGAGGTACAAAACATATTTGCTATGGTCTCATGGATTTTATTGGCTTTTAAGTTATCTCATTGGGAAGAAGATTCAGAACCCTGATTTCCTTGTAATTTCTTTCACAATTTTATTAAGACTAAAATTCTATGTGATTTTAAGCCTGCACATTTATTCTCTTTCTTAAAACCTTTTCATTTTGCCATTTGATGAATATTGGAAGTGAGTGGATTATCTGGATAAAGAGAATTAGTTGAGGTTTGCATCAGTCAAGAGAGTAAAGCCACGAGAGGCTTTGAAGGGAGTAACTTACAATATAAATAGTCCTAATCTCCCACAAGCATTGACTTTCAAGAAAGAGAATTTTCTCAAGACTAGTGTTTTTAATCAGCTAGATCTGCAACAAGATTGAAAGTAATGCTGGTGATAATGGGAGCCGCCTGTGCAGAAGAAAAAGCAGCAAGCAGTCAATGATCTAATTTATGAAAAATGTTACAAGTTGGAGAGGAGGGGAAATAAAGAAGTCGCTCAGATCCCCTTACTACTTCTACCTCTAAAACAGCCATCTGAAGACATCCCCGCCTGAAGTGAAAATGTACCATTTGGATGGGAGCGAGTTATTAGCTGGAGGAGGGCGCCCAGCGAGATGTTGGAAATGTAGACAGAGCTTTAATGGCCTTAGTGTTTCCATTTTTCATGCCAAAAAGGATCAGTGCCAGATACAAAACAGGTGGAATTATTCTAGCATGGCTTTGAAGGCAGAAAAGAGAATGGCATATGTGTTTTACCTGAGATGGTTGGGTAGCAGTCAAAGCAGATAAGGTTACAGCAACATGAGAAGAGAAATGGCTCCAGTCACAAGTTGTTCAAGTCTCAGCAGCAGTGTCCTGGGCCCTTGTTCTTACACTGTTTTTTTTCTAGTAGTCCTAGAAGAGTGCTTCGGAAGTGCTTATCTTTGGTGTAGGGAGGGAGGTTTTTTGTTTGTTTTCGTTTTTAGTAGCATATAAAAAAGTAACGGAAATAAATGACTAAATTATTTCAGTTATATTTTCTCGAGTTTGTGTGATTTCTCAAATGTTTTCCTCAAGTGTTTTTACAAAGAGGAAAAGAATTTTCAATGGAAAAGAGGAACACATAATCAAAATTATTTCACATCTTACATGCAATTTGCCTTGAAAAATTGGTGGTGCATGCACACTTTGCCACCTACTCTGGGGCAAAATTGATACACCAATACTATTCTACTCAGGTCACTTGTTAACAGATGCAAAGTGCAATCTAATAGTCATCACTTTTGACAACACCCAAAACATATATTGGGCTTTCAGGAAGAAATTTGTTTAGCATCTCAATATGGAGTATGTCAAATGCGCAAGGGACATATTCCCACCACTGCCTGTGTCACATCTATAATTACTTCTAGATCTAGGACTCACTGTACAACCTGGACTCCCACCTGGAAGGGAGTGACCTGAAGGTCCTTGATTTAAAAATAGGCTCAGAGGATTTTATGAAATGATTATTAGACAGCCGACTACTTTGAAAACCAAAATGTGCTGAGGACTTTATCAAGTACTGAGAGAAATTATATTAAATAAAATAAATAATTAATTTCTTCTGAGTGTAATACTTTTCTCCTTTTCTCTTTGATGAATTTCCACATTTCCTTTGAAACTCCTGACCTGGATTACTGGACAGCTCACATTATCTTCTGGTTTTCCCTTCTGGACTGTAAGTTCCATGAGGACATATACGACATCTCTCTTTCTCTCCATGTATGCCCAGTGCCTAACATGGAGTTGGGCAATGCTTTTCAATATAAGCTAAATAGTAAATATTTTAGACTTTGTGGACCATGCAGTCTCTGTTACAATAATCAATTTAGTTATAACACAAAAGAACTCAAAGACATTTGAGTTCTTTAAAACTAGACATTTGAGTTCTGTTTAAAAACAAAGACAATATTTTTAAAAATGAGTGTGGCTAGATTTTAATAAAGCATTGCTTTAAAAAGCAAGCCATCACTTGGATGTACTCTGCAGTCTACTGTTTACTGATTGGCCCAACGCTAAATCTGGCACAAAATAGAGGCTCAATAATAAGGTCTTTCAATAGTTCAGGCTGAGCTGATGGTGCTCTGTGAGGATGGAGAAAAGAGGATGGATTGGACTTACCTGATAACTGGATGAGGGGTGATTTGATATGAGGGATGGGCAAGGATAAAAGGACAAATTTAAGTTTCTGGCTCATAAAGTTGGCTTTAAGGAGGAGATGTTTAAATTATAAATAGTGGAGCTGGGTATGTTAGTAGAAGTGGGGAGGGAGGGATGAGCTCTATTTGGAGATACTGAATAGGAAAAGAAAATGTAATATATTCTATAACAATGGCTCTTAGACTTTAGTGTGCATCAGAATCAGCCAGAATGGTCATAAAAAAACAGATTCCTGGGTTTACTCCCAGAGTTTCTGATTTTGGGGGGAGGGGACAATTATTTGCATTCCTATGATGTTCCCAGATGATGTTGAAGAAGCTGGTTTGGAGACCACCCTTTGATAACAACTGTCCTAGAGAGACATGACAGGGTTTGTTTCACATGTCATTACTATTGAGGGTGAATGAAATGGAGAACAGGACAGGGACAGAATTTGCAGATATCATCAATGTAAAAATGTGCATGCTCTTATCTTTCAAGCAAAGATTTAGAGCCCTTTGAGACTAGAGAAAAAAATTTTTTTGTCTTCCTCTGCCAGACATCTTTCTGTGATGAGGAGTCATGATGCCATTCCTGCCATCATTCCAACCTTCAATCCCGTAGTGTCTCCCTGGATCTCCTGATATGGCACCAAGCTCATTTGGTCCAGTCATATCAGATCCAGGTCACGTTTCTTTTCCTTTGTTTTTATGGCCTCCACACAAATGGCCCTCTAGTCTTCAATCTACATATCAATTTTCAACATCTGAGCCTTCTTTCCACCTGGCCTAGTGTTCCTGGCACACTCCTGGAATTTTCTACTAGATTGATGCATACAATGGAATATTACTCAGCCATTAGAAATGACAAATACCCACCATTTGCTTCAAAGTGGATGGAACTGGAGGGTATTATGCTGAGTGAAATAAGTCAATCGGAGAAGGGCAAACATTATATGTTCTCATTCATTTGGGGAATATAAATAATAGTGAAAGGGAATATAAGGGAAGGGAGAAGAAATGTGTGGGAAATATCAGAAAGGGAGATAGAACATAAAGACCCCTAACTCTGGGAAACGAACTAGGGGTAGTGGAAGGGGAGGAGGGTGGGGGTGAGGATGAATGGGTGATGGGCACTGAGGGGGGCACTTGATGGGATGAGCACTGGGTGTTATTCTGTATGTTGGTAAATTGAACACCAATAAAAAATAAATTTATTATTAAAAAAATGGTCCACGGGGGGGGGGGGGAATAATGGTCCACAGGGGGGAAAAAAAAAAAAGAGAAGGCCACCATCTCTAGCCAGAATCAAAAAGAAAAGAGACATTTCTATTAAACAATCCCATTCCCACTCAGCAAAAACATAAAGAACAATATTGGAAAGATGTCAAGTAAGAAGAATATCAAGGGAGGCCTCAAATCTCTGGAATTTCAATCTCTGTGGTTAATATTTGTGTTAATATTAATTAGCATCAATAAAATATTAATATTGTTAAAAAACCTCTTGCAAACCTTTCAACTACTAAAATAAGAGAGCTCTTTGAGGCATAGACTGTCTTCATTGCTTTCTTTTTTTGTAACTCTTTCCTCCTCTATGTTGTAACTATTTTGGTTACTATTATTATTTTTTAAAAGGTTTTATTTTTTATTTTTATTTTTTTAAGATTTTATTTATTTATTAGAGACACAGAGAGACAGAGAGAGAGACAGAGGGAGAAGCAGGCTCAATGCAGGGACCCTGATGTGGGACTCCATCCCAGGTTTCCAGGATCACACCCTGGGCTGAAGGCAACGCTAAACCACTGAGCCACCCAGGCTGCCCTACTTTGGTTATCAAATTAACAATTAAAGTGATAGCCAGTATCCATTGAATGCCTATATCTAAGTGATGTACTGTTAATGTACATTTTCTTATTTTATTTTTGCAACTACCGCTAAGGTAAGTCTTTGTATCTCCATTTCAGAGAGATTCAGAGAGGCTAATTAACTCACTCATGATCAAATGGTTAATGGGCAACTGTGAGAGAATTTAAGCCAGGATCTGAATGACATAAGATCTATTCTCTCGATAAATCTTCAGCTCCCAGATTTCCTTTCTCCATCCTGCCCTCATCAAAGAAAAATGCACAGATGCTGCATTTTTAAGGACTTCACTGATAATCTGTACATGGATTGTTAGCAAGTTTTCATAGTCAAGAAGCTATTTCAAAATTTTCAAGATACTGATCCACAACAGGAAACAATCTTATGGATATAAAAGTGCAGTTAGAAGACTATCCTCATCATTTATTGCCAAGGAAGGGGTCATCAGAACTTCTCCATCCTACCCTCTCATCGTTGTTGTTCTTGCCTACAAGAGAAGAATAGGCTGACTACTGAATAAAAGAGGAACTCATTTTTTAGCACTTTGCAAGGACTAGCAGGTGATGAAGGGGAAACTGACTTTGGTTTGATGAGATGCCAGTCATACATATCTCTAAGTGAAGATGCCAGTTACAGGAATAACTTTGAACACTGAGATGCATGTTCACCCTAAATATTTACTAGCATTCCAGTTGTCTGAGTAATGTTCATACCATAGGGCCTCAACAATCACATAGTACTGCCTCTATGAGAACAGTAGGCAGAGGGATGCTAGGATGGCTCAGCAGTTTAGCACCTGCCTTTAGCCCAGGGCGTGTTCCTGGAGTCTTGGAATCAAGTTCCACATCGGGCTCGCCTCATGGAGCCTGCTTCTCCCTCTGCCTATGTCTCTGACTCTCTCTCTCTCTCTCTCTCTCTCTCTCTCTCTCATTGTGTGGCTCTTGTGAATAAATAAATAAAATTAAAAAAAAAAAGAGAACACTACATAGAGATAGTCACAGCTCACCTGGTATTCATAGACCCCTTGCAGATAAGCAGGCATTGACTAGGTCTATACAATGTGCTGTGAGGAGAAATAATGTGTGTCACTTATGTGCAAAGCACTTAGGATCTAATAGATGACCTTCTAACTACCTGTTACATTTACTTAGAAACTACATAAGCCAGGTATGGCATAACCACACAATGAAAGCAGCATGGATTCCTGAGTCACCACATGGAAAAGAGTTCTCCTGGACTGTTTCTCAATCTGGAATGGATGCCATATGAGTGAAAAATAATATTGTCTTTGTTTTTACAGTGCATTATTTGTTACTACACCACAGCATTATTTAATCTAAACTATTGCAAGTTACTTTATTTATACTAATTCATTTACTCTTGACTGGGTCAAATGGAAGTTTCTGTTTGTTCCACAATATATCTTCACTTAGTTGAAAAAGATCATGGCTAAGTTCAGAGTAGAAAATAAAAACAAAAGTTAATAAGGGAAAAAAATCAAGAAAGAGTTGAGAATGCTTAATTCATATAGACAAATGCACAAAACATAGATTTTTAAATGAAAACCTATAATTCAAGAAAACCATGATTCTAACAGCTTAAAAACAGTAGTGGATGATATAAGTCCTACAGGCTTGGAGAAGAATTTATTACATTGCTTACTAAATGATTTTCTTATTTTAAAGACATGAGGAAGAAGCATGGCAACATTAGAAGAAAGGAGAAAAGCAATAATGATAGAAATTTTGAGGGAGAAAAGTGGCTTAAACATTTGTCACACATAAAATGTAAAAGGAAGGACATTTAAACCAGATTTTTCCCTGAAATATACACAGCATAGGCTTTCAAAGAACAAATAAAGGCATGTAAGCTGAAGAGGGTAGACTAAAGTAGAGTACATTTTAACCATCAATCTTAGGGGTGACAGAGATCTGAACAACTGTAGTTAAGTGTGGATCATAAATAACGTGTTACCATCTCTGCCGCAAAAGACAAATAGCTAGCTCACCAGCACGAAATTTAGGAGAATTTGTGGATGAAAACTTTCCAACCTAAGGGACAAGGACAAATAAGCTCATATATAAATAGCTGGCAGCCCCATTCTGTCTCCTATTCCACTCCTCCTATTTTACCATTTTCTTGTAGATGTATCTGTATATATGTATGCATGCAAAGTGCACTCATGTATGTACTCACACACACAAGCTCCTGCTGCTTACTGACCTAAAGCAATTGATAATTTATAATTAATAGCTGTTTTATGGTAAATAGAAGTTCTAAGTGTAGAGTGCAAGTAAGAGTTTTAAGTGTCCTCTTATAACTGGGTTATAGGCAAATGAGGCTATAACAAGGAATTTGGTCATACATACAAACATTTATTGGTAAACAAGTATCTTATTCTGTAAGCCCCTTTTAGTGGTTTGACCCTACCTGTGTGAAAAGGTTTGCTTGAGGCAAATGCAAAATATATGTTATCAGCAGCACTCAGCGTGGTGACAGGCATGCTCAGAATCAGTGGGTGTACACAAAACCATTTCAGATTCTGGCCTCTTCCAAAAGGTATAAGTAACCTGGTCTCTGGATTCTTACACCCCATTGCTGCAGGGGTAAGAAAGTCTGCGTGATATTTCTTACACTCTTATCAGTAACAAAAAAATTATAATACACATTATGCTAATCTGATGCTAATCAATCAGATATAAGAATACTAGCAATAAGGAGAGCTGAAATACATATCTTTGGAATGTGGGCTTCTGATTAGAAGATTTAAAATGCTAGCTATCCCTAGAGTATGTTCTCTCAATTAGGCCAACTGGCCTCCCATAGGATGTAGATTAAATTAACACAAGATACACATGTATATCACCCTGCCTATGAAGAAATATTGTCAAGGATAATAAGAAGCACTACATAAAAATTCCAATCCATGGGTATAGATAAGCCATTGATGTCAGGACAAAATAAAGAGAGAGAACAATTATCATATGCTGATATATATATCAATATAAATATATGCATGTGTGTGTATGTATATATGAACATTTAAGCCACCAACTACAGACTTTGCTCAATGCCTTGAATTCCTTTGGTAAATGATAACCCTATTATTAAAATTAGGTAGGACCCTGCAAATAAGAGTTTTTCCTTTTTATTGTCAATGGAAGATAGATTGAAAGAGTGAAGATAAATACCTCTCATTGGCTGTCTTTTATGAGAGCTTTTTGTGGAGTAGTGGTTAAGTATGTGACCTCCAGAGTGAGACTGCCTCAAATCTTTGTTCTGCCATGTATTAATTGTAGTATTAAACATATTATGTAACTATAATTTATGGTCTTAAAATGGGAGTGATAACTCTTATAGATGCTGTGAAGATTAAATAAATACGATTAAAGATAAAAAATAAGATTAAACAAATAACATGCTTAAAGTACTTAGAAGAGTCTCTAAAACATAGTAAGTAGGGCATATACCTGTTATTATTTTTATTTTTATCATCATTGATATTTTTATTATAACTTTAGCAGCCAAATTCTGTATAGTTTCCTGCACTACAGATGCGACTTGAGAAGTATCAAAATAATAATAATGTTTCATAAGACTTCATGTAGATTAAGTGACATAATGTGCTTGAAGCCTTAGAATACAAGAGTGACCCACTAAGCAACATTAGTCATTATGTTGAGTAACATTTCACACAGAACTATGTTTTTGTAGTTGCAATGTCCAGTCCCTGGAAATTCTTCTGGGCATATCCCACAGAGAACATACATTTTTCAATGGCAATGTCCTAGAGGAAAGCACAGAAAGTCTAGACAGTGAAAATCTACAGAGACTCTGCCTTAGGAACCTGTCTCATCCTGTTTCCCTCACCCCTCATGTACCAGAAAGAAACCTGGGTGGAATGAGGGAATATATGTCCATCACTAGAGGATGAGCGAAGAGTGTAGATCCTGCTATTTAGCACTGAAAACCTTAAATAGCTGAAAGTCAGAAATGTAAAAGTTAAACTCTAAAATGGTACTCATACTTAAGCAGAGCCACATCAATTTCACTCTAGTTGAATGGATTTGAAAAGCTAAACTGATAATCCCATGAACATTTTCAGTGTGTAGCTCTCTCATTTAGTATGTTTAATCCACTCTCCTAGATCATTATACAAGTGTTTTGTTTTGTGCCATGGGAAATTCTGATCCTAGCTGATGAGTACTCAATCACCTATAATCTTGTGAGAGCCACAAATGACGATAATTGCAATTTATGAAGTAACTTAGAATGGAAAACACAATATGCTGAGTTTGAGCTTGAGGTAATTGTATTTTTACTTCAGGTCAGCAGAAAATTCAAAAAAGGTAACACCATTTGAGCACTATTTCCCATTTAATTTTCTCAATTTTATTAACTACAATCATTAAGGAATTGCTGAAGAAAAGATAAGAGCCCTGCAAGTTGACTTAGAGAATCTGCAAAGAAAAGAGAGAATAAACAACACGCAATCAGTAAAAAGCTATGGAAGGGGTAAAGATTTAGTGTGTTGGAAACAATATTGTATTGGTACTGAAGAACTTTGAAGTTTAATAAGGTCGCCTCTAAAGAGCTGGGTGAACTTGAACTTCTCACTTCTCCTGTCAGGGCCTCTTCTTCCTCATTAATTAAATTTGAGAATCCAAATGGGTTACCACTAGGAGGTCTATCATTCATCAAATTCTGTGAGTATCGAATGTGCAATTACTACACTTTGCTATGAATAAATATTACATGTATTATCTGAGGCTGAGGGCTATAAGTGTTCTTTTCTTTAAATGTCTTAAATAGATTATTTTCTCTGAGGTCTTCATTGTACTTCCTGTCTTGCCAAGGAATCTTTCCTCTTCCATGGTGTTCTGGGATTCTCCTATATTTCACACATATCACAGGGAATCCTCTATTAGTTTCTCAGTTCCACAGCTATTATAAGTTCTTGTAGCTCAGGAATCCTGTCTAACTCACCTGTTTCTCCAGTGCTTTAGGAAAATTCTTGGCATTTAATGTGGAATGATAGAATAAATAAAAGAATGACTAAGTGAATAAATGACTGGATGAATGGTTTGATATCAATGAGGCAGAAAGTAAGTAAAGAGACAGAGTACCAAATCCTTCAATACAACTCACTGTTAAAACGTATCTTCAAGCTCCTATTTCATGAGGTCCTCACAAGATACTACCCAAAATGGTTCTTACAGCACTTGTTTTGGCTGACAGCAGTCACATTCAGTGAAAATGACAGTGGGCTTGAGTATCATTAGAAATAACTGTTTTGCAAATCTAATTGCCATCAAACAGCCTTCACAGAGCACATACCTGAGTAGGAATGGAATATATATATATATTTATATACCAAGACTTCATCATCCATCTCAGGGATTGGATCACTCTGGTCCTTTGGCCAAATGTGCCTTACCACCTGTTTTTGTAGAGCCAATGAGCTAAGAAATTTTTAATATTTGGGGGAAAAATTTTAAAGAATAATATTTCATTGCACATGAAACAGAAATTCAAACTTCATTGCCCATAAATTAAGTTTATTGTCTGCCTGGTTTGATGTCATAACAGCAAAGTTGACTACTTGTGACAGATACTGTATGGCCTGCAAGCCTAAAATATTTACTGTTTAGCCCTTCACAAAAAATTTGCTAAGCCTTGTTCTATCTGATCTTCAAAGTTCCTTTGTCCTATCAAAACCAATTTACAGTGACGGGTTTGTGTTTAGGAGAGCTTTTTCATCTTCAAATAGAAAGTTTCTGTACTTAAAAAACTTGGAAAAGGTTTATTGTCATTTCTTTGTTTCTTTTTAATGGAAATAGAGAGGATAACTTAACAAAAAGAATTACTCTAATCAAAGCTTTTCTCATAGTATTTTAATGAAATTTAAACCAAGAATTATTGTGAGCAATTAGTTTCTTGAAAATAATACATTTTCATTTAACTTACATAAATTAATCACATATTTATTTATTTATTCCACATTTTTCTTTTAATCCCAAACAATTTTCTGGTATTTTTTCATCCAAATTCAAGCAGGGTCTGATAGATCTTTTAAAAAAGACATTTGCTTGAAACAATTTAAAAAATGTATCATTGAGCAGTCCATGAAATTAGTATGATGAAACAAAAAAACTCTTCTCCAATGAAATTAAATGATAAAAGGACTTCCCTTAAATCCTTTTTCTCAGATTGTGTCCGAGGGTTAACCATTAGAAAATAATAATGACTATCTGAGATAGTCATTATCTAACCCCACCAAATAAAAAGTCTAGAAAATCACAATTTTTTGTTTTTGTAGCTATTTCATTTGTGATATTTTTACTTTTTCTCAAAATTCTGTTCCCAAAATGAAGAAAAAGTCTTCACCAGGGTAATTTACTAAATAGGTTAATTTGTTCCATGGGAGCAAATCATTTGTAAGTAACTTCCATATATGATCATGTTGTAAAACTATTGTAGTCCGCATATTTAAGAAAATGTTTTTCCACATAGGCTAAATTATTTATGTAATAAGTAACCATGGTGGGAAAGGAAATCTTTCAGTTCCAAATCAATGAGAGAGTGAATTGTTATCTTGCTGATTGATGGTGATTAGGCTCTTGGAGCAGATCTGGCCTACATACTGGTGAATGCCAAATGGCTGATGGCCACCTCTCTCTACACTCCTTTGCTGGCAGTTATCTTTCAATGAGTTGGAAGAAGCCACAGTTCCAGCAGCATGATTTTGGTTCAGTGGCTCAAATTGGCCATTTTCTTCTGCTTAGATCATTGCCCCTACCAGGCACTACCTGTTGGTGGCCTTATTATATAATGTTATATATCAATTTTATGTCAAAAAAAACAAAAACAAAAACAAAAACAGAAGCACATCATGACTTCCTCTTTCTTGCTTTTTTATGTGGGTGACAGGAAATACTATAAGACTCTTTTAAAAATAAAAAGCCATTAAAAATAGAATAGCAGCTATATCCTAGATATTTGTAAAACATATGCAATAAAACCCCAGCTGGGATCTTCAATAATCTTGTATAATACTAGGAAAATATTTAGATTTAAAAGGAGGTTCTATATGCTTGCCTTTGAGACATGGATAAGTGCATTGTCTTGACAGATGGTTCTTTTTTATCACTTATGATAAATATTAAATCAAATCAACTCCCAAGGGGGTTGTGTTTTTTGTTGTTGTTGTTGTTGTTTATTTGTTTGTTTTTCAAATGCCATGCAAATCATAGCCTTATCATGTCTGGGAGTGTATTTAGCTCATATCAATTATGATAGGAGATTTAGAAAAAAATATTGAAATTTTTTGTGATCCTGGAATTCTGGAATAATTGAAACTGAAGTTTCTATATATATAATCAAGGAATAATTTCCTCTTACACTAAAGATTTAAATTAAAAATATTCTCACTGTACATGCGGGTTAATCATATGGTTATTTAGGAATAACTGAATAGAGTAACATGCATAAGTGACTGATGCATATCATGTTATTAGCTTCTCAAGTTGTTTGTGGATAATAGCATGGTTTTAATGCTTTAGAATTCTTTTTAATCAGGTTCTACAAAAGATAATCATTCCATATTAGTTTCCCTAATTTATAAATGTCAGGACAATCTTGTGCAGACGTTTTGGTTTTATCACCACACCCTGCTCTGCTGATGCTTTAATGCATCAAGAATATTTTCAGAATCATTTTCTGTCCCTATTCTTAATTTCATGGGAGGGGGATACTAGTAATGTCTGCACAGGTGTATTTTTATAGAGTTGCTGGCAAATAATTCTGCTCATTCAAGAATATTGTTTGTAATAAGTGTTCTACCAGCCGTCTTGAAATAAAGAAACACCTACTTTC
The DNA here is from genome assembly GCF_048164855.1 of Canis lupus baileyi. Classification (NCBI taxonomy): domain Eukaryota; kingdom Metazoa; phylum Chordata; class Mammalia; order Carnivora; family Canidae; genus Canis; species Canis lupus. Next base: position 31,130,038 of record NC_132847.1, on the reverse strand, counting down.
CCTACTACCTACCTACTCTCCCAAATTTCACCCAGCAGTTGAATTCACAAGCATCAATTTAAGCTCAAGTCTTTCTGAAAGGTACTTTATTATGACAGCAATAACTTGTTTATATGTTGAACACCATTATTGTTTATTTGTTGAAGCTCTTGTTATCTTGTTCTCTCTTTCTCTCCCTCTTTCTCTCTCTCTTTAATTATATTGATCAAATGGTTCAAATTTCATATTAACTTCCCGTGGCTCTATGATTTTTAAACATTTCCTTATTCATTTTAAATAACCAAGTATAAGAAAAATTAACAAAATAAACCTGTATTCATATCAAGGAGTCTATGTGAAATTAAATTAATGCATTGTAAATTTTGTATCAGTGAAATCACTGTGGGTGATTATACACACAGTGCAAATAAGATTTTGGAAATCCTAATTGGTAATATAATATGAGATTTGGAACTACACATTACATCACTGTGAATTTGCTATGGATTCTTATATCTAAAGTGACAAAATATAATATACAAAATATCCAGGAAATGGACTTGGATACAGGTATCGGGATGCAGGACAGAAAACATTCTGTTCAGAATGTGGCTGCCATTTTCCCTGGAATTTTTTTTTTTTTTTTTTTACTCATGAGAGACACAGAGAGAGAGGCAGAGACACAGGCAGAGGGAGAGCCTGACGTGGGACTCCATGCAGGGAGCCTGACGTGGGACTCGACCCTGGGTCTCCAGGATCACACCCTGGGCTGAAGGTGGCGCTAAACCATTGAGCCACCCGGGCTGCCCTTCCCTGGACTTTTTAACCGTATCTGTAAAGATGCTAATGGTATCTATCCATTTTTGCTGTCAAATTTTCCCTTTGTTTTACTTGTTTCATTTATTTAGTACAAACAAATAAATGTGGTGACCATATTCCTGAGCAATGTTCTGTCTACCTGTTCATTTCAACAGGATTTAAGATTTTCTGGGTCATGTCATTCTATCCCAACATAGAAAAGGAGATGTGGGGGTGGTATTCCCTTCCAAAAAAACAGTAGTGGTTGAAGTAAACCCAACTATTTACACAACTCTGTATCACTAGGGATACATTTTCAAAGCTCTTTTCAGAAATCAGTTTATCTTAGGACATCATGCTCTTGCCCATAAATTTGGGTGCCAAAATGGAAGAGCTACAGGGTTGCAGGCATATTTAGGACCAGATGGTAATAACTACTGCTGTGTCCAAATAGGCTGGTGGGCATATTTATCTGATATGTTTTTGAGCTATGATAAGAAGCCAACTATCTCTCTTTATTCACCAATGAGGAATACAATTTCAAGTAAAGGTAACCCTTTCTGTAGAGTCTGCTTGCCAGTTAAAAATAAATAATACACCTGCTGAATTTTCATGTTTCTTCCAGTGCTGTCATCACAAAAAGAATACTTTTATGGCTTGTTTAATGTTTTCTTTTAAAAATAATTCTTTAAAGTACTTGTGTATAAATAAGATCATTGCTTATTAACATTATATACTAATTGGAACACATTTTTCCAGAGTTGCTTAAAATATAGACTTTTTCAAATTTGCAGTGCATCCTAACCCTTCAGTATAGCTCTCTCCAACTCTAATTAATTCACATTGCAAAAGAAATGAGTTTGATCTCAGCTGTAGAAGTCACAGTGACTTATCCTCTCAATGAGGTGATAATTGGTGTCTGGTTAATTCTATTCATAGAAACCACAGGCCATAAAAAAAATAATCCTCTCTTCTATTACACAGCATGAAGCTTCCAGTAGCACCTATGCTGTTTCCCGGTATGAAATACTTTTATTCTTAGACCATAATTCACAATTGTACAAATACACCTTTTAAGCAAATACATATTGCCCGCTTGATAGTTATTGAAGAAGACATTGTCGTGTTGCCTTGCATGTGGTCACATGGGTTTTAACACAGAAGATTATGTTATTTACCTCCAAAAGCACAAAGCCCAACAGGGCAGAAATTGAGGTATCTCCTTACAAACATGAAAACAGGTAATATTGATAGACATTTATTCAGTACAAAGATGACTAGCGATATGCAAGGTATTTTTACATGGGTGTGGAGCACTCTCAGACATATAGAAGATTATACATATTCTTGCTGTATAGATTTGTAAATTATGAAGCAAATAAGAAAATTATTCATCATGAACCAGCACTAAAGTAAAGAGCTAAAATATCACCAATATGGTTGCATTTATTTGGGTGTTGCTCCTTACCTCTTCTATCACCTGTCCCCAACAAATATGTGTATGATCTGCTTTGTGTTTATCATTGTTTTGGCTTTTAATAAGTTTTATCATATGTTTACATGCACATACACATATGCAACTTTTTTTATTTAAATATCCTCATACCCAGTATCATCTCTCGCTTGCTTTTTCCACTCAGTATGGTTCTCAGTATTACTTATATCTTTTTATGAAACCACAGTTTGTTCTTTTTCATTATTACATAAATTCTCTCTGCTGTGAAGATTTGTATTCATTATTTTGTGTATAGGCATCTCAGTTGTTTCTAGCTTTTTAATAACAGGGACAATACCACCATAAACATATTTGTATATTTCTCCTGGTGACCATGCTTAAAAATCTCAATAGGAGTGGAATTGGTGGCTTTTAAGATGTTCACATGATTAACTCTACAAAATATGTCTAAATATGTTTCCAAAAATGTATCAATTTATATTTTCTCTCATAATATGTAAGACCCACATACTTACAGAGAGGTTATATAAATCATTGGGCTATCATAAACATAGTTGTTATGATAATTGTTTTTATCATTAGTAACTTTGCTAATGATATTGCAAATATACAGAATTAGAATAATAAATTTAAATAATAATAACTAAAATAAATAATTACATTGATAGTAATAAATATAATTATGGGACAAAGTGTAGAAATCAGGAACAGGAAACAAGAGAGTACATTACCATTTGGAAGAGAAGAAAGAAGTGCTATGTGCAGACAAAAAAAATCACTCTGATGAGTGTGACTTTGGAGGATAAATGGATAATTAGTATTTGCTAATTTTTTAATAATTACATAACATCTACATAAATACATTTACTTGCTTTATGTAGATATATTGATATCTGTTAAAAATCTAATCATTTCTGGTAAATTAAACCCCTTAACCACTGAAGAGTCACTTTCCACTTGCAGTTCTTTCTCTAGTTATGATATTAAGAGTTTAGTAGGCAGCCTCTCAGAATTTATGTATACTTAAAAATATGTATATATTGTAATATATAATTATATTGTCTATAATTATAAATATATACACACTGAGAATATTGTGAATATTTTCATAAGCATAATTTTATACCAGAAGTTTGTATCACTTGAGTTTACTTTCTTTTCTCAAATAAATGTCCAGAAACTCTTTCCACCTAAGTATATATAGCTTGACCTCACTTCATATAACCAATGGATGTCTATAACAGCCATTAGAGTTACATGATTAAATTATAGGATATTATATAGCCATTCCAGATAACTAATGGCTGTCCTATAATTTAGCCAGAATAGTTAGCCTGTGTATGTACTTAGTTTTAAACAATGTTACAGTAAATATGCTAGTGTGCCTTTATGCCTTTGAGAGGATATGGTTCTAAATTAGATACCTAGATATAAGATGTCTTGATCCAACTGCATATACATTTTGAATGTTAATAGTCACAGCCAGATGTCTCTTTAAAACACTAGAACTGTAAAAGGTCTGATATTTTACTCTACATTCAAGCTGTTGATTGAGCCTGCCACAATTTCATGGATACTGGCAGAAGATACAACACTCTTGGGTCAGAGACAAAAGACTTTATTACTCATAGCAGTAGCCATAGCCATTTTCTTATGCAAATTTCTCAGGCTCAAATTCCCACAGGGACATGTGAAGAGGGCCGAGTGATACCTGCACATGGAGTGGGTTATGTGATAGAAACCTTGAGCTTAGGGAACCTGACTCTTTTATGGTGGTCAGTAAGCATTCCTGTGATCCAGAGGAAAAAACTGCCTTTATTGGGTTGAATAATATACAAACATCTTGACTCCTTAGAGAGACACCATATCTATCTTCCAAAACTTTTCACTATGTAAACACTCTTAAAAGGATAGTCTGTATGTAATACAGTCAGGGTGACTAATCACAAAGTACACAGAAATAGGAGACCCATGGAGAATTATTTCCCAATAATTTCCTTCAGAGAAAATTTGCATATGCTTCCATTTGGAACCATGGGTTGTTACTAGCCTGTGGATACTTTAAATTGTTTCCAGGTTAATTCAGGACTATCAAGTTCAGTCCCCCTTTACTCTTGCTGCAGGATCTAATCTGAACCTCTTAATTACAGTGCTGATACTGCATTTGTTTTCAGAACAAATCATTTTCTCCCCAAGTGCTTAGCCATGATGGCAGGAATCAGGAAAATATTATACCTATTTTCTGCAAATCTCAGAAAGTGTACCTTTTATGTATAGGGATCAACCACTGCTCATATCTGGCTAATTGTTGCTCTGTATATCTGCAAACCAAGGGTTGCATTATATTCTGATGCTTCATGAAAAGAGAGAAACCTATATTTTGATGTAAAAACACCCAGTTTTCAAATGTTGGTGAATTAATTGAAAGCAATTAATAATATTTTCAGCAATGTGTGATGCAACAGAGAAACTATAGGGGATAACTATATATTTGATATTTAGGAGCTCATTGGTGACAATGCCTTTCTACACCCAGTTATGGCCCCATTCACAAAGCTTTCATGGCTTTTATTTTATTTTATTTTATTTTATTTTATTATTTTATTTTATTTTATTTTATTTTATTTTATTTATTTTTTATTTATTTTTTGTGGCTGGAAAGGCTAACTTTTTTTACATTTTTTAAATTAAAATTCAATTTGCCAACATATAGCATAACATCCAGTACTCATCCCTTAAGTGCCCTCCTCAGTGCCAATTACCCAGTTACCCCATCTCCCACCCACCTCCCTTTCCACAACCTTTTGTTTGTTTCCCAGAGCTAGTAGTCTCTCATGGTTTGTCTCCCTCTCTAATTTTTCCCATTCATTTCCTCTCCTTTAATCCCTTTCACTATTTCTTATATTCCACTTATGAGTGAAACCATTCAATGTTGTCCTTCTCCTATTGACTTATTTCACCCAGCATAATACCCTCCAGTTCCATCCACATCAAAGCAAATGGTGGGTATTTGTCTCTTCTGATGGCTGAGTAATATTCCATTGTATATTTACACCACATCTCCTTTTTTTAAGATTTTATTTATTTATTCATGAGACAGAGAGAGAGAGAGAGAGGCACAGGCACAGGCAGAGCGAGAAGCAGGCTCCATGCAGGGAGCCGGATGTGGGACTCGATCCTGGGACTCCAGGATCATGCCATGGGCCGAAGGCACGCGCTAAACCACTGAGCCACCCAGGAATCCCCACCATATCTGCTTTATCCATTCATCTGTCAAAGAACATCATGGCTCCTTTCAGTTAGGCTATTTGTGGACATTGCCGCTATGAAGACAATTATTCACTCTGAACAAGTGGGATTTTTCCCTGGGATGCAAGGGTGGTTCAATATTTGTAAAACAATCAACATGATAGATCACATCAATAAGAGAAAAAACAAAAAACATATGATCCTCGCAATAGAAGCAGAGAAAGCATTTGACAAAATACAGCATCCATTCCTGATCAAAACTCTTCAAAGTGTAGGGATAGAGGAACATTCCTCAATATCCTAAAAGTCATTTATGAAAAGCCCACAGCTAATATCATTTCAATGAGGAAAAACTGAGAGACTTTCTGACAGGGATGTCCACTCTCACCACTGTTATTCAACATAGTACTAGAAGTCCTAGCCTGAGCACTCAGACAACAAAAAGAAATAAAAGACATTCAAATTGGCAAAGAAGAAGCCAAACTTTCCCTGACTTGCAGATGACATGATATTGTACATAGAAAACCCCAAAGACTCCACCCCAAGATTGCTAGAACTCATACAGCAATTCAGCAATGTGGCAGGATACAAAATCAATGCCCAGAAATCAGTGACATTTGTATGCACTAACAATGAGACTGAAGAAAGAGAAATTAAGGAATCAATCCCATTTACAATTGCACCCAAAAGCATAAAATACCTGGGAATAAACCTAACCAAAGAGGTAAAGGATCTATACCCTAAAAACTACAGAATATTTCTGAAAGAAATTGAGAAAGACGTAAAGAGATGGAAAAACATTCCATGCTCATGGATTGGAAGAATTAATTTTGTGAAAATGTCTATGCCATCCAGGGCAATTTACACATTTAATGCAATCCCTATCAAAATACCATGGACTTTCTTCACAGAGTTGGAACAAATAATCTTAAGATCTGTGTGGAATCAGAAAAGACACCAAATAGCTAAAGGAATGTTGAAAAAGAAAACCAATGCCAGGGACATCACAATGCTGAATTTCATAGCATTGTATGTACTTCCCCTTATAGCACATCACATTGATTCATTATTTTTTCCAATTTAGATAAAATTTATTTCTTGTCCTAGAGGAAATTAAACTGAAATCTTTGGGAGTAGTCTTTCGTACTAAACAGAAATCATTATATCTTCATCTGATAAGTATAACTTATATGTCATATAGTTTTCTACAAGTTAACATCCAATGCTACAGACTCAGAAAGATTCATGGCACACAAGAAATTCTAATCACTGTAGAAACTAGTGTTTGGGAATAATTGTCAAAACTTTGATTTTAACCATTAAGTCACATTTCACAGTTCAAAAAGGGCCATAGTTGTCTCTTGGAAGTTCTAAGACTTTTCTGATTAGGAAGTCACATGGAGGAGGATTTCAGAATCTTCTGGTTGTCTGCATTAGGAATGTTCTTCACCACAAAAAAAAAAAAAAAAAAAAAAAAAAACAAAAAAAAACACACACAAAAAAAAACAGAAAACCTCCTTGGACCTTGCCTATGACCAGATATATATATTTTTATTATACTGCAAAGTGTGTTGATTTTATAGATATGTTTGGGAAGAATCAACATCTTAAAAATGAAGTATCTTTGAGTTTTGTATGTTGACCTTGTATTTTACAGCCACGAATTTATTCAACTCTTATTCAACTAGCTTTTTTAAATATAGATTTCATCAGATTTTTTATGTAGAGAGTCACATTGTCTCTACATAAAGGCCAGTTTACTTCTCCCTTTCTATCTGGAGACTTTTTTTTTTTTTAAATTTTGGTATTACACAAAATAAGGCTTCCATTATATTAAATAGAAGTAGTAAGAACAGACTTCCTTACCTTGTTTCTAATTAGAGGAAGAAACCCTTCAGTCTTTGAGTGTTAAGTGTGAAGTTAGCTGTAGGCTTTTTGTAAATTCCATCTATTAGCAAAGATATTACTTTCTATGTCTAGTTTGCTGCAGGTGTGTTTTACTATGAATGAAAAGTTGATATCAATCGCTGGCTAATTTTCAAATCTTAAGCCACTTTTGCATTCTTCAGAATATCCCCACTTGGTCATGATGTGTTATTACATCTATACATTGCTGGGTTTGATTTGCTATTATTTTGTTGAGGATTTTTGCTTCTATGATCATGAGCGATATCGGTTTATAATTTTCTTGTGATATCTTTGTCTAATTTTGGTATTAGCAAAATGCTAGCCTCACAAAATGATCTGGCAAGTATTCCCTTCTATTCTATCTGTTGGAAGAATTTGTGTGGAATTGTTTTCTTGTTGTTGGAAGACAGCTAGACCTGAAGTTTTCTTTGAAGGCTTTAACTTTTAATTTAATTTCTTTATTGGCATAGGACTGTTCAGGCCATTTGTTTCTCCTGAGGGAGCCTTGATAGTTTGTGTCTTAAAAAGAACTAGTCCATTTTATCTAAGTTGTTGAATTTATGGTCTTTAAGTTGAGTTTAATATTCTCCTTATTAGGTTTTTAATGTATATAGGATCTGAGGCCATGCCTCCTTTTAAGTCTTGATTTTGTGCCTTCTTACTAACCCTCCTTTGATCAGTCTCGTTTGAGGTTTATCAATTTTATTGATCTCCTTTGTAAAAGTGTCTTTTGGTTTCATTGAATTCTTTATTTATTTTCCATTTTCTAAATTATTTGTTTCTGCTCTTATCTTTATTCCCTTTATTTTGCTTGTTCTTTCTAGTTTCTTAAGATGTAAGCTAAGATTAGATAATTGATTTGAGACTTTTTTCTTTTCTAATTAATCATTTGATGCTATAAATTTCCCTCTACATGCTTTTCTAACTACAGCCACAAATTTGATATGTTGTATTTTCAGTTTTATTCATCTGAAATGCTTCTAATTTCCCTTGTGACTTTTTGTTTTATCCATGTGTTATTTATGAATGTATTATTTAATTATAAATACTGGGGATTTTTTAATTATTTATTTATACTTTAATAAATTATGGAAAGAAAACATTATACAATTTCTTTTATTTTACATTTTAGGCCTATTTTATGGCCCAAAATATAATCTATTGTAATGAATATTCCTTATACAATTGAAAATAATAGGTATTCTGCTGTTATTGGATGGAGTGTTTTATTTATACTAATTAAGTCATTAGTTAATAGTGTTACTCAGACCTCCTATATACTTAGTGATTTTCTACCTGATTTTTCTATCAACTGTTAAGCAAAGAACTTCAAAGTTTCCAATTAGGATTGCAGATTTATTTATTTGATTCCTTTCAGTTCTATTAGTTTTTGCTGCATGCATTTTGAAGCTCTGTTGTTAGGTGCTTACACATCTAAGATTCTTATACCATCTTGGTGTCTTGACCCACATTTCACTACAGAATGTCTCTTTTCACACCTGTTCTGAAGCCTACATTGTCTGATACTAAAATAGGCACTTCAGCTTTCTTTTGGTTGGTACTTAGGGGTTATATCTTTTCCTACACTTTTACTTTTAACCTATGTTCTTTTATTAAAAGGGTTTCTTTTCAATTGCATTTTAACCCAATCTGAAAGATTTATATTTTAATTGGTATGTTTAGAAAATTTATATTTGATGAAATAATTGATATGATTGGAGATCATAATTTTTAATTTGTGTCTTTAAGTTCTTATATATTAACCATCTTTATATTTAAAGTACATTGCACATAATGTGAACTCAGTAGATGTTTATTGAGAAGTTTCTATTTCTTTCAGATCCATTGTCTTTTTTCACTGTACTATGGATTTGTTCTAAATATGGTATTCCTAATATTTCCAAATCATAACTTTTGTCATATGAGTTATAAATGAAGAAAATAGCTATTACACTCAGTTTCTAAATCACATTTTCTTAGGAATATTTTTTACATACTCATGCAGGATAAGAGTAATATGGTAGCAGCTGAATATCAATCAGTGAATATTAGATTACTTATCATTCATCTGCTTATTACATGTTGTACTTTTGATAATTATGGGTCCATTGAAACAGCAGAAGAGAAAAAAGGAATAAGTTTATACATGCTTTGCTGCAGAAATCAGTAGTAACATATGGTCATGAATAAAGCATCACCATTTCAATATCTGTGTCTGCTTTAGTTCCCAATAGTATTATCTGTAGAGAAGACCTTTGCTCTACAACAGAGAATACTCAGCATTTGAAAAAGCATTATTTCTGAGAAGTAGGAGAACATGATAGTGGTTTAATATTAGCATGTTTATAACAATAGTGAGCCTAGTGTTTTGTTTTCATTCAAAACATTATTAACCTTCCCCCTGGAAAACAAAAGTTTAATTTAGGAGCGAATGTTCTAAAGAGGCATTACTTTCTAGCTGGGGGGAGAATCTTAAAGATGAGCAGAGATAAAAGAAAGTTGCAGAGATACTCAGTAACCAGTGTATAATCCTGGCAGATAGAAGGTAGCATTATAGAGCAAAGGGAAGAAAAGAATATTTTAATTTAAGGTTCTTAGTGTGTCTTATTCCACACTCCATACAACAAACAATGGATTCTTAAGCATCATGGTAAATAATACGTAGACTAATCCTGAAAGTAAGCAATATCCAATTTGCCCCAAACCTCAGGAATCTGTGTTCCAGTGTATCATACACTACACCACTGGACCGCTGGTTGTTCTATTAGATTTTGCTTAGTTTTCTTGTGACAGAGGATTTGTCCAAATTTGTTTGCTTTATATTAGAGCCATTCTCCATGACTACTCATTCACTTATTCATTCTATAATTGAATGTGTTAGGCACTGTCCTAGGTGCTGAATAGGGCAAGTGCTGCAAAAAAAGCAGTTTTAAGAGTTGATTCTGGAGATAAGAACCATTTTTAATTATAATAGGACAAGTGCCCATATTAAAATTACCAAGAATACTTCCAAGTCTATTGAAGTCCATGAAATAATTTGCAAGCCAAAAAATGTATTTTTATGAAAAAAAAACTTTACTCAGAACCAGAATCATACTATGATTGGAGATTTACCAGAAGTGCAGAACTCCAGAAAAAATGTGCCAGTATTAATAAGAAAAAAAAAGCTTTAATTTTTCAGTATTTTTAATTAAATAAGATATCATCAAAAGCTCATTAAGAGTTACTTCAAATGTACAGTAACTCAACTAGAAGGATGCAACTTGAAATTAGTAATGTTTTGAGCAAGAATGTAGCCTTTGTTCAAGAGTCTTCATTATTAGTATTACCCCACTTAGGAATATTGAAAGTTTTTCAAGTTTGCATAAAAGTGCCAGGCTGCCAAATATTATTATTTTATCTGAAGCTGCTGTCTATCAACCAAAATTGAGGCTTAAAATGTCACAATTACAGCCACTCCAGACCTAAGTAACATTGGCATCTTCACTAATCAACCTGGGGATGTATTAGTATGGTTAGAAATGTGTGATATTTAAGAAGCCATTATGAAGAAGAAGGGGAAGAAGAAGAAGAAGAAGAAGAAGAAGAAGAAAGAAGAAGCTACCACGATTATCTATGTGATACAGTCCCAGAATGATTTTGTAATCAAATCACACAGCTCGTATTCAAAAGACAATTTGAGGGCACTAACCCCAAGATGGAAGCACCAAGCAAAGTGGGTGGAGCTGCCTAGGTGGAGGAGATGGTGGGATCAGGGGCAGTGGCTTTGGGTCTTGGGTCGTGAATGGATAGACAATTGGAGGTGCTGGTAGTGGACTGAACCATTTAGGGCTCCTATATCTTGAGTGTCCTGCAGGAGACAGAAGAAGAGAGGGTGGTTGCTCTACAGCATATACTCTCTGCCTGCTTCAAAAAAGATTCTCTTCTTAACATCTACAAAGAGATTGTAGAAGGATGGTCAGGAAGTCAGAATGTTGTCACCAAAGTGAAAAAAGAAGATTAACTACAGGCCATTGCCACCTAAATTGAGAAGCAGCCACAGATTTGCTGAAGCCCATGATGGTATCAGAAGAGAAGAAGCAGAGAAAGGCTATGCTCCTGGCCCAAGATGCTGATGTGACAGATGCAAAAGACAGAGCAGATGAGAAGGATGATCCAGGTACCACCACAATGATTATTGGTTCTAATAAATCTCTATTCCAAAACACCAATGTGGAAGATATCCTCAATGCCCAAAAACTGGAGCAAGACTCACTTCAGGGGACACCTGGGTGGTTTAGTGGTTGAGTGTCTGCCTTTGGCTCAGGGCCTGATCCTGGAGTCCCAGGATCAAGTCCCACATCAGGCTTCCTGCATGGGGCCTGCTTCTCCCTCTGCCTATGTCTCTGCCCCCCTCTCTCTGTGTGTCTCTCATGAATAAATGAATAAAATCTTAAAAAAAATACTCACTTCAGGATGAATCCTAAAGGAGAAGGAACAGGACACACTGCAGAGTGAGGGGAACAAACTAGCTAAGCAGGAGCACAAGGAAGGGGAAAAGAAAGAGGCACAAAGACGGGGGTGGAAGCAATAACTTCAGTCTACTCTGTTCTTTCTCCTCATGGAGTTGATGAAAGAGAGAACTGATTTTGCATGTATGTTTAGAAGGAATGAGAGAACAAACAAAGTTGTTTCCTGGGGTATTTCCCTTTGTTTACAAAGTCAAAAGGAAAATCACAAACACTTCTAATTACAAAATGTGTCGTGTCCCTGTGGTTGGGTAATCAGATACTGTAGTTGATGTCTTTACCAAAGATCTGGAATTTAATACTGAAGTCCTGGCTCATTTTGGCCACTTTCAAAGTCTTTTCTCAGGAAAAATAGCAGAAATATTCAGAAAGCTCATAGTTCCAGTTTTCATCCTGAAGAAGCAGAATCATGACCACTCCTTTCCTGAGATGAAATTTGGGGGCATAAAGTATTTTGAAAGTATTATTCATCCCTTAATATATTGTTTTATGGATGAAATAGAAAGCTTTTAAATAGCCCTACCTGGATCCAGATACTATGTTAACATGGCAAAGAACTACAAAAATGAAAGGAAATATGTGGTAAGTATTCTAGATTTGAGACTTTTTTTTATTAAGTTTCAGTCTATGGGAGGAAAAGAAATATTTTTTTAAGTGGAGATGGTAACATATTTTCCCCCACCTAGGCAGCAATATCAAAGAAAGATGTGTATTTGTGGAATGATACTATTGTTAGCTTGATTCATTTTTCATAATCATGAATCTTTTCGAGTGTTAGTAGAGATTTTATTCTTGATCTGCCCTAAAACATGAGTATAGAGAACTGATAATTACAGATTGAAAGAAACTGCAGGAGCCACGTGTTTAAGAAAGAAACACTGGAAGTCTCTGCAAACAAAAATATTTAAGAGTGTACATTGTGGGTGCTCAACAAATTTATGTAATAAATGGAAAATAAGCAGGAAAAATGAGCAGGAACTCTCCATTTCTACTTTTGTCACAGGCCACATTCAATTGTAAATAAGGCCTTTCTCTACTTCAGGCAGCAGACTGTCAAGAAGCCTGAAGGGAGCAATCTCCTGGACAAATTAGAAAATAGATATTTTATACCTGAGTTTGGTAAACTACTGTGGGCAAGCAAATTTGGCCCAGTCTGTTTTTGTATGGTGCAAGTCAACAATAGATTTTGCATTTTTATTTTATTTATTTTTTAAGGATTTTTTTTAAGATTTTATTTATTCATGAGAAACATAGAGAGAAAGGTAGAGACACAGGCAGAGGGAGATGCAGGCTCCATGCAGGGAGCACAACATGGGACTCAATCCCAGGTCTCCAGGATCACACCCTGGGCCAAAGGTGGCACCAAACCGCTGAGCCACCCTGGCTGACCAGATTTTGCATTTTTATTTTTATTTATTTATTTATTTATTTATTTATTTATTTATTTATGAATTTATTTTTAATTGGTGTTCACTTTGCCAACATACAGAATAACACCCAGTGCTCATCCCAAAAGGTGCCCACCTCAGTGCCCACCACCCAGTCACCTCCACCCCCCGACCTCCTCCCCTTCTACCACCCCTAGTTCGTTTCCCAGAGTTAGGAGTCTTCCATGTTCTGTCTCCTTTTCTGATATTACCCACTTATTTTTTCTCCTTTCCCCTTTATTCCCTTTCACTATTATTTATATTCCCCAAATGAATGAGACCATATAATGTTTGTCCTTCTCCGATGGACTTATTTCACTCAGCATAATACCCTCCAGTTCCATCCACGTGGAAGCAAATGGTGGGTATTTGTCGTTTCTAATGGCTGAGTAATATTCCATTGTATACATAAACCACATCTTCTTTATCCATTCATCTTTCAATGGACACCGAGGCTCCTTCCTCCGTTTAGCTATTGTGGACATTGATTTTGCATTTTTAAAGGCTTGAAACAGAAGGAATACATGACAGAGATCTTTTGTGACCTGTGAAACCTAAAAGATTTACTGTCTGGCCCTTTGGAGAAAGTTTGCCAACCATTGTTTTATACCTTTAACTCTGAGGTTGACAAATATTTTTCCTTTGTGCAGAAGGTAAAAAGAAGCATAGTTAAGGAAATGATCTGTCACTTTTATGCACTCCTATAGCTGTAGCATTACATTTTTCAAAAGTAACCACCTTTAAAAAAAAGACCTATTTAAATTAAAAAAAACAGACAAAAAAATTCAAAATAAACTTTTCTGTTTGCAATTTTCACACACAATGAAAAGAATAAATATGCCACTGCATCACTGTTTCCCTTCTGCTATTCCATTCTATTCTATTCTACTCTATTCTATTCTATAGATATTGCCCCATTCCTCACTTTGGAAAATTTCACAGAATTATTTTATCCAGCCTTGGCAAGCATATCCATCTTATCCTCCCACCTCTACCCTTTTCTACTTATTATTATAAAATCCCATCAGTCGAGCAACATTGGGGCAGAGAACCTAAGTAGGCAAAGCAGGATTCTCTTTAGAGGGAGAGGAGGAGAAAATTTAGCAATATTAATAGAAAAGTAACTTTGGTTTTACTACATTAGATTTCTAGGCCTTTGCATACTAAAAGTTAGTAGAGGCTTAATCTGAAGAGAGCTCCATGAAGCATTTATTCCAACTAACAAATGAGAAACTTTAGTCATATAGCTTAAATGATCTGCCCCTGATGACATAGTAATATTCAAGGTGTATCTGGGAAGCAATTGTCCTAGCTGCATACTTATTATCTGAATATCATGCCACCTGTAATTATCTCTAGCAAAAGTCAGGAAACTATGACTCTTGGGCCAGATTTGGCCCACTGCCTGTTTTGTCAATAAAGTTTTATTGAAACACAGAGACACTCACTTGTTTACCTATTTTCTGTGACTGTTTTTACAGTATAACAGCAGAGTTGAGTAGTTGTGACAGAGACTGTAAGGCTCACAAAGTCTAAAATATTTCTTATTTGATCATTTACAGAAGACTCCTTTTCAAAAGTAGGATATCTATCAACTTGTGTCAAGTGCTTCAAGACAGAGATAACCTTCACGCCTCTTCCCCTCCACCCCCTCACACACACATGAATACAGACACATTATAGGATTATGATGACTCCTCTGGTAAGTCACAACTGATCTGAGAAAGGCCTGCCCTTTACTAAGGGGTAAAAGTAAGAGTAATATTAAATAAAACCATTGGAAGGCCTGTTGAAAGAACTCACATTTATTGAGTGCTTATCATTTTCCTGGCAGTGTTCTAAATATTTCACAATATTAACTCATGTAATAGTCACACAAAACATATATCATTATCTGCTTTTAATTCATTATAGCTGAGGAAACTGAGACTAGAAAGGTTTAATAATGTGCTTAAAGCAGCACAACTATGAACTGGCCGTCGTTTTAAATAGAGATACTGTCTCTAGAGCCCATAGGCTTAAATTTTAAGTGGGTTAGCATCTCCAGAAATAGTAAGAAAATCTGCTTTTTTGCAACTGCAGTGAGCCAAGGAAAGCTGTATGTAGATAGCCAATATTGATTTGGGATAATCTGTGATAATGTTTGTAAAGTATAAATGTCCTTTAAAGCATTTGTTCAACATATATTTCTTGAACACCTACTGATGCCCAGACTGCATTCTATTAAGCGAAGATAGTTCCTTTCTTGGTGGCACTTAAAATTTGGCAGGGATTTCCTTTCTAGAAAATTCGGGAGAAAAGTTAAGGCAACAACAATCAGGAGTCAAGGGTTCTGTGTGCATGAGGTTGTTACACTCTTTCTGACATTACACAATTATGATAAATAAAGAGTAGGCATTCTGGTTAAATGAAAAGAATGTAAGCATTATAGGGAGAAAGCAATGGATTTCACTTTCAAGCTTGACTTTGGAGAAATTACTGCAAACTTCCTTAGCCTCACTTTAAAAAAACGTATTTATAGTTTAGAATATTTACTTCCCAAAATTTTCCATGAGGATTAAATAAGATCATATATGTGATTAATTGTAGAGTAATGCCAACAACTTAGCTGGCATTTAACTTTTTTAAAAATTCCTTTTATCTTTCTTAAAAACATTTATCTATAATTGCTCGTATTTTAGTCCTGGCTCTGAATTCTTTCTCTTTAAAATGCCGTGCATATTTCTTTAGGGGAAGATATTCCCTCTGAGCACACAGGGTTGCAGAGGCAGCATTCAGGAACATATCACAACTATCTTCATTCCTGGATATATCTAAAGATCATTGAAAAATGGTCAATCATAGACAGTACCTACATTCATGTTTATTACTTGTGATTTATCTTCTCCTTTATGCATATTCTATATCAGACATTATATTGCAAACTCTTCAGGGCCAAGCACCTATATTATGCTTTGGTAGCTCATTAGGGCATTTTATAGATATTTTTCACATTTAAGGTAATGAAATATTTTAGACTGTTTCAGTTGAAAGAGATAGAAACTCACTAAGTTCATGTTAAATAATAGATATTAGAAAACTATAATGGAGGAGTAACAGAGAGAGAAATCCAAGGAGTAGATGCACAACCAATTCAGAGATCATGGAAGTCAGAGTTTTTGCTTTTCTGGGAATTTGCAACTCTAACTAGAAAAAAATAAAGTTGCCATTCTCTCTGAACAAGGACTATATTTCATTATTTTTCTTCTCTGTGTCATGGGTTTATTCAGAGCTCTTGCTGCACCTTACTTTTTACATACTATCTTCCCTCTGTATCTCTCTTTACTTCAGCTTGCTACGGTAAACTAGTTTGTTTGTTTCACTGGTTCAAATTCCCCAGAGAAAGTTTGCAACTAACTTAACCAATCATCTTTGTCCATAGTTGGATAAAGTCTTTTCTCAAATCCACACAGGGTACCACTGTTTAGCTCACAAGTTGTCAATCATGGAAAGCTGTCCATCCTTAGTCATTTCATCTGTTGCCAAGGGGATAAGTTCCTACTGATTATCAGAATTTGGCCACTTATTTTTCCAGTGTAAGACCACATTCCATAACTAAGGTAAGAGGTGAGGACAGGAGGACTATGGCTTAAATATAGCATACCCTTGGAAAGGCAGTTAAGGACTTACTATGCATTCTGGTACTTATAATGATTTATGAAGGTCATAATAATCTAATGGGAGAGACAAAATCAAATCATATATAGAGAGGCATGTGGCATAGAAATCAGTCTTTAGGGTCTTAGAATTTTTTGAGAAAAACAACTTTTTTGTTTCCCTTGTAACTTGCCTGATATGTGGGACATAAAATATTTTTAATTTATATTTTTGAATGGGTAGTGAACCACATGGATTCTTAATTAGGCTAAACATTTCAATGTTAAAACCACCATCATATGATGTTTTCATTCTATTGTTCTCAGTGGATGATACCACTGAGCCAGCAGGAAGTTCAATATTCTATGCCAATAGATTTAAAATATTTTTTTTATTTAAGATTTCTTAAGTGGACAGTGTGTGGAGGTCACACTTGCTTTCACTTGATGCCACTCTGGAAGTGATCTTCACTTTAAAAGAAAATTTAAGTCTCAGTTATGTCAGTCAGTTAATCTTTAAGAACATTATCTTGACGATGTAATCTATTCCTTATATAATAGTACACTACTATGTGTAGGCTGCATTCATATTTGCTTTTGCAAAACTAATCTAAATTGTTTCCACTGGTCCAGAAAAACAAACCCACAAGCATCTGCTAAAAAAGTAAGCAGCTTGTAGTGGTTGGAATCAAGTAACTGACAATCCTTGCTATGGGCAGTTTTGGTCTGAGCAGAAGACCTCCCTATATTCAAAAGATTGAAACTAGTATAGAATTTGGGAAAGTCTGGTAGCCCACAATATATGAAATATTTAAAACTTTTGGACATTCTATCTTATGGCAATGCAGAAAAGAGATGTTTTTGACCTTAAATCCCTGTGTATGGCAATGAGGCAGCAAACAGACAATTAAGAAGAAAAATCTGAAGGCCAAATGTCAAAAATGAGAGTGCTAACCCTGAGTTGTGACATTTGAAAAATGTCCTTGGCTCATATTGAAGTGCAATTGCTAATGTGGCCATTTATTTGTCTATTTATAAGGGGGAAAAAAGCCCTGAGACTTCTAAAATGTTTAGAAATGGATATTATTCTCTCTGAAAATAACAACAGGCTGTTATTTTCAACCTAAGGGTCAAAGCTAGAAAGAGGTGTCCATTAGTACGCATCAAAGTTTACACTTGCATGGTGCATGTCTTAAAGCAAGAATTAAGACACTATTTTTTTAATCTTAGCTAATATTTAAATATTCTCTGAGACATAGGAAGTAATTAGTATAAAATATTTGTTCTTAGTGGCAAGAGTAGAAAATTTATTCTTGTAATCCTAACTGTGTGGCTGTAAAATAATTTAAAAGATAATATGTTCATGTTTCATCTTTCTTCTCAGTTTTGATCATTAGCACAGTGTCATTATTATAGGAGAAAGTCCCTGTAACTGTGTGTTGATCAAAAACTCACAAGTAGGGATCCCTGGGTGGCGCAGCGGTTTGGCACCTGCCTTTGGCCCAGGGCGTGATCCTGGAGACCCGGGATCGAATCCCACGTCAGGTTCCCGGTGCATGGAGCCTGCTTCTCCCTCTGCCTGTGTCTGCCTCTCTCTCTCTCTCTCTCTCTCTCTCTCTCTCTGTTACTATCATAAATAAATAAAAATTTAAAAAAAAAAACTCACAAGTAAAAAAAAAAAAAGAAAACAAAACAAAACCTCACAAGTACTTCTCAGACTTGTAAATGGCCACAAAAATTTTGTTTTCTAATTAAATAACTATAAAATTACTATTGACTCATGCACTTTAATCAATACTTCCTTCTTATATTTTATTATGCAAGAAAGCAGAGGAACTTTAAGAAAAACAGTATTTTCAGAGAAAAACATCATCTTACCCTATATATACTCGAAATGGTTGGTTGAAAGAGTCTTCCATCTTTTATTCTTAAAAAAAGGGGGGAGGATGATGTCTAAGATATACATAAGCTTTAGAGGTAGTACAATGTTGATATTTTGATGTAAAAATCTTTTTTTGGATAGCTCTTTTCATGAGAGATCAAAACAACAGTCCTTCAGCTATGTTGCTAACAACCCTTTCTCTTTCATAAAGTGTCCTGCTTCAAAATCTTGCCCATGTTTTGCTATCCATGCATCGTTTGAAGTATACTCTTATTACTATCATTGTGAAAGACAAAGGGCAAAGCATCACCTTTGCTTAAAAATAACACTCTCAGATTATTTTCATTTACAGTCCTTGAACAATTCTAAATATTATACACACTGACTTTGGCTCCCAGAAATGTGTGTCAGTCAGAACACTTTTTTTGGTAAAGAAAGCAGTGTGGTATACCAGCACTTAAATCATAATACATCCACACTTAATGCAAAGAGGCACAGAGCTTTGTGATTAAGTGGGATTTTCTGGAGTCACACTGCAAGAGTCAATGCCAAGTCTACTGCTTAAAACTGTATAACCTTTGGAAGTTAACCAACCCTGTCCATACCTTATTTTACCAATCTCTAAAAAGGGTTAATAAAATGGTAGTATATCCCTTTTAGAGTTGTGAAGAGTTTATTCAAGGAAAGTAATTCAAACAGCATGTGGTACATAGTAGCAAGCTATATTTACAATGAAATTAGCATTCATGTATAGCTTTTCTTCTCTTTACTGGGCATAATTTTACATTATTTTTGCATATATTTTAAAAGATTTTTTAACAACTTATTCTGGACTAGAATGGTAACATGGTAAATTGGGGAGGAAAATCTGGACTATAGAGTCAAAGAGACCTGGAATAATTCTGTCAATCACATCTTATACCTTGTGTGAATTTGGACAAGTTACATCAACTCTCTAGACATGAATTTCCTATTCTTTAAAGTAGGAGTGTATATTTAAAAATAAACAATATAATGCATTCAGGGGTCTAACCTGATAATAGATGCTCAAAAGATAATAACTGTGGATTATTATCTAACCAAGTTAAATTAAATCCAGAATTGTACATGTTTATTGTACATAAACATGTATAGTACTACTAGTTCAGAATTTAAAGTGTTCAGGAAGTCTTTGAACATTTAATATTGAATTGCTCATGTGGTCTAGTAGTGGTTATATTTTAATATTAAACTTGAGTCAAGACTAAAGGCACCCTTACTCCAGGAATACATTATTTTCATGGTATTAATCTGATAAACTAATGAACTGGATGAAATCCCACCTTCCCGCCTTGTACCTTTGTTTATAACTACAACATATGGATTGAATTTTGGTGGGAGGTAATCTGATACTCCCTAAGTGTATACACAATGTGATGCTCCATCTCCAGATTTTGTCACTAATGTGTTTCCCTCGGCTATCTAGAGCTGCCTCCCAAAGGTTATGTCCCCTCTCAGGAAAGATTTGACCAATAACTGGATGATTGGAGGGATTTGAAGGCCTTGCTCCCTGACCCAATTTGGGGCATCTCTGGAGAGCCATCCTAGCTCCAGAGTTCACTATAGGATTAGTTGAGCTCTCTCCCAGTTTCTCTTCCACCTGTATCTCCCGAGGATACTCCATAATAATCCTTCTGCACATGACTCTCTGCCCAGAGACCGCTTTAAGGGAACACAGTCTGGTTTGAAAGGTTTTAAAGCAGTGAAATATAAACCAAATATGTCTTTATTTTCTATTATGGCATAGCAATGGATGAATTAAAAGTGGAGCTGCCTTAAGAACTTGGTCAACCCTTTTGGAAGGTGCAGCATGCATAATCGCAAACATATGAGAATACACCCACATTCAACACTAATTATTTACTATAAAACTTTGGGAAAGCAATGTTATGAATTTGCTTTTGAAATCATTTGGCTATGTGTTATTGACATATTTTATGATTGGCTATGTTTTTGACATTTCGTGGACTTAGGAATTCTTTTAAAATGGAAAAATTTATCCACCAAACTGTTTTCAAATGTAATAAATCTTTTATGAATACTAAATTTAATAATTAATGAAGTGACATAATGTTATGCAGACATTTAATGAAACATTTATTCATTTTGATATTGTGGTTTCCTTTTTTGTGTTCTAGAGCCAGTGAGTTTAATTTTAAAGACTCAAATTTTATATGGAGGTCTTTTGAAAATCCCATGGGCCATTGAAAACTTCAAGTCATTGAATATATCTGAACAGAAATCCAGTATATTTTTTATAGAAATAAAAATATAAATTTTTCTTCTTTCTTACTAATCCACTCTAGATTAAAGCCAGATGGACACATCTTCCACAGTTTGCATCAGAGTTAACTCAAGTTTGAGAGAGAGGAGTAAAGGAGACAAAGCTAGGGGGGCGGGGGGAGTGGGTATGCTATGCGAACACATAATTAATTCAGGTTAAGCATGGGTCATTTCCTCTCACTTTTCCAAGGAATTTTCCATTTTCTTCAGCTTTATTGTATATGTGTAGTCATATCTATGTCTATAACTATGACCAGTCACATGTGGCTAGTCCAATAAAGTAGTGTTTCACAGAGCTCTCCAACCATGGCTTGTTAAAAGTAGAACATAGATCTACACATATATTCACAAATCTTTGTGTGACACTGTCTTATACTACTCTCAGAAAACTGGCTCTTTAAGCCATTTTTTAATCTCTATATTGCATATAAAGAATAATAGACTCTGATGTGTGTATGTTTTAATCAAGAGCAGCCAACCACCTTTATATTTAGTTGCCTCAATCATAAAATCACCAAAATCAGAAATGGAAAAGACTTACTGTATTAGAAAATTAAAACCATTAAGTTTATGCAAGATAACATTTAAGTCATTTGAATTTAGTCCCATTCTGTTACTAGAAATAAAGGAGAAATATGAACCCATAATATTTTTCCTTAACAAAACAACCTTTGTTCTACATTATCAATATCTCTGAAAGGGTATGTAATAGGATTATATAATATTGTTAACCTGAAATTGTCCTAGACTAAATTTTACTATTAATTCCTCAAAATTTACTCTAAATTTGCCCTAAAATTGATTATTTTAGATATATTTATTTATGTTAATATTAAATAAAATACTAGCCAGATCAAAAATATACAATCATTCATATCTTCATGTTGTCAACTCATATTAATCTATATTTCAGTCAATATGAATTCTACCAGATGTACATAAAACATATGGACTGATGGAAAGAATCAATTAAAACCTCAATTTATGATCACTTTGTGGAATTCCACAAGAACCTTTTTTATCAATCCTAAGAACTACTACATGTTGAAAGTGAGCATTCCATCAAAATTTCCTCTTATGTGAATCAGTTCTGAAGTGTTTTCAGTATATGACCATTTTTACAAGTTCTTTCTTACTCTTCTGTCTTGTGGTATTCTTCATCTCTTTTCAGTCATTTTGATGTAAATTTAGTATTTTAGCTATCAGCAGGTTTATAATACTGAAAGAACAACAAAACCCAGGAAAAAGAAGCTGTTTTAGAAAATGTAACCATCATTTCATAATCAAAGGAATTAGCTTAATGTCTTAAGAGTTACTCAATGTCTCTCAGCTTCTGTTTCCTTATTTGTAAATAATGTATATTTTCAGGCTTATTTTAAGGGTAATAAAATAGTTCATATGTAAGGATGCCTTAGGTGTGTGAGGCACTGTGCTAGACATCATAGATTATCTGACTTAATTTTCACAATTTCTCTGGAAGGCAGTACTAGAATCAGTCCTCATTTTACAGATGAGGAATTGATAATATTAAGATTGTACAGCCCAGGTACTTACTGTTATATTCAGTAAATTATTTGTTAAATATGGGCTATCATGCCTCAAATGATCAATGCAATATTCTTAATGGATTTTAAAGAATCAGAACTGACTTTTAGCTTAGTTAGTATATGTGTTAGTCACAGTTCTTCAGGGAAACAGAATCAATAGCATATACCAATAAAATATAGAGTGAGAAGGAGAGATTTATTTTAAGGAACTGACACACATTTGTGGGAGCTGGCACATCCAAAATCCATAGGACAAGTGAGCATGCTGGAGATGCAGGTAAAAGGTGGTTTTGTAAGTCTTGAGCCTGAAAACTAAAAAGTAAGTCAGAATTTCTATGTTGCAATCTGGAAGCAGAATTCCTTCTTTGGGAGATCTCTGTTTTTACTCTTA
Source organism: Canis lupus baileyi (assembly GCF_048164855.1). Classification (NCBI taxonomy): domain Eukaryota; kingdom Metazoa; phylum Chordata; class Mammalia; order Carnivora; family Canidae; genus Canis; species Canis lupus. The sequence goes on along the minus strand of NC_132847.1, from coordinate 31,106,936 downwards.
AGGCCTTCAACTAATTGGATGAGGCTTATCCACATTATGGAGGGCAAACTGTTCTACTTAAAGCCAAACAGTGGTAAATGTCAATCTCCTTTAAAAAAAAAAAAAAAGGTTTCCAAGGTTTTTTTGGTGTTTGACCAAACAACTGGATGCTGTACTCAAACTAAGTTGTCATATAAAATTAACAATCACAGTGTATCTCATTTTAAAAAGTCCAATATTGGTCTATTACATACAATTACAGTACTCAAAGACATCTGACTGAAGAGTATATAAGTATATGACCGTTAAATAATTAGAACACATGTGACAATGTCTTGCACAGTCTTTGGCACAAAATGGAAAGTAAATAAATCTTGCTTGAATCTGAATCCAAATCTGAGTTCAAGTTACATTCTGATATTGTGTTTTAAATATTTTATTTATTTATTCATGAGAGACAGAGAGAGAGAGGCAGAGAGAGAAGCAGGCTCCATGCAGGGAGCCCAATGTGGGACTCGATCCCAGGACCCCAGGATCACACCCTGAGCCAAAGACAGACGCTTTAACCACTGAGCCACCTAGGCATCCCACATTCTGATATTTTTCAAGAGAAACCTCAACCACTCTATTACTAATTAATATTTTTCCTCAATATTTCCTACTTTTTCCCCCTTTCTTCCTATGTCTGTTATAATATCTTCCATTGATTTCACTACTATATTGTTGAAAAGATGTATTTTAAGTCTGATTTTGACTTCTGTATTTAAGGTTTTCCAGATTAAAAAAAAAAACTTAAAAAAATGTTGTCAGTAGAAGTCTGTTAAAGATGGCTTATAATTTTTTCATGTGCCTTCATGCCTTTATGTCTATATTTTTCTTAAAGATTTAATTTTAGAGCAGTTTTAGTTTTATAATAAAATTGAGAAAGTTACAGAGATTTTCCATATACCCCTTACCCCCACACATCCATAGCTTCCTCTGCTATCTAGATCATTCACCAGAATAGTATATACATATACATGTACTCTCCTGTTCATTCCCTACATGTTCACTCCTGGCAATCACTGATCTTTGTATTGTCTCTGTACTTTTGTCTTTTCCAGAGGTCATATAGTTGGAACATAAACTATGCAGCATACTCAGATTGATTTTTTTCACCTAGTAACGTGCACATAAGGTCTCTCCAAGTCTTTTCATGGTTTCATGCTAATTTATTTTCAATGTTAAGTAATGTTCCATTATCTAGATGTACCACAGTTTATGTGCATTCATCTACTGAAGGATATCTCGGTTGCTTCTAAGTTGTTGCATTGCAAATAAAGCTGCTATAAATATCTATGCCCAGGTTTTGCGGGGACACATGTGTTGAAGTCCTTTGGAAAAATACCAAAGAGCACAATTGCTGGATTATATGGTAACAGTATGTGCAGTTTTGTAGGAAACTGACAAATCTTTTCAAAAGTAGCTATACCATTCATTTTACATTCCCACCAGCAATAAAGAAGAGTTCCTATTGTTCTACATCCTCACCAGCATTTGGTATTGTCAGTGTTCCAGATTTGGTCCACTCTGATAAGTGCGTCATGGTATACCATTGTTGTTTCTATTCACATTTCCTTGTTGACATATGATGTGGAGCATTTTTTCATGTGCTCATTTGCCATCTGTATGTCTTTTTTTGGTGAGGTATCTGTTAGTGTTTTTGACCCATTTTTAAATAAGGTTATTTTCTTATTAATTTTAAGATTTATTTTTTATGTTTGGAATAAGTTCCTTTATTGTAGGAGTATCTTTTGCAAATATTCTCTCCCAGTCTGTGGCTTACCATCTAATACTCTTGATCTTGTCTTTAGCAGGGGCTAAGTTTATAATTTTGATGAAGTCTATTTCATTGATTTTTTTTTTCAGAGTTCACACCTTTGGTGTTGCATTAAAAAAGAAATTACCAAGGACATCTGGGTGGCTCAGTGGTTTAGCATCTGCCTTTGGCTCAGGTCATGATCCTGGAGTCCCAGGATCAAGTCCCACATCAGGCTCCGTCCATGGAGCCTGCTTCTCCCTCTGCCTCTGTCTCTGCCTGTGTCTCTGCATCTCTCATGAATAAATACATAAAATCTTTAAACAGTAAAAAGAAATTACCATACCTAAGGTCATCTGGATTTTCTCCTATGTTATCTTCTAAGAGTTTTGTAGTTTTGCATTTTACATTCAGGCCTATGATCCATTTTGAGTTAATTTTTGTAAATGGCATAAGATCTATCTCTAGATTCTTTTTTTTTTTTTGTATGTAGATATTCAGCTCTTCCAGCACCATTTATTGATGTATTTCCCCATTGCATAACTTTCTTATGCCTTCTTATCCACCAAATGTCCACCTTTTTTGTGTGTGAAATGAATGGAAAGGAAGAGATGTATACAAAGTAAAATCTATTTCCATATAGTAATATAACATTGTGTTTAAAAGTGTGGTCTTGGGGCACCTGGGCGATTCATTAAGCATCCACCTTCAGCTCAGGTCCTGATCCTAGGGTCCTGGAATCCAGCCCTGCATTGGCTTCCCTGCTCAGTGACAAGTCTGCCTCTTCCTCTCTCTCTGCTCCTTCTCCCCTGTTCATGCTCTCTCTATAAAAAATAAAAGTGTGCATTCAGTAACCTAAGTTCACTTTGGGAACGTTATGTAAGTCCTCATTGCCTAAGATCCTTCATCTGCAAAATGGACATAATCATATTAACACAAATCATAGGACTGTAATGAAGATTCAATGATATGATACACATGCGTATGTACTATTGTGTCTCATGAATAAGTGATACCTCATAAAGAAGAGGTATTTTTTAAAAAGTATAGTTAATAGTGCATAAAAAGTCAACATATATTTTCAGTTCACTCCTTAAAAAAAGCACGTTAATCTAGAAAGGTAATAAGCAGGCTGAAAGAAGTAACAAAGAACGTCGTACGGTCCATACAACGGTTTTTAAAACTTCTTACAAAAGTAACTTCCAAATGACAATCTATAGTTTAGGTATGAGTCTGTGACAACGTTTTGTTTGTTCTAGTTGAAAACAAATGGGAAAATTGAAGTGTGTGTGTGTTTGTGTGTAAGTTGCAAACTTCTTTCTTGGGAGAGAGTCTTCTTTGTTCTGAGATCATGCCCATGTTATACCTTCTGGTGTTATTCTTTGTTTAGTTTTTTTTTTTTAATGATAAATGATTAGATACTAGTTAGTGGTTTTGAAATGTCATTAGATTATAAAATAAAAGGTAGATAACACTATTTCTGTCCCCAAAATATATTTTAAAATTATTTTGGTTTGTGAAATCAGATGTCTGGGAACCACTGCCTGAGGACATAATCACTTTGGTAGTCTGGCCAGACCTCTGAGATAAATGTGCAGCAATGTTGAGGAATGAATGTGATCTGAGAAACAAGACTACAAAGTAGTGGGCTATTTCTATGTGTTATATACAAAAAGGTTAAGAACATTTTCTTTCAACACAAGAATGAAAGACTCTAACTTCAAGCACAATAAGCATTTTGTCTGTCCATCCATATGTTTGTGGCAGAATAACAAATTGCCACACATTTAGCAGCTTCAAAAAAACACACACTGTTATCTCACAGTTTCTGTGAGTCACAGTTGAGGTTTGTCTTAGCTGGGTTCTCTCTTCAAGATCTTACAAGGATGCAATTAAAGTATTGTTTGGGCTGTGTTTTCAACTGTAGGTTTGCCTTGGGGAGAATTTGCTTCCAATCTCATTCTGGTTGCTGTCAGAATTCTGTGTGTGTGTATGTGTATGTGTGTGTGTATTTGTCTTTGTGACCGAGGACCCCTGCTTTTTGCTGCTGGTTATAGGCTGGAAACCAACAACGGTCCTAGAGATCATCCATAGTTTTCAGGGGCCACCTGCAGTGTCTTGCCACTTGTGCTTCCATATCATGACTTTTGCTTCATCAAGCCACTTAGGAAAATCTCTCCTGTTTGGATTCTGATCTCCATTTTAAGGGATTTTGCCTGATTAACTCTGGTCTCTCAGGAGGCTTTTTGATTAACTCAAAACCAATAAGTTTAGACCTAAATTACATATCTGCAATATCCCTTCACCTTTAGCATATTGCATCATTCAAAAACAAGTCACATTTCTTCACTCAAAGGTTGAGGATTGTTTTTACAAAGCAAGATCGTAAGAGACATAGAGAGGTGGGAAATGGCCATCAGGGTCACCATAGGTTCTACCCACTACAGAAAGGATTAAGAGTGTTTTCCCAAGCCCTTTACAGGCAGCACTATTGGTTTAGGGAAACAAGCAGCTAAACACTAAGTACTACAAGTACTAAGGTAGTCTAATTTTTAGCCTTATCTCAGCCAATTATAAGCTGCTTACACTAGTTGCTCAGTACACTAAATATATCACTTAAAAAGATAAAGATAAATACAAACTAAATGATTTTGAAATTTCCATACAATGTCATAATGCAGTGATTATAGGATCTTCACCTGAGTGAAGTAGTAAGAGCAGACAATGTGTCCCTATGGCTGAAATTCCCAAAGATTACCTAAAAATTATATATTCAAGACTACAACTAATCAAGGAAAAACTATAGAGTAAGATGGATTTCATCTCCTTTTTTAAACATACAAAATAAAAGGGAATTTACCCTAAACTTTCAACTCCCTGTGTATTAGTGCCTCTAGAACTTTGATAAAGTTGACTGGATCAACCGGAATTTTTTGAATCATTTGAATCAGCATAAATACTATACTCAAAGAGAAATAAGAATAGGCATGTGTAATAATTTATCATAATATTTCCATACCCTTACAAAGGAATGAGAGGAAAATAGCATAATATTTCTTGTAAAAGTACAAGACCCCTTATGTAAAATGGGCTTTATGAAAACCACCTTGATTTACTCTTTGACAAGTTGGCATCTTTGAATTGCATAAATTGCTTCTCCAACCTCTGTGTAAATCTAGATAATCAAGTGAAACCAAGGCAGAATGCAGCTAATATAAGTCAAGATTTCCTTGTGAATAAATAAAATCCTGAGAGTTATGTAGCTCAGTTGGTCTCCTAAGTTCTGCTGATACTTGAAATACATGACTGATTCCTCAAGGACTTTGTCCAGTGAAGGAACAAGTAGGGAAATATTTTACAATAAAGTGTTGATTTACTTTAAACTGTAATCTCTGGCAGACAATTGGGCAAAAAGCTTTTTTTTTTTCTTTTTTTGCTCCTATGTGAAATAATAAGCAATAGATGATCCTCAAACTGACATTACACAATAGCTGGGTGATTGAATCTGGCACTGCTGGAGTGAACTCATTTTTCTATTGCTCCTCTTTCAATGCTGCTAGGATTGGCTGTAGAAGATACCTGAGCTTTCTGTATTAAATTAAGAGGTATACACATTTCTTTCATCTTCACACTCTAGCCCTATCTTCGTAAACTCAATTCAGGATAGTCAAGTTTAGGAGGAGCTGAGTCAGACACTACATTGATCACTACAAGAAACTATATAATTGGCATTTAATAAAAGAGTTAATAACTTTGCTGGCTTGAAATCCTCAAAAAAAAAAAGGCTATATCCAGGAATCCGGAGTTGTAATTTAACCACTAAGTTAGCACCATGATAACTTTTCATGCTTTGAGTTTGTGACCTTTACATTCTATCAAAAAAAAAAATGGAAATGATACTTATATGTCTTACTTAAATCCCATATTCTAAAATTAATCACTTTTCTCTTATTCCAAAATAACTCATTCTAGTTACAGAGATCTTTAAGTAGTGACTGTATGAAAGCCAATTTTCCATGAATACTATTATGGATAATTTTCTTTTTTTATACTTCTCTATATTTTTGCTCTTTTACTAAGCATTTATTTATAAATAGAAGTAATACTGTTTCCATTTTGAAAAAAACAGTAAGTTTGAAGTCACGTTTATGTAACAATAATGTTTAAATATCTTTTTATTTCATTCAAATTAGTTATCATCTTGAAAATTTAAAATCTCTCCCTGGGAAAGATTTACTTAAGTAGAGTAATATACATATTTTTTACCTTCCTTTAGGTATTCAAATACACTATACTCTTGTTTATTACAGAGTAAAGGCATATCCTTAATTTATTTTTTCTTAAGTAGGTGCTTTCTATTTTCCTTTGTGTATTTGAAATCCTATTACAAAAGTAGACATAATAAAGCTATTTTCTTATCACTTAAAACTATTTAAAAATACCTAAACAACTTCTTATAAAGAAATTTGATAAAAATATAAATTTCAAAATAAAGATGAAAAAGATCCTAACTGGGTATCCTGGGAGTAAAATGTAAAATGTGACACCACATCAGTTATTAAAATATCAGATGATAGTGAATGTTAGAAATTTTAAAAGAAATTCAAGGATCATTCATAGATTACTGGTGGGAATACAAAAGGGAACAGCAACTCAAGAAAACAGCAATTTCTTTTAAGAAAACATGCAATTACAACATAGTTCAACAATTGCACTCTTGGGCATTTATTCCAGGGAAATGAAAACTTACGGCTCACAGAAAAACCTACTTATGGCTCACTACATCATTCATAGTGATGTATTCATAGTATTTCCAAACTAGAAGTAACTTAGATGTCCTTCAACAAGTGAATGGTAAACGAACAGTGGTATACCCATACCACAGTTTTCAGTAATTAAGAGGTACAAATTCTTGATATTCTCAATAATTTGGGTAACTCTCAAAGGAATTATGCTAAGTGAAGAAAAACAATACCAAAAGATTATATACAGTTTGAATCCATTTAGATAGGATTTGTGGAATGAGGGCAGCCTGGGTGACTCAGCGGTTTAGCGCTGCCTTCAGCCCAGGACGTGATCCTGGAGTCCCAGGATTGAGTCCCACGTCAGGCTCCCTGCATGGAGCCTGCTTCTCCCTCTGCCTGTGTCTCTGCCTCTCTCTCTCTCTCTCTCTGTGCCTCTCTCTCTCTCTCTCTCTCTGTGTGTGTGTGTCTCTCATGAATGAATAAAATCTTTAAAAAAAAAAAAGATTTGTGGAATGATAAAATTATAGAATAGCAGAGTACTGGTTGCCAGAGACCAGTAGTTGGGAGAAAGAAGGTGAGTGTGGTTATAAAGAGACAACATGAGGGATCCTTGAGGTGATGGAGCTGCTCTGTATCTTGACTCTAGTCATGGATACAGGAACCAACACATGATAGAATTGCATAAAATTAAATACACAAACATACACAAAGAAGTAAAAGTAAAACGGGGAAAATCTAAGAACAGTAGATTGTATTAATGTCAATATTCTGGTTGTGCTATTATTGTACTACACAGGTCTGCAAGATGTTACCATTGAAAGAAATTGGAGAAAGGTTGCACAGAATCTCTCTGTATCATTTTTTGCAACTGTGAGCTAATCTACATTTCTATAAAATAAAATCATTTAATTAAAAATCCTAATTAGTTTTCAATAACCAAGGGATTAATTGAAAATGTTCTTGAAAAACTAAGAGAATAAAAATATGGAAGGTAAATACCCACTAAAAAGGGAAAGAGGCAAGAAGCACTGAGAGAAGAGGTACACTTGAATAAAACTCACAGATTGTTTATACTTAAAATTGCATATTATTTGATAATACAAGATTAATAATAAGCAAAATGAACAGAAGGACAATGAGTCAGAGAGACAGAAATGTAAAAGCACAAAAATTCAAACATAAATAGTAATGTTTTAGAAACTTTATTAAATTATACAAATACATGCAAAAATGTAATCAGAGATCTTGCAGTTTTAAAGTAGGTTTTATGATTGCCATTGAACCATTTATTTTTCAATGGAAACTAAACTTTTAGAAAGGAAATAGCAGAAGAAATTATTCCATGTTTTCTTTACAACACTGAGTTGAGGTAACTTAAAATCTTTGTGAATTATCAGGAAATGTTGAAGAAAATTTGAATAAACATAAACAGGGCAAGAAAGAAGAGAGAATGGAATGTAGAATGGTTGAGACCAATAGAAAACCAATGTAAAATAGTAAAGTTAAATCTAAATAAACCAGTAAAATATAAGTTGACCAAATATTTTAATTAAAGACAGAATGTGACATCAACAAAATGGTGGACTAGAAAGCCCCATTAACTTTCCCCTCGGGGATACATAGATTCAACAATACAAGGGCCAACTCTTTTTGTGAGAAATCCAGGAACCAGCTGAGAGATTCGTGCACCCTAGTGAGCAAAAAATCAACTACAGTGATACTGGCAGGAAAATTTGTGGCACCCTGCCACTATAACTGATCCTCCTACTATACCATTACCCACTAAGAGGAAATCCTCAACTCACAGCTTCTCCTTCAAGTGGTAAGAAGAGACTGGACCAAATATCAAATGTTCCTTTTTCCACAAGTGACTACAATATGAGTTATGGGCTTTCATATATGAGCTTAATTATGTTGAGATGATTTCCTTCTCTTCATAGTTAGTTGAGGTTTTCACATGAAAGAGTTAATTTTGTGAAATTCTTTCTTTTGGGATAATCATATGATTTTTATTCTTCATTCTGTTAGTGTATATCAAATTGATTGATTTTTGTATGTTGAATTATCCTTGTATCCCAGGACTAAACCCTGCTAAGTCATAGTGTGTGATCCTTTTAATATATGGTTGAGTCAGCTCACCAGTATTTTGTTGCATAGGCAACAAAACCAAAAATAAACAATGGGACTTGGATTATATCAAACTAAAAAGCTTCTGCACAATAAAAAGAAAAGAAAAAATTAAAGAAACAACAACAACAACAACAAAACAATTAACAGAGTGAAAGGGTAACTTACAGAATGGGAAAAAGATATTTGCAAACCACATATCTATAAATGAGTTAATATTCAGAATATGTAATTCTTACAACTCCTAGCAAAAAAAAAAAAAAAGAAGAAAAAAGAAAGAAAAGAAAAGAAAGAAAGAAAAGAAAAGAAAAGAAAAGAAAAGAAAAGAAAAGAAAAGAAAAGAAAATGTAACCAATTTAAAAATGGGCAAAGGAGTTAAGTAAACATTTCTCCAAAGAATACATACAGATAACTGATAGGTTTATGAAAAATTCTCAGGGTCATTAATCATCACAGAAATGCAGATGAAAACGACAATAAATATTACTTTAACTCTATTAGGATGGTCCTTACAAAAACAAATAAATAACCAGTGTTTGTGAGAATGTGGAGAAATTGGAACACTGTTGGTGAGAAAATAAAATGATACAGATACTATGGAAAACAATATGGGCATTCCTCAAAATATTTTAAAAACTACATATGATTCAGAACCCCCACTTCTGGGTATGTTTCTAAGGAAATTAAAAACAGGCTCTCAAAGAGATATTTGCACTTCCACATTCATTACAGTATCATTCAATATATCCAAGATATAGACACAGCCTAAATGTCTATGGAAATTGAATAAAGAGTATTTAATATATTCATGTAATTGAATATCATTCAGTCTTTAAAAAAGGAGATAATCCTGTCATATACCACAACACCGATAACCTTAAAGATATTAAGTGAAATAAACTAGTCACAAAAGGACAAATACTGTGTGAGTCCATGTATATGAGGGAACTGTAGTAGTCAAACTCATAGAAGCAATAAGTAGATTGATGGTTGTCAGGGCTGGAGTTGGGGAGAAATGGGAAGTTGCTGTTCAATGGGTGTAACGTTTCAGTTATACAAAATAAGAAAAGTGCTGGAAAGCTCCTGTACAATACTGTGCATATAATATCATACATTAAAAATTTTAGAAGAGAGTAGATCTTATATATTTTTTAAATCATGTACGCAAAATAGGACAGAAGTTTTTAGATTGGAACAAAGGCTTAATGTCCAAATCTGTTCTGTATATAAGAGATTCCAGGTAAATAAAAGGAAATACAGATACAGGTTGAGTGAAAACAAAGGAATAAAAAGATATGTTATATAAGAATTATCCAAGAACCATCAGGAATATCTAGAGTAATATCAGAAAAAACAGACTTTAAGACAAGCATAATTTCTAGAAGTTAAGAGGGATAAATCTTAATATAAAAGTGTCAGTTACTCAGGAAAACAAATTTTTTAATTTCCTAGTTCTAATACTATAGACAGAAATACAGAAATAAATCATTGACAAAAATATAAGAAACAATAGAAAAATCCATAATTATCATGAGAGACTTTAACACATCTCAGAATGACTGATGAAACAAGTAGACAAAAAATGATGCAGAAAGTGTGAATAGCAGTTATGAAATGTGTCCTGATTATGTACTCTATGTATTTTAATAATACGTAGAATGCCATACCAAATACTAGTGGAGTAGACTTTCTTTTCAATTACACCTGGAATAGTTATAAAAATAAAATATATTCTGGATGTCCATGAAGTAAATCTCAATGCATTTTACAGGATTCAAACCATAATAAAGTATTTTTAAGAATTGTCATAGAGGCACCTGGGTGGCTCAGTCAGTTGAGCACCTGACTCTTGATTTTGGCTAAGGTTGTGATCTCAGGGCCCTGAAATTGAGTCCCAGTCAGACTCTCTGTTGAGCAGAGAGTCCGCTTGTGATTCTCTCCTTCTCCTTCTACCTCCCATTTGTATTCTCTCTCTAAAATAAACAAATATATAAATCTTTAAAAAAATAATTATTATAAAATAAACTTAACCTAGAAATCAATATACAAAGATGAAAAGAAAAAAGAATAGATGAAGAAAGCAGCCTCAAATACATAGTATATGTAAATAATCTGTAAGTCAAAGAAGATTGATATAAGAAAACATTCTAGTTACTGAATAATAATAAAAATATGACATAAAACTTGTGGGCTACTTCTAAAGTACAAATGGAAATTTGTGGCTTTTAAATGAAATAGGAAGAAAAAAAGACAAAATTTATCTATAAATTTATCTATAAAAAAGAAAATTTATCTATATTTATATAGATAAATGCAATAGAGACATGAGCAATGAATGACCTAATGTGAGAAAAGATTGGAACATTGAACACAAAGAAAGTAGAAAAAAGGAAATAAGAAAGATAAGATCATGAGTTAATAAAATAGAAAACAATTTTAAAATAAAGTGAAAGAAAAAGTCAAATGCTAGTTGTTTGAAGAATCTAATAAAAATCTAGTTCTCTAGAATATGTTCCTTTCTTCTTCCATTTTCTGGTGGCTGCCAACACTCTTAGGCTTGTGGCTGCATCTTTCCAATCTCAGCCCCATGGTCCTTTCGTCTTCTCTTCTCTTCTCTTCTCTTCTCTTCTCTTCTCTTCTCTTCTCTTCTTTCTCTTCTGTCTCTAAATTTTTTTTCTCTCTCTCTCTGATAAGGAGACATGTGATTGTGTTTAGGACCCATTCTGCTCATCCAGGATAACCTCCACACCTCAATATTCTCATTTAATCACATCTGTAAAAACCCATTTTTTCATATAAACTCACATTCAGAGGTTCCAGGGATTCATGTATGATTATCTTTTGGAGACCTCTATTCAGTCTACTACAATAACTATAAACAATTGTATCTTAATTAATTTGAAATTCTAACCAAAAAAATGAATTATTTGAAAAATACAATCACCAAAACTAATACAAGGGAGAGTAGAAAATATGACTCTTGTATTTATTAGAGATTAAATCTATTTTTAGAAACTTCCCACAAAGAAAATTTCTGGCCAAAATGGCCTTACCAGTGATTTCTTCCAAAGAAGTAACACTAGCTTTTTTTTTTTTTTTTTTTTTTTTTTATGATAGTCACAGAGAGAGAGAGAGGCAGAGACATAGGCAGAGAGAGAAGCAGGCTCCATGCACCGGGAGCCCGACGTGGGATTCGATCCCGGGTCTCCAGGATCGCGCCCTGGGCCAAAGGCAGGCGCTAAACCGCTGCGCCACCCAGGGATCCTAACACTAGCTTTATGTAAACTTTTCCAAGAAAAAAATAAAGAAGAAATCTTTATTTCTTCTTTTTCCAAGAAAAAAAACTAAAGAAATCGATCTCAGTCCATTTCATGATGGCAGAATAACATTGATATCAAAACCTAGATACAAATATATGGAAAAAATATTAATCTCAGTATAATTTATGAATGCAGATGTAACAACCATAAGCAAAACATTTGCAAACTGAATCTTTCTAACCATATGAATAGATCACTTCAAGATTACATCTTTGATTAAAGTTATCCCCCAAAAAATCTATAGCGAACCTCATAATTTAATAGTAAAATAGTTTCAGCTTTTCATCAAGATGAGAAATGAAATAAGGATTCCCATTATTCCACTTCCATTCAACACTACTCTGGAAGCTCTGGCTTTTGCAATAAGGCAAGAAAAGAAAAAAAGAAAATGTGTAGCAAACGTAAATAGTGAAATAAAACTAACATTTTTGCAGAAGATATGACAATATATATAGAAAGGCCAAGCAATCTACAGATAAACAATTAAAATTCATAAATAAATTTATCAGTAAATGAGTTCACCATCCACCTGAAAAAAAAATCATATTTCTATTATATTAGCAATAAACAAAATCATGTTTAATGGTACAATTTACAGGAATTAGAGGTAAATCTAATGTGGGATTGATGTGCACGATTGCAATATTGAAACTAATGAACATTATTTAGAATAATTAAGGAAGACCTAAATAAATGAAGATAAATATTCTATTTCTCTACTGTAATAGATTTTGTACCATTAATTATGTTAACAATAACAATTAGCAAGCATTGGGAACTTATGTTTTACTGTATGATGACTGTGCTTGACATGCTGCTTTACATGCATATTCTTACATAATTCTTCTTATCATTACCTCATGAATTAGGTGCTGTTTTAAACATAACTTAATAAATAAGTGAGATAAATGGATTACATTCATAAATTACATTAATTAATGGTATAAATAGACTCTATTATTTAAAATTTAAAAAAAAAAAAAAACACTGAAAGACCTCCAGAGACATTAGGATATGATTTCAAGGACAGAGTGTGCAGCTATGGTAGGAGCAATGTGTGATTTAAAACTCTGATCCAAGCCACCATCATCTCACTCCTAATAAAACATCTTTCCATTATAACTTGAAACCCCATAATTTATTTTCACTTTGGTGAGAAAAGTAAGTCTGTTAAACTGTAATTCAATATTGGCACCCTTCTGCTCAAAACCTCCATTTTTTTTAAAGATTTATTTATTTATTTATTTATTTATTTATTTATTTATTTATTTATTTATGGTAGACAGAGAGGGAGGGAGAGAGAGGCAGAGACACAGGAGGAGGGAGAAGCAGGCTCCATGCCAGGAGCCTGACGTGGGACTCAATCCTGGGACTCCAGGATCGCGCCCTGGGCCAAAGGCAGGCGCTAAACCGCTGAGCCACCCAGGGATCTCCTCAAAACCTCCATTGTTAACTTCATACTGTGTTTGAAGTAAAAGACAACGACTTTATCATGGCCTACAAGATTCTACAGAATTGCCTTATATCTAACTCCTACTTCCCTGTTCCATGGCACTTCAGCCATACTGACTTTCTTATTGTTCCTCTAACATGCCAGGTAGAGTCCAGTCTCCTATTCTGTGTACTGGCTACACAGTCTACATGAAATATGTTTCCTACTTATATGATAGATCTCCTCCTCACTTTTTAATTTCTTCCACTGTCCTTTTCAAAAAAGTCTACCCTGATCTACTTAAAATTGAATCCTCCAACCCCAGAGTATTTCTCAACCTCCCTCTCCTGCTTCATTTCCATAGCACTATCACTTCCTAACAGTATTTGAGTAATTTGTGTAATATTTTTATTATCTATGTCTACCCAATGAAATTTCAACTCTTAGAAGAAACAAGGTTTTGTCTAATTTATTGACTGCTATATCCCCTACTCCTAGAAGCGTGCTTTATTTCATAGTAAATTCATAGTCAGTGAATATTAGGGGAATGAATGTATTAGCCAAAAGTCCTGATACATAGGAAATAAATCTGAGTTTGGGACTGATTGTTCAAATTACAGGAAATTCAAAAGTTCCTGCACACTTATATAATGTATTGTAAAACATGTGAAACTGGATGACATTGTATTATATCACTATGCTTGTTGTCTGGATCCATAGCTATCTGCTCATTTTCCTGTTAGACAAATTCTTCTAAATCCTATATTCAGACCACTTTCTGAACACAAAACTATAATATTTAATGAAGCATTATTACCATCAGGATTTTCAATAATTTTAGTAAGGTCCACACTAACTGTACAAATCCATACCAAACCTGAAATCAAATGAAATCATTGAACTAACATTATTCACTTTAGATAGTTTCAGTTATCTTTAAACAAAGCAAAAGAAGTGTATTTAGTGTAGGGTAGTCTTTTTTAATGTAATGGGCTCTTTTTATCCCTAGATATTGCATGCCATGTCCATCAGTGTCAGACAGAAATAACCTGACCTTGAAATGTTTGGTCCAGATGTCATAGATGAACTGAATCAGATCAATCAAAGAGCTGATTGGATCATTGTGTGACAATCAGTTTTCAAGATGACCCAAGAAAAGGCATCATGGAACAGTGAATTCTCTGACTACATAAAATATAACTATAGATTTCCTTTTTAAAAAATCTTGATGACCTATATATAAAATCACTATTCTATGATAAAGTGGTCTGGAGCAATGCAGATGATATCCATATTTTTAATTCTGCTAAACTTGGGATCTTTAAAAATAGATGCACAAATAAATAGCAATAACAAATAGAATCCATATGTTGTTGAAACTACAGATGCAGAGAAAACTTGCAAAAAACATTTCTTATGCTTTAAATTTTCTTTTAAGCCCAAATTACTTTTCTAAAATATAATATATAACAATTTGAACATTGTGATATATCAGCAGCATAAACTGAAACCGATTCAAGCACTCAGGTAAACTTTTTGTGAAAATTTGCATCTTCCTTGTATATTTTTTAAAACCATGCGATAGTCAATAAAAGTAATTACTCTAGGATTAGTATAACCTTTCTATCAAATTAAAATCATGTTATATAAAATAGAGGACTATTTTCCTTGTATTATTGTAAAATCTCATCATACTTAAGCCATATACATCTCTAGAGACCTGACAAAAGAGTTTTTAGACTGAGAAATCTTCCAGATATTTTCTATTGGTTTAATTCTGGCACACCATCTTTCCTTTTGGCATATCTAAGGAAAACAAAGTCTTCCTATATTAGTGTTCATTGAACATCTTTCCCTTAAGTGGATCTAGCCTTATGCTACATTTGGTTAAATGGTTTTACTATGCATTCAGTTTCTCAAGATATGTTTTGAGTCCTAATATTGGCTAGGTTTTGCTCTGGGCACTAAATATTCAGTGGTAAACAAGAGAGCCTACATTATTTTTAAGGAAACAAATGTTTAAAAAAAAGAAAAATATATACTTACAGATTATAGTGTGTTGAAGAAAGTACATATGATGATTTGCAGAAATAACTGAGAACTAACTTGGATAGGATAAGGGAAGGCTTTTCTCATATCCTGAATCACTTCTGAAGTCTAAATTCATATTACCTGATGGGAGTAGGCATTTCAATGAAGTTAGAACCTTAACTCCTAAACTGCCATTCTGCTATTTACTTTCAAAAACAATTTCTTGCCTTCTTTAGGATGAACTATCACAGTGAATCATAAAATTCCAGAATGGTAAAGCTGGAAGTTACCTTCAAGTTCATATAATGTCTAGTTCTATCTCATTTTAAAGATGGAGTACCTGATGGACTGACAAAGAGGTAAAGAGTTTTATAAAAACTTACCAATGGTAATTGGAAGTGGAGCCATGACAAACACTGGGGTCTCCTGACTCTCAGTTGAATGTTTATTCTAGCATAGCCCTCTCAAAGGATCTGGATGTTGAGGGTAGCATTCCATTGAAAGGAAAGCCTGACACATCCTGTCCAGATAAATAGTAGGCTCAGAATCACCATATGAAACCTATAGCCATTATAATATCACATTTCTTTTACAAAGTACCTTTTCTCCAATGAACTCAAATACTTCCGGACAAGTTATCACATTTATATTGAAAGCATTCTCGTGAGATAAGCAAAAGTCTCTTATTTCTGAAGTTTAGGTTTAGGAGCTGCCTGGGATTGAGAAATAAGCCCCATGGTGCCTACTAAAATCAAGTCAGTATATTCATTGAGGATAAAGGCAGAAATCAAATGATGAACGTAAGCAGTCATGGTGATATCTACATGACATTTTAAATCACTTGTGCTGAGCTCACTATTGCAATATTCATCCATTGAAACATATATTCAGTCCTATCTGTAAGCCAGCTAAATATTGGACCTCATTTTCTTTAGCATAATTAAATAGACAGACATACAGACAAATGACAATTTCCTGTAGGAGCCGTCCATGGGGATATAAGGGAACATTGTACCAACTGACAAGGGATTGAGAAACAATTACAAATCTTGAAAAAAATGGCTCCTATCAGCCACAAAGTATGCAGATCAATTATTAGCTGTGGTAGTTGTTTATAGCTGATAAGTTGTACACTAATTTGACAGTGTCCCGTGCAGTATTTATGCATTATCAACTGTATAATACTTTTTTATATCTTCCCTGATTAAAGAATGAGGGTCAAGTTGTGTTTGGACATGCAATCCCACCTACTTTTTATGATTTGGTTATACTGTGTTCAAACTATCTATATGTATATTTATAAAATATATGATGTGTATATATTTATATGACTAGAAATTAGTCTAACTAAAATTTTATGCTACTAAGTAATCTTGAAGTTTAACTATTGGAATATGAAATAGACAGGAAGAAGACTGGAACATTAGGGACTGGAGATGATTTTTTGAGAAAGGTCATTGGAGAGGGAGAGATATTTGTGATAATGTTTGGTTTGTTAAAGGTTCATAAGCAAAGGCATCCTTCTGTTAATGCTCCTGCAACTGATTCTTGGTGTCCATTATCTGCCAAAAACAGTGAAATCTGGCATGCTTTCTTTGAACTTGCCAGGGATTCTGTTTGAAGGGGATTATTTGAGTTTGACAACTGGGAGCAGCCCTGCCTCTCTACAGGAGGGTAGAGGGGCTGTTTATTTGGCCAGCTGAGAGGAATGTGCACAGAAGCAGACCTGCTGGTGTCACTGGATCCCAAGGCCCTCAGTAGGATACAGAATAGCAGCTGTTTGCTACAGTGAACAGATCATAGGATTTTCATTTAATAAATTGGTTCTCCACTTTTATTAATATTTCTAATGGAGCTAGGCCTCATCGTGTCCTGTATGACTCTTTGCCTACATTGTAGGGGTAGTCAAACTGGTATTTTGAGTCTGAGGAAAGCCTTGGGAACATCTCACAAATATTAGCAGGCCCAGGTTATTTAGGGGCAAAAGGAAAAGGAGGAAGGCACCCAGAGTAACTGCTCTGAAACCAGAGAATTGTAATATATGCTGTAGTTTTTCCAAGCCCTCCTTGTTATTGTTGTTACTATTAAATAGGATTCTAGAATCTAAGGCTACATGTCCCAAAAGGTTATGAATTGCAGTTGAAATGGGAAATTGCATTAGAAATGTATTGCTTTGTACTTAGAAGAAATACACTGTCAAAAATTCCATTCATGTGTTCTTTTTAAAAAAAAAACTTTTTGTTGTTGTTATTGAAGAATAAAGGCATCTAGAAGAGTGCAAAAAAAATTCACTGCTAAAGGAATTCTCACAAAGTGAATAACTCCTGTAACCACCATCCTGGTTAAGATATATAACATTGTCCCTGCCCTGAAAACCTTTATTTCATGCTCTTTCAGTTATAACTCTTGCCATCTTCCCTGGAAGTCTAGTTTCTTAACTTCTGACAGGAAATGTTAGTTATGCTTCATTTTGAACTTTATATATAAACTTTAATAAGTGTGTGCATTCTTTTGTACTTGGCTTCTTTTTTAATGTTATGTTTGTGGGATTCCATATTGTTGCAAGTAGCTCTGGTTTGTTCCTCTGTTTTGTTGAACAGGAATCCATTGTAGGGCTATTACTGTGATTTGTTTCTTCTGTTATATTGCTGATGAATATTGCTGATGAACTGCTCTACATACCAAAACATGCAACGCATGATATGTCATTGATACTGACTTTTGTCAGTATAATGAATGAGTCAGTTCTCTCTTTGTGGTTTCTCGGATTAACAATGAAATTTAGTGCCTCTTCATTTGTTTATTGGCCACTTGGCTATCCTTTTTTAATTTCCTGTTCAAATATCTTGCATTTTTTTCTATAGATTGGCTGTCTTTCTCTTAATGATTCCTGGAAGATCTGTATATTCTTTGCTATATATGTTAAAAGTATCTTCTCTGAGCCTATGGCTTTCAACTCTTCTTTCAGTGAACAGCAATTTATATTAAGTCTAACTTATTTTAAATTTATATATATATATATATGTGAGTATTTCTATGTATCTTTGATGTATGTGTGTAATTTTTACGTATTTTGCCTCTATGACATTTCTCTTCAACTCTAAGGAAATAAAATTATCCTCATGTATTATTTCCTAAATTTATTTTGTCTTTAATGTTATGACATGAAATTCTTCTGGAAATGATTGTTTTATAATGTGAGGTAGGGCTCAAAATTCATTTATTATGAAGACCTTTCTTTCTCCATTAATCTGCTGCACAGTTTTGTCATAAATATCTTTATATGCATGGGTCTTTTATTGGCGTCTATTATGTTCCATTGGTCAATTTCCTATCCATGAACCAATGTCTATTTTAGTTAACATAGTATTAAAAGAACTCTTGCTCCCTGATAAGGTCCTCCCACATCACTATTCTTCTTTAGGAATATTTTAGCTGTTCTTAGATCATTGCATTTCCATGTAAATTGTAAAGTAAACTTGTAAACTTCCACAATACAAATATTGATGTTTTGTGGGATTGCATTAAATTCATAAAACAACTTGTGGTCTCTGGGTGGCTCAGTTGATTGAGCATCCAACTTTTAATTTTGGCTCAAGTCATGATCTCAGGTTATGGAATCAAGCCCCACATTGAGCTCCATGCTCAGAATGGAGTCTTTTGAGTCTCTCCCTCTGATCCTCACTCAAATAAGTAAATAAGTCTTGATTGATTGATTGATTGATTGATTGATTAAGCAACTTGGGGAAAGTTGACATCTTTACAATATTGAATTTCCTAGTTCATAAGCATGGTGTAACCCTTCCATTTATTTAAGTATATAATTTCACTTTAAGTATCTCATACTTTATGTATAGTGGTCATATACATTTTTATGGGATTTATAATTAGCATTTAAAATTGTTTCCCATAGTTTCTTTATCATTTAATTTCTTATTTATTAGAAATAGAATTGATTTTTGTATATTTATATTAGATCCAACAGTCTTGCTAAATTTATGTATTGATATTTTATCTTTGTATATACAAAATTACATCATATTCTTTTGTATAACTTTCTGATATTTTTCTACTTCCTTAGCATCATTAATTTCCAACCTTTTATTCTTTTCTAACAAGCTCACTTAAGATACAAGATTTTCTCTAAGAATGATTTTAGCTGCATCTGACAACTTATCATATAATTTTTTTGTTATCTATTTTTTGTTTTTTATTATCAAAGTATAATTAGCCTACAGTGTTATATTAGTTCCAGGTTTACAATATAATAATTCAACATTCCTATACATTGCTCAGTGCTCATCACAGTGAGTGTACTCTTAGTCTTCTCTATTTCACCTCTCTTATTTTTCCTCTGGTAACTACTGGTTTGTTCTCTATATTTATGGGTCTTTCTTTGGTTTGTCTTTTTTGTTGCTGTTGTTTCTTCATTTGTTTTGTTTCTTAACTTCCTTATACAGGGAAAGCATCCTGAAGTTCTGTGTGACTACAGCTTCAACACATGGACTGAGGGTATACATCTGTTCTGACTGCTAACATGATCCAACCATAATAAGCCCACAGTGGCTCCAGATAGACCCCTTAATGACACAGGAACCAAACCCTTACCAATGTGCACACAACAGACAAAATGGGCTGTTGCAGTCTACTGCATTGAAGACAAAAGGGGCTCAGTACACAACTGTACATGCAGCCCACATTGGAGATACCTTTGTAAAGCCTGGTTCTGGTAAACAGGGACATTATGCTACAAGGCACCACGGGACCTCTACGTTCAATGTTCCTGGATTTCTTAATACATAGAGAAAAAAAAAAACACAGGGAGTTACATAAAATGAGGAGACAGACTAATACTTCCCCAATGAAAGAACAGGACAAAGCCACAGCAAAAGAACAGCATAAAACAGAGACAAACAAGATGCCTAATAAATAATTCAAATAGTCAAAAAAGTACTCACTGGACTTGAGAAAAAAGTAGATCTCAATGATACCTTCAACAAAAAGATATAAAATATAAAAGAGAACCAGTCAGGCATCTCAACAACTGAAATTTAAACACACACAAAACACACACACACACAGACATGCACACACATGCACACACTAGAGGGAATCAAAGCAGATTAGAAGATGAAGAAGAATGGATTAGGAAACTGGAAGATGGGATATGGAAAGCAACCAAGCAGAACAACAAAAAGAAAAAAGGTAATAAAAATGAGAATAGGTTAAGGGAACTCAGTGATATCATCAAGCGTAATAGCATTTGCATTTCAGGGATCCCAGAAGGAGAAGAGAGAGAGAGAAGGGAACAGAAAGCTTATTTGAAGAAATAATAGCTGAAAACTTCCCTTATCTTAAGAAGGAAACGGACATCCAGGTCCAGGAGGTATAATAATCAAAACAGTATGATACTGATATACTGTACTTTCATTATCTTGTTTGAGCATGTCAGTGGATCATTTCAATGTTGCCAACATTAGAAATTTGTAGCTGGCTGTTTGCCTACCCTGTGTTACCTGCTTTGCATCTTTTCTTTCCTCTTTGACTAGTGTAAACATACTGTCATACTGATATCTGTCCCCAACTGGGTCCTCATACCTCCCCAGAACCGTTTTTATCCTCAGATTTTCTCCATGTTCGGTGACTCACAGCCACTGATCCAAAATGTTTCAACATTCCTAGGACCTCCAACTTTTTCTCCATCTCTTTTTCCTAAGCTTAAGACCCATGTTTTACTGAGAATATTAAAGTTCTCTGGCCTACGATCTCTCAAAACCCTCTGCTCCAAATGAAAATGTCTGGGGCACTCATCTTGATTTCTGCTATAAATATATTCTGTATTCTTCCTCATTCTTCCCTCCTCTGCTTCATATTGAGAGGAAGCACAGTCTTCTTTTTTCAAAGCCAGCATGTCATCTATTCCTTCATGACATGTTCTTTCACACTCCTCTAACTTTGATTTTCTCTCCCCTTGCATAAAGGAGCACTACTTAGATTATTTCTCTGACCTATAGTATCATAGATTTTCTCTTTTAAACTACATCTCTTTAGGTGATCTGGACAGTCCGGTGCAAGTTCAAACCAATCAGAACCAAAATAAAAGATCATTGCTTTTTTATGGTTCATGAACCATAACAATGCAAAGGGTATTGCTGCATTCTAGTACAATTCTTATAGTTGATGAGTGAAGTGAAGCCACCATAGAGCACATTGCTAAAGACAAACAAAAAAACTAGTTATAGTACAAGTCTTAGTTGCCCCTTTATTTTCTGTTTTCAAGATTTAAGTATATATTTATATGCAATATTTTTCTTTCCAAACAATAAGGTAAATGATGTATGTTTAAGAAGGGCTATGAATTTTTTTCTTACAACTCCATTTTAGGATGGTCTGTAAATATTATGAAATTGAAATCTCTGCACATGTTAGGAAATCCTACAGTAAAGGAGGATGTAAATAATAAAAGCTGTTTACTTTTCCCTCAAGAATACAGCATATGCTCATTTTTAATAGAGTGTTTATATCCATAATCATGTCTTACTTTGGCTAATATTATAATTATTTTCTATTCCTTCCACACACTGTGTATAATTATAGGGAATAATATGCTTGGTATCAGTGAAAAAAGGTTGGAATTAAGCATTTACATTATAAACAATCAGCTCATAGATAACAGAGAATTAAGAATTTCAGTGATGTTCTCCACATTCTCTGAAGCTTCACTTACCCTCACACCTTTCAGATATTATTTTATAGTGACCATATATCCTTTTTACGTATATATACTTTGTCAGACATTATTATGGTAACATGTCAGAAATACCCAACAACTTTCTATTTTAATCCTTTTCATTCTTCACTAGCAAAAAAATCCCTTAGGAAGTCTGATTCTTGTTCTTGAATCTAAAATTTCAGGCTTCATTTGTGTCCTCCTAGAATTGAAATCCATTTTAACATATAGTTTCCAAAGTGAAATCCATTTAAACCATGTAGAAAGTTTTATTTTATGTTCACATTAAATTTTACATTATGATAAGATGGGGGAGGGAGGATTAAGGGCATTGAGTTGGATGTTCTCCAAAGTCCCTTTCAGCTCAAATATACTCTGATTCTGAGGGGGGAAAAAAAAGTAAAAGCATTGCCAACACTGATAGTCCCTAGAAGAGTAGACTACTTTTAACTCATTGGAAGAATAACCTTTTGGGATGCCTGGGTGGCTCAGTGGTTGAGTGTCTGCCTTCAGCTCAGGGCGTGATCCCGCAGTCCCAGAATGGAGTCCCGCATCAGGCTCCCCGCACAGAGCTTGCTTCTCCCTCTGCCAATGTCTCTGCCTCTCTCTCTCTGTGTCTCTCATGAATAAATAAAAACTTAAAAAAAAAGGAAGAATAATCTTTTGAATGCATTTAACTTGTTCATTGACATACTGAGAAAAAAATCTTTATACATTAGAGTACATGATACTGTTTTCTGTAATCAGATTATTATCCATAATGCTAATTTCATTTGTATAACCCTTTAAGGCTTATCAAGAGCTTCTCATGAATGTCTAATTATTATAAACACTGCATAACCCCATGAAGAAAGAGAAAAAATTAGGATAAGGATATACTAGCATGAAAGCACAATCTACCTAAGATCACTAAGTTAGTAAACAGTGGAGTCAATGCACACAGACTATCTGCAAAAGGTCAATATTGTGGTCAGTGGAAACACCATCCTGAGATAGATGATAGATAGATAGATAGATAGATAGATAGATAGATAGATAGATAGTAGATAGATAATAAAGTAAGCTCCACACTCAGTGTGGAACCCAACACAGGGCTTGAACTCACAACCTTGATATCAAGACCTGAGCTGAGATCAAGAGTGCAAGTTTAAGTTACCTAGATAACCCCATATATATTTTTTTTATTTCCAACATACATACTGGAAAACTTTTTCTTAAAAACAGATGATATGATAAACATGATTTAATAGATACATTTGCATAGACATATAAATAATAATGAAGAAAATTCAACAGTGCACAGCTCTACCTCAAACATAGGTATCTTGGCAATGGTGGTAAAGAAGATTGGGGGCCCTTGAATGTTTTATAAGCATAAACTTTATTCGGCCTAGAATCCCAGAAGTATTACCACCCAGTAAGAAAGTAAAAGGGTCTTTGGGAGCTTCATTTTTTTGTTTCCTTGGGATCTTTAAACCCCCATCTTCTTAAGAAGTAAAAATTTTCATTGGCATAAATTTCCCATAATGTACATTTATTTTCTTAAAAGATTGATTGATTGATTGATTGATTGATGAGATCTGGTGAGGGAGGAGCAGAGAGAGAGGGACAAGCAGACTCTTCACTGAGTGCAAGCCTGAGGCAAGGCTCAATCCCATGACCCTGAGACCATGATCTGAGCTACAATCAATAGACAACCAAGTGACTGAACCACGAGGTGCCACCCCCACATAAAGAACATTTAATCAACACTGAGAAGGAACTGGGGAATGAACATTGAAAATGATCATACTAACAATCCCTTAAAGATAATGTCTGTGCTGTGGAGGTTGCTGCTGAATTTGAACTCCCAGGTCAATCATAACTGTTTCAAAATGTGTTTATGGCCCCTTTGCTTCATTTAAGGATGGCGTTCGAGATCATCTTTGTACTCTTATGATGAGGCACATTATATTTCCGATCATCCATAAATTTATTAACACATTTTCATCTTCCCCCACATATATGTTACTGCTTGAATAGTTAACTCTTAGAGTCAAAACAGTGGTAGACTCGACAGATAATTTTATCCTCTGTTAAAATTTTATTCTCTGCAGATTGCTCTGATTATTGAGGTCTACAGATTTAGAGAACAACTAATGTGTAGTCAGCATTTTTAACATTTAGTCTTTCTTTGTGATAGACCAGTACTACCCTAGTACATTTTATCAGACATTTTGAATCAGACTGTTCACCAGAACACAAAACATATGGCACAGGGAAAAACCCAACATAGTAAACAATTTGTGGAATATTCACTGAATAATACTCATGAGCACTCACTGAGAATGTATAGAGTGTCACACTAATTTTTATGATGTACATTCATGTATGAGTTTGTATTTATATAGGTATACATATATATATATATATACACACATCAGTCAGATATTTTATTTTATTTTAAGGTTTTCTTTATTTGTGACACAGAGAGCACAGTGTGAGAGGGAAGGAGAAGCAGCTACCTGCTGAGAAGGGAGCCCAATGACAGGCTGGATTCCAGGACCCTGGGATCATGACCTGAGCCAAAAGCAGATGTTTAGCTGACTGAGCCCCTGTCTGAGGCATTTAGCACATGTACTGAGTGTTCAATGTGATCTAATAGCTTTATTATTGTTGTTGCTCTTTGACTTTGAATTTAAAAGGAAAAAGTAAAAGACAAAATCTGCTTTCTTCCTTATAATATTATTACCAAATTGACTCTTAACTATATGGAGAATATTGATTTTTTAAATAAGGAAATTATCAAAAGGTCCTTTCTGATCTCATGTCCTTTTTAAAAATTGTCTAGCTAGTCAGTTAAATTTGGGTTTCAATCCATAAAGAGTGATTACACCATGAATATATTAGAATTACTTTCTAAACCTAATCTACCTAGACTACTAATCAACATTTTCAGTAGCTTCCAATTTTCACTCACAACACAATCCAAGTTAATTTTGTATATCTATCTTCTCTTCTCCATGTCCACGATAGCCACAATATTCTAAATACATCATCTGTCTAAACCCATTGACTCAACCAGGTGGATTAGTTGTGTGGAATAGACATTATTACCACCACTACCACCACCATCATCATCACTATTATCATCATCGTCATTATCATAGACTGAATGTTTGTGTCCTCTCTGGTTTATATATTAAAATCCTAACCCCCAATGTGCTGGTATTAGAAGGTGGAGCTTTGGGGAGGTAAAAAGTCCTGAAGGTAGAGCCTTCATAAAAGAGACTCCAGAGCACTTTCTAGCTCTCTGTTATTTGAGAAGGAAGAAGACAGCCATCTATGAACTAAGAAGTAGGTGCTCACTAGACACCAAATCTCCTGGTTCCTTTGTCTCCTTCCCAGTCTCCAAAATTGTGAGAAATAAATGTTTGTTGTGTAAGCCACACTGTCCATGGGTCTATGGTATTCTGTCATAGCAGCCTAAACTGACTAAAACCATCAACTATCATCACCGTTGTCATCATCATCATCATCATCATCATCCAACTAGCATTTTTTTCTGAACTTACAATATGACCAGCACAAGAGTTAGAATTTTATAAGGATTGCCTCTTCATGGGCCTAGTCCTCTAACATTTTTAAGTGAAAGAACCAGAATTTGACTCTAAGCCTTCTGTGACCAGATTTCATGATCTGACCCACTGTGTTATACTTATATTAAATATTATGAAATTGCTGATACTCAAATATTTTGCAAAATGTCCAACCTATTGCATGAGGCTATTCTTTGGGAAACAAAAATCTACATATCTGAGTTTTACAAATGCACATATAATATAGTTTATTATTCTATAGGAAATATTTTTAATTTTTTCCAGCTTTATTGATGTTTGATTGTCAGATAAAAATTATATATACTTAGAGTCTACTAAGTGATGATATGCTATATTTTCAAGTGACTATAATCAAGTCAATTAACATATTGGTATCTGACAGAATTACCGTGTGTGTGTGTGTGTGTGTGTGTGTGTGTGTGTGTGTGTGTAATAAGAATATTTAAGATCTTCTCTCTTGGCAAATAAGAAGTATTTGTTAGTACTATATTTTTTTTTCCTATTGGAAAATGCCATGCACTATGTAAAATTACCTCAAAGGACATTTAGCTCATTACATGAGTAAGTTAGCCAGGCATTTTCAGTTAATAAAATTATTTGCTACAAACAGTGTGGAGATGGCAGGCATACTGAGCCAGCTGGCTAAAATGTCCCTATTCTTTTTCAATATTACTTCATTCAGCCTAATAAAATTATTTTTTATTGCCATGAAAGAAACATATTCCTCCAGTGGCATAAAATTACTAATGCAGTTCCAAAAGAAGTATAAAGTTACCCACTGGGAGCCAGTGACTCCTTTATAGTTTCATGCTATGTGTTCAATATACCTCCATGAGCAGTGGGTTAGGACACCCAAGGCATGGGTTCCAATCTTAGATGCAGTCTGCCAGTAAGAAGATAAACCAATTATTTAGCCTTACCAGATTTCAGTGTTCATGTTGAGAAACTGAGATAGTTGCATTTAATTTCCATGCCCAGATGGTAAATATGATACTTATTTTAGATTCATTATGATGTTGTTTTGTGGCAGTAGAACAATGAGATTGAGAATATGTAATTTTGACACATATAATATATATAATTTTAATATATCAAAAAAGATCTGTTACCTTTGAGTGGTAAAACTTGCCCCCTCAAAATTTTGTTTAAATAAATTTGTAGAAAACAACTGGTTACTCCTACAAATGGGTAAAATAAAGACCGGCAACTGCTTGCCCTTCACTTACATTTAAAAGCTTTGTAATTGTCATATCCTCTAGAAACCATCAAATTCCTTTCTTAAATGACTATGTCACAAACTAAACATTAATTTATATTCTACACCTGCAAAAAAGCTCTTTAAATGATTTGGACATATGAATTTCAAATGTTCTACCTCTATTTTTATGTATTTCCTAGAATTACCATTGATTTCTGAATTTCTATGTAAAGAAATGAAAAAAAAATACTTCTAAATTTTGATGGCAGAATGTAACACCAAATGACACCAAGGTTGGATTTTACATTTAGCTGCATTTGCATTTAGATCAATGTGTTTGGAGATATGCAATATTCTGCATACTTTCACCTGAATAAACATGCTGTACTGCATAATGAAACATTTCAGGCAATGTATGTTGGCCAAACTGAAAGCATCCCTTTTAATAAAATGGACCCCATTTTAAATAAATCCTCTTTATGCTTAAAGACAAACAAAGCTACAAAACTATTATGCCTCATAAATTCATACTATTGTTATAATAATTTTTATTTATTACTTATTTGTATTTGTTAAATATTGAAGATCTATAAAGAATGACCTTGACAGCTAAGAGACTGTATAAAAGCATGAAAAAATTCCCTATCTAGGAACCAGAAGGCTATATCTCCTCTGTTGGGAAAAATTAAAGTAGTGCCCCTACACAAATGATGTTTAATTGATATAATTTTTTCTTAGTATTTTTAAATGGTAAGCATTCTATCCTTGGTATGTAGGGACAGTGAACACACTGATTGTCTTTGAGTGTTGGGACACTGTGTTGTAAAATCTAAAAAGGGAAAAAAGTCTGTGGTTCAAGCCCAGGATCTTACCATTTTCCATTAACTATATTACTTAGCATTTCTGGGCATCACTGCTTTCATTTCTAAAATGAAACAACTATACTAACATACTTTCAGTGTTATGACCCTCTGGTTTGTTTCATTGATCCATCGAACCTGCTTTACCTCAGGAGATAAATTAAAGGGAGGAGGTTTTCAAATGTGGTATGTCATTTATGCTTTCCTCCTTTGTCAGAATAGTAGTTTTTTGTAGCTCTTGGAGATGAGGAAACCAAGACTTAGTGAAGTACCGAATTGTACCAGTGCCATTGGTTGCTAAGTAATGGAGGTAAGGGACAGCCATTTCTTCTGCTTCCTGCTCAGTGTGACTGCCTTCCCATTGCAAAGCCTCATGGCATGTCTTGCTACCTTTGACATCAAAATGGGAAGTGATACAGAAACCATTCATTTCAAGGTGGCTTCATAGAGTTATTTCTAATCCCCAAGATATTGGGAAATAGGCTGTCTCCAATCTCAAAGTCCTAGGGTCTTTGAGTTTCATTTAAGTGGAGGCAATATTAACGATTTTATTGAAACAAAACCAAGCTCATGGTTTCCAGACTGCCTGTGGCTGATTTCTCACCACAACTAAAACGTTGCTTGCATAGTTGCAGAAGAGATTTCAGTGTCCTGCAAAATCTAAAATATTTGCTATGTAATCCATTAAAGAAAAAGTTTTATGATTCCTATTACAGAGTATTATCACCTATTTGGTTAGTTTCAGTCCCCCCTAAAAATTATCAGTAAAATGAATAAGGAGACAAGAAAAATGGAATGTGCATTAATGCTCTATTCAAATTACTTGGAGTGTGATTTGAGTTGTTTTTTTGTTTGTTTGTTTGTTTGTTTTTCAGAAATATCCTCAGTTAAGTCTCCAAATGGACATAGTGTTTATTCAGTCCTCAATAACAGCCACCAATATTTCTTAAAAGAAATTTCATGTTATAATCACCACATCTCCTTCTTTGCCATGTTTAAATTACATATTATTGGATATTTTTCCTTGTAGGACAGCAAAAGACTGATATTTTAGTTAAGTAATTAGCTACAACTTAACATAAACTACATCTTCCTATAACTTCTAATTATAGCAACCAGCCTTTCTGTGTGCTTGAGGGCTGAAGTGTGCATTCAAGGAATTAGAGAGACATCATCAAGTGACTTTTGCTTTCCTTTTAAATCTGAACAATATAGATAATAGAGTTTGTGGCATTTTTACATAAAAATAAAGCATGAGTGCTATGTTAAGATAATTATATCTTTGTTCATATTTTTCAGCTCAGACTTTATCCTTTCTTTAGCACACAACAAACAAAACTGGATTAGTTTCCAGACTAGGCAGAACTAAGGCCGCTAAGGAGTGTCTGGATAAACAGATCTCAGCAGAGTGTATGGCAGTGTCTGATTGATGGAAGCCTAATCATTTCCTTTATGCAGGTCAAATATTCACCAACCTGAAACATCTGCATATCTCAAGCATTTTGCAGTTTTTACAGCTTTCTGATCATCTACTTTTTTTTTTCTTTAACATAAAATGTTTCCAGGACCTAACAGCTGGTACTTGCTGGCTGAAGGAGTGAACAGGAAGACAATGTGTTCATAGGATTATGGAACAGGCTGAGAGGGAGAATTTATGCAGAGTTTTATAAGCTTAGTCAGGCAGAAAATAGATTGGGGTGCACAGAGGAAATAATGTGTCATTCAAAGCTCAGCTTACACATAGCTTCCACAGCATAGGAGCAACCACAGGCGATCCTTGCTCCTGCCACTTCAACTGTGACCATAAAGTCGGGTGAAACCACAGAAACAGGCTGCACTCAGGTCTTTCTCTCCAATGGCTTTTTTATTGTTTGCAGATCAAAGGCAATCAGATCACCACCCTCCATTCACCCCCACCCCAACACACTTACAACTTAAAAATTTGCAGTAGTGGTCACTAGTCCAGCAACATGATAACTAAGAAGTGGTAAAGCAAAATGGATTATTTTGAAGGAAGATGAAGAGCATCCTCCAACCAAGATGGCTGGCCCCTGCAGCCTTTTTTAAAAAGCTCTGATTGCTAGGAAGCCCCTTGGGTGCTCATAACTTCACCTTCCTTTAATGAGCTCCCATATGTCACTTGTGATTCATCTAAGTACCCCAGAATCCCCTGGGTAGTGGAGTGTGTTTTGTGTTCCTAATTTGGACATGACAGAACATGTCTAGTTCTTTGGCTGAAAATGGCAACCATGTTTCTTTGACATTGTTTTTCTGAATGGTCTGGCTGACTTTCTATCATCAAGAGCTTACACTTGATTCATTTTTTTCTTGTTTCTGTTGATTATCTTGATTCTATTTTATTTTCATTTTTTATGAAAGTCTTTGATTCTGTTTTATAAGCAAAATTATTGTCCTAGTACTTCTCAGCGAATGGTCTGACTAGTGTTATCTAGACTAATGCTTATTAATAAGCTAATATGACAATACACTCAAAGTAAATATTTCATTGGTATTCTCCAGGCACGAGGGATCTGTCATTCCTTCTAAAAGGTGATTAGCTTCTAGCAAAACTAATAGGAAAAAGCAGAAGAGAAAAAGCTAGGAGAAAATATTTTAACAAGTAATTACTGTGATTCTCCTTCTGTGGAAAATGACTTAAGTTCCTGAGATGGTCGGTATATAATGACTGATAGCTCCTGACCAATTCCAAGTTAAGATCTACTTCTCTAAAGTGTACCATTTATTAAACACTGTCATGATTATTTAGACATTTTTGTGTGTGTGTGTGTGCATAGTCTTGCCTCAGAAGAGACAGAAGTGCCTAAACTAGTTACTATTCACAAAGTGAGAGACCAAACACACCTACAGTCCAGGTACTGTTAGGAGACAGTGGAAAATCACATGGCACCCTGTTTGCTATAAAAGTGTGCTCAACAGAACAGAGTCAAGCATTGTGTTTAGATATTTGTTGTGGATGAACATGGGCCACTTGTAGGGGTCATTGACATCTATCCTTAGCAACCATGTGTTCAGTTTCCAAACAAACAAAGCCTAGAGGGAAGATAAATTAATAAATCTTTTGGTGACATGCATATTTTCAGATGGTATTTAGCCTTAGCAACAATTTCCTGTCATTTCTTAGCAACTACACTCTAAATTTTATTTCCTGCCTCGAACCGTAAAAACAGACTGGATGCTCATGTTGTCACATCAAAAGCAACTTCTTAATCTTCATTGTTGTGCATTTGCAGTGACTTAGATTACACAGTTATACCACTAGCACATCAGGCTTCTAAAGGAGAATATTTGCTCTTATTTAAATTAAATATCAGCTATGTATTCAAAGTATATCCCTAAAGTTTGTTTTTCTACTTGCTCATTTTCCTTTTGGCTTTTGAGGCATTGGGATTCAGACCAATTTTCTTTAAACAGGGGGATGGCACGTTCCACCTGAGAGCTTAGTTGAAAGTGTTACCACTTATTGGCATTTTTACCTTAGTAGAAATGAAGGAGAGAAATGGAGAAGGTTATGGAGACCTTGAGGTCGCTCTGGTAATGAAATCCAAGAGAAATAATGAACTTTTACAATGACATCTACCTGCCGGTGAATGGCACAGACTATCAAATATGCTTCTGGAATTATTTAATGCAGGTTGATGTAAGTAACATCGAGTATTAAAAATAAGCTACTCTTAATATAGGGCAAGTTGCTAATCAAAGATGAGAGAAAGTAATTAAGTTTCTCAACACAGGGAGCTGCCAGAGTTTTCCGATCCCAGGATTCTGAGGCATGTGAGTTTTCTATAGCTTAGTGGCTTGCCACAGAAACTCACTCTAGATTGATTAAGCAGAGAATCAATTTGTTGTAAAGTTATGGAACTCATAGGATCACCAAGTGGGCTAGAGAACCAGACTCAGAAATATGCAGGAGCAAATGAATTTGTGTAAGAGGCAAGATCCGCTTCAAATTCCAAGTACCATTCTGAACCTGTTTGGACACTGCTATCCTACCCCTCCAGACTGATGCTCAGCTCACATCCACTGCTGCTGCTGCTCCAAACTGAATACTGTCAGAGCACTGAATATTACTGTCACTTATTCTCAACTAAAAGTCCAGGTCATTGGCTGCATCAAGCTCATTTTCCTGTGCCTTAGTAACAAAGGAGGCTGGAAAACCAGGTGTTTGGCATTTTCAACTTCTCTGGAAAATGAGTAGTAGAAAATGGCTTCCACCTTCCGCCATAAGGCAATTGAGATTCATGATTCCCTAAAAGAAGGAAGGAGGTCCAGATGCTGAGTGGGCTAAAAGAATTGTTAAGTGCCTAGAGTATTCTCTAGAGGCAAAGCAAGTCTTTGGTGATTCTAACTTCTCATCCAGCACCTGCTGTTTTGACCGCCGAGCACATCTTTCCTCCTTGCTCTAGTTCCCTCACTTCCGATTCCTTTGGGAACCGCATTTCTCATACTCCAAGTGTCCTACTAGCCTGCTGCCTTCTGGTGCATGACTCCAGTTAGAGTTGACCCCTCAGTCACAGTGGACTGTCCATGGATATTCGTTTGATCTTACCAGAACCCATCCACATTTTCCCCTAGGATTTTCCTCATTAAAATTAGCAGAGAGGAATTATCTTTCCTCTTTAGTTATGAGGCATAAGGATGAAGCCTTGAGGTACCTGAAGCTCTGATCCTCGCGGCACAGAGACAATTAGCTGAGAGACCAAAATCAGCTGTAGAGGCAAGAGCAAGGCAAGAGATGTGGAGAGAGATCCTAATGATGTTTGAGCCTCTGAGTCTACGCACCCCTAGCTTGTACATGCAATGTAGTCATGTGAGCTAGTAAACTCCTCTTTTCATGCTCAAGCCAGGAGAAATTAGATTTCTGTCACACCAATAGGCTGCTGAGAAATATATTGTCCCTTTTCTGCCAAGACTAAGGAGCTCTAGAATATCTTCATGCATTTTTGAGACTTCTTGTGCAAACAATTATAAAGGAAATATAGACTTATATTTTTCTATTGGGAGCCAATACAGTTGAGATTAACTCTTACAGTAGGAGTTTAATTTGGATTCAAGAGTCCTGATTGTTCCTCCCCTCTGCTACAAATGTCTTGTGGCCTTGAGCTCATCACTTGATGCTTCTAGGATTTATGTACTGCGTGTATAATGGGAGAATTGGGTGGCCTCAGAGTGCCTTCCAGGACTAACTTTCTGTGACTATAATTTTCTGAGTACCTTCTGATTGTCAGTGCATTTACTCATCTGAGTTCATGGCTCCTTGTGATTTAGCTCTGTTCCCCTATATTAAAAAATGAGGGAAAGAACTTAGAAAATGAATTGATTATGGATAAGAAGGTTTTTTAAATATTGCCATATATATTCCCACATATGATACCTTTGTTAAAAGTCTTATAACAGTGAGATGCATCAGCAAATATTTTTATGAAAGACCTACCATATGCGTAGCAGTGCATGAAGTCTTATAGAGATGCACTTTGCCACCTAAGAGTCCTCAATCTAGATAAGAAGACAGTACGTACACTCAGGTAGAACTTTTACAAATCAAAATCAAGGCAGCGCACAGCCATTGTGTGAGAGGGTAGGACCCGGTCTATTTCTAAAGGCTGGTTTCCTTTAGCACTAAAAAAATAATAATAATAACTGAAAGCTTTTTCAGAGGTTCTGAACTCCTGAAGAATGGGTCTCAGCAAGCAACATTAACTGCAAGTTTGCAGTCTATTTTATGTCAAAATTTCTTTGAATTTGGCTTGAAGGGAACATTTAATTCTTTTCAGTGTTTTATTTTAAACAGATATTATGACTGTGATTATGCTTATGTTATAGATAACCTTCCATTCTGTTCAGCTTTTAGAAATTCAAAAATATGTTCTTGCTGCAATGAATTCAAAATACAACATTTAAATCGCTTCAAGTACAAAACCAGTTTTGAAAAAAAAGTTTTTTTCAGGAACTGTTATTTATGAACATCAGGCTGTGGTGGCACCAATCTCTTTATGCAAGAGCATGGCTGAATATGTAAAGTAGTTGGCTAAGATTCTATACTCCAGTATAAATGTTCAGGATTTGTTTTAAAATTTTACACCTTTAAAATCTCTAGGATTTTCTAACTTAATCCATGCTTGTTAAAGAACAACAATACACCTCAGTGGGAGGAAGAGACCAAGGCATATGGCGTTGCTTTCTTAAGCCTGGCATCAGAAGACACTGCCAGGCAGTATAGGTCATGTGAAGACACCATAGAGTAAAGTATTCAAGTCCAAGCACCTGGTTTCAGGTCCTGGCTTTGCCAGCAAATTAATGTGGCCTCACTCTTTCTAAGCCTCCAAGTCCACATCTGTGAAAATACACACTTGAGTTTTATATCTCTTGCATTAGACTGGTGAAGATTGAATGGCATCGCATAGAAAAACAGCTGTGAGCCCAGTACAGACTAGAAACTTAATACACATTTGTCTTTTCTTCCAATCTTTGAATTTTAGCTTCCTCATCTGTAAAAGTAGGAATTGAAAAAAAATGTTGCCAGAAAGAAAAGATGCACTGTTAAGTCCCAGAGTTAGCTAGAAAGGAGGACTTGACCTCCTCACAAACCCAAGTAAAAGCTCACTGGGTGTGGGCATCAGGGCAGTCTATGGGTTTTGAGCAGATATATGGAAATACCCTATCCAGAGGGCCAAGCCTAACAGATAAAAAGAATTTTCAACAGATGTATTTATCCCTGTTCTGTGAGTCCCCAATCTCCCAGTACAAAGGATGCACAGGAGCAAACAAACAAACAAACATCCAACCAAAAGGTTGTTTGGTTAGCATGAAGTCAAGGCAAGTTGGCCGAATTATCAGTGGTCAGTAGACATTTTCAGGAAAGGGCCAGATAGTAAATATTTTCGGCTTTGTGGATCATGCAGTTTCAGGCACAACTGTGATCACTCAGCTTTGCCGTTGTATCAGAAAAACAGCCACAGACGATATATAAGCTGATGGCCATGGCTGGGTTCCAAAAAACTTTATTTTCAAAAGCAGGCTGGCAACTGGATTCCCACAGACCTTAGTTTATAGACTCCTAGATTACATGGAGACAGTTATCCAGATAAGTACTCCGGGTGCACCTGCCCTCCCTGCAGAATTAGAGCTGCAGAATGGATTTGATATCTGGATTGGGAGGTCGTGAAGCCGACTCTGTAAGTGGGGTAAGGTTTCGTTCACTACCAACGTTTGTTTCCCAGAATCCTGTGTTTCTATTGCTAAGTAACACTCCTTCCGATTGACACATTTTCTTCAGATAGGTAAATAACTTCAGTTATGTTCCAGGCTAGATTTTAGCTGGGAGGACATTCTGCCTATTTAAGGTATTCCTTTGTGTGCCTTTCATATATATAGTTCATTGTATACAATTTGTATAAATATGCCTAAATTCTTCATGTTTGCTTTATAGTTTTACTCTCAAAAAGCAATCTTACCTTAGTTTCTTATTTTCTACCTTAATATTTTGGGAGAGGGAGAAGTTTCTTTCCATTAACTCCTTGTACTATTTACAAGTAATACTCATGAAAATATTATAACAAAACTCCTAAAAGTATATGGCACTCAGCAGAGATTCAAAAACACTTCTTGGGGGTGCCTGGATGGCTTAGTTGATTGTCTGCCTTCAGCTCTGATCATGGTCTCGGGAGCCTGGGATCGAGCCCCTTGACCCATTCCCTGCTCGGTGGGAAGTCTGCTTCTTCCTCTGTTCCTGCCCCCCTCCCGCCCCCCACTCTTCCCATCATTGTGCTCACTTTCACTCTCTCTTTCTCTCCTGTATGCACTCCCTTTCTTTCTTTCAAATACATAAATAAAAATAAAATATTTAAAAACAAAATCACTTTTTCACAGGGAAAAATTTTTTAAATAAAAATAAAAATAATAGCTATCATATACATGGAACAAACATTGAATTAGTCCGACTAAAAGAGTTGTAATAGTTTCGTTCACATTTAGCTTTATGGTGCTCCTATTGTTTTTTTTTTAAGATTTCATTTATTTATTAATACACAGAGAGAGAGAGAGAGAGAGAGAGAGAGGCAGAGAGAGAAGCAGGTTCCATGCAGGGAGCCCGACGTGGGACTCAATCCCAGGTCTCCAGGATCACAGCCCAGGCTGTAGGCAGCGCCAAACCGCTGTGCCACCAGGGCTGCCTATTTGGGAGTGCTTAAAAGGAGAGTGGAAGGGAATTTGCTGAAGGAAATAAAAGGAATACAGCTGGGTATTGGAGGAGTGATGGACCAGGAAGCCTAGAGCAAACTGTTCTCCGGTGAGTCCCCAGCTGGCCATTTCCTCTCTTGTCCCATAACCTGCCTTCACATGTATAGAGCCTTGTCACCTTCTTTGCATGTTCCTAGCAATGCTCTTTTTTGAGCTCCTATTCACTCTACATCCTGTGGCTATTTGGAAATATCATGTGTCCTCTAGGATTTTGTATCCAGACATGACATAGGAAGAGGGGATAAAAGAAGGAAAAAGAAAAAAAAAAAAGTATTTAGCATTTGCTATGGTTTTCCATCTTTTGATACATTATATTAGCTTGAATCCTCTACCTAACACTCTGAAGTTATTTACATTTTATAGATGATAAAACTGAGGCTCAGAAAATTTAACAGATTTTTCCAAGGTTACGTAGATTAAACCAGCTGCACCACCACACACACCTGCTCCTGAAGTGCTTGGCTTGAGCTGTCACCAGACATCAATTCTGGATCTCACTGTGTCCCTAAGGTGCCCTGAAATCGAACCTCCTAAGAAATTGGCCCTGGTAAAAAGGAAGTTTGTTCCACTCCTCCTCAGTTTTAAATGCTCAATCCTCCAAACATCTTTGGATTTCTCTGTGGCCAGTTTTGTTAGTAAGCTTCAGTCTACCACCTGACAACTCTTTTAAAGAAGGGAAAGACAAAAGCAATCGTCCAAGGATATTTTTATCTTAAGCCCTTAATTATAGAATGAAATTGATATTGCCTGCTAAAGAAATCTCAGAATTCAGTTGGGAGCAGGGAACCCTCTTCTGAGCCCTGAAGTTATAACGTGTAAGTGTGTTACATCCTTGAGTAAACTAGCCCTGCCATCTAGCATATTTATAAAGCTTAGTACTTCTGAGAAGTCCTCCCTGGAGAAGTTAATCATAATGGTTGGGTCATTAAGGTCAAATTTACTAACACAGGCTGTTGTCTATATACATTTTTTTTCATTCTACTGTAGTTCTTCTTCATACTCTTTATAGGATAAAATGACATCTAAACATGCAAGCTGGAGGAGTTTTGACAACCAGGTAAT
Organism: Canis lupus baileyi; assembly: GCF_048164855.1. NCBI lineage: Eukaryota > Metazoa > Chordata > Mammalia > Carnivora > Canidae > Canis > Canis lupus. Next base: position 31,069,799 of record NC_132847.1, on the reverse strand, counting down.
CTTCCTGGGCTTCAGCTTACATCCGCAAAATGAAGTATTTGACTAAATAGTTTTGAAGATCCTTACTGGTGAACATTCTGGGTTCATTTTATCCTGAGATACACTTTGTTGCACTCTCTAGTTTAGACTTGGCCTAGATTTAATGCCCAATACAAAGCACAGGATGAATTACTTCCTGATATTAATGTTTATTAAAAGGACTTACTGTTGTGTAGATGAAATTTTATTTTTAACCCAGTACACAGTCTTACAGATTACCTTGTAGGAGCAGACGTCTTTATGCATTTGTGTTCAAATCAATTTAACTTTCATTTTTAAGGACAATTGGAAGCATCCCAGTTCTCTAAAGTATGAGAAAATACCTAATGGCTAAACTTGTTGACCTAGGCTATGTTCTATGCTTTATTCTTCTCAAACCTTGGGCAGGCCCAACCAAGAGGCATGGGATTCTATCAACAGAATGGGATATTTATGGGACAGGAGGGTGGGAAAAAGGTAGGAAATGTAGACTAACAGGAGAGGAGTAAGTGAAAATATTTAAAAACAGAATTTTCATTCAGTATACACTCTGCTGGGCCTATGGATAAAGCAAACAAACAAACAAACAAAAAACCAAAAAAGACATTTTAGGATTTTCACTTCGGGTCTTTGTCTAAGCTCTACCCATCCACATGCCCACCCCCAGGAGAATTCCTCATAACTCACACTCAGTTTCCTCTATTATTAATGTTTGAATGGTACATTTAATGATCTCACAACTAGTGAACTACTGTTGATATATTACTATTAACTGAAATTAATACTTTATCCAGATTTCCTCAGTTTTTATCTATTTTTTCTATCCCAGAATATCATCCAGGATTCCATATTACATTTAAAAATCATGTCTCTTTAGTTCTTCTTGGCTATAAATTAACCACATTTATTTTTAACAATTAATTTCCTTTTATCTCAATACCTTCACTTATTTTATTTGGGTAAGCTGACTTAAATCCTTCCTCTATTCATCAGAGCCTAATTGTTTAAAAGTGTCTCTGTAAATCCTCACTTTCCATGCTGACTGCCAAGCATTTTTTTTTAATTTCTGGAAAACGTGCAGGTAATGAGGGCAACCCTACCCAGAGACCAATAAGCATTTATGATTAGTGAATCAAGGTTTTCTTTGGATGGCAAAAGGGAAATCATCTTTCTTAGTGAGTAAATGACTTGAAACTCTTAAATTATATTCAGTTGAGGAATAATCTAGCTAAATTTTAAAAGAGGTAGACAATTAAGGAGGGCATACGATGGGATAAACACTGGGTGTTATACTATATGTTGGCAAATTGAATTCAAATAAAATGAAAAATAAAATAACAAATAAATAAAATGAAATAAAATAAAGTAAAATAAAAATATTTGTTGAATATTTATAATTATACAAAGAAATAGTTAAGAACATTAACATTTAAATTACCTTCATTAGTCTTCATCTTGCCTCCTTAGGAAGGGTGAGAATCGTTCATATCTTCTCAATGTTTCTCATTTAATCTGTTCAACAGTCACTAACCTAGCTCTGAAATTGGACTTGTATCTAATTCAGATAGAAGGACCAGGAACTCCAGGGTTGTCTATTCCGAATTCAATAATAAAAACCCTGGCAGCTTCTAAATGAAAAGTCCTAGGAAATGCAGATTATTTTCTAATACAGAGCACAGCAGAGTCAGGTTGATAAGAATTGTTGCAGGCCATTCTTTACGTCCATAGTCATCAAATACCATTTAGACTGGGACACATGATGCTCTGCTTAACAAGCTGGAGAAACATAATTAAAAAACACAAAACTTTTATCCCAATCCAGAAATCCTTTTCAAAAAGGTAACAAAAAGAAAACACACTTATTATTGAACAGTATTAAACCAGAATGTGATATGCATCACAACCAATCCACTAAGATTGCAAAGACAGAAAGAAATCTTAACCTTTGATGTAGCCAACCAAATACATCCCATTTAGCATATCCCATTACATATATATTTCCAAGATTTAAAAAAAAAAAAAAAAAAAAAAAAAAAAACTTGTCCTCAAGAGGACTTGATAGCACCCTTGGTCATACATCATTATATTTTACCTTTACCTTGGTAACGGAGGTAACTATCTATGTTAGCTAATTAACTTTATCCAAAAGGGGCTGTAGGTGAAGAAAAAAAAGACCCTTCATATCTTTATGACAAGGAGATTGAAAATTTGGAGCAAAAGTCTTCCCAAATCTTGGCCCCTACCTTCCCACAGAAACTGGGCAATGGAGACACTACCTTCCATTATACTTACATTTCTGAAAGATGGCTGGTCCTTGAGAAAGACATTCCTGGGTCACAATGTTAATGAAAGACTTATTTGGTTCCTAAAAAGATACATTTCAAAGAGACAGAGAAAGAACTTCTATTGACAAGTTTCTAAGGTATATATTTTGATAAAAAGAGAGGAGAGGGAAATCTCTTAGTTTCAACAGGAAAAATTAAGCCTCATTTATTTTTATTCCTATTTGTCCTTATGCAAAGCAAAGATTTATCTTCTCATTTATGAAAAAGTATCTAATAAGCATCTGGATACGTGCCAGACTCTACACTAGGTACTATGAATATTAGTATTGGTGAGACGCAAAAAAAAAAAAAAAAAATCTAGGACTCCAGGATCTCACCATCTAAGGAATGAGATCCATGGGCTCAATGCCACATCAGTTCTGTTATAGGTCCTCAGAAGTCTCTCTTGCTAGGAGGAGAGACCTCTGCATAACTCTGGCTAAGACTTCATGCTCCAGGCACTGATTCAGAAAGAAGGCACCGTGCGAATATTCCTGTGTTGCACTTATTCTTTGCTGCACCACACCCTGCACACACTAGGATATTCTTTTCCTATTGATTATCCCAACAGGCCTGTACAGTATTATTTCTATGCCCATTTTACAGATGAATCTTGATCTTTGGATAATTTACCTCTGGACAAGTAAATCAGAGACCGATATAGATATAGGTTTATCTGACTCCCAAGTCTGACAATACTGCACCCACTGTTAATGAGCTTAGGTCAGGAAAAAAAGGCTAGTCTCCCATTAGCTGAGGTTTATAGCTTCTGGAACTGGGCACAATACAGCAACTAAGACCACCCAGAGTAAGAACAATCCCTCACATCTGCAATGTTCTTAACAGTATCAAGTCACCTCTGTACATGGTTTCATTCGATCCTTACAACAATATTGGGAAACTGTAAGGCATATTTTTAAAAGCCAATTTAGGTGTTAAAAACCTGAGATTCAGAAAGGTCAGATAACTTGCCCAACATCAACCAGCTAGTGAAGGACAAGCTGGGACTCCTCTCTAGATCTCCCAACTACTAGTTATCTGTGGCTTGAAATTGGAAAAATATCAAATTGGCGACTCACCCTATATATGGATTTCTAGCAGAGCTATAGAGGCTCCAGGATTCACCTGGAGCCTGATGTCTATCCTAAGAGCTGAGCTTGATTTAGTATGAGCCCTGTCAATTCTGCCTACATCAAGTAATCCTCACTCAAGCATTCCCTTATGTTTTCCTTCATGTGACTTGTAAATAAAATTCTTTTTGCTTGATAGTCCCTGTGGCTAAAATGTTTGAGTTTTTTCAAATTTATTTTTACTGGGCTTTCTAGAGAATGTTGTACACTACTTACCCCAAATTGGGCCCTGCTCTGCAGTTTTTACTCAGGTAAAACTAATGGCATTTCCCCAGAGTGAGGAATGTGTAATCAATCCTATTGTTTGATTTCAATGGCTTATTACCGGGTGGGAGAATTGTTATAGCAGAGGCAATTTAGAAAATCAGGTACAATTGACTTCAGTCAATTAGCATGCTGCAGTCTCAACAGCAAAAAGTCATGGCGTTTTATGCCAGAGATAGTATCAGTCATTAAATGAGACCACCTGGGCAACGAATCCCCAGAGACCACAGACTGTGTGTGTGTGTGTGTGTGTGTGTGTGTGTGTGTGTGTACATGTACTGTGTGCATGCCCACATGTGTTTAAACAGGAATGCATTCTGAATTGTTTTCAATCAAAGAAGGAAAAAGTGATCTTCTAAGTGGTTATCTCTAGTATTTTCTCAAAGATAATCAAACAGAACCATCCCTTTACAGATTCTGATGTGGCAGCCTTGGATGTGATATTTGGACTTACTGTGGGTGTGAGTTCTTCTGAAAAAGTTGAAATGATGCCTCTCTCTAAGAAGTATGGGAATGCTCAGGAAAACTCCCTGAGCTGAAAAGCAGAAATCTGGGTTCTCATCCAAACCTAACCATTAACTTTTCTAAAGTCTTGGGGTGAGTTAGCTAGTTCTTAGGCCCCTGTTTCCTGGTCTTCATGAAGAATTCGGATCAGATGTCTTCCAACAAAAAAAATTTGGCGTTTCCAATCCTTTCCCTTCCTTGGGAAAGGCTTTGTGTGAAAACACTGATTTGATTACAGCACAACTGTCTAGCATGTCTACGGACCATACCCACTGAGCCAACAGAGAGAGGCAGATCGAGGAGAGAGTACAGCTGCCCATCCTAGCATACAAGTGCATCTCCATTAGGAACGAATAAGTACATGCACAAGCACTACAGCTGGTGGGTGATTAGAATCCATCTTAACAATGAAAGATAATGCAGCCTTCATTTCAATAATGTGAGGTGAATCTATTGGTCTGAGAAGTCCCTTACACAAAGGTCCCTCTCACGCACTTGATGGAGAGGGTAAAGGAAGGCAGGGTGGAAGATAAGCTGTTGACATTTGTTATGAATCAGCTAGGTTTACAGACTTTATCTTAATCCCCTCACAGCAACACAGAGGAGTAATTAAAGCACACGTCATTTGCAGGAAACTGAAATTGGGAAGGTTAAGAAACTTAGCAAGTTAAACAAAAACAACAAAACATGCTAAAAAGCAGAGCTAGGATGCAACCCTTGGCCTAACACACAAGCTCTTTCCAATAGCACATTATATATGCAGAAAAGGCCACCTCCTTTCAACTGCATCTATTTATTTTACAGTACACATTTCCCACCCCTATTTAGGCACATCTTTTCAGAGCATCACCCAGAGGTAGGGAGCATGGCCTAGCTCCTGGGGGCATGCACGAGGTCTCCATTTGTCTCCCTCATAATCATCTCGACTTCATGACTGCTCATTTTGTCCATTGCAGCTTATTCAACCCAAGGCCCCATTGTGTTTGTAGAATGTTCTTTTTATTGTTGGGAAAGAAATATCTTTAATAGTTCAAAGGCAGGCTGATGTCGATGCTGGTAGCTGCGTCAGCACGGAGACAGCAACGACTGCATCATGAAAAGCAATTGCATTTTTGAGGAGCAGCAGCTTTTTGCAATCCTCGTCTCAAAAAGATCACTTTCAGAATGTGGCATTGGGTGGAAATGGATGCAGTCATCATTTTCAGGGGTTTTTGTTGGGCTGTGGCAGCTGGGAACTCTTTTCTCATCTTCTACAACCCACAGACCCTCACACAAAACAGGAGGTAAAAATGCCATTGTCCTTAAAATAAATCTCGGCAGTGCAGCTACATATTGTAAGGAAATTTTTGTGGAAAAAAAAGTTTTTTGTAAAGGAAAAATGATCACAAGACTTCAAGTAAAAACTAACTTGATGTGGAAAGTAGGTGTTTTTCCTTAGTAAATAAAAGAGAATAAAAATTTTTGCATATAACGGATAGGCACTGTTCCTTCCCATTAGTGGCATGGCCCATTTTCACCCTTCCAGTTCTGTCCTCCTGGTTTTGCTCAAATGCCAGCTTCTCAGAAGCCTTCTCACTTTGCTTTGGGTGAGACTTTTTCTCCCACAACTTCTAATCTGTTTTGTACCTGAGTGCTTCTTTCCTTGGGCGTTTTCTTTCCTATTTGTACTCTGATTATGTACGCACAAATATTGTCTCCCCCTACTCAGTCTGTAATCTCTTTCAGGAAGGAATTCACACTTTCATTGATTTATATACTCATTAAACAAATGTGGTCTGAACAGTCAGGTGCCAAGAACCATCTAGGCTTTAAGAATACAGATATTGATAAGGTAAGAATAACCTTCCCTTTTCCCAAGGATCTTCCATTCAAATGTGGTAAAGAGACATATAAACATGTAGGTAAATTGTAATCAGGGGTATGCAGGATGCATATTGAATTCATTTTATCAACTTCTAAATATGTTAGTTCCTGTTGAATGAATAAGTGAATGCAGACTCCACTCTTAAACAACGGTAAAGGCTCTAAGGAGAAACAAAGGATATGAACTGGTGGAGAAATGAAAAACCAACGACATATGTGTTCTGGGGAGCACTGTGACTTCTCAGCACTCCAAATTAAGTCTTCCTGTGAGCCTAAGCCCTGAATCTTTCTTTATTGGCTCTGTTTCCTCTATGTATGAAAAACTTTAAGCAGCAAAGGCAATACTAAGGAGGTAGCCAGGTGGGATACAAAGACACAGCTTTGGAGTCAAAAGAAATAGTATATACAAAAAAGATAATATTAGGCAGTCTGTGGCAAGTGGCAATTGAGGATGCAGGTACTAAATGCATAATCTGACATTATTCAGAGAAACTTCATGGGATAGGCATACTTACCAGACAATGAGAAAAGGTCAAATGCTTATGGAAAAAAAGCCCAGGCATGGGCCATGTTATCCAAAGGCAGAAAGACAGACCATAGTACATCTGGAGTTTCTTATTTTCACGGTTGAGGATTCCTGCCTGGTAATATTCCTGCCAGATAATATTTTGATGCTAAATAGTAAAATGCCATATACATTGTTTTATACATCTCTTACAACATTTTCTCCTGTTGGCTGGTTCTACCTCTTCAATATTGTTTAATTCCTTAGGCTACATGATCCCATACCATCTTTGTTTTCTTACTATTTCCATAACTGATCAATTTGTCTTTGTAGAATGCCCTCCTCCAACCTCCAAATGTCAGTGTTCTCCACAGTTCAGTTCTTGTCTTTGCATTTGAACTATCAAAAAAATGTCATCACCTGAAATCACACCGTCACCCTTGAATTCAACGTTCAGTTTTGTTAAGATGGTCATCTAATTTTTATCATCAAATTCCACTTTCATTTTACCAGAGTATTAAGTACATTTATTCCTCAATGCACATTCTTTTATCAGACTTAGTGATCCACCTGTTTTTCATATTCTTCATTTTACCCAGACAGTAATCATCATCAGAACTCCACGGCTACTGTATATTCCAGGGCTTAAAAACTTCTCTCCACAAAACAGGTTCCCCCATCAAATTCCTCACTTCTACTGATTGTATCATCATTTTCCCTGTCTTCCTGGTTTACAGTATCAGGCATATTTGATTTCTCCCTCTTTCTATCTTCATGCCTAGTCACTGGAGTTGATTATTCTGAAAGTCTGCTTTTATGTCTCTGGCACTAGGAACAATCTAAAAAAAAATTTTTTTTGAGCAAAAGTAATCAGACACAAAAAAGTATTTATTGCCACACCATCTTCTCCCTCATTGTCACCTGCTCCACTCAGCCCTGTCTCCTCATATGTAGGCCTTTGTGTAGTTATCATCTTCTGTACCTCTAATCTCTGGCCTCTTCTAACCCATCAGCACTTTTTAGCCTGATTACTTTTCTTAAAAATACATATTTAATAAGCCCAGCCTTGTTGCAATTAGTCACTTGATGCTGTCCAGTAGAAATACAAATCAAGTCACAAATGTGAGCTATGTGTATAATGTAAATTTTCTAGTAGCCACATGATAAAATGTAAAAACAAACAGGTGAATATGATTGTTATATTTAACCCAATATACCTCAAACGTGATCACTTGAAATGTAATGATTGATAATGATGAGATTTTTTTTTCATACTGAGTCTTTGAGATCACACATCTAATTAAGACTAACCACAGCTGAGGTCATCTAAACTATATGTGGCTAGTGGCTACCATATTAGACAATGCAGCTCTGCGGTATACCTTGAGCATATACATTCCTGGCTTATGCTCTCACTCTTATATCCCTCCTTTTTTCAACATAATGAGATCCTGATAATATCTCAAGGCTCTCCCAGCTTAAGTTCTAACTCTCCTGGGTAGATTTCCCTAACCACCACAAGACTATGATCTCATCTCATGAGATGTAATAGCTATACCACACAGCTGGCATCCCCTATGTCTGCCTTTTGTAATTAATGCATGAGAACTGCATCATGGCCAGATTGTCAGTATCCCGAAGGCTGATACTTCTCTCTGTCCTTCAAAACACTTAGCAGAGTGCTTTCATTGAGAAAACACAGTAAATATTTGTCGAAGGAGTGATGATAGTAAAGTGTTACAGTAATTTTAGTATATAAATAGACTTTATTAATCACCAGTCTCATATTATTTACAAAGTGGCTGTGATACCACATTATACTATCACTGATTTCATTTTAAGGTTGACTTTATAGGTTTCAGGGAAGATTTATTTTCCCAAACTATAACATTTATTCTTGTTTTAGGATAAATGAAATATCAGAAATAGGATAACAGACAGTAAATGGAAAGCGAAGTAAAACTAGTATAATTTTCTCTCTGTGATTTATTTGTATATGGAGTGATAAGAATATTGATAGTTGAAAAATAGTGAGCATATCAGTATTATTGAAGACATAATTTAGTAAGCTCCAACAAATATTGTCTGATTATCTTATCAGTATGGAGGAATTCTTGGAAACAAATTTAGAAGATTTAATAGAAGAATGTGTTGGAGAAAGTGATTTGATAAGGGATCTCCACATCAATTTGTATAGGGAGGTTTTGTACAATTACTCCGTGGACAGGTTTAAAGGCTGTAGCAAATGCTTTATCAGGGAATAGTAGATCCAATGGTGGGCTATATGTTTACATATAAAAGGGGCACTTGATGAAATTTCACACAAAGAATTGCTGATTAAAGTAATGAATCCTGGTATAGAGGGCAAAGAAGCTGAATGTGGGTACTATTTTCTTTATCCTGTGGGGGATTTGCTTATATTACTTTCATATCATGTAAGATAGAAACTGCCAGTAGGCCAAATGGTGATTAGTTTGAAGAACATAACTCATTAACATATTACAAAGTCTAGGGTAAGTTGACAAAGCAAATCTTACATAAAGTGTAAAATAAGTGAAATCTGTACTTAGAAGGCACTCAAACTTTACTATTGCCAAGTACTCTATTCTCCCTTCAGGCCTATTAATACCCAATTATTGCCCACACCACCTCCATTTCATGTGATAGGACTTTTCAGATGTACTCTGATTTTGCTGAAAGCCCTTGCAACTTAAAGATTTCAAGATACAAATACATGGTACAATGACTGGCATTAGGGAAACTAATCTGGTTGAAAGCCCCACATCAACTCTTAAAATCATGCTATAACCTTCCTTCATATAAAACTGATGCTAAAGTCCAAAACTCATAATATTTACAAAAATGGTTTAGAAAAAAATGCTTCCTAAACTCAATCAATATTTTAAAACAACTAAACGACTATAAACAAAATTACAATATTTGTGCCATGCATATGCATCTATAACGATTTGCTGTTTAGGTAACAGCTATTGTCAAATGGATAAAACCTAAACTGCAAAGGCCTGAGTTGTATATATATTTATTCTTCTTATAACTAAGGTTGGGTTTTTTTGTTTATTTAAATTCAATTAATTAACACATAGTGTATTATTAGTGATCCAAGGGGTTATCATTTATTTAAATGCAGGCAAAAAAAAGTGCCATGCAGGGAGTAGGGAAAAATAAATAATATTCTGGTTGACAGTTACATTTGTGAATCCGCCTGGAATAGCGGAGAGTGTGGGTAGTAAATGGGTTGAACACGATTCATAATGTATGCCAGCAGTTATGTAGCAAAGCTTAGGTACAACCTGAAATAGTGATGGGAAGAACAAACACAGCAGGTGCCAAAGCCAAGGATAAAGAGTGGATTATCCAGTCAAGGGGACAAGCCATACATGGGAAAAAGAAATGGATGCTCAAGCAAAACGAGGATCAAACCAGCAAAAAAGTAGTTCAAGAGAGAAGTATTGGAGAGGGACAATCCTTCCAAGAATGTCAATGGAAGATTTTTATTTTTTGTTTGTTCATTTTGTTTTGTTTTTTGGCAGATAAAACTAAAATATATGAGTAGTAAAAGAGACTGGCTTAAAGAAAAAGGGTATGGGACATGGGATAAGTAGAAAGTGGGAAAGCTATAAAGATGTCTGTTAATTATAGCTATTATTAAAATAAAGCAGTTGAGAATTTCAGAAATCCAATCCCTAAGTAAATCTATTGAGTCTTGTAAATGCTTCTTCAGCACTAAAATCAATGCAGGAAACTGGCACAAGCCTTAAGAAAAGAAATACAAACACAAATCAAGAGTAATAATTAACTTTGAGTTTAAGAGGTGAAAAACCATTTACTACAGGCAGCAACAAATTGTAGAGAAAATAAAACTGAACAGAGTCTGAATAGGAAACTAGACTCAGGAGCTGGTATGCAGTATAATATGTAGGCCAAAAACAAAAATAAAAGCAAAAGACACTGTTTTCTAAACTATTGAATTAATTATGAATTTGACCTTTATCGATTCCTTTTCTTTTTCCTTCTTCTCCTCCTCCTTCATCATCATCATCATCATCATCATCATCATAGCCCCCTCTTACCTCACCATGGCCAACTGCTTGTCATGACTACAAAGCCTTATATAACCTATGATCTGGCCTCCACCTCCTCTCCCATCCCTGTAATACCAGGCTTTTCCTGGCTCACTATACTGTAACCATACTGGGCATATTTGTGTTCTTTAAACACTAACGTTTGTTCCTATGTTAGAATCTTTGCACATATATGTCTTTTCTAGAGGTCCTCACTCCTTTCTCTTTCCATGGCTGGTCCCTCTGTTATTCATGTCTCAGCTCAAATTATCACCTTTCAACAAGATTTTCCTAACTACCCTATTCAGCATCACCCAATATTTGCTATACAGTATTTTGTTTTATTTTCTTCATGACATTTAATTCTATTTAAAATCATCAATTTATCTGCTTATCTGTCCATCTATCTATCTATAGTTTTTGTTTGTTACCTATGTTACCTATTAGCATATAATCTGTAGCAGAACAGAAACCTTGACTTTTTCTTTCCCAAGCTATAATTCCTAGTGTATAGAATTCATGGTAGATGCTCAAAAGTATGTGTTAAATAAATCAATGAATGATTTAAGTATTAAGTGAAGAAATCCACTGTATTTTTGAAACTCAGAACAGCCATGAAAGATAAGTATCATTTCCTTTTTTATATCTATTTTACTGAAAAGGAGACTGACTACTCTGTGAGCTCAGTTGATTTATGGAGATCACGTGGCAAGTAAATATGTCCACAAGACTATTGTTTTGCCCCCTACAATATCTTCCTTACCTACCCCCAGAATATTGTGAGGGTCACATAAGAGTGTGAACAGATTTTAGAACACTTTAGTAATGTGAGATATTTTATTTCAGCTCTTACAGATATGACATACTTATTTGCTAATTACTGATGAACATCACTTGTTTATAATCTGGCAGCTAGCTACATGAATTCCTGATTTTCTTGTTTTTATCATGGAATAATAATGCCTCAGTCAGAGTCTAGGGAAGTATCCCTAGAATACACATCTGAATTCCCTTGAGATTACATTGAAGATTAGCTGTTGACCTCAAAGGAGTCGCCTTTGTAATGATGTCAACAAAAACCTCAAAAAAGTCACATTCTATGTAATGAATCAAAACTAGGACAAAGCATTAGGCACCCTGTGTAAACCGAAGAAAACTACACAAAGATGATGCTGCAGATTGGTTTTTGTCTTAACCTTCACTACACCAAGAAGTCTTCCCACTTTGGGTAATATGTCAAGAAAAATTTAGTTTTAATTCATACTTTCAGAAGAAGAGAAAGTAAAACATAACCAACATAATAGCAAATAAAAATATATTATTGTAAACAGTCTAAAAATTTTTTATAAGGGACTAAACAGCAATAAAATAAATTCAACTTCAAATCAAATTTGAATAAAAATGGGATAATAAAAAATGAAGCATAGAACTGAGCTTACTGAAATTAATTAATCTACTTAAAATCACTTTTGCATCAGTAAATGAAGAAAGCTGTCTAACTTTCTCTTGGGTTTAGGAAGAATCTTGGCATATGTTAATCCTGGAAACATTGAAGTCTTCTTTAATGTTGATCTTCTTAATCAAATCTTTATGTTTTTAGTTAATACTTTAATATATCAGAAGTTAATTTTTTTAGAGATTTTATTTATGTATTCATGAGAGACAGAGAGAGAGAGAGAGAGAGAGAGAGGCAAAGACAAGGCAGAGGAAGAAGCAGTCTCCACGCAGGGAGCCCGACGTGGGACTCCATATGATGCGGGGTCTCCAGGATCACACCCTGAGCTGAAGGCAGTGCTAAACCGCTGAGCCACCCGGGCTGCCCCCCAGAAGTTAATTTAAGTGATTATACCAAAGACATATGCTCTAATAGATAACAATGAATTATAATCAGTATTATAGAAACTAATAAATATAAATAAAAAACATTAAAATTTTTTCAACTCACCTAACTAAAGAAATCTATCAAAACAATAAATGATGCAATTTTACTTATCAAACTGACAAAAACACGAAATTCAAATATAACAGTATCTATTAGCTTCAGTATAAAGAAGGAGGTATTCTCATATCTTGCTGGTAGGAGTGTTATATGTTATAACCTTTCTGGAGTGCAATTTGGTAATAGGTATTATAAAATATATAATTTGATATGCAAGCTTGACTGAGTCCAGCATTCATCCTTTTTTTTATATAAATTTATTTTTTATTGGGGTTCAATTTGCCAGCATATAGAATAACACCCAGTGCTCATCCCGTCAAGTGCCCACCTCAGTGCCCATCACCCAGTCACCCCCAGCCCCCGCCCACTTCCCCTTCCACCACCCCTTGTTCGTTTCCCAGAGTTAGGAGTCTTTCATGTTCTGTCTCCCTTTCTGATATCTCCCACTTATTTTTTCTCCTTTCCCCTTTATTCCCTTTCACTATTTTTTATATTCTCCAAGTGAATGAGACCATATAATGTTTGTCCTTCTCTGATCCAGCATTCATCCTAATGAAATAATCATGATTCATGCAAATATATAGTTTTGAGGGGGTTTATCTCAGGGCTGCTTATGCAAGAAATAAAACTAACAACAACCTTTTCGATGGGTCTATCAAATTATGTTTCATCTATAAAATTAAAATTTAAAATAGCTGTGCAGTACCTAAAAATGTTGTAGAAAAACAACTCATATTATTTTAAAATATTTGTGGAAAAGTAAGTAAAAAATAGGAGCAACAAAATGCAATTACTGAACTTATAAAATGTATGCTTGCACAAAAAAAAAAAAAAAAAAACAGATTAGTAGTTATATACCAAAAGTCCATAGCAGCTGTCTCTTGGTGATAGAATTATGAATGACTTTTGTTTTCTCTTTTTTCATCATTCTCAACAGTGAATATAGAATTATTTTTGTATATAGGAAAATATGTATTATCCTTATAAAATAAAATAAATCATTATAAAATTCTGGTTCATGACTTAATCTCGAACAAAAGTGAGATAATGAAAAAGTGGGCACTATCACAGAGAGTAAAGAAAAGAAGAAAAAATAAATTAGAAATATGACTAAGTATAAAGAGGGATGGGAGAGATGGGAGGACCATATTCCAGAAATATGTTTCATTCCAAGTAATACCGTGAGCAGGTAATAGACTTTTCATTTTTACTATGTAGGCCAAAAATTAACAGTCAGCAAAGTGTGTAAGTTTTTTTTAATGTGTGTTTCCTTAATTTACCCTTTTCATCAGTGTCTGAAGAGTTGGTGTTACTTCTTTCTAGGTTTTCTTAATGATTTGGAAAATTTTAAATAAAATTAAATATAGAACACAAATTAAATCCATTGAATATTTCTTGTAATATCAGGGGCCAAAATTAGCCATAAGGTCTCATTATTATTATTGTAGTGATGTTATTTCTACAGTCTATAATATTTTGCATGGTAGAAAGACATTTTTGTGTACTTTATTGCACTTATTCTCACCAAAATTCTTGAAAGTATTGTATTATTTTAATTTTGCAGCTGAAGAAACAAAAATCTAGCCAGTTTACATGACTCCCCATCATCTCAGCAATACACAAAACAAATGGAAACTAGCCAAACCAAATCTATGAATCGTTCTTATACTAAGGGTGACTTTGAAGAACACCTTTTCATGCCAACCATGAAACTCCTATGTTTTATTTTCCTTTTATAATAATAAACTATAATTCCAAATTATTCATTCTTTCTATGATTGATCTCTATGAGTATATAAGCCTGTTGATTATAGAACATCACAGTACAGAATTTGCAACTACTTTCTGCATTTTATCAGTTTTTTTCCACATTCCAAGCACGTTATAAAGAATGAATGCTCAAGTTCTGCAAATTATTTTTATTTTTTAAGAAATTTAGCAAAGCACTATTCTTCACTTCCAATTTGATTTAGAAAGTATATATATAACAAAACATATGCAAAGATTATTTAAAAGATGTACTTTAGATGAGATGATTATAAACATTTATGACATCCAAGAGCCTTTGAGGTTAATTTTAAGATTAAACTGGAAGAAGATTAGATTAATTTACTAAAATATTTTATTTTCATATCTATATTGTGGATTTTTAAATATAAAGTTAGAAAGTAGCCTCAACTTGCCATCAGGGAAATACATATCAAAACCACAATGAGATACCACCTCACACCAGTGAGAATGGGGCAAATTAACAAGGCAGGAAACCACAAATGTTGGAGAGGATGCGGAGAAAAGGGAACCCTCTTGCACTGTTGGTGGGAATGTGAACTGGTGCAGCCACTCTGGAAAACTGTGTGGAGGTTCCTCAAAGAGTTAAAAATAGATCTGCCCTATGACCCAGCAATTGCACTGCTGGGGATATACCCCAAAGATACAGATGCAATGAATCGTCAAGACACCTGCACCCCGATGTTTATAGCAGCAATGTCCACAATAGCCAAACTGTGGAAGGAGCCTCGGTGTCCATCGAAAGATGAATGGATAAAGAAGATGTGGTCTATGCATACAATGGAATATTCCTCAGCCATTAGAAAAGACAAATACACACCATTTCCTTCAACGTGGATGGAACTGGAGGGTATTATGCTGAGTGAAATAAGTCAATCGGAGAAGGACAAACATTATATGGTCTCATTCATTTGGGGAATATAAATAATAGTGAAAGGGAATAGAAGGGAAGGGAGAAGAAATGGGTAGGAAATATCAGAAAGGGAGACAGAACATAAAGACTCCTAACTCTGGGAAACGAACTAGGGGTGGTGGAAGGGGAGGAGGTTGGGGGTGACTTGGTGGCGGGCACTGAGGGGGGCACTTGATGGGATGAGCACTGGGTGTTATTCTGTATGTTGGCAAATTGAACACCAATAAAAATAAATTTATTATTAAAAAAGAAAGAAAGTAGCCTCAAAGGAGCATTCAATGAGAAACAATAAAACTTAGCCTCTGACTCATTGAGCTCCTTTTTGCTCTTGTTTTGGATATTTGGAGGAGAGAGGAAAGATGTTAGCATCAAGTAGATAAGCCACCTAATACCCTGACTCCGAGTTCCTTTATCTTTCCTATTCAATAGCATTTGCCTCCATTCCACGGCAGTCATTTACTCTCATTTATAGGCTGGATATATTCAAAATTATTTGTGTAACTCAAACTTTTCTTCTGAGTTCTAGAAACCTTCACCTTAACTTAAAATTGTCATTTGGTTATCTCACAGACATCTCACAAATAATATGTCTAAACTGGAACTCTTCTATTCTCCTCAAATTGAATATATTTCCAATCTTCACTATCTCAGGAAATGGCAGCACCATACATCTAGTTGCTAAAGCCATCATCCTTCATTCCTTACTCTGCCTCACCTTCACATCAGTAAGACTTTTCTTTGTACCTACTAAATCTATTGTCAGTCAATCCAGGGTTCCTTTCCCTCTACTACCAGTATGGTAGTCCAAACTTCCTTAAAGAATTTCATTTCCATTTCCAACCATTCTCTCCCCAGCCTATCATCAAATAAAGAGGTAAAAAAAAAAAAAAAAAAAAAAAAAAAAAAAAATTCACACACAACAGCCAAAAAATCTTTTAAAACAAAACTTGCAATAATAACAAGGTCCATTAATTTTTCCAATGAGCTAACTATACATTTCATGTCCTAAGTAAAAAATATATTTTACATGCTTCTATTTCTTTCTTTAGAGCTTTATTAAGGTACAGTTAACACATAATATACTGTACATGTTAAAGCGTACAATTTGATGAGTTTTGACAGATGTATATACCTGTAAAGCCATCACAGCAATCAAGATAACAAATATATCCACCAACTCCAAATGTTTATTTATGGCCCTTGTAATGCCTCCCTCCCATCTTCCTTACCTACATCTACAGATGATCACTGATCTTATATTACTCAAGATCCGTTGATATTTTCTAGAAATTGACAGAAACGAATTAATATTTCCACTTGCCTAAACTAGTCTTATGGAATCCAAATTGTTTTTTCCAATTTCACTCTTACAAAGTGAAAAAAAAAACAGTAACAAATAGGTTTACAGGTTTGATGAAAATCAGTGGAAAAATAGCAGCATGATCGTCCAATTTTGAGAATGGCTTAAAAACTTCTGAAACCCTATCAAACTTTGATAAACTGGTATCTTTTACAATCCTAATTTAAACTGCCTATATACTACTAATAAATGTCCACATTTTAATTAAAATTTGAATTAGCCTTTTCCTCAAACATAGATTTGTCTCTTTCTTTTTTCACATTATGATAATACTTTGGAAGATTCTGTATTCTAGAGACCCTGTGATGTTAGTTAAAGCAACTGAATGGGCTTTGCGTATGTTTGCCAAAAGCTAAATCTTAACAAAAGTTTACAGTGCATGGAATATTTCATTTTGTGAAAATTTTTCATAGACTTTTCCAACAGAAATTTGTTTTTTTTTTTTTTTTTTTTTTTATTTAATAATATTTGATACTTATTAATATCATTCATATAAAATTGTGATTACAAAGTATATTGAATTAATAATCTAAGGTTATCATTTATCTTTCCAGAATAATCATAGCATGTTTTGCTTCTTCTTTCTTTAAAAGAAATGTTTTCTATTGCTCTTTACAACAATGACTATGAAAGGAAATGCCAAAATATAACTAATTTCAGTTCTTTTTCAAATTTGACATTTTTTACTACCAACATAATATAAACATGCATCATTTAAATGAGCCATATTTTAATAGCATCATTTTCTCAACATTCTAACTGACACATTTCTTTTTGTTTAGGGAGACGTCTGGTAAACTGCTGTGGGATCTAAACAAGTAAGATTTAAAGCATGCTGAGTTTGTTTTGGGTTGGGGGGGTTGGCCTGACTTTCAATGTTTTTGTTTGTTTTATTACTTAATAGTATTTCTTTAATACTGCGGGTTGTAGCTTTTTAGAAAAGTGTTAACAATTTTATTGTGGAGTATGAGAAAAAAAAAAGTAAACTTTTAACAATTTGAGATTGTTTGGAGACTTAGAAAACCTACCTGAATTTTCTGTATAAGGTAGGCAGACATAAAGACATTGCAGATGGGGTAAAATTTCAAACCCAATGTAATGGAAATGTTTTTATGAGAGTGAATATGAATCCATATCGTGAATTTTTACAAAGTATTTTTTTTTTTTTACAAAATATATATTGCTATACTTGTCTTATTCTTGCCTCTTGCTTGTCAGTAGAATAAGTCAATGGATGGTTGATTTGATTTCCCAAACCACCTCACATAGAATCATGACTCAATGCCAGAGAGTTTGGGTAATGTAAGATCCACCCCAACATTGGAATGAGATGTGTTGGGATGATGAGAGAAGAGGTTTAACTTAATAATGTTAATAAAGGACTAGGAAGGAGAAGAGATGGAATGAGGATCAAAAGGAAAGCAAATGAGTAAGGAAAGCACATAATAAGAAGGAAGAAAGCAGATCACCATAGAAATAAAGATTTAAAAAAAGATTACATACATTACATACTTCATTTGTCTCTGGAAGAACAGAATTAGAGATAGAACAAATTAGGAAAAGAGAGCAGATATTGGAACAAGTAAGACTACAGAGCAGATATCAGAGAGACAGGATATGTCATAGGTTGTGTTTGAGAAAAAAGGGAAATAGAAAGGAGTAAATAGTAAAAGATGGGGGAAGAAAGTTTAATTTTTAATGTTTCCTACTTATTTGACAATTCAATTACTTGAAGCTAGACTTAAATAGTTTTAAAAAATATAAGCATTGAATATTTCAATCTATCTTATTGAAGAAAAAATCCTAGATATTGTATAATTATGCGATGTTTCCAAGAATCTCGCTTTATGCTCAATTTAAGCCATGCTTAAATGAAGAAAATGTTTCTTGACTTGTTTTAAGTTTTCTTATGAGTATTCTAAACTTGTTCTACTCTTAAAATCACATAACTTCTGAAAAAGGGAAGATCATACATTTGGAAAGGTGAAATAACTTATTAAAATGCATTTTTAATTTACAGAAAGTATATGTTAAGCAATTCAAATTTATAGTCAGAACAATTCAAATTACTCCTGCATTCAGGGACACAAAGCCCTAGATTTACCCTATAGTTATCCTGTAATTGCTATTTACAGGCAATGGAAAGGTTAACAGTGGTGCTGATCTCAATCATAATGTACAGATTTACCAAAGAAACTTGTAGAATCGACATTTTTTTGTCTCAATGCATAAATCATACAGATTCAACAAGATAATGTCCTTTGTATTGGCATAATGATTTAAATAAGTAAAAATTCCTTTTTTAGCACCCCTTGGGAAGTGTGCTTTTAGGTTTATGATTGTTACTGCTGTTGTTCATTGGTTTTTTAGTGGCTATAATGTGTTAATCATTGACCATCACAATATAAAGTCTCTTCCTAACAGTTGAAGTATCTTGG
This sequence comes from Canis lupus baileyi, assembly GCF_048164855.1. Classification (NCBI taxonomy): domain Eukaryota; kingdom Metazoa; phylum Chordata; class Mammalia; order Carnivora; family Canidae; genus Canis; species Canis lupus. The sequence goes on along the minus strand of NC_132847.1, from coordinate 31,050,671 downwards.
GAAAAAGATTTTGGTTATTTATGATCTGTTATGTATAAAGTTATCACTAACGGTCTACCATCCATTATTTTTCATAACTATAGAGCAAAGTTCAATGACGGCACAGTAAAAAAGTTCCCATTGATTCTGACTCTAAAATACTGGGCAAAATCCCAACATCACCATGATGGTCCATTTAATCATTCTGGGCCTCAGTGTTTTCATGTTCAAATGAGGATAATACTACCTACTCACAGGATTACTATGGCATTTGAACAGGTCAGCAATGTGAAAGCATTTGGAATTTGGTCAACATTAGTGGTTGAGGCATGGGTTTGTGCACCCCAGAAATTCCTAGCCAAAAGCCCATAAGCCACACAAATGACTTTACAAGGTCGTAATTCAACTTTATCATTGCAAAAGTTATTTGGGGGGTAAATCAACCTATCATTTAAAAAGCTATAGTCATCATCTTCATGGCTCTACATCTGGAGTACAGGAAAAGTCTTTCAGTCTCATAAAAATCTCCACCTGCTGTCTGGTGCTGTACATTCCTCTCCTGGAATAAAACTAGGACCTCTCTTCTATTTTCGTGGCACTAGGCTAGGTGGTTTTATGTACGTCTCCTCAGATAATCCTCAAGTCAATCATAAAGAGAATATCTGATTGCCCCCCTTCACAGATGATTCTCAGAAAAGCTGACTAATGTGACTGAGTTCACCTAGATTAAAAAGGAACAGAGTTGCAATTGGGATCCAGACTCTTTTCACAGAGCATGTACACTGGGAAATACCCCTGCCTTTCTTAGTGAAATATAGTCTTTTCAATACAGATATTTGTGGAAGTATTATAGCAATGATTTTATCCAAATTGGTATAGCTAAAATGTTTCAGGAAAAGAGGAAGAAGAGGGAAAGTGATTGCTAGTTCCCAAGGAGGGGGAGTACTGCTGGAAGGGTAAGTGGTTAGTCTCACCGACTCAGTTCTGTGCCTTGAACAAGTTCTGTGGGAAGGCATTAGTGAGAATTAAAAGCAAACAAACACAAAATCTTCAATTCTTTCCTACTTGGCTATTTGACAGCAAATTCCTCAAGTCTTCCCGCATGTGCCTTTAAAATCCAATTCATCAATATTCTTATGATAGTTTAACAGAGAGAAGTCCAGTCCTATATTTCTTTCTATTTATTGACATTCTCTCCTTAACAAAAACCAAAGACCCTCTTCTTTGTATACCCCTGCTTTTCTGCCAATGGTATGAAATTTGTGGTTCATTTGAGTTGGTCTAAGTATACTTACTGAAGTCAGAGAAGAGGATAATTATTATATACAAATGCATCCTGAATAGTTCCTTTGAGACACCAGCCTCTTGAACCTCTTTAGGGGAAAAAAGCTGTTAGAAAAAATAAAAGTGAGGCTCTTACATGATGGTTAATAGTTTAAAAAATATATTTGTTTCTCATTAACTTCACAAAAATAAACCTGTTTTAGCTTTTTTAAGATAAGTTGTCCTAAAAGGTTATACTATTGAGCAAAATCAAGAAATAATTCTCTATTTCTTCATACACAGGTATACTCACATGCACAGACATACTAACAGACACAATTACATGTACACAGAGACTATAACAGGATCATTCCCTACTTTCTTTTTTTATTATTTTTTTATTTTATCTTTTTCATTCCCTCCTTTCAATGAAATATCCCATATTGTCTGTTTTTTTTAGAATACATTGAAAAAGTAATTTTGGAGAAAAGTTGAAATGATTGAGTCTTAAATGTATTATACCACTTTTAAAACTTTAATAATCCAAGCCTATCTAAAAACTATGTTTGAAGTAATCACTGTTGTGCCTTGTAAACAAGAGGCTGACTGTGTTTAGAAATGCTTGCATTGTACTGATATCACAATACAGATTTTTCTTTCCTCAGATTGTCTCCAGTGTAAACACACTGCTTGATAAAGATGACAGGAAAGCTAACTTGATTGCTAGGCAGCTGTATTGTTATTACCATAGATAAACACACTTATTTCCTCTTTGGAGTATTCCTAGTAAGGAATTTCTGGACGAGTATAATGTTTTCTTTTGAGTTGATTATAATCTTATTTATTTTAGGTAATCACATAGGTATCCTTTATACTTTTGTAAGACTGAATTTAAAGCAGAGAAAAGTTCAGAGGGAAAAGGTGAGCTATTAAATGTTGTTTTTCAGGGCATGATTAGAAACAGTGATGTTATTATTGGAGTCTTATACAAAAGGAGGAATCAAAATTGTACAACACCAGCGTGTTTCCATCTAGATTATGAAACCTAAGTGTTATCTTGGGATCATGGAGGAGCTTTATTTACAATATCAAGTTTGCTTATGAAACTCAAATAAATGTTTCCAGGAAGAAAAGAGGTAATAATAGTAATGGACCAAACAGTTGTTTATTTTGCACGGTTACCTCTTGATTTTGAAAGAGAGTTATCGTTCTCCTGTGAATCTTATATAAAGCTTACAATTTACTTGCTATAAAAAAATGTTCATTATCCGCAAAAAAACTCCAGATTATGAGGATCAGCAGGCATCAAGAGGGCAGAAATACAGCAGCAGAATTCCGCAGTAAGAAAGCATCAGAGTCCAGTCTGGTTAAATTGTAGGATGTACCTAACAAGGATCATGTTACCTAGGAACTATGGCTTGTGCTTTGGCACTTTCAGATAACTCATGTGCCCTGAGTGTCTTTTTGTGATGAAAAGGAAGGGTTGATTTAGTGGGACCTGAGTAATGGAAAAAATGCTGGCAATAGCACCTTCACCACCACTACGAAAAAACCCATTGGACATTGGACACCTCCCATGTCTGATAACAGCCAGGACTCCCAGAATTGTGATGTCACTTTGAGTATCTGGGTCAGGGCAGAGGTGGTCCTGTCTATAGTATCCATACATGCAAGAGTACTAATACTTGGATAATCTCGTAGAGCCATATATTTGCATCTGGAAAAAAAATCAGTATCCAAAAGAACTATTTCAGCATAGCAGATTAACTGGCCTCCAGTACCATCTACAATGCAGCGGGGAAAGGAAGAAAAAGAGGCTTGTTGCATGTGCCCTTTGGGGCAGTAAAACACTCATCATTCATCTGACACAGACTGTTACCAAACATAGAAGTGAGTGAAGATCCTTCCATATTTGAAGACTATTATTAGTTCTGTCTTGTGAGTGATCGCTTCTTTGCTATCATTAATGATCAATGATAGAACACAGCAACGATGGTGCAGCACTATGGGGTACTCCCACGACGCATTTATTTTCCCCATCACCTTGAGAGTGGTTTCCAAGATTAATTCTTGTGTCACTGCCCCCTTATATTAATTATTGCTGCAGAAGCTCTTTATAATATATCAGGGGTTAGCCACTCTTTTGTTACTTTGATGTGAAGTCCCTAAAGCCTCAGAGATTGAAAACACACAAGCAAACAAACAAAAGAACTGGCAAGACTTTTCAAACACCATTGTGTATACCTTTTTAAAACTAATATCTGTATTATCTGCACCCCCTCTCTCTAATTCCCTTTCTTTCTGCGCTTGTAAGCATGATTTGTTTCATTCATCTATTTCATTCAAGAAATTCAGACACTCGAAGAACTTGGCAGAAAACTTCATCTGAGACAGCAAGCAACCCTCTGATAGAGATTCGATATAACTGTTTGGCAGTGCAGGCTAGTGGCTAGTGAATGCAAAAACAAAACAACTGCTTATGGTAGCAGCACAGATACTAAAACTGGAACCATTCAGAGAAGGTTAGTAAGGCCCCTGAGCAAAGGCAAGTCACAGATTTTCTATTGGCATTGCTGAGTTTTGTGAAACTGTAAATTCTACTCTTCTACCTGATGTTACAGGATGAAATGGCAAGGATATACATCCTCATATGGTCGATAATGGCGATCCCTTATCACAGGTTCCAGAATGACACAAATGCATACAAATAGATTCAGACTTTAATAGATGGAGCTGAATAGAAATTTCAATACTGTTGGGTAAATCTGCTTTGTTCTTTTACCCACTTAAAGTAGAGCAATCATTTAACATTGTAAATAATTTCCCTGTATCTGTGTATGAAAGAAAAGCATCTTATCTGTTGGTTGTTTTTTTAGCCATGTATATTAAAATCACCTACCATAACTTCCTCAAGTGCATGGATTTCTCTCTCTCTTGTAGTCTTCATTATTCAAGAGTGAATAATTCTTGGTTCATGGTATTTACCCCTGCTTATTAACCAAGTATGTACTGGGCAAGTGTATCAGTTTCCTCTGCTGTGTAACAAATTACTACAAATTCAGTGGCTTAATACAACATATATTCATTCTCTCACAGTTTCTATGGGTAGGGACAGGCACCGCTTATCTAGGTCCTTTGCAAGGATGTAGACAATACATCAGACAGGGCCTAGTTCTCATTTTGAGGCTCTACCAGTGATGGATCCACTTCCCAGTTCATTCACATTGTTGGCAGAATTCATTTCCTTTCTACCATAAGAGCAAGGGCTCCAACTTCTTGCTGCCTGTTGGCTGGAGGCTCCTCTTAGCTCCCTGAGGCTGCCTGAAGTTCCTTGACTTTATGAGTCTCTCCACAGGACCTCTCTCAGCTTGGCGCCTTGCTTCCTGAAAACTCTAGCACCACTGGATAGCAAGATGAAATACTATACAATGTATCATATTTGGAGAGCGGACTCCTATCACCTTTGCCAAATTATATTCATTGGAAGCGTATCATAGGTTCTGTCCATACCAAAAGAAAGGGACCCTGGAGAGCACCTTAGAGTCAGTCTGACAGAGCAGCTATCGTGATAAGAACCAGTTTCAGCCTTAAAATCCCAATGAATCAGAATTTAAAATAATGTTACAGGAACAAAATGTTAGATTGGTCTTACCGAAGAAAATGTAAAATAACTATAGGGTATAGAGTTGTCACTACAGTAGTATTATGAAAGCACCATACTCACAGTACTTCCCATTGTAAGAGGTTGGATCTTCAGGGAATAGGAATGTATTCTTAGCTACTTTGACAATGAATAACATGTGACCCTCTTTCCTTGATGAGTGCATTCTGAGTTTCAGGACTCTGAATAACACAGTTTGTACTTAATGTACACCTCACTTGTCTCCATTGTTGACCTGTAACAACCACAGAGGTGATTATATACTAAGTAATTATATGCTGCAGTTAATACACATTTTACCATCTATTTATCCATAGGTCTGTTTTCTCACATAAGCACTTAATTCTATAATATTTAAATCAAAAGCTCCAGGCTTACTAGTCCTTTAGGATGTGACAACAATGGATGAATTATAAGCTATTACGCCAAGAAACAGTGAATAGAGACATGTGGGACCATGTAATACCGGAGCAGCCACATCTGGTGTTTCCTAAAAAATTCCACAACTTCATATATTCCTGTTGTTCAAAGACAGATACTATTTCTGAGTGCCCCTGCAGACCGTAATTGCCACTGTCTACATAGAAAAAGTAATCTCTAAAGTAACCAGGATACATACTCCATAGCAATCTATAATTAGGGCAATCTAAGATATGAGGATACTACATACGAACCCTAATGTAAAGAAGATTTTTTTCCATACCAAAATAACCAATATAAACAATTCAATCTGACCAATATTTATTTATCCACATTAGCTCTTGTTGGGGGACACTTTTTGTGTCTGACATGTAATAAACGTGGAAATTTTCAGCCCACCACTCACCCTACAATGTAACAATGATCATACGACAACTTACTGCATGTGTTTCAGTCAGAATCCTGTCAGGAAAATGATGGCACAATTGAAAGAGGTTGAAGAGAGTTTATTAAAGGGAGGGACAAGATTTAAGAATAGTGAAGCATCTTGCATTAACTACAACCAGAATCTACTTCCATGCCCAGGCCTACAGAGAGACCTGTCCTGTTTAAGAGGGCCACCCGAGAAGAATCTGACCTTAAATAAAGAAAAGCAACATGCTAACATGTGTCCTGCAGGTTAGGAAACAAATATCATAACTCTTCATTTCATGTACCTTTTAATATTCTGCTGGTGTTTCACATTGCCGAACCAACAAGAAGCCACGAGGAAAGAGAACCTGGTGGATATGGTGCATAAATGCTGAGCTCATGAAACACAGAGCAAGGGTGTGTGTGTATGTGTTGGGGAAGGTGAGTCAAAGAATGGATCAGGAGGGGTCAGCAGGGATTATCTTATCACATATCAATGTGTATCAAAACTGAGAGAGTTGTGGAGAATTTTGTCTTATTTTTATTAAAAGTCCAGCTTTTGTCCATGGTCTGAATTCTGTCAGTTTCTTCCTTTTACACCTAGGGATTCAAACATATATTGAACCTTATTTTTTAACATCACCTTAGGAACTGCATCAATCATTTATTTCATTTGTTAATATTCTGACCTCTTTCCAGAAACCATGGGGCTTCTAACAGAGGTTGTTGAAATCTTCAATTATCTTTTAACCATTCATAACTAGAGATGTCCCCAAAGCAGTTTCTAACAGTTTCCATCTTCATACAGGTTGCCTAGCTTAGGATACTTACATAATTCCAAATATTCTGTAGAGGAAGTTCCATAGATTATAAAAAAATAAAATTACCTAAGATTTCTCCACATGGGCTACAAGTCCACAAAAAATTTTCAGAACCCCCTTAAAAAAAATCTACCCAAAATCTAGAGAGACTTTCTGAAGGTTGCCATAAGTTATAGTTTGTTACCTAATGATTTTGCAATCTACCCTTATACTTTTTATGCAAGTAAATTAAAAGACAAGAAGCTCTATGCCCAGATTTGGGATATTACTTTTAAAACGCTTTTTGAGATAGAGTATTTCAAAATTGGCACATAAATTACTGAATGAAATCCTCCAGTTTTATCAATGGAGAGACCAATAACTTCTATATCTAAATTATATTAACTCTAATTCAAATCATTATTCAACATTTTTAAAATTTCTAATCACTCATACACATTTGGATAAATCATTCTCATTTTTTGTCTTCATGAAATCTTTCTTCCACTTTTGAATTAAAAGTTACAACTAAAATCTATGGATCACTTAGTCATTAATGTTAGGACTGTGAAAGCATGCAAACCAATATTTCAGTTCTATTGAATTTTAAGGTTAGCCTTTGTCTGACATTAAACAAGTCCATTTTTATTAATTTTCAATTTTATCATTTCTTATGTAGATGATATTCCTGATCTTTTGTTGTGTTTTTTTAAGTTTTCATTTAAATTTCAATTAGTTAACATACAGTGTAGTAGTAATTTCAGATGTACAATGTAGTGATTTAACACTTCTGTACAACACCCCATGCTCATCACAAAAAAGTGCCTTCCTTAATTCCCATCATCTATTTCACACATCTCTAACACCCTTCTCCCTTCTGGTCACCATCAGTTTATTCTCTATAGTTAAGAGTCTGCTATAAACATCAGGATGCATGTATCCCTTCAAATTAGTATCTTTGTATTCTTGGGTAAATATCAGTAGTGCCAATGCTGGATCATAAGGTATTTCTAGTTTTAATTTTTTTGAGAAACCTGCATACTGTTTCCCAGAGTGGCTGCACCTCTTTCTCCACATCCTTGCCAACACCTGTTTTTTTCTTGTGTTGTTGATTTTAGCCATTTAACAGGTGTGAGGTAATATCTCATCGTAGTTTTGATTTGCATCTCCCTGATGATGAGTGGTGTTGAGCATCTTTTCATGTGCCTGCTGGCCATCTGTGTGTCTTCTTTGGAGAAATTTCTGTTCATGTATTCTGCCCATTTTTTCATTGGATTATTTGTCTTTTGGGTGCTGAGTTTTTTTTATTTTTAAGTTTTATTTATTTTTTTTAAGATTTATTTATTTATTCATTCAGAGAGAGCGAGAGAGAGGCAGAGACACAGGCAGAGGGAGAAGCAGGCTCCATGCAGGAAGCCCGATGTGGGACTCGATCCCGGGTCTCCAGGATCACACCCCGGGCTGCAGGCGGCGCTAAACCGCTGCGCCACCAGGGCTACCCGGGTGCTGAGTTTTATAAGTTCTTTATATATTTTAGATACTAACCCTTTATCGGATATATCATTGCAAATTATCTTCTCCCATTTTAGGTGATTTTTTTCCTTCACTGTGCAGAAGTTTTTTTGTTTTTTGTTTTTTGTTGTTGTTGTTGTTGTTTTTATGAAATCCCAATGGTTTATTTTTGCTTTTGTTTCCTTTGCCTCCAGAGACCTATCTAGAAGAAAGTTCTTACAGGGGATGTCAAAGAAGTTACAAAGAAGAATTGTGAATTTATTTTTGTGTGTAGTGTAAGAAAGTGATCCAGTTTCATTGTTTTGCACGTTGCTATCCAGTATTCCCAAAACCATTTGTTGAAAAGACTATTTCCCATTGTACATTCTTTCCTGCTTGGTTGAATATTAACTGGCCATATAGTTGTGGGTTTATTTCTGGGTTTTCTATTGTGTCCTATTGATCTATGTGTCTATTTTTGAGCCAGTGCTATACTATTTTGATTATTACAGCTTTGTAATATAACTTGAAATCTGGAATTGTGATGCATCCAGCTTTGCTTTGCTTTTTTCAAGATTGCTTTGGCTATCTGAGGTCTTTTGTGGTTCCATGCAAACTTTAGAATGGTTTATTTTAGCTCTGTGAGATATGTTGATATTTTGATAGGGACTGCATTATGTGTAGATTGCTTTGTGGATTATAGACCTTTTTAACAATGTCTGTGTTTCCAATCCATGAGCATGGGATATCTTCTCATTTCTTTGTGTCATCTTCAATTTCTTTCATCAGTGTTTTATAGTTTTCAGAGTACAGCTCTTTCTCCTCTTTGGTTTTAGTCCTAGGTATCTTATTGTTTTAGGTGCAATAAACAGGATTGACTCCTTAATTTCCCTTTCTGTTGTTTCATTATTGGTACATAGAAATGCAACAGATTTCTGTATATTGATTTTGCATCTGCAACTTTGGTGAATTCATTTTTCAGTTCTAGTAGTTTTTTGGTGGTGTCTTTCAGGTTTTCTATGTACAGCATCATGTAATCTGCAAATGGTGAAATTTTTACTTTTTCTTTTCCACTTTGGATGACTTAATTTTTTTGTTGTCTGATTGCTGTGGCTAGGACTTCCAATACTATGATAAATAGAAGTAGTAAAAGTGGACACCCCTATCTTATTCCTGCCCATAGAGGAAAAGCTCTCAGTTTTCCCCTATTGAGAATGATATTAACCAACGGTTTTTCACAAATGGCCTATACAATTTGAGGTCTGTTCCCTATAAACTTATTTTTGAAGACTTTTAATGATAATGGAAGTTGTATTTTGTCAAATGCTTTTTCTGTAGCTATTGAAATGATCATATGGTTCTTATCCTTTCTTTTATTAACACGATGTGTCACATTGATTGATTTGCAAATATTGAACCACATTTGGATCCCAGGAATAAATCCCACTTGATTGTGGTTAATAACTTTTTTAATGTATTGTTGGATTCAGTTTGCTAAGATTTTACTGAGAATTTTTACATCTATGTTCATCAGGGATATTGGCCTTTTTTGGTGGTGTCTTTACCTGGTTTTGGTATCAGGGCAATTCTGGCTCATAGAATGAATTTGGAGGTTTTCCTTTTTCTTCTATTTTTTGGAATAGTTTGAGAGGAATAGGCATTAATTCTTCTTTAAATATTTGTTAGAATTCACTTGTGAGGGATGCCTGGGTGGCTCAACGGTTGAGTGCCTGCCTTCTGCCTAGGGTGTGATCCTGGAGTCCTAGAATTGAGTCTCACATCAGGCTGCTTGCATGGAGCCTTCTTCTCTCTCTGCCTATGTTTCTGCCTCTCTCTGTGTGTCTCTCATGAATAAATAAATAAAATTTAAAAAAAAATAAATCACCTGTGAAGCCATCTGGTCCTGGACTTCCGCTTATCATGAGTTTTGTTGTTGTTGTTGTTGTTTTTAATTTCTGATTCAATTTCTTTACTAGTAATTTGTTCAATGTTTTTATTTCTTCCTGTTTCAGTGTTGGTAGTTTATATATTTCCAGGAATTTGTCCATTTCTTCCAGTTTTCCCAATTTGTTGGCATAAGGTTTTCATATTCCTCTAATTTTATTTCTGCTTGTTGGTTGTTATTTCTCCTCTCTCATTTGTGATTTTACTTCTTTTTGTTCCTTTCTCTTTTCTTCCTGATAAGTCTGACTATAGGACTGTCAATTTTATTAATTTTTTCAAAGAACCAGCTTCTTGTTTCATGATCCCTTCTATTGTGTGTGTATGTGTGTGTGTTTGATTTGGTTTGGTTTGGTTTTTGTTTTACTTTTAGTTTCTATATAATCTATTCCTGCTCTGATCTTTACTATTTCCTTCCTTCTGCTGGTTTGAGGCTTCATTTTTTGGTCTTTTCTAGCTCTTTAGGTCTCTTGTGACCATCTTTGTTTTAAAGTCAGTTTATCTGAAAATTATTAAAAATTATATAAATTAATAAAGTCTAGTTTGTCTGATATAAGTATTGCTACTCTGGCTTTCTTTTGACATCCATTTCCATAAATGTTTCTCTGTCCCCTCACTTTTAAACTGCAGGTCTTTAGGTCTTAAATGAATTTTCTGTAGACAGCATGTCGATGGGTCTTGATTTTTTATTCACTCTGATGCCATATACTTTTGATTGAAGTGTTTAGCCCATTTACATGTAAAGTGATGATCAATAGATAAGGATTTACTGCCATCTTCTTACTTGTTCTGTCATTGTTTCTGAAGATTTTCTCAGATCCTCTCTTGTCTTTTTAGGGGCTCTTCAGACAGATTGCTATTTCCACACTCTCTGCCCCTGGGTCATTTGTCTGCCTTCTCTCCAAGAGCAGAAGTGTGCCTATGGGCTCTATCCCAGCCAAGCTGACTAACTTTTAAAACTCCAGGTTTTAAACTCCACTAGTTACAAGAACTCACAAAATTCAGCCTCTCTTGTTTTCCAAGCCAATGTTTTGGGGAAATATTTTCTTTGTGTGTTCCACTGTGCACTCCTCTCTCTCTTGCCCTTTTCTTGCCCATGACTCCTTCTTTTTTATAGCACCTGTGATCCATTTCTCCCCTAAATTCCATCTCCAAACTTCTACTTTTTTCATTGTGACCTCTTCTCTCCTTTCAGTTATGGAGTTTGTTCTGTCCGTCTTCAGGTCTATTTCTGGGGTATTTAGGATGATTTAATAGCTATCCAGTTGTATTCATAAGACAAGGCAAGCCGAGGTCCTCTTATTCCACTACCATCTCCCAAAATATCTTGTGATTTTGGTATTGTGCATATAAATAGTGTTTTGTAAATGTCAAACTATTGAGCATAATGGTGAATAATTGCAAAAGGAATATTAGGTGAATGAGAGAATTTTTTGTACTTTTACAGAAAAGTCTACCATATGTATACACATATTAGCTCGATATTATGTGGGGTTTTTTGGTTTATTTTTCAAATAGATGGATTTCTTCCTAAAGCAGTGTGCCTAGGACAACTTTTATTTCCTTCTCTAATTACACTTATATCATTTAAGATTTTTTCCTTTAAGCACAATATCATAAAATTTACCTTAAGCAAAATTGTTTTTTACCTGACGTGATACTTACTCCATTAGTATTCTGATAAACAGAACAATGAAAAATCATATGTAGTTTAAAAAAATAGTTAGAATAATATAGTGTGTTTTGAAGTTATGTAACCAGTAATTAGTAGCAGTAGTAGTAGTAGTAGTAGTAGTAGTAGTAGTAGCAGCAGCAGCAACAATGAGGATATTTGCAAAACTCTAAAGATCATATTAAGTGGTTGGAATATTTTAAACCATAATCTTGCCTTTTAAGTTTTTCTTTTAATTTTATTTGTTTATTCATGAGAGACACATAGAGAAAGGCAGAAACATAGGCAGAGGGAGAAACAGGCTTCCCACAGACAGCCTAATGTGGGACTTCATCCCAGGACCCCAGGAACACACCCTAAGCTGAAGGCAGACACTCAACCACTGAGCCACCCAGGCATCCCTTGCCTTTTAATTTTTTCTTTTTTTTCTGCTTTCATACCCACACTTTTTCCATAGAGTTGACAGATTGGAGACTCTAGAAGGCATTCTTATTAAGTGATGGAAGAGAAAATGCATGGGTAATTGGCAGCCTATCGTGGACGGTAGCTTTCTTAGCCACACTATAGGATAAGTAGGTATTTGAAATAGCTAAAAATATTAAAAGATACCACCTTGTAACTGTCTTTTTATTTATTATTTTTTTGTTTTCCTCAAGCAAATTTTTTAAAATTTCTGATTCTTAAATGATACTTGTTTTCTATTTTTAACTGATTTTAATTAGCCTTCTCTTCCACAACTTCGGATGAGAGAGAGAGAGAGAGAGAGAGAGAGAGAGAGAGAGGCAAAGACATAGGCAGAGGGAGGAGCAGGTTCCATGCAGGGAGCCCGATGTGGGACTCCATCCCGGGACTCCAGGATTATGCACTGGGCCAAAGGAGGCACTAAACTGCTGAGCCACCCAGGGATCCCCGTGGCATAAGCTTTCAAAAAAAAATTAAGACTTTCCAAAAACTGATTCCTTCCTTCAGGTTTAGTCTTATTTTTCTACCCTATATTCACTTTCATGCATCCTGTGCTTTAAGACTACTAAATGTATCATCTTGCTTCCCAAAAGGCTCTTCCTTGATGGTACCATGACTTTTATATGTGTTCCCCCCCGACCCAGTTAATCCTACAGTACTCTAAGTAACTTCTAATAGCTCTTACTGCACTCCATTATAATAGCGTATATATGCCTATACTTTCCAAAGGAAGGAGAATGATTTGAAGATGGGAATATCATCTAATTCTTCTTCATGTCACCAGCGGAGTAACTCATGGATATAGGATACAACAAAATGTTTATGAATAAGTTAATTGACCAACAGAAAAAAACTTGAAAGGTCTAGGAGAATGCTTCCCAATGCAGTTACAAGAATTTACTGATACTTTGTCAAGCAGAAGAAATCAACCTGATTCTTATCATGGTCACAGTGTTGTATACAGGAAAGTGGGTGAACATTTGGGACAATTGATAGAAACTTGTATCTTTTTGTTTATAGTTTGAATCAGAAAGGTTATATCAATGTCTGATCTTATCTGTAATTTTCAACAGTTTTCTAGGTTTCAGCAAATATCTCTTCTATTCACAAGAGGGAAAGAGGCCTAGAATAAAATATTATGCTTTATTTTTGTAACAGAGAGAAAAATTAGTATTGGCCAATTCAGTCATAACTTGTATTTTGAAATTGTTGGAAATACAATTAGAAAAAAACAATACAAAAGCCATATTGATTTAATGTCACTATTTTAGCTAGAGTCAGTCAAAAGGAATCCATAAGCATGCTACATACTCATTGCATATTTGTTATGCTTTCCACATCAAAATGATAATACTGTTCTTTTTTTTTAATACTGTTCTTTTAAAGAACAGTATTCTTATAAATATGATTGTAAAGTAAATTTATTGTCTTATTTATACAGCAAAATACTAAATGGGAAAAGAAAAATATTATATATATATATATATATATATATATATATATATATTACATGCAGTACACATACCTATACACATATATGTACACCTTTTCCTCCCATCAGAAGAAAATAGAGTTTGATATATGTGAAAAAAACATATTTAAAAATACCAAGAAAGTTAAAAAATATTTAAAAGAAAATTAATAAGAGTTAGTTGAAAAAAAGAAAAAGATTAAATTAGAAGAGTGTCTTTTTGAATATCTTATAAATTCTTTGGTCATTCATATATTAGTATAATTAGTATTTAAAGTACTTTTTAAAAAGAAAGAATATTAAGTAACACAACTCAGCAAAGACATTTCTCTCAATGAAGAGAAATGAAGGCATGATATCCTAGAAACTCAACTTCCCTATTAGTAATTCCTAGCCCATATCTTAATATCATATGGCTAGTAAAACCACATCATCTTTTATTCTTGAGTTTCTAATTCAAATTGAATCCAATGTTACATTATGTAATATCAAGCAACATTTCTGTCTGGGTGGTACTAAGCTATTAGAAGTTAATTAGAATACTAAATCTCATATTAATACAAATCTCATAATCAACATGTGTTTAAATATAGTCTACAGTCTTCAGGTAAAACATGGCATGTGGAATTCAAGTCCTCTACTACTTTCAAAAACACCTCTAAAATATCAGTTACATATTTTAAAAACAATAACACAAAAACAAATTGAAAAAGAGAGGGATAAAAGTGATTAAGAGATGTCAACAAAGTTTTGGAAGATGGAAGATGGATGAATTAGCAAAGTAGAAAAATCTGAATCCTTTGTGCCAGTAGCTTAGATAATTGGATGTGTGCCAATTCACTCCCACCACTTGTATATGGGAGGAAAGGAAAGTGCTTAACTCTGGAAACAATAGGATTATTTGAAGTTTTTAGGATATACTTAGATCACCAAATCCCTTCATATGTTCATATATGAACATGACTATGGGACCACGTAGAAAGGATTTTTCCCACAAAAGATCAGAAGTATATAGTATAGAAAAAAATAATTATTATTTTTTCAGAAAAAAATAATTAAAATCAAAGCTATCAAAACAGAAAAGTCTGAGAATGAAGCCCTGGTCAGAAATCATGAAAAAACAAACTCAAATATCCTTTCCAGACACCAAGTCCCTACTCCCAGGGTATCAGAACTAGGAGTTCAATTGGAGTATTTTTTGGAAAAGCACAATGCCCCTGAGAAAATAGCCACATAAAAAAATATGCCGGAGTTGTCATTCCAAAGTAAAGCTATCTCATTACCCATCATCCTATCATAAAGCCTCTCCCCACATACTCACACACATATACCAAGACAGAACTTCCTATAAAAACTTTTTTATGGTGCCAATTAGTTTTCAAAAATCAGATATGTGAAGAACAGTTTTAACTTAAAAGAGAACAAAACAAATAAATATGCAAATAGAGATATGAATCCTAAAAAAGAGAGAATAACTAAAGAAAAACTAAAGAATCCTGTGTATTAAAGTATTATAGCAGATAAGCAAAAATACAAAAAGGAGAGGTGAAAAATGACATTAAGAAAATTTCCCAGAAAAATAACCTAAAAGAAAAGTGATGGTGAGTGAGAAAAAAATTTTAATGAGAGAATTAATCTAAGATATCCAACATCTGTAATGATTTCCAAAGAGATCACAGAAAATCTGAAAGAATGAAAACAGCAAAGATATAATAAAAGAAAATTTCCCTAAAACTGAAGGACATAGTTCTTCAGATTGAAAGATCCAGTGACTGCTCAACATATGGATTTTTTTTTAAGAGCTCCTGTGAAGCACATCATAGGGAAATTATGGAATAACCAGGCCAAGGATTTTAAGTCCAAGGATTGTAGGCAGCAGAGAGGGCATTGATGATCATAGGTCCCATATTAAGGAATGGAAATAAAAACGGCAATGTAGTTCTCAAAATAAGATTGAATATTTGGATGCTAAAAGACAAGACAGCTTCAAACTTATACAGAGAAAAGAATTTCCAGGTTAGAATTCTGTATCCATTGAAGCTATCAATAGAATGCAAAGGTGCAGTAAAGGCAATTTCACACAGACAAAATATTTTAAGAATCACTTCCTATCTACTCTTTGACAAGAAACTACTGGAGGATATACTTAAACAACACTTAGGAGTAAATCACAGAGAACAAATCAAAGATTCAAGAAACAAGAGGCCAGATACAGAAAGGGTGGAAAGAAGTCCCAAGAAAACAGCTATACATTGGCATCTAAAGCAACAGATTCAAATTAGAGTGGGCGGTAAAGGTATGGAGGTCTCTGGAAAGTTTGCAGCCATTTCTGAATGTTTAGAAATAAATATTGATAAGTTTGTGCTAGTTCTATTGGACTATTTTAGAAAAAGAAATGAGGACCGAGTACACATACACACACACACACACACACACACACAAAATAAGCTATGTAAATTTTAAACATGTGTCAAGAACTTATTAAAAGAAATATGTATTTATATAACACACACAATATTTCCCTTACATTCTGTTATTTGCAGAGGCTTTGGAGGGTGATGGGGATTAAATTCTTCCTGTTCCTCTTTCACCCTGAAATACCATTGGAGCTGCCAGCTAACACAAATTAACTTGGCATGGAAAACAAAATCAAATGGTTGAGGATGGAAGCGTATGGCTTAAAAGGTCTATTTAATCTATTGGGGTTAAATTTTTACATTTCCCAAAACACATGACCATATATTTCAATGTATACCTTTACTCACACCTTACCCATAATTTGAAATGAATAATAATTTATCATTCCATTTCTCTCTTTAATGCATGTGGATGGGAACATATACTCTCTTAACTTTGTGCTTTAAAGCAATCATAAAGTCAGAAGAGGTTAACATAAGATGAACTTATGTTTTTTATATCTGGCTGTGAATAGACAAATTATTAAATGTTCCAAATAGTCAGCTTTCCATACCTCCACATGGTATAGGCCCAGGTAGAGGAAGAGAGGTAGGCTTACTTATGAATTTTTACCTTGCTGTACTAAATGTAACTATCACCCACCAATCTTTTAAAAAATAATTTATTTCCTTTTTTTCTTATACCCAGGTATTATCTCATTAAATAAGGGGTTTTTTTCTGCTCTAAAAAAGAAAAGACATTGAAAAAAATTTTAGGGTTATTTAAACTACAATTAATTATTCTATCGATTTCTTACTATTATAAAGTGTGAAACTTTTTTCTTTAAATATCAGGGAAATGGATTTAAAATCTCAATAATGCTTCCTAAAATTAGTGATTAGGCCAGCAGGCAGATGCTTACATAATATTTTTTTTTCTAATTTCAAGGTAAAAATAACAGATAGATTATGTGAATAAATATGGTAATTGAAGCCCAATGGGAATTGCAAATTAATAGTTCAATCTCCATTTTAACAAGAAGAAGGCACTTACAGAGATAGAACTCTGGGGATCAGTGACTCTTCAGAATAGCATTAGCCTTTAAGATCGAATTCATAAATACCAAGGGAATGGATGACTCTTGCTTTGTCTATTACCCAAACTTAAAGAGAGTTCCTTTTAGAAATTGTGTATTTTGTTCATTCTTAAGAAGAAGAGCAGGAAGAAGAAAGGAGAATGAGGAGAATCTAAATTTGTAAATTATCCATCAATATATTTGCCCTTATAGACTTTCTCTATTGTAAGAACCTAGAATGATAGATTCAGACTTTAATACTGAAAATCATATTACAGCATCAGTCAGATACACCTCTAATCCTTCTTTTGACAGCTAAATTCATATGCTTCAGACATGACAGTGAAAGAAGTCCTCCTTGAATCAGTGGTACTGTGCTCCATTCTAAACCAGACAGTAGCCAGCTTATGGTTCATTGATGCATTTCACTCTATGAAGATAAAAAGTTATTTAATTTATGAGGAAGCCAAAAAAATCCAGGTTGTTCAGGAAGAAGCCCCAAAAGTTTGCTAGCAAAGGAAATTCCTGAGCTCTATTTTACCCAGATAATCATTTAATGCATGGGTTGTTGTTTTTTTTTTTTTCCTAAAGCAAGGACAACAGTTTAGTGAAGCTAATTAATTGGTCCAGAATAGTAGACCAGCCATTGGATGATGAGAAGTATGAATTTTTCTTCCAGACATTACCCAATTATGATAAGAAAACTTGACTTGCTCTTCTCAGAAGAAAAAGTATCTCCCATTTAAGATAGTTATAGTTATAGCCACTGAAGCTTGCTAAAATGTATTAGAGAATAATAAAGTGAACTTTATTAAAAGATACCCTTGGGAGCAATCCCATCATCCTCTACAACTGAGAGCAGCAGAAATTGTCTACTGGCTCTTCTCATACTTAGCTTTTTATAGAAGCCTTTTTACCAAATGGATCGGGGGAGTATAATTGCAGTCACCTCTTTAAATGATCTATCAGTGTTGAGTGGCTCAATCAGGATACAGATTAATTTCATTCCTCCTTGTTTTGTTCATCAGTTATTTCAGATAAGAAGTTCCTCTCTCCCATATGAAAAGGCATTCATTATCGTCAATGAGGATATTATTCATTAAGCACCTACTCTGTGCCATTAGCCATGGTACTTTCAGTTACATGTGCTATTTCTTACTTCCACAACAGCCAGATAAAGTAATTACCATTTTATCCTTATTTCATAGGACAGGAAATTGGGACTCATATCAAGTTTTCTGTTTCTTCTGTATCATTAAAAATGCTAGTAATCATTAAAAATGATACATAATGTTGGCTAGGTTATTATTCAGGTTCCCTAGTTGTTGAACATACTGCCATTTCAACCGATGGAAACAAATTGCAGCCATAACAAAACTATTTTGGATCTTTCCTCTTACAAGTCTACTCAAAATACATGCACTAGAGGGCATAAAGACAGTGTAGCTAATGAAGGAATGAGTGATTCCAGCAAATGATGCTATGGTCTGTAATGGGTTTAACACCTGGCAGATAATGCAAATGGCACTGAAAATTAGCTCATTTTTGGCTTCTCCATGCCCTGTTCAATTGAATAAATCGTGCATTGAAATAAGCCAAATTTTTTGTATACACACATGTTTTGAATCTGAGCTATGGCTCAGTTCGTTGCAATTACTTCAGAAAGAGTAATTTCATTAACTTGTCCCTCTCTTCTAGCTCCATCAAGATATGCATTTTATGGGTTCTAGGGAAGGTTTATTTTTCAATCCCACCTCTTGTCCATGGGCAGTTTTGCCTTCTGTTCTCTAATTTGCATTGTGGTTGTATCATCTAAATATAAATTTATTTTCTCCTTGGCATTTTTTTACCTTTTAAGTATGAGAATGATCCATATCGCTAAAGAATGTCAGGAAGGGAAACATTTGGGAAGAATTATATGGGATGTAGTCATCCCGGATCTTGATCATCCTATCCACCGAGCCAAGTAAGAGAACAGTCACAGAGGGTTATTGCCAGAAGTTTAGAATTCCTGGGTGTTTACAACACAGATAGGTGATTTAAAATTGCTGTGGTTATATAGTCCCAGCAAGCACCACGTTGAGACACTTGAAAGATAGGAGGAAGATAAGGATATAAAGTATTTGTTTTATATGGTATTTAAAAAAATATTTCATGTGCAACCTAAAGATATTTTAAAGATTTTTTGTGGCATATTATTAGACTTTAAAATGGAGTAAGATAATACAGGTGCTTCCTAAATTATAGATTACATGGATAAGAATAATATTGAATGTCAAGACATTTAATAATTTGGGGTCTGGGTTGACATTAGCATTTTACCTTAAATTCTTTTAAAGAACAAAACTGGAGTATAAGAGGTCAAAGTCCATAAAAACACACAAAGATTTCTCTAAAGGAGAAATATAAAATGCCTTTATTTTCAATATTGGTCTTTGCAGTACAGCAAAGGCTTTATGGCTAGATGGGGCCATTCCAGAGTTTGGGTCATTTAAGGGTGCAGTAGCCATAAGGCCAGTAAGTTGGGTAGCTTGCTTGAAAGCAACAAAATCACCCAAAGATTTTATTGATGTATTGCCATGCCTCTACTTGTTGTAATGCGATCGGGTGTTCAGAGATTATATTTTTTTATTCTACTTCTAGAGATAAATCTTCAATATTCATGGCAAGAGGGGAAAGGCCTTTTACCAGCTATCATAAGCCAGTTAAAACACACATGCTAGTTACGAAAACCTGGATAAGGAAATTCAGCTCAAAGGAGCAGGTATTTAGTCAAATTTCTTGCTAATGGTGCTATAACAGCTTTGCTTGCCATTCAATTTTACTGAGTATTGCTAAAAAATACCCCAACAATGGAGGTGAGTGGATGAATATTTAACTGGCATCACATAAGAGCACCCAAGATGATTGGATGCAGTTGACAATTGTTACCAAAGGACCAGTCCTATCTTAGTTTATATGCCTTGTATACTTACTTCCCCAAACCACAAATTGTATTTATATTAAAGAACAGTATTTTTCTTGTCTTTTACCACACTTTGGCACTTTAGAGGCCAAAAACACAAGTAGATGCATTTTAATAGTTGGGGCCAGCAGAGGGAGGCTTTGGGTTACAGGACAGGCCCAGGTGCAAGACACAGACTGTCCAGACTGTTCAGAAAGTCATTGTTTCAGATTCAGCTATTCTTGTTTCAGTAGCTCATGGAAGAATAAAGAGAAAACAAAAGGAACTAGAATCTGCTACCACAGTGGCTTACTGAGGTCAGGTAGTCACTTTAAAGTAATGTAAGTTCAAAGTACTGGGACAAGATCCGGTAGAATATGATACGAAATAAATATTTCAATAATAGGGGGCTCCTGGGTGGCTCAGTGATTGCGCGACTGCCTTTGGCTCAGGTCATGATCCCAGGGTCCTGAGATCCAGTCCTGCATCAGGCTCCCTCCAGGGAGGCTGCTTCTCTCTCTGCCTGTGTCTCTGCCTCTCTGTCTCTCATGAATAAATAAATAAAATCTTTAAAAAATATATTTCAATAATAGTTCACTGTCAGGAGGTCCAAACACAATTATCTAATGCAGTCTGAAAGCCACAATGAGCCAGTGGTGTGTTGATAAACCAGTTTTCTAGAGGTAAAAAGCATTTGATGACTTATATGGTTTAGTTTTACTGTGGCTTATTTCCAGCTATGGCTCCACTCACAAAATTCTTGAATATTTAACAACAGGCTTTTGCAAGCCAGTGAGATTAGGATCCAACATATCACTGAAAGTAACATCCCAACTCTAAGGAGAGAGGTAGCACAAGGAAGCCATATGGACAGATAGTACATCAGAGGGACTCTTTCTTGATGAGGTGTGGGCAGGCAAGGACCCAACGTCTTGAAAAGAGCCTGTTAAGCAAGAGCAGCTTTCTCAAGTTCTAGAGGGAGTAACATATTAAGCAGATGGCAAAGACATGGATTTGGGCACAAGGGGTAAGCAGAAGTAATCATATTTTTAGGTCAACAAATAAGTTGTTGAGATTAGAAAAAAAGTTCTTGTTATATGTAAAATATCAATCAATACAAAGTAGATATCATAAAGGACCTAATCACTGATGTGGGAAATTCTATCTGTAAAGCTATACCTCTGTACTATAAATTCTTACTTCTATAGGCATATAATTAATTATAAATACCAGCCATAACTTCCAAAGATGACAAAAAAGTTTATATGATAGGATAATTAATTTTATTTTTCACTGTTACTGACGTAGCCACCCTTTGAATTTTGTTTCTGCAAATTGGTCTGTAATATGAGCTGACTAATTAACAACTTGATCATTACTTGCCTTCCATTTAATTCTTTTCAATTTGTTAATTTGTACATGGCAATTTTTAATATACTTTTGTGCCTCAATATTAAAATACACAAATATGATTTTTCTGAAAAAAAATTTGTGGTATTTTTTATATTGAATATTTTGTTTCTTTACCTTACTATTTCCTTGTTATTTGGATAAGATACATATCCTATTTTTCTATATAATATACTATGAGATTTTATGACTCCAACTTTGTTAATAGTCCTTGTAGAGCAAAGGAAAAACCTTAGCTGTGATAAGTAGAGTAATTTGATTAAAATTCCAGAACATTGTGATATAAAGGCTTTTACCTGCCCCCTCCCCCAACACACACAGAGGATGTTAGTGTTAGAAAACAATTACTGCATGCAGCAGTCCAGTGGGCAGAAACCAGACAGTACTCATTAGAGGAGAACAATTCTGAAAGGAATAAGAAGAATAGAAGAAGAAAAAAAATGGGCTGACTTTCTATTTTTACTCAGAATAATGTGAGCTAGAAACTAGCATGGAAAAGTGGATTTCAGAAACCAGAGGGTTATAGCAATCAGAGGCTGCAGATTGATAGACTTCCCAAGTTGATTTGTGAATCATTCCTTTAGAATCTTGAATGTGTTCTTCCCACCATAGCAGTGTAGTTCAAAATGGTGTTCCAAAAATCCTGTCAAAATCCTAAAATAGCTCAAATTAAGCTGATGGAAGCTGTGAGCCCTGGGTTCCCCTAACTTCTTCTAAATCTCTAATATTTAAACCCTGATCCAGAGCTTTAAGTATTGAATCCAGAGAGGACTTTCCATCCCAATTTTCTCAGGTGCCTGGAGTAAACAGGCAAGAGGTTCTCTTCTGGAGCAAGTGTCCTGATTGTGCAAATGAAAATGTTATGTTGGAGTCCTAGATTTGAATGCCATTTCTATGACCTACTAGTGGTGTAACTTTGTATGAGTCAGTCTTTCTGAGTCTTACTCTCCTGATATGTGAAAGAGGGATTTAACTCACAAATTCAGAGACAGTCTAAAGGCACTTGGTGGAACTTCAGTTCCAAAGATGTAGGGATATTGTCTCTTTTGCTTATTGCTGCATCTGCAGGACCTAGAATAGTACTTGGCGTAGAATTCTGTATAAAATGTTTCTGTTGAAAGTCTTACATATACATAATACATTATGTTGAAAGAATGGATGCATGCATCAACATCACTTCATAAATAACATGTGCCTTTAATTTTCCCACCTTTTCCACCACCTGTGGTAGTTTAAGGGGTTATTGGCAAAGGTATACCCTCTGGAACTGGAAGGCAGGAAACTGAATGTTCTTGGATGGGCTCTTTGTTAGCTGAGCATTTTGTAAGCATTTTGTTAGCTTACATTTATAATGTAAGTTAGGGCTCATCTGCAACACTGGCATCTCCCAGTGACCTCTCCATTGTGATTATGCTTCTGGCCAAAATCCAGCAGGTTATTTTGCATGGTTTGGCTCAGGTAAGACTATCACTCATATTGTTATAAAGGGTCTCCTCAGGTTAAGCTTTCTATACAATACACCCATGCTAATATGCCCAATGTGGTATTTCTGCTTAGCAAGGTGTAATTTGGTCGAATGAGGGCTGCCTGTATGTTTAGCAGTCAGACCTGCCTAATAGCCATCTAAGGTAAAATTCATCAATTATGCTAAAATGTTTGTTTTTAAAATGTCAGGTGTCCAGATGGTGCCATGGCAATGGGGGTCATTAAAAGTGCTTAGACACACAGAGTCTTAATAAAGAAATGTTCCTGGTAGTTGTATAGGTCTCTAGCAAAAGCAGATTTTTTAAAGAAGGTTAATAGGTTGAAGTGTCATAAAGGCCAGTTGAAACAAGCACCTTGAGATGAACCATGATAGGACTCTGCATCATGTGCTAGTTCTATTATGATAGGACTCTGCTTAAATCTTTCCACTTTTGTGTCTCTTCTATCCACTCCTACTTGCCCATCTTCATCCAGGAATTCCCTGTATTGTACTCCAAAATGACTTCGTAAATAAGAGAATTTATGTTAACGAAGTCCAACAATGATGCTGTTATTGGAGTTTACTTAATTAAAGATGTTTACAGAGTTTTGGATGTTAGTAGGACTGCTTTTCTAAAATAATGTCCTTCAATTCCATTTGAAGAATTGTTATGCCAGTGACAGTTTGCCCAAATGATAGAATATTATGGCTGTTAACATTTTTCACAAATAAGGAAATGAGGAAAGAAATGAGAATTGGTGCAAGAAACTGGGAAAGGACTCTGAGAAGTATTTTGTTTTGTTTTTTTAATTTTTAAATTTATGGTCAGGTTTATAGAAGTATAACTTACAAGTGTAAAATACACCCTTTTTTGCAGTACATTTTGAACATTGACATACACAGTCATGCAACTACTACCTCCACCAACATAGAAAACAATTCCATCCCTGCTCCAAATTCCTTCATGGCTCTTTGTAGCTTTTGCCTCCCCACACCTCTACCCCTAGCAGCAATTGCTGTGGTTTTCCTTTTTTAGCATGCCCTATCAGTACAGCCATATAACATGTAGCCTTACGTGTCTGGCTTCTTTCACTTAGCACCATTCATTTGAGATCCAACCCTGTTGTTCTGTGTATCAGTAGTTTGTTTTTTAACTAAGTAAGATTCCAGGTATGGATGTATTGCAGTCCATTTATTCATTCCCCAGTTGAAAAATCTTTTGGGTTGTTTTCAGCTTGGGTGATTATGAATTAAAGCTGCTATAATATAAAGTATTTTGAGGTAACGTAAGTTTTATTTTCCCTTGGGTAAAAACTTGGAAGTGCCAGGAGTGGAATAGTTGGGCTGTATATTAACTCTATGTTGTACGTTAAGAAGTTGCCAACTGTTTTCCAAAGTGGCTGCATTCTTAAATTCTATTAGCCATGCTTGATGGTTCCAGGTTTTCCATACCTTCACCAGCAGTTGGTATTGTCTGTGTTTAGTTGTTGTTATTTTTTGTTATTTGATTTTAGCCATTCTGAGAAGTATGTCATGGTATCTCATTGTGATCATTTATTAACTACGACAAAGGTATTGAATCTAAGTCTAGAAATACATGTTTAATAAAAGAAACAGATTTTCCTTTTTGAGTCCACTCGATAGTGTCACGTTGTCTCAGTTTGCTCTCTCAGCTCATGAAAATAGCCTTTTATACTTCACAGCGTTGTAAAATATAAACTAGTGTGATGCATCCTAAAGAGAAATTTTAGGAACCAGTATGTATCACTGCAAAACCTGAAGCTTCTGTAAGTTAGCTCTGTTCTGATTCTTTGGTAAGAAAACAGAAGTTGAGGGCACCTTCGATGTTGGAAGAATCAGATTTTAACTCTTCTGTGGGTGTAAATGTTCTGGTTATTAAATGATATGGTAACACTATTTTGAATAATACTCCCCCAAGAGGGTAAGTAGAGGTGCCAAACTGCTGAGGCTCTGTAAAAGCCTCATATGTCATGTGTTAATTTGAAGAGTAGCTTGACCCACCATAGCAATTTTCAAATATCCCCATAAGAAGAACAAATAATGAAAATCAGCATCACCATAGGAAGTTTCAACATGATCAATATATCACCCATTTGTTTTTTCTTTCCCCCAATATGGTTGTAGGAAAGAACATCATCCCTTTATAGTATATCCTTGACATTATAACATTTCACTTATAAATATATCTTCATGTATCTCTAATGAATAATGATTTTTAACATAACTCCCATGTCATACCTCATAGAATACCATAATGATGTAATATTATCTAATGCCCAGTACCGTGTTCAAATTTTCCTGAGTCGTTGGATTTGGTTGTCATGTTTGTTAAGTCTCTTAAGTTTCCTCTGCCTTTTTAAAAATGCCACACATTTATTGAAGAATATTCTATATCTCCATATAATATTTCTCTCATACATCCTTGTGGTTTTGTTAAAGATGTTTCTGTACCCTCATGTCTCCTATATCTGGTAGTTAGATTTAGAGGTTCTTTCAATTCCTTGACTAATTATAGTAGGGACAGTAGGAGGGCAGATTTAGAGATTCAAAAATCACACCACCACCACCATCTTCCCCCAACACTGCAGAATAATTGCAGGATGTTCCCTTTAGCTTAATCTCACTCTGTGGGATACAAGTAGAGGAACCAAGGGCATTTTCTGTTGCACGTAAGATGAAAACCACATTCTTTAGCTTGATGCTCCGAGTCTGACACAGACCAGTCCTACTTTTCCAAATGTCTCTCAATATTACCCAACATGAATCCTTCACTCTTTCCTGTTCATCCTTTTCACCTTGCCTTTTCTCATGAGATCTCTCAGTACGAAAAAAAAAAAAAATCTAATTATATGTGTCTCAATATTTGTCCTGATCTCTCACTGTGGCCAAAATCCCTTACCTTGTTTTTTGGCAAACAGTACACTTCCACCACCCTCCCCTTGCCTGGAATCCTCAGATCTGATACCCCAATCACCCCATCAAAACTATCCACTGAATTACTCTCTAGTCTCAAATTCCTTTCTCTCCAATCCTTTCCTGTATTTGCATAATTGCCCCATTGAATTTAGTAATCTGTTAGATTAAAAAACAAAAATCCTTTGATTAAATAAATTAAGTAAAAGAAGCTCATCTTCATTGACATCTACAGCCTGCCTGCTAAGCACTGTCTGTGTTTTTAAAAGAGTTGTCTAGACACAGACATGGTAATTGCCCTTGAAAAGTAAATCATGTTGCAAATGTGAGAAGATGACTTTGTTATTGCTTCCAAATGCACCCCTACTTCGTGGAGTTTCAGTGATGAATCAGAGTGAAGAAAGTCATTTAAGCAGTGGAGAAGTTGGTTGAGTGAGAGGGAGCTTGTTTTAGAGCAGTAAGGCCTACCCTCAAGTTCACTGAACTCTCCCTTCACATCTTGCCCTGCTCAGTACCTATACATTCTTCAAAGTGTTGCTTAAGTCTAACTTTGTAAATAAAGCTTTCTTGAATTCTTCCAGGTGTACCAATGCAGTGCTTGTCCACAAATTTATTGGGATGCCATGATGGCATGCTGTTAGCACTTATCACTTGTTACATCAACTGCAACTGTCGCTTACTCATGGTCTTATTTGCGTCTCTCCTGCTAGTTATTGTAAATAAACTGTTGACACCACCCTGGGTTTGACAGAATGTTACAGACATAATAAGCACTTAAGCATTCAATAAATAAAGAAAATTTTCTTTTCTGAAAAGTCTAAGAAACTCTTCCTTCATCAGGGCTTGGAAGTAGAATAAAGCAATAAGACTTTTCAAATTTGTTGAACAGAACGGAAATAAATTCCAAGTAATAGGAAATTTTCTTCTATAAAAGTAGGAAAATAAAACCATCTCAATTTATTTTTCCCTGAAGTTTTTAAGAAAGTTTTGATTCAAATAAATCATTGCATTATATTAGTCATTTGACTATTTGATCAGTATGCCCTAGACTACACACACATTATAGACAAATAAAGAAGTAAAAACTAACAAATTTCCAACAGGATGGTTAATATGGAAAATGCCTTAGGGAGAGCACACGACTCAGTCTTCATGCTTCCATTTTGTGATAATAATAGCTAAAATTTGTTATACATTTCCTTTTAAACCAGATGCTACAAATTCTTCACATATATTAATGTGTTTACTCTCCAAAACAATACCAGGTAGATACTATTATTAAACTATTTTAGGGGATCTGTGGGTGGCTCAGCGGTTTAGCACCTGCCTTCCTCCCGGGGCATGGTCTTGGAGTCCTGGTGGAGTCCTGGATCGAGGCCCGCATCGGGCTCCCTGCATGAAGTCTGTTTCTCCCTCTGCCTGTGTCTTTGCCTCTCTCTCTCTCTCATTCTCTCTGTGTGTGTGTGTGTGTGTGTGTCTCATGAATGAATAAATAATTAAAAAAAAATTTTAAAGATGAGGAAACGGAAACATGGAAAAGTTAATCAAGCTGTCCTGAGTTACACAGCTTATAAGCAGTGACAGAGATTCTAACCTAGCAGCCACATTCCCCAGAGGGAGCACATGGCTCCCAGCTCCATACCTGTGAAACTGAATACATCACTTTCTGTGCTTTCATGTAAGTCATGAAACATAATTCTGTTCCTTGGAGTGATTACTGAGACAAGGTTATGTAAGACTAGCTACTCATATTCATCTTTTGTAGCTAGTCAATAACTTACAGTTGTGGGGAAATTAGAATATGTCTTGTCCCCTGTAATCTCTTTCCCCTTCTATAATCTCACTATCAGAGAGAGTGTTAAGTGAAAGAACATCAAAGACCACAACCAGTCCTACCAACACATATTCACAGGAATGCAGGCATAAAAAAGACTGTACAACCTATACTCTTAGAAAAATCCCAAATGTCCTTTTCAGCCCCCTTACCGCATCTCTTGTTAAAGTTTCCTTTGAGGAATGTCTTAATTTTGCTTTCTAGTCAGAACCGGATAACAAAATCTTCCAATAAATATTTAAACAAAAGACTGGATCAGAATCCAAAACCCAGGGCCATATCCTAAAAGACAAAGGCTCTTAAGCTAGGAGGGGCCATAATTCAGGTATCTTGACAACCATCCAGGTCACCACAGAAAAATCATATTGAATATCCTGTGCTGAAAAATCACCAAACCTTTGGTTTTGATCAGATAAAAATAGTTGAAAGTCTGATAGTAGCATTCTTTCTAGAGTAAGGGCTTCTGGCAACCACCCTGCTGGGAATATTCCCAATTAGTGAACTTCAAATGCTAATTAACCCTCCCAACCCCCATCACCTCCAGCCTCCCTACCAGAACATAAAATGCACTCTTAACAAATGTTGATCATACTCTTTATTTCAGTACTATAATATAAATTATAGACAAGTTAGTAAGTCAAAGTGTGGAAAACCAGTGTGAAAAAGTCTCTTTTTAGAAAGGAGGGTGCTTTGTCAATTTAAGTTGCCATTATTACAGTTTGATATGCTGACACCTGGCATTTCAGAATATTTCTTTCTTTCTATTTCCATTCTGGGTTAGAGTTATTTCCACCAGCAGATTTATATGTCATAACAGTATCATCAGACTCGGATTCCTTGTTTGAGCCCCCAAACAGAAGACTACTCATTAGAGTTCGGTAAAAAGGGAATGTAGGAATGTTTGAGCTATAAATTCGCCATCCCCATTTTCTTTCAAATCCTTTCCAGAACATTATTTATGGCTCTATCTTACCTGAACATCACACCATTGATTATTATTATAAAGAAAATTTTAATGAAAATAACCTTAAAATTTAGTTCAGTCCTAAAAACTGTTTCTTTAGAAGTAGTCTAATGAATTAGACATTGAAGGACATATGTAATTAAATATTTCCCTGAATTAAGGCATATAGGCAGATTTCCAAAATCTTTGTTGTGAACTAGCAAATAGGTAATTAGCTATTTTAAAATACTGTTGATCTGATGGACAGGGCAAAATTACCTTAATTAAAATTACTCTAACAAGCATATTGCACATAACTAATGTGTATTCAAAGCTTTTCAGTTAGAAAGAAAATAAAAAAGAGTTCCCAGTCTATTTTACAGGATAATCTAAGCCTCTGTTTTCCTGTATTTTTCATCCCACACATACGAACCAGAAATGTGCAGGCAAAGAAAGTGCTTGATGAGCATTATAGATTAAAGTGAGGACAAATTAAACCATACCAGATACACACTAATTCAAATATTTGCTGAGTACCTACTATGTGCCAGGCAACATTAGGGACACTTGATAATACAGTCAGGATCCCTGCTTTCTGTGAATTACATTTGAGGAGTAAAGTAGAAGTACGTATTCTGAAACCTATGACCTTTTCTCTCAGATGGTTAATATCCCAACATAGTCCATGTAACTGACACAGGATCACTTAGCATGGGCCATTTTTAAACTGTCCTAGTGCTTCTCTATTGTTTCACTATCTTTCCTCTCTCAATGGATCTTTAAGTCCATAAGGCAACTGAATTTGGTCAAGCATTTTCTATGTATATTTATACTCAATGTGAATAGAAGTACTTGAGAATATTCTCTTGAATATTTTTGCACTGTTAAATTTGCTTAACAAATACTTGCTTCATAAATAATGGGAAAAAGACAAGTCTAAACTTGTCCTTATTATCCCCCAATTTTGAGTGAGGTACAAATTAATATGATTTTGTTATAGTTCATTTCCAAATGTTTCTTTTAGGGGCACTTAGGTGGCTCAGCCAATAAGCTTCCAACTCTAGATTTTGGTTCAGGTCTAATCTCAGAGTCTTGACATGGGCTCTGGGTGTGGAGTCTGCTTAAGATGCTCTCTCTCCTTCTGCCTTCTCCCTATACTTCTCCACTCCAGCCCTGTCAAACACGCATGTGCTCTCTCTCTTAAAAAAAAAAAAAAAAAAAAAGTTTATTTTAGCTTTTATACAAAAAAAGTCAGAGTGAATGTTTTAAATAAAAAATGTAGAAGCAAATTTATATTGCAATTTGATTTCACTTTAACAATAAATAGTGCTTTTGAAACTCTTTTCTTAATGTTTCTTTTTGCAAGGTTCCATGGTTTTTGGTATTATGGGTCTTTTTTTCGTTTTTTTAAAGATTTTATTTATTCATGAGAGACACACAGACAGAGAGAGGCAGAGACACAGAGAGAGAGAGAGAGAGAGGCAGAGCTCTATGCAGGGAGCCTGATGTGGGACTTGATGTGGGGTCTCCAGGATCACACCCTGGGCTGAAGGCGATGCTAAATTGCTGAGCCACCCGGGCTGCCCGGTATTATGGGTCTTAATTCTCCAGAGAACTTCATCTATGTTTTAAGTGTTAAACAAACAAACAAACAAACCAAAACATACTATAAATGAGAGTCATTTCTAATTTTTTAAGAGTAAACTCTCTATTGGTCCTACTTCCTACAACTCTTTAGGATCATGGAATATGATTTAGTTATATAATTATACTAATTAAGAAATTGAAATGTGAATGGTTAAAATCTAGAGTCTGATTCATAACATCCACTGATATTAATTATGAAATTCATGAGAATATTATTGAAAGAACTTGTATAAATATTATTGTACCTAAGAAAATATTGAACTCTGCTTTCTCAATTCTGAATGCAGCTATTTCCATTAATTTGTGCCAAGTTTCTTCTGAACTGATACCCCTAAGGATTGACTTCACTTTTTGGGAACAATTCTGTGTAGAAGGTTGATGTCTTCTTGTCTTCAAGAGAAAGACACATTAAATTTCCAATTAGGGTTAGAAAAACAAACAAATGAAAACAAACCCCATGCAACAAAGGAGACACAAAAAGAGAAATTTAACTCTTCTCATAAAACATAGGTTGGGGGAAAGACTAAAAAACAATTTTTGCAATGTTAATGAAAATGAAGGGATTGCACTGTTAAACGGTATCTATGTAAATTAACAGAAGAGATTTCTTTTTGGAAATAAAACCCATCATGAGAAGGGCTGCTGAAACCTGTTTTTATCTCCATTAGCATAAAATCCCAGGTCACACCAACAAATACAGTCATTAAATGAAGCACTTTACTATCTGACCCTAAAAAATGAACACTAATCAAAGATACCGCCCATTGCTTTGATAACAAAAGCCAGAATTTCTTAGTTTTTCCAAAGGAAAATAACTCTGATAGGTATCACTGCAACAATCAATATGTGTTAGAGAAACATACTAATTGTCCTCTATATCTCTTTGTTTTATTTTTATTTATTTATTTTTTTAAAGATTTTATTTATTTATTCATGAGAGACAGAGAGAGAGGCAGAGACGCAGGGCAGAGGGAGAAGCAGGCCCCATGCAGGGAGCCTGATGTGGGACTTGATCATGAGTCTCCAGTCTCCAGGATCACGCCCTGGGCCAAAGGCAGGCGCTAAGCCGCTGAGCTACTCGGGGATCCCCTATCTCTTTGTTTTAATATCTTAACTATAACTATGCAGATTAATCACTTTAAACTACTACAAACTCATATCTGATTCTTTTGCCTAGCCACCAAAGGCCACCTTTTCTTTGGCCCAGAGGGAGAGTGTGAGTGGTATCTTTGTTTGTTTTTTTATCTTTGGTTTTTTATAATACTGACTACAGCTGCCTCCTTGAAATGCTTTTCTGTCTCAGCTCTCATATATATGCCCTACCCTGGGGAAGCATCTGCTTTTTCAATGTTTCTCCCTCCCCACTCCCTATTTTCTTCACTTTTGCTTGCCTTACTTTATGCTTCTACCACTATGGTTTCACTCACATACACTCACAGTCTGTCTCACCATTACTCTGTACAAGGGCCATTCAGTCCTATAACTCTGTTGTCTCCAGGCTGAGGATTCCCAGCATAGGCTTCTAATTCTGATTCACCTGGGATATATCTGTTTCCTATTAAGCATTTTCACTTAAATTTGTCACAGCAGGGATGCCTGAGTGGCTCAGTGGTTGAGCATCTGCCTTCTGCTCAGGGCATGATCCCAGGGTCATAGGATGAAATCTCTCATCGGGCTCCCTGCAGGGAGCCTACTTCTCCCTCTGCCTGTATCTCTACCTTTTTGTGTCTCAAATAAATAAATAAATAAATAAATAAATAAATAAATAAATAATTTTTTTTTTAGAGCCTGCAGTCAGGCACTTAACCGCTTAGCCACCCAGGCGTCCCAATAAATAAAATCTTTAAAAAACATTTTTTTTTTTGCGACAGCAATATAAAATTTGTTATCTTCTACAAATCACTTCCTCCTATCTGCTCTCTCTTAATACCAACATCATTCTTAAAGCTGATTTGGTGACTTTGAGTTCATCTTCCTGCCTCTCTACTATTTCTTTTTCCTCAAAATATTGTCATTTTTTCTGTAAAAATGCTTCTTCCAGCCCTCTTTCTAACCTTTCTCACTGCCACCATGTTAGCCAGACATTTGCATACATTGGGATCCTGCCATATCGCCTAAATAATTGTCCTGATAGAGTCATTACCTGCATCGTTCTTTCCTGTACAATTTTACCCATTTTTACTTAAACACTATGTATTTCAAATAATTCCCCCACTTATGAAACATCACCTTTTGTGTGTATCATCTCAAGTCTGGTCCAAGTAGACACTAGCATGCACAAAGACAGACAAACACACTAACACACTAGCATTTATATTTGTGTCTGGGACATGTTAGGTGATCAAACATTTTGGTGATTGAGTAACACACACACAAACGCAACACCCTTCCTTTCTCTTCTTCACAAATGATTACTACCACATATACATATCTTTGTACCCTATCCTAAAACTACTAAAAGGAGTGAGAAAAGCTAGGGTATACCTGTACCAGAGTAGGAATCATTGTGCAAATTAACTAAAATGTGCATTCTTACTGGAAATATTCTTGTTGAGGGTGCTGTTAATAGAACCAACATACTGACTTCTACCTAGAAGAGGACAGTTTATCAAGGACCAGATATTAAGGTATCTCTTCCTCTACCTACCACATGTATCTGCACACACACTCTTGTATACCTTCAACTAGAGCTAATTATGTCAGATCTGGTGAAATATGTTAGCAGAAACCTAATATCACTAGTGCCAAAAAAATCAATAATAAAGATCTTTCCCTTGTTTGTCCTATGTAAATGGAGGATATGCTTTAAGCTCAAGTAATTTTTAGAAAGGTTCTAAGGGTGGATGAATTCCAGCAGCATCTTCTTTTTCTAAGATAAATGAGTTCATGGTTTATTTGTTAGTAGTATTTTTTGGATTGCCAATACAAATATAAGGCAGAAAGCATACAACTTAGAGGAAACTAAATGTTAATACCAAGTACACATACTCAAATATTTGCCTCTCTAGTCCTTAGAAACAGTTTTAAAGTAATATGTCATTTTCAAGTAACAAATAGTGATGACTGAAAAAGAGCAAACTTCAATGAGTGCAGGAGTGCATTGAGATGGGCACTCACACTGTGCTGGTGGGAAGTGATTTAGAATTTGTATACAAGAATCTCAGAAACACTAGTATGTATGCATCTGGTACCTCCCAGCCTAGTCATCTAGTCTAATTAGTAAGCATATGATTGTAGAAGATTTCACAAAATTTAAATTCTTCACCATAATTATTTGTAAAAGCTAACTATCAGCATGTGTCAAAATGTTAAAAAGTTATCAAATCATATGAAGGAATAATATATAGCTACATATTTCTTTTGAAACAACAGCTTGGGTGGATTTTTATGATATAATATTGAATGAAAAATGAGGATACTAAATGGATTATAACATACAACCAAGAAAAAAGTGGATAGGTAAACATATACTTATGAAATAAATATATATGTATGTATATAGATATATGTATTTATATATATTTTAAATATAGGAAGAAAATCATACAAAACCAAACAAGCTCTTATCTATTGATCTGAGTTATAGGTAGTTTTGTTTTCTCTTCTACATTTATTGACTCTTCTGCAATGATTCTATGTCATTTTCATTAGTTAAAAAATAATATTTGTTTAAATTAAAAATAAAATGAAAGTTTGGATTTGGCTTTCCAAAAAGCAATGTTTGAATCATTTTTTGGAGAGTTCATAGAAAATTGAAAGGTAGGTCATGGTAGCAAAAAGAAAAAGCATTCCATCCTTAACCCATGCTGAAAATTTAGTATAATTGCAGAGCTCACTTTTAAAGTTAGTATTACTAGAGACTAATCCTTATATAACTGAATTGTAATTGATTTTGTTTTCCAGCTGATATTTTCATGTTTGCTTTAACTAGATGCATGTGAACATAATGTGCTAGCCAGTATTTTATTTTAACTAGGTATTCAATAACTTAATTAACCTCAGGTTATAGGTACACTATATATTGTTTAAAAAAGGAAATTTAATTACAGCACACATAACCTCTAATAGCTATTTTTAAATGATTTTCTAAAACACAATAGTTAAAAATATGGGCTCTGGAAACATTCTAGCAAAAGATACATCCCAGTTTCAACACCTAACACCTGCATAATTTTGAGCAAGTCATTCAACCATGCTGCATTTAGGATGATTGGAAGATGAAATGATTTAAATAAGCCAAATGCTTAAAACAGAGCCAGCCCCACAGTAAGTTTTATGGAATGTTACTTGTCACTAATACTTGCTATTTCAAACAATGTATATTAACTATAACTATGCTGGTCATAGTTACTCAGTGATTTATTAAAGGTCGATTAACTATGAGACTGTATTTCAAAATAAGTTGTAATTTTACAGATTATAAGATACAAATTTCTTATATTGAATAAAATATCCAATCACCCATTTCTGCCACAGAATAGTATTTATCAGCAATAATTTGCATAGGTATACATATGTTGAGTATATTCTTAGCATGTAAGTCAGTTATTCTATCTACTTTTAAAGATCTAAATAAAATATGTTCCAGATCTACACATTTTAAGGCAAATATGCCCATGTTTACAATTTTGCATTTCTGATTACACAAGGGGAAAAAAGGAAAAGCAACTCAACTGAGGGATTTTGTCTTTCAGTCCACTGAACTGAGTTCTAAAGTGTGCGCCTGCAGGAAAAGTTAGAAGGAAATGGGTGAAAACCAAATTTTATCTAACTCATTTCAGTTATTTCCAAAGCTCAAATAAAGTAAGTTCTAAGTCAGTAGGGCTAAAAATACAAAACAATCAAATGAGTGACTTAGTGTACCCCACAGTAGAAAAAAGAATCTATGTTAAAATAATTAGATTTCACTTATATGTGATCCCTGTGTCCAAGCTTTTATAAAACAAATGATTTTTCAAAGGAAGTACATTCTTATCATAGATAAATTCTCCAAGTGACACCATAAGTACAGAGCCACTAAAGAAAAGACTGAGACCAAGGAGAAAGAAAACAGTTCAACCCAAGGCTGAGATGACTTCTGTGATGAGAGTAAGCAGTTAAATTGCCAATTGACTGGATTTATTCCTGAAATTAGCCTAATGTGCCTGAGAAGTCGGAAGGAAGATGGATTTTACCATTGCTTGCTTGCTTGCTTGTGCTTCTAGAAGTCTTCACATCCAAACGAACTTACTGTATGTGTCAGAACAGTTTATAATTTAGGTTTCAGTTTCCACAGTATGGAGTTTTATCATTTTGTACTAAATTTAAAATAACCTAAATGATTTTTTAGGCTGATACATCTGGAGAAGAAGCATAGCCATCAGAACTGGAGAATCTTATTAAAATATTCATTTTATTTATTTATGTTTAAGAAAATAATTTATTTCTGCTCCTCACCTCTCCTCTTAGGACACGTTTTATAACCCAGAAATCATTAAATATTATTGATTGTAGTATAACATCTATGCTATCTTAGAGCTTAGAATGTTAAATTACTCATTTCATTTTAATAAAAACTCTTATTAGGGCACCTCGGTGGTTCAGGCCGTTAAGTGGCCAACTCTTGATTTCAGTTCAGGTCATGATCTCAGGGTCCCAGGATCCGGCCTGGCCTTTGGGCTTTGCACTCAGCAGGGAGTCTGCTTGGGATTCTCACTCTTCCTCTTCTTATGCCCCTTCCCACACTGCTTCGGTTTTTCTCTCTCAAATAAATAGATCCTTAAGAAAATTATTATTTTCATCATTGTTTTGTTTTTGCTCTATTGTTACAATTAGTGCTTACAAAATACTCTTCAAACACACCCACTTTTTAACCCACACCCACTTTTTTTTCTGTATTAAACAAGACACAAATATACTAATCTATGTTACAGTAAGAGACTGCCTGCTATATTTTAAAATATATATATATATTTATTTATTTAATTTTAAAATATATTTAAAGTTGAAAGAAGTTTGCTTGGAATTTTAAAATGCTGGTTTTTGAATTCAGACAGACCTTAGTTTGAGACTCAGATATACTGCTCATTAAGGAGACAAATTGATTTCTTCAAACCTCTATTTTTTTCATGTAAAAAAACAATAATAATAACTAGTTTATACAGTTGTGGTAAGGATAAGATGAAGAAAGTGTATAAAATAAGAAACATGTTTCTCAAATGCAAAAGAGGTACATAAACAGTATCTTCACTTAGAGAAATAGATGTACTGAAAAAAAAAAGAAAGAAATAGATGTACTGAATGGTAACAACACGAGTAGAGACTTTG
Organism: Canis lupus baileyi; assembly: GCF_048164855.1. Lineage (NCBI taxonomy): Eukaryota > Metazoa > Chordata > Mammalia > Carnivora > Canidae > Canis > Canis lupus. The sequence goes on along the minus strand of NC_132847.1, from coordinate 31,014,145 downwards.
ATAGCACTGTAGGAAAATATTATTCTTCTCTATGAAATAATAGTGAAACATTATGAATTGAGGAAATTTGCCACCAGCATCAGAAGCTTTTCTTCTATGTGTTTGAAATTATCATCAGTTATAATTCTTAGGCATTTTATTTTTCACCAGACTCTCTTTTAAGGCAAAGATATCAAAAATAAATAAATAAATAAATAAATAAATAAATAAATAAATAAATAAATAAATAAAGCAAAGCTACCTTAGTGAAAGTTTCATGATGTGAAGAAAGCAGGTTTCATCCAGAGGTTATTAGGTTAATTTTGCCCATCTAATTATTACTAGCCACAGTGTTATATATGTCATAGAAAGCCACCAATATATTAAATAACTCATAATGAAAGCAGACTAGTGAAAACTTTTAAAATTATTTATAAAAATAAAATTGTATCGCATCAAATAGATTTTTTCCACGGTATGTTACAGAGTAATAGAACATGGTTTGGTTCGATTCATTGCAAGTGAGGTTAATTGATGATCCACTTCAACAATCTGAAATGTCAGTCTCAAAGCATATCCCTATCTAGAGATATTATACTTTCTTTTAGAAGAGAGCCAAAAACAAAATGTTTCCTGGCTGGTGATGTGCAAGTGAATAGTTCCAAAAAAGATCTTCTGAATATAAGTAGTGCTAAACATTGTAAAAATTATGAGTAAAATAAATAATATTTGACTATCATTATAGTCTAAAGGCATGGTAATTGCTGCATATGAGTGATAATTGGGAGGAAAATGGTGAATTTGCAGATAAGAATTTACTACATTGCTGGGATGTGTATTATTTTAGAAACATTTTATTTCAGGAGCTATAGAATTGACAATAAAGAAGATGATTCTGAAGTCTTTTGCTTTAGTTTTTGTTTGTTTTTCTGTTCTTTCCCATTAGGTAGTATTTTAATTCTCTTAAAAATAGAGTAATAATCACATATTGAAAACCATCCTACAAATGTGGGAGAACCATTATGGTGATTAAAATGATGATTTCAAGATTGAATTGCTAGGGAAGCAATTTGCTTAAGATAAAAGGTTATTTCTGGCAAGAGAACAGAAAGAAGGACATCACATATAAGGCCAATAGAAAGAAGCAAATGAAGGTTTAAAACCCGTATGATTTATACCCTAGAAAATGCTAATACATGGGATTTGGAGCAAACCCAGAACATACAATAGAAAGAAAGGTCATATAATTACTATATGAGTCACTGGGATTTGTGCATTTCATATAAACAGCATCCAGTACTAAATCAACCAGATCATATGTGCAATTTGACAAGTGCATGGCACTTGTTTTCTCTTTTTAACCTCTTTTACCTTTTACATTGTGAAATTATTATATTCAGTTTATTGTTGATTATGAAATACCTCTGTTCTGTTATTTGTGGGTTTCACTATTGTCATTTGTCGAGTTATTTCTTTGCTTACTTTATCCCTGTTGAATTACTCAGACTTGAATTTTCATTCATATTAAGACTTTAAAAAAGTAATCTACCTTTTATTCTGATGAGATTGTCTGATGAAGGGGAGTCAATGGAAAAGGAATGAAAACAAAAATTTTGAACATTAAAAAGATAAATAATTTTAACATTGTTTTTCAGTTTATTCCTTATAGTAAGAAGGTTCTATTTTTCAAATGTGTAGAAAGTTAGAAAGCTAAATAATCATATTACTTTCTTAAATAGTACTTTTTAAAAAAAAGTTTTAAAGATTTATTTATTTAGTTTAGCTTACACGTGTTCTATAATTATGTTAGACACAGTCACATACATTATCTTAGTTAGTCTTAAAAAATCCTATAAGTAAGCAGAAGAAGAAATTGAAGTTCAGAAACATAATTATGTGTGCCCAGCTCTCCTTTATTTTTTGGTCATTTTTTTTTCTAAATTAGCTATTATTTGTTTATCAATAGATAATACAAGCCCTGGATTGCCATGTACAGTTGTGCCACTTCAACATTTCACAAAGGTGTACAGCAGAGTAGATATCTTACAAATGTTTCCATAATTTTTTTCAAAATATTTGAAATGCAAACCCATGGTTTCCATGGAACTCTCATGAAGAATATAAATACTTTAATAAATAAAAATTGTTCAAAAAATTTGAATGGAAGAACTGAATCACATGACAACATATGCTTTGGAATGATTTTTGAGCATGCTAATGAGTTGCTAGTATTTAGGGTAAGACATGCCTCCTCCATTAAGATTTTTTTCTTTTTTTTTTTCTTAAGATTTCATTTATTTATTCATGATAGACACACAGAGAGAGACAGAGACATAGGCAGAGGGAGAAGTAGGCTCCCTGCAGACGGCCTGATGCAGGACTCAATCCCAGGATCCTGGGATCATGACCTGAGCCAAAGGCAGATGCTCAACCACTGAGCCATCCAGGTACCCCTAAAAGATTTTTCTTGAAAAAAATTGTAATCCTATTAATGACAAGCAGTGATATCAGTAGTAATAAAAAAAAATCTGTTTTATTATGCTCAGCTATTTATTAAGTATCCAACAAAGAAATATGTGCTCATTGAAAAACAAAATATATTTTATAATCTGATTTAGGTGACAACCCACATATTAGATCAGGATCCTGAAAGACTTGGCTCTTGAAAATAAAAGAACAGGAAATTCTGTTAGCAAGCTGATGGGGACAAGTAATTCAACATGCTGCTCAAAGATTATGGGGAGCTTTCAGCTTTGACATCTAGGAGGCCCATAATTGTAATACTGCAGTTGATGTCAATGTCAGCTTTATACTCATTATCTCTATACAAATCTACACAGTGGAATTTTGGCCTGCAAAAACACATATGTTAACAGTTCATGGTCTCTTTTATTTCCTGTTGGATCCACCCTTTGCCCTGTATGCTTCATAAATCTATACCATGAGTCCCCAGAGATGTGCTTTGAGAAACAGCTATAAGCACAGAATTCACCTTCAGAAGGTTTAGCCTTTGTTATTGTCTATTACTCACAGTAGGGATTTGGGACTACATACATGTAAGATGATGTTGTTCACTCTCTCCTTAATGGAATGCCAGAGCCATTTTCCCTAATGGAAAAATTCCCTTTGTTTAGGAAAACATAACTCTCAATTTGTCCATGGGGAACTTCTTTAGATAATTTTAATATTCTTAAGAATGTTGATAAAATTTATAGAAACCTAGTGTTGCTATCCAACAAACTATTATATCGTGATAGTATTATCTTTCAGATTTATTCCCCAGTCCTTTAGGAATACTTCAGAGAATGTCTGAATATTTTGGAATATTTCATGAGTTGTAAAGGGTTTCAAAAATCATCTAAAACTAATTCTGAAAAATTATTTTTTTTAACTTAAAGGACTAATGGCTTATCTAGTGTGTGCCTGTATGTGGGCAACTGAATTGCTTTTAACCTTTAAAAAAACAAAACAAAACAAAACAAGAAATGAATTACAAATCTGGGTTTGTTGCCAAAGTTCAGATTTTCAATTTCATAAGAATCTGTAATCTAAAGTAATGATAATTAAAAACACAAAAAGAAAGAAAAAAAGATGACAGCCACAGTGGATTGAAATTAATGTCATTTTAGCCAACTCTAAATAGCTACATGTGCATTGCCTTGCAAAGTAGTAGGTAATGTCTGGAATCTTTAGCAGTAAAGTTGAACAGGTAGGACATATTAGCTTTTGCTTCTCTCATATGAGCAAGTTTTCACTTTCTGAGCCTCATATACCAGATCACTTAAGACTCCATGTGGCAACTACTTTTTCCTTCGTTGCTCCTTGTGTCTCTTTCTCCAAGCAGGGGCCACCTAAGGCTGTACAGGTTATACCTGTGCCTGGCACAAGCCAAGGCAGGGAATATGGAGAAGCGTGGCTACACTCCAACCCCTGTTGCACTCACAAAGCACCCACCATGAATCACAGCTATGTACACCTGGATGGTTCAACAGTTAATGCTGATGTGGCTGGGTCTACCTCAAGAGAGCACCTTTCTCAATTTTACATGAAGTCAATCTAATGACCCTGACTCCATGTACTTAAATTGCCCTCTGTAGTCTCCCATTAATTCATTCAGTGGGTATTTATTGAGAGCCTACATGTGAAAGCTACCTGGAAAAGTGCTATGGAGGACACAAAGGTGAGTTCTGCAAAGGTGAATATTTTCAGTCTAGAATCTGTAACAGACTTACACAATAATAACCACATGCAAGCAGGAAAAGAATTGGCTATGGAAGATGCTGCCCATGCATCAGCCAACACCACCCTGCCCTCCAAGATTCAGACAAATTCAACTCAAGCTCCTATTCCACACTATGTAGGAATTTCAAAAATATTCCCTCTCTCCCAAATTTAAGGTAACTACCAAAGATTTGTGTATTTAAATTCACTCCTGGCTCCCAGTTTCTGTTTTTTCTGAATTTCATCTCATATTTTTCTCATCTTCTAGAGCTATTCCCTTCTCTCTACTTCATACAATTCCTTTCTTTGATTTAGGTGAAAGCAAATACAGTGAAGCATGCCAAGGGATTTATGTGTAAAAGACCACAATGTAAACAACTAAAAATTTAATATTAGATATCTGTAACAAAGAATATTTTACTGGCCACCTTTCTCTGTAGGATCTCTGCTATGTTACATCCTCATCTCCATTATCTCCTTCCTTTCTGGTCTTTCCCCACTTGAAAGTCCCTTAATTTTCTTAAAATCTGTCTTCATTGTCTCTTTCCAAGACAGTCTTGATGCCTCATTTTCTATCTTGAAGTAACCCACCAGTATATTTTCCCAAAGACACTAGGAGACAATTGAGGGCTAGCTATTACCAAGTTTTTCACTCTGTTACAGAGTAGCATAGATAACAATGTTTTATGACTTTTGAAAACAGAGAAAAGTTTCTTTTTTGGATGGCATTTAAATAAGACCTTCAGGGTTTAAGGTAGAATAGCAGAATATTTTGATGGCTTGAACAAAGATGCTTAGAACCTTATAAGAAATAGTCAATGGTTTAGTTTACATAGAGTGAAGGGTAGCTAATGTATGAAGAGAGCTAGAGTGAGAGACATTGGAAATAACAGGTAGAAGCAGATGATTGAAGTTGGAATATTCCAGATCAAGTTTTTAGGAGTCTGGGAACTTTTAAAATATCTTAATTAGGAGGACTGGCAAGATGGCAGAAGAATAGGGGTCTTCAACTCACCTGGTCCCACAAACTTACCTAGATAACTTTCAAAAATCCTGATCACCTATGAATTTGACCTAAGATGTAAAGAGAGAACTGCTGGAATGTTACAGAGAGAAAAGTTTTTGCTTCTAACAAGGTAGGAAATGGGAAAAAGAAAGAAAAGAGAAAGAAAGAAAGAAAGAAAGAAAGAAAGAAAGAAAGAAAGAAAGGAAGGAAGGAAGGAAGGAAGGAAGGAAGGAAGGAAGGAAGGAAGAAAGAAAGAAAGAAAGAAAGAAAGAAAGAAAGAAAGAAAGAAAGAAAGGAAGGAAGAAAGAGGAGGGGAACCATGACTAGCCAGGCAGAAGTGAAGTAGTGAAAGCCTCTGGGGCATAAGAGCTCAGCTCTGGACAAGTGGGAACTTTAAAAATCAGCACTTTTCCCTCAGGGAAAAGAAACAGAAAAACTGAGCAGAATTGCAGGAGAGGCAGTGAAGCCTCAAGATTCTGGGAGTCATTATAAGAGGAAGCATGTTTGGGGGAAAGCTCACTGCAAACCAGTCCAATATGAGTAAAGGGCTGCAGCACTGCAGACCTCCAGGGCACTTGGGAGAAGCCCGCCAGTTATGCAGGCTGGCCAGGAGCTCTCTTTCCCCTAGAGCCTGTCAACAGATGGAGGCCGCTGTCCTCCATTTCTTTTAGGAGAGGCGGCCCCCAGGGAGCATGGGTCCAGCAGCACAGGGCCCTGAAGAGGACAAAGCTGGTGATTCTGAGTTCCCCTGGGACAGGCTGAAGCAGGGAGGGCACAGGAAAGCAAGGACTCTCCTGCCACCGGAGCACAGCAAGCTATGCAGATCAGTGCACCCACACTTGCCATCAGGATAATCTAAGCCAGTGGAGACTAGGAGACTGCGATTAGTTACTCGTGGGGAGCTTCTCTCCAGAGCTGGAGATCTGGCCCCTGCAATTTTTTTTCTCTTCACTTGCACCCGGTGTGGCCGCCAGAAAACAGAGGCCTCACAGGATAAACAGCTCCCACTGAGCCCAGCACCCAGCAGGGGGGTGGGGCACCTCCCCCAGGTACACACACCTGAGAATCAGCACAGCAGAACTCTTCCCCAGAAGAACTGTTGGAAGAACAGGAAAGAGCAAATTTACTGAACAAGCAGCACTGGAGAGCTCCAGGACTAAGGGAAAATAGTATATGAACTAGAGGGTCCTTTTTTTTTTTTTTTCATATCAGGTTAAAAATTTCAATATTTTTTTTCTTTTTTCCCACCTTAACTTGAATATTTTACCAATTCTTCATTTGTATTTTTTTCCTTTTTGACTTTCATATTTCTACAATTACATGCCTTATATATATTTTTTGCTTCTACAATTACATGCCTTATATATATTTTTTGCTTCTAGATTCCCTTCAATGTATTCAATTTAACTTTGGTAGATATATGAGATAAAGGTTTTTATTTTGTTTTTTCTGTCTTGTTTTGTATTATAATGGTGGAAGTTAGTACCTTCTAACACACAACCAAAATACTCCCAGAACCAAGTGCAACCCCCGTGTTGGTTCATTCCGTGAGACTATATTCTCTCTTCCTTCCCATTCTGCCCCCCCCCCTTTTATCTCACTTATGTTTTTGTGGTCGATATTGGGTCCTTATGTAAGTATTGCTGGTTTCTATGAGTTTGGGATTAAGCATCTTCTAACATACGGAACAAAAAGTATTCAGAACCAAGAAGATTACTCTCTAGGTCCCCTTGGGGAGACTACATTCTCTCTCCACTACCACTTCCTCACCACCACCTTTTCTTTTCTTTTCTTTTCTTTTCTTTTCTTTTCTTTTCTTTTCTTTTCTTTTTTCTTTCTTTCTTCTTTTCTTTTCTTTTCTTTTCTTTCTTCTTTTCTTTTCTTTTCTTCTTTTCTTTTCTTTTCTTTCTTTTCTTTTCTTTTCTTTTTTTCTTCTTCTTTGTTTTTGGCTTTTTGTTTTATTTTTACTACTTTGTTTCAAAATTTGTTTTTTACTTTAGTGGTCCTTTTGTTTTATTTTGTTCTGTTCTTCTTCTTCATTTATTTTCTGGTCTCTTTGGAATCATTTAGCTCCCTCATACAGCCACTCTGCACTGGGCAAAATGACTAGAAGGAAGAATTCACCACAAAAGAAAGACCCGGAAGCAATACTTTCTGCCACAGAGTTACAGAATATGGATTTAAATACGATGTCAGAAATTCAATTCAGAAGTATAGTTATAAAGTTACTGGTGGCTCTAGGAAAAAGTGTAAAAGACTCTAGAGACTTTGTTACTAAAGAATTGAGATCTAATTAGGCCAAAATTAAATATACATTAAATGAGAATTAATTCAAACTGGATGCTCTAACTGCTAGGGTTAATGAGTTGAAAGGGAGAGGGGGTAACATAAAAGACAAGTTGATGGAAAGGAAGGAAGCTGAGGAAAAGGATAAAAACAATTAAAGGCCACAAGGAAAGGCTTAGAGAAATAAATGATAGCTTGAGAAGGAAGAATCTACATATATATAATTGGGATTCCAGAAGAGGCTGAGAGAGAGAGGACCACAAAGTATATTTAAACAAGTCATAGCTGAGAACTTCCCTAGTCTGGGGAGGGAAACAGACATTCAGATCAAAGAGATAGAGAGGACCCCCCCCCAAAATAAATAAAAACTGTTCAACACCTCAACACTTAATAGTGAAACTTGCAAATTTCAAAGATAAAGAGAAAATTCTTAAAGCAGCGAGAGACAAAGATTCTTGACTTATATGGGGAGAAATATCAAATTATCTGCAGACCTCTCCACGAAGACCTGGCAGGCCAGAAAGGGCTGGCAGGATATATACAAGCTACTAAATGAGAAGAACACGCAGGCAAGAATACTTTATCCAGCAAGGCTATCATTGAAAATAAGAAAGATAAAGAACTTCCAGGATATGCAAAAACTGAAAGAATATGTGAAAAACAAATCAGCTCTGCAAGAAATATTAAGGGGACACTGTGAAAGAAAGAGAGAGCCCAAAGTAACAAAAATAAGAGACTGAATAGGTAATACGATGACACTAAATTCATATCTTTCAATAGTTACTCTGAATGTGAATGGGCCAAATGATCCCATCAAAAGACTCAGGGTTTCAGACTGGATAAAAGCAAGACCCATCTATATGCTGTCTACAAGAGACTCATTTAGACCTAAGGACACTTCCAGCCTGAAAAGGAAGGGGTGGAGAACCATTTACAATTCAAATTGTCCTTAAGAAAAGCTGAGGTGGCAATCTTCATATCAGATAAATTAAAGTTTATACCAGACTGTAGTAAGAGATGAAGGGGGACACTGTATTATATTTAAAGGGTCTATTCAACAAGAAGACCTAACAATTATGAATATTTATGCCCCTAATGTCAGAGCCACCAAGTATATCAATCAATTTATTACCAAAGTAAAGAGATACTTAGATAATAATACATTAATAGTAGAAGACTTCAAAACGGCACTTTCAGCAAATGACAAATATTCTAAGCAGAACAACACCAAAGAAACAAGGGCCTTAAACGATACACTGGACCAAATAGATTTCACAGATGTATACAGAACATTCCATCCAAATGCAACTATACACATTCTTCTTTAGTGCACATGGAACTTTCACCAGAATAGACCACATACTGGGTCACAAATCAGGTCTCAATCTATACCAAAAAATTGGGATTATCCCCTGTGTATTTTCAGACCACAATGCTTTGAAACTAGAACCCAATCACAAGAAATTTGGAAGAAACTCAAATACATGGAGGTTAAAGAGCATCCTACTAAAAGATGAATGGGTCAACCAGGAAATTAGAGAAGAATTAACATGATTCATGGAAACTAATGAAAATGAAAATACAACCATTCAAAATCTTTGGATATAGCATAAACGATCCTAAGAGGGAAATACATCACAATACAAGCGTCCCTCAAAAAATTGGAAAAAAACTCAAATACAGAAGCTAACCTTGCACCTACAAGAATTGGAGAAAGAACAGCAAGTATTTCCAAACCAAGCAGAAGAGAGATAATAAAGATTAGATCAGAATTCAATGAAATAGAGACCAAAAGAACTGTAAAAGAGATCAACAAAACCTGGAGCTGGTTCTTTGATGAAAGAATTAATTAGATAGATAAACTCCTAGCCAGGCTTATTAAAAAGAAAAGAAAAAGGACTCAAATTAATAAAATCATTAATGAAAGAGGAGAAATCACAACCAATACCAAGGAAATATAAAAGATTTTAAAAATGTACTATGATGGGCATCCCTGGGTGGCTCAGCAGCTTAGTGCCTGCCTTGGGCCCAGAGTGTGATCCTGGAGTCCTGAAATCAAGTCTCACATCAGGCTCCCTGAAGGGAGTCTGCTTATCCTTCTGCCTGTGTCTCTGCCCACTGCCTCCCCCCCCCCACCCCGCCATGTGTCTCTCATGAATAAATAAATAAAATATTTTTTTAAAAAAATGTACTATGAACAACTATATGCCAATAAATTAGGCAATCTAGAAGAAATAAATGCATTTCTGGAAACCCACAAATTGCCAAAGCTGGAACAGGAAGAAACAGAAAACCTGAATAAGCCAATAACCAGCAAGGAAATTGTAGCAGTCATCAAAAACCTCCCAAGACACAAAAGTCCAGGGCCAGATGGCTTCCAGGGGAATTCTACCACACTTTTAAAGAAGAAATATCTCTTCCACCAAAGCTATTTCAAAGGATAGAAAGTGAAGGAATACTTTCAAACTTGTTTTATGAGGCCAGCATTACCTTAATTCCCAAACCAGACAAAGATCCCACCAAAAAGGAGAATTATAGACCAATATCCCAGATGAACATGGATGCAAATATTCTCAACAAGATACTAGCCAATAAGATATAACAGTACATTAAGAGGATTATTCACCATGACCAAGTGGAATTTATTCCTCGGATGCAAGGCTGATTCAACACTCATAAAATAATCAATGTGATAGATCACATCAACAGAAGAAAAAACAATAACCATAGGATCCTCTCAATAGATGCAGAGAAAGCTTTTGACAAAATACAGCATCCATTCCTGATCAAAACTCTTCAGAGTGTAGGGTTAGAGGGAACATTCCTCAGCATCTTAAAAGCCATCTATGAAAAGCCCACAGCAAATATCATTCTCAATGGGGAGAAACCGAGAGCCTTTCCCCTAAGATCAGGAACACAACAGGGATGTCAACTCTCACCACTGCTATTCAACATAGTACTAGAAGTCCTAGCCTCAGCAATCAGACAACAAAAAGAAATAAAGGCATTCAAATTGGCAAAGAAGTCAAACTCTCCCTCTTCACACATGACATGATAATCTATATAGAAAACTCAAAAGACTCCACCTAAGATTGCTAGAATTCATACAGCAAATCGGCAATGTGGCAGGATACAAAATCAATGCCCAGAAATCAGTGGCTTTTCTATACACTAACAATGAGACTGAAGAAAGAGAAACTCAGGAATCAATCCCATTTATAATTGCACCCAAAAGCATAAGATGCCTAGGAATATACCTAACCAAAGAGGTAAAGGATCTATACCCTAAAACCTACAGAACACTTCTGAAAGAAATTGAGGAAGACACAAAGAGATGGAAAAACATTCCATACTCATGGATTGGAAGAATTAATATTGTGAAAATGTCAATGCTACCCAGGGCAACTGACATGTTCAATGCAATCCCTATCAAAATACCATGGACTTCTTCACAGAGTTGGAACAAATAATGTTAAAATTTGTATGGAACCAGAAAAGACCCTGAATAGCTAGAGGAATATTGAAAAAGAAAACCAATGCTGAGGGCATCACAGTGCCGAACTTCAAGATGTATTACAAAGCTGTGCTCATCAAGACTGTAGAGTACTGACACAAAAACAGACACCTAGATCAATGGAACAGAATAGAGAACCCAGAAATGGGCCCTCGACTCAATGGTCAACTTATCTTTGACAAAGCAGGAAAGACTATCCACTGGAAAAAAGACAGTCTCTTCAATAAATGGTGTTGGGTATTGGATAGCCACATGCTGAAGAATGAAACTGGATCATTCTTTTACACCAGACACAAAGATAAACTCAAAATGGTTGAGAGATCTCAAAGTGAGACAAGAATCCATCAAAATCCTAGAGAACACAGGCAACACCCATTTTGAACTTGGCCACAGCAACTTCTTGCAAGATATATCTATGAAGGCAAGGAAAACAAAAGCAAAAGTGAACTATTGGGACTTAATCAAGATAAAAAGCTTCTGCACAGCAAAAGAAACAGTCAACAAACCTAAAAGACAACCTACAGAATGGGAGAAGATATTTGCAAATGACCTATCAGATAAAGGGCTAGTATCCAAGATCTATAAAGAAGTTATCAAACTCAATACTCAAGAAACAAAAAGTCCAGTCATGAGATGGGCAGAAGACATGAACAGACATTTCTCCAAAGAAGACATACACATGGCTAACAAGCACTTGAAAAATGTTCTGCGTCACTTGCCTTCAGGGAAATAGAAATCAAAACCACAATGAGATACCACCTCACACCAATGAGAATGGCTAAAATTAACAAGACAGGAAGCAACAAATGTTGAAGAGGATGTGGAGAAAGGGGAACCCTCTTGCAGTATTGGTGGGAATGCAAACTGGTACAGCCACTCTGGAAAACAGTGTGGAGGTTCTTCAAAGATTTAAAAATAGAGCTACCCTATGATCCAGAAATAATTGCACTAATGGGTATTTACTCCAAAAATACAGATGTAGTGAAATGCCGGGACATCTGCACCCCAATATTCATAGTAGCAATGTCCACGGTAGCCAAAACTGTGGAAGGAGCCACAATATCCTTTGACAGATGAATGGATAAAGAAGATGTGGTCTATATATACAATGAAATATTACTCAGCCATCAGAAAGGATGAATGCCCACCATTTACTTTGACATAGATGGAACTGAGGGGTATTATGCTGAGTGAAATAAGTCAATCAGAGAAGGACAATCATCATATAGTTTCACTCATAAATGGAATATAAGAAATAGTGAAAGGGATTATAAAGGAAAGGAGGGGAACTGAGTGGGAAAAATTAGAGAGAGACAAACCATGAGAGACTCCTCCCTCTGGGAAACAAACAAAGGGTTGTGGAAGGGAGGTAGGTGGGAGGACAGTGTAACTGGAGAATGGGCACTGAGGAGGGCACTTGATGGGATGAGCACTGGGTGTTATACTATATGGTGGTAAATTGTAAATTTTAAAAAGTGTTAAAAAATATCTTAATTAAGAAGTCATATGATCCAATTTGCACTTGAAAACCATGAATCTGGGAAGAGTGCCTGGGATAAATTTTGCCAACAAGTTATGATTTGAGGAGTATACACTAAGCAAGTAAACCAATGGGGAGTAATGGAGGCCTGAGTTTCTGAAGTTACCAGAAGAATGGAGTAGATGAATAGATACCAGAGATATTTCCAACGTAGACTCAACAAGGCTTGGTAATTGATTGGTTATGTATGGTGAGGAAAAGTAATATAAAATGTCTTGGGAGAAGCATATTTAGGAAGTGAGGTAAAGAGCTCATCTTTGGATGTCCTTTTTTTGTGTGGAGTCGGTGGCCTGCTAGGTAGAGATTCTGCTTACCAGGCCATTGCAGAGGTAGGACTAAAGCTTAGAAGAAAAGCTAGTTTTATTTATTAATTTACTTATTTAAAGATTTTATTTATTTATTCATGAGAAACACAGAGAGGCAGAGACACAGGCAGAGGGAGAAGCAGGCTCCCTGCAGGGAGCCCCAGGCGGGACTCGATCCCAGGATTCCGTGATCAAAAGCTGAGCCAAAGGCAGATGCTCAAACACCGAGCCACCCAGGTTCCCAGAAAAGTTGGTTTTAGAGATAAAAATGAGAACAGCAAGCTATAATGAAGGGAGCATCTTCATTTTCATCTTTAGAGACAAGTAAAGTGTCCAGCTTGAACCACTCCACAAAATCAACAATATCTGTTTCTACTCCAAGCAAAAATATGAGAATACTCTTCAATTTCACTACTCTGGGAAAAAATATATTTGGCTATTAAAAATCAATCTGTGGAGAGGAAGTAAGCAACATATGGATCAAATGTCGTCATAGATGAGACTTATCTAGTACAGAAGAAGGAAGAGCTCAAGTTCAAAGTTAAATTAAACAAACATTTCTTTACATAACAAACTTATATGATTGTTTTAAGTCGGAGAGCTATCTGGTACAGTACCAACTAAACAAATTGTTTGGCATCTTAATACATGTGCCTTTACCTTTCATTTATTAAAAGGCTAGCTAAAATGCACTTCAAAGTATTACCACTCAGCTAGTCCTCTTGCATATTAACTTGGCACTGCAAAACAGCATATGGAGCCTAGATTTTGATGATGATTACTTGGTTGTATTTGGAAATATGAATTAGATCCTAGTTCAATTATGAACTAATTCACTTATTACATAAACATTTCCCAAGCACTTACTATGTGCAAAACACTGTAGTAATTACCAGGGAAGGATTCAAAACTAATAGCTATGTGATTACCCTCACTCTCAAAGAACTTAAATCCAAAAATTCACTAAGGGCAATCCAAATAGGGCAAAAGGAAGTCAGGATGTAGAAAGAGACTTGAACTGAAATGACATTAAATAAATCTGTATGAACTAAAATAGTTTAATAGGCAAAGTATATATTTATTTATACACAAAGAATATATGCAGTATATTTTTTTAAAAAAACACAGCATTTTATTTATTTATTCGTGAGAGACAGAGAGAGAGAGAGAGAGGGAGAGAGGGAGAGAGAGAGAGGCAAAGACATAGGCAGAGGGAGAAGCAGGCTCCATGCAGGGAGCCTAATGTGGGACTCGATCCCGGGTCTCCAGGATCACGCCCTGGGCCGAAGGCAGGCGCTAAACCAAAGGCAGGGCTGCCTGTATGCAGTATATATTCATTCCTTTCATCACCTTTACCATGGAGATGATTTGATGAATGGCCTTCAAGAATCTTTTATGGTGTATAAGGTATATCATTAGACAACATGCTTCCTGTCTGCATCTTTATTCTCTTGATGTGATTCTCAAGCTGGTTATATTATGCATGGCAAAATGCAAGCAAACGGTTAAAAGGGAGTAATAAACAAAAGTGGTATATGTGAGCAATCCAGATAATCCAATGAAGGGAATCAGCTGTTCTCCAACTGACTGCAACAGGTGCTACCCTGAAAAAGGGAAACAGGGATTGTAAACCAAGATACCCAGGAGTCTTTGTAGTAATAGGACTCTAATAAAAAAGGCAATTTCCTTAATATGCATCATGATGCACATACTTTCCAGCAATAAATTTTAGATAGGATATTTCTTCTCTATGAGTAGTCAATGAAGAATAATATGTGTGTAAATTAAAGCAGAAAGAAAATTAAATTTCATCTAGTAGTCCATTAAAGATCTCTAAAATATTGATCTATTAAAAAACAAGTTAACTAGAATAGAATTGTGTTTCCTACTTGAATGTTATCATTTTATCTGTAGTGCACGTTTATTATTCGAGAGCATACAAAACAACATGGTAGATTTTCATTCCACTTGTGGACATTATTGGGAAATGTGCAGATAGAACAGAAATCTGAGCTTGATTGTGAAGAATCACTAGAAGTTTTTTACTTGTCTTGGTATCAATGTACTTAGTCATAAAAAAGAAATCATTTATATCCATGAAGTCTTGTAGTAAGAATTAATGAGATGATGCATGCTAATATCATGATCATTGATTAGCTCTTACTCTTCAACAAATATTAATTTTTGCTTATTTTTTTATTCTTCCCTTTCTCTCTCCCTCTTTCCTCTTTCCTTCTCCTTCCTTCCTTCTTCCCTCCTGCCTGCTTTCCTTCCATTCTACTACCATCCTTCTTTCCTTACTTTACTGAGCCAACATTAATTCTTCCAAATTATGGTATATTATAATTAGCATGCATATATAAATTTACTTAAGGGTCTTTGTTACTTTTTGGGGGGGGAAAGTCCTTTAAATGAGAATGCTTTACTTTCCCATCATTACATTTTTGCCATTCTTTTGTGTTATTCATGCCTAATACAGCTATTGACTAATAATTTTAGGAAATATTGTTAGTGGTCCTCAGCTAAAATCCTAATGCCCATTCAACACACATTTATTGAGTACTAGGCACTGTATTACAGAGACAGACATGTACTGTCTCTATATGCAAGAACATATAGGTAGATATGCTAATCAGCCATGACTGTATTAATCATTTCACTATACATGTAAACAAAACATCATATTTTATACCTTAAATATATACTAGTTTTATTTTTTTTAAATAAAATAAAACCACTTTGAAAACTTTAAAAAAAAATGTGAGAGATAATGTGTAATAGAAGTATTCATAGGGCCGGTGTGTCATAGTGATATAGTGCCATCAGAACTGACTCCTAGACTGGGTTGTTTCATGTTAGGTCATTTAAATATCCTTTTCTGTTTGATTTACTTGCCACAGAATTGTATGCTGTTTAACATAATTACATTGTATTGAAATGAAAGAAAGGAACATAGTGCAACAGCTTTGTGACTCAATTCAAGTATAGGACAAAATGGAGAATTAACTTCAATAAACTAAATTAATCTGGCAGGGGTCAATGTTCAAATACCAGCTCTACTACTACTTGCAAGCTCTGGTACTTTAAAAGTTACTTATTTCTTAGGCCTCATTTTCTTATCTATAAAAAGGGGATAAGAATAGTACTTACTTCTCAGATTTTTATGAGGATTAAATGATATAATATAAAATACTTGCAATAGAGTAAATGCTCAATATAGGTATAGACCTTATTAATACTATTTTTTTTTTTGTTAAAGATTTTATTTATTTATTCATGAGAGACTCAGAGAAAGAGAGAGAGAGAGAGGCGGAGACAGAGGAAGAGGGAGAAGCAGGCTCCACGCGCAGGGAGCCTGATATGGGAATTGATCCTGGTATTCCAGGATCACACCCTGAGGGGAAGGCAGATGCTCAACTGCTGAGCTACCCAGGCGTCCCACCCTTCTTAATACAATTATTGTTTGGTTTCAACATCTATCATCTCATTAGCATGATTAGCTAGGATGGTTGCCCCACAAAAATGGGTCAAAGAAGAAAACTTTGCTGTAGTTGCTGCTATAATCTAAAAATATATTCCCAAGACTTTTAATAATTACAGATCATATTCATTTGATTTTTACTATGTACCAGATCCTACCTAAAACAGTTACAAATATAATTTAATATTCACAAAAACTTTATGAATTTGGCGTTATTGTCCTTACCATCCTAGATAAGATAAAACACAAAGAAATTAAGTAATTATAGGAGCGGTTCTAAACTCTAGCCACCTGGTTCCAAAGCCAGTGTGCTCAACCACTGTGTTAGACTAGATTGACTTTTAACAGACAGAGGTGGGATTTGGTTTGGGGTATTTTTCTTTCAGTTTAAAAAATGATTCTCAGTTGTGAATTATTTATCTTTATTTATGCTTTAGCTAGCTACTTGTGTCTGTGCCTAGTGATTTTCAGTAAAGACATACTTTCTTTTTTTTAAAAATTTTTTTAAAATTTTTATTTATTTATGATAGTCACAGAGAGAGAGAGAGAGGTGCAGAGACACAGGCAGAGGGAGAAGCAGGCTCCATGCACCGGGAGCCCGACGTGGGATTCGATCCCGGGTCTCCAGGATCGTGCCCTGGGCCAAAAGCAGGCACCAAACCGCTGCACCACCCAGGGATCCCAAGACATACTTTCTGAGCCAAATTATACCTAGTAAAGTTTTCTTTTGTATTTATGCATAATAACCTGGCTCAAATTAAAATATTCAAATTAAAATATATTTTGAAAGATTACACATAAAAAATTCTACAAATGTCAAGCACTATCTTTTAACATTTTAAAGTTGTAGAATAAAAGTAGGGTTGCAGCTTAACATTGTGGGCTTTTTTGTTGATAACTTGAGTTTCTACGAAGATGCTTTTAAGCTTTTTAAAACCTGGGAAACCTAAAAATGTTGTAAAAGCCTATCTTCAGTTGATTCTGGGTTTTTGTTTTGTTTTTTGAGAATGCACACTCAAGGCTTTCTTAGGGATATGCTTTCAGATAAGCTATTTTCATTACTTCTGTGAGTTGTAGTTTCCTCTTATTCTACATTTCAAAAACAATTGAAAATTTTACATTGGACCTGGGTTTTCTATTTAGCAGATTTACTTCGCAACGGTTCCTAAGGCTTTTTTCTTTACTTCATTGATTTGAATTTTTGTAATGTCAATTTTATTACTTCCACAATAGATTTTTAAGTTAGCTACTTAATGATGTCTTCTTATAGCAATTTTTAATCTCAATTTCTTTTTTTAAAAAAGATTTATTTATTTGAGAGACAGCCAGAGAGAGAGAGAGAGCTCAGGAATGGGGGAGGGAGCAGCGGGAGGAAGAGGATCCCAAGCAGACTCCCCATTGGGCATGGATCGATCTCACAACCTTGAGATCATGACCCGAGTAGAAATCAAGAGTCCAACGCTCAATTAACTGAGCCGCCCAGGCATCACTTTAATCTCTATTTCTATATTCTTTTTCATAGCCAAATGCTGTTTTCTTCTTATTTTTTTGTTCTCTTTCATAGAATTAATGAATTCTTGTATAGTCAGTTTTTAATAACCTACTTCTTTCCTAAAACAAATAATTTCCAGATACTTGATCTTTTATAATCTTTTGGAAGATGGACACCTTCCTTCATTTTGCAGAATTTTTTCACAAGTCTGAATATATCTTCAAACACAGAAAGACAATCTAGGACTCACTGTTTTGAAAAGATGCTATTTTCAATTCCGCCGTGTAGCACTGCCATAGTGTTCTATGGATGTACAGATGATAAGCTTTACAATTTTTTATTTAACATGAAAATCATGCCAGTAAGTCCATAGTACTAGCTCAGGGAGTGACAAGAGTATTCATGCTCCAATTACTTCATAACATATATTAAGTTATTAGAAATAATAATGAGTCAAGAATTTCCAGTGAAACACTGAGCACATAGCAACTTTACATACCCCTCAGTTTTAAAACTGTGAGATCACCTGACTCTTAGTCCAATTTCTCGTGTTGTGTAAACATTCATCTAATGACTTCTACTTGGTTGGTATATTCTATTTTTCTCCTATACCTTACTATGCTTTTAACACCCTATGCTTTCATCTGTTATAACACTTCTCAAAATAGTAACTTAAAAAGCTATGTTGTAATTAGTAGTTTAATATCTATTTCCTGCCTTAGACTATAGTATTCATAAAGTCTAGATGCATGTTGGTCTTCCCTTTCTTTTTTTTTTTTTTTTTTTTTCTCTTTTTCATGGACCTCAGGGCAGGGGTAGGACTTCATCAGACCTTATCAAAATGGCATCCTATCATCATTGGTTGATTTTATTCATCCATTCATCCATTTCTTTATTATCTTTTACCCTCATTTCCCATTGACATTCCTCTCCCACCACCCAGAGATGGTCCTTCTGAGGTGTTTCATTTGTGCATATTATTGTAAAATATGCAAGAATTCACTGTTTCTCACTAATTTTGCTCAGCATTAATTTAAAAGTTCATGCATATTATAGATTCATTGTCTAATGCTTTTCTCTTATTTATAGTATTCTGTGGTATGAAACTAGCACATACACATAGAAAACCTCTAACTCTTCACTAAAACAACCTGATGAACATCCATGTATACAAACCCTTTTATATTTGAGTGGCTGCTGGATCAGGTCATAGTCTGTGTATATTCTGATTTTGATGAAGGACTGCCAGATTGTTCTTGAGCACGTCTGTCTCAGTCTATAATATCTACGGAATCTAATGAGGGCTCTTACATCACTGCCAACACCTGGCATGATTCAGTTTTCCAATTTTTGTCAATACAATAAGTAAAAAAGTGATGTCAGTGTTTCAATTTCCACTTGTCTAACTAAATGAATTCGGGCATCACTTTCATGATAATTACAACTTTTTAGAGGGGAGGGTTCCCTTTCATTTATTGAATATCCTTTATCCTTTGCTAATTTTTTCAATGAGTTGCTATCCTTTTCTTCTTGATTAACAGGAATTGCTTGATAATCTTACTATAAATCTCATCAGTTTTAGACACTGCAAATTGAATTTCCTGGCCCAGCTTGCCATCTGATTAGGAGCTTTTCCTTTCAATCATTGGTGAATAGAAATACTTAATTCTTATCTTATAAAATACATTATATCCTTGTCATAGTATTTGTGCTATTGTGATATTGTTTAAGAAGTCCTTCCTCATTGCTATTGTGATATTGTTTAAGAAGTCCTTCCTCATATCTGGATCACAGAGATTTACTGCAAACCACTTTGTTTGATTCTCAATCGTGGCTCCCTCACAAACTAACCGGGTGAATTTGGACAACTTAATCTCTATTCACCTGTTTTTGTATGCAATGGGGGCAATAATACTAGTGGATTTATAGGACTGTGAGGACTGAGTGAACTACTATATTAAAAAGCACTTTAAAAAGTATCTGTCTCGGGCAGCCCCGGTGGCGCAGCGGTTTCACGCCGCCTGCAGCCCGGGGTGTGATCCTGGAGCCCCGAGATTGAGCCCCACTTCCGGCTCCTTGCATGGAGCCTGCTTCTCCCTCTGCCTGTGTCTCTGCCTCTCTCTCTAGCTCTCTCTGAATGAATAAATAAATTAATTAAAAAAATAAATTCTTTAAAAAAAAAACGGTCTCTACATCCTAAGTACTGAATATATGTTGCTATTATGACAAAAATGCCAGTATATATGTTTCAATAGGGATACAGCTTTATTTTTGTACATATTGTATATCCATATTGACTTTACAGATATTTAAAGTCCTGTTAGTAAACTCAGTATTTTGTTTCACTGCTTCATTTCAGGATGTTCCTGAACCAAAGCCATACTATGTTTATTACTGGCTTTATATATATATATATATTACTGGCTTTTATCTTATTATCTGAGAAACAAAATACCTACTCTTTGCTCTTCTTTTTCAAAGAAGAATCAGCTATTTGTTGTCTTTATTCTTCCATATAAATTTTAGAATGATTGCACTGAGTTTTAAAAATCATCCAGATGAAATTTTGTTTTTTATTACATTGAGTTTATTTATTAATATATAGGGAATTAAAATTGTTATTATTTATAAGCCCAAATAAGAGCACAAAATGTTTTTCCCAGATCTTTTATGCAAATAATTTTTGTCCATTGAAATCTGGGCACTCTTTGTCAAGTTAAAATCTATGGATACTTTACAATTTTATTGTTACTGACCTCACATTTTCACTTAGGATGTTGATTTGAAAAATAAAAAAATGGTTTTTGAAGGTTTTTGAAGGCTGATCTTGTATCCATCCACCAATATTGATAATTTTACCTCCTTTCTTCCATTTTTGTTCAATTCTGTAATTATTTTGCTCTCTTTATAGAATTTGCCAAGACCTTCAGTTCTGTATTAAGCAGTTATGATAATAATGAGTATCATTGTCTTGCTGCTGTTTAGAAACATAAACTATCTAAAGTTTCCCCACAGAGTATAATGTTTATTGCAGGTTTTGGTATATAAGTTTACTTAATTTCATACTTAGCTAGTTTTTTTTGGGAGGGGAGGTGTTTTAATTGTATATGGCTGCTAAAATTTATAGAACCCTATGGACATATCTATTGAGATAACATATGATTTTTTTCTTCACAAGCAATTTTTGTAATAAAGGAACGTGTTAGACTTTCTAGATTGAATTTTTCTTGCAACCTTTAGCTAAATCTATTTGGTCATAATGCACTGTTTTGTTTTATGCATTTTTTTTACTATTAAATGTAACATACATAGAAAAAAAGTCCACAAAATATGTATAAACACAATTATATGAATAACTGTGAAGTAACTACCCCATTCAAAAATAAAAACATTATTAGTACCTCAAAGCCTTCCATGTGTTACTACCTAATATCAAGTCACTCAAGCACTATTAGAGGTAACCACTTTCTTAGCTTTTCCATTTCCTTGTTTTTCTTAATTCTCTTACCATCTACCACCTAATAACATTTTTGCTTTTGCCTTTAAAAAAAAAAACATATAAAGGAATGGGATAATATTTTATAAATTTCTTGTGTCTACCTTCTGTCACTAAATATTATACGATTATATAATGCTCTTTGGTTATAGTTCATTCATTTTTATTGCTGTATAGTATTCCACCATTTATTTATTTATGTCTTTTACTCTTGGTAGGTAGCTGTTGTTTCTAGCTTGGCTCTATTTTAAACAATGGTGCTAGGAAAACTTTTATATATTTATCCTGAGTTTTGTGCATATACATTACTTCCTGAGAATTGAATTGCCTGTTCACAAAATATACATATCTCCTTAACTTTGCTGGATGATGCCACACTGCTTTTGATTAATTAAATTATATATATATTAGAGGGTTGTAAGCACACTTACTACAAAGCTCAAATGATACCATAAGGTTTCTCTTTAGTTCTCTCCCTCCTTTCTTCTCTTTCCCTTCATTCTTCTTCAGACTTTTCCCCATCTCTTGGCTCTGGTAATCATGTTGAGGAAGATAACTACTAAAGTAACATTCAGAGTCACATCCTTTCACCATAGCGACCCAGGTAGAAAGAGACAAACTTTCCTGCATGTTTGGGGGGTAAAGTTCCAATGTAGCATAAATAATTCTTTCTGAATCATGCACTGTCTCTGAATATGAGGGGATTTGAGGGACAAAGCACCCAGATTGACCTCCTCATTGAGACAATATGAAATGGTCCTCCAAAGAATGTGAAAATGACACCTGTGCAGATACATGACTTGTTCTCACCAAGTAGTTAGATGTTCACTTATATCCTGCCTCCCTTGAAGGAGTCATGCATCTCTTCATTGACATTGTCCAGCAGGATGGTTAGCATTTAGCTAGTTTTCAGTGAAAGTTTAGCTAAATGGATAAGAAACACTTCTTGTTTTTTCATCTCCTCTATGAAATCTTCCCTAGATTCTCCAGGGCAGGCTTGGGTGTTCCTTCCACACTGGGTTTTATAGAACATTGTGCAAGTCTTTGTGAAAGCTGATCAATTATATTATACTGTTCATAGTTGACTCCTTACTAGACTTGCAGTGCCTTAAAGCAATAGAATATTTATTTTCATTTATTCGGATGATGTTAAAGATACTTTATGAGACCTCAGTTTAATATAAGGGGGCAAATGATCTAAAATTATGTAAATTTGACTGGACTTTCCCTCACACAGAACATTCTATATATAGTTCTATAGAGTTATTTCTACAGAATATATACTTTTCCTTGTAATGCCTAGTTTGAAAGCAGAATTTCAGTGCTATCACGGTAAGTGAGTGTTTCTTAAACTGTCACATGGTATGCATAGAAAAACTGAAACTTCAACCCTGGATTCTGTATATTTCAAACAGTGCCAGATGCCATGAAGTCATATGCAGATGTCTTACATCTACAAAATTATAGTAACAGTTGGGTTTCTTTATCTGAATATTTCTGCTTAGGAGGGTTAAGTAGCCTAGCAGGCAGTGGAAACTGAAACCTTCTGTTCAGCCATGGGGCAGAAATGATGTAATCAACCACATTGGATATTCTGTTAATATCCCCAACCTTGATTGCAGAAGGGCTGCCTTGATAAATGTAGACCTTAGCTGGGCAGAAGTCAGCACAGAGTGTGTGCTCTGTTGGCTACTAGAGGCAGTGATATTTGCAGGTGCAAGGCTAACTCTGACCTAGTTGAATGAATTACAGAACCTGGCCAAACGAGAGGATTATTCCAGGATCAAGGTCAGTCATTCTTCAGCATGTTCTGCAACTGAAATGACCATGATGACACTGGAAAAGAATGTGGGCCCTAGAGCCTTTGGTTTGATTTACTTGCAACTTTTGTTTCTATTTAATCCATGAAGATACAACTGGGCTTTGTGTACATTCTGTCTTTTCTCCAAGGAACGTCCTTCCCTCCCACAACCACCTGGAAAGCTCCCAGTCATCTATCAAATATCAGCTCACATTTCATCTTCTCTATGAAATCTTCCCTAAATTCTCCTGGGCAGGCTTGAGTGTTTCTTCCACACTGGGTTCTGTAGAACATTGTGCAAGTCTTTGTGAAAGCTGATCAATTATATCATATTATTCGTAGTTGACTCCTTACTATACAATAAGTGTCTTAAAGCAATAGAATATTTATTTTCATTTTTGTATTGCAACACCAGAAACAGGATAAGGATTCAATAAATATTGCTGAATGGATTTATTTGTAATTTAATATAGTGCTTTAGAATTTTCAAGTACTTTCTTACCTATTACATAGTTTAGACATCACAACAATGCTGTGTGGTAGGCAAGTCAGATGTAATTATCCCTATTTTACTGATGAGGAAAGTGAATCACAAAAATGATGTGTAATTTGTTCAGAATCAATAGCTTGTGAGCGTCAAGATTAAACTAGAAAACAGCCTTCTGACTTTAACCAGCATCTATGTCAAGCCTTTAATTCTCCTCTAGACTGAGTTACTGCCTCTGGGCTACCAGATCTTTAAAATATAGCTAGTCCAGCTAGACTATTTTCTCTAAGGCTTCAATATCAGATCTTACGCTCTTGTGTTCAATACTTGGCATCTTCCTCTGTCTTCCAAATGCATTTTGATTCTTAGATATCAGATTTCTGAGTCTATATGACAGAATTTTCTGGATTGATTTACAAATGCTGCTGCCTGTCCAAATCCCAGTGTTCTACTGTGCATCCCTGTCACTAATTCCACTTTTCTTTCTGAGTACACCTGACATTCCAAGGTAGAGAAGCCTAATGACCTTTCCATTTCCTTGCTGCTCAATATGGATTGATATCTCTACATGTATTATGGATTAAAAATAATGACTACTACTACTAATTACTAATATTTTTGAGTGCTTGCTGTATTCTAGGCATATTGTTCAATAAATCTAATTTTGTTTGATCCTGAGAACAAAGACTTGACATAGAACTAATATCTCCACTTTACAAAGAAGGAAATTGAAGCTTAGAAAAGTTATGTAACATGTCCCTGTGCCACAGCTAGTAAATTTCAAGGGGATTTTTAAATAAATGGAATCTAATCCCTGAGGGATGTCTTAAACCCCACAATATTTGCAGATTTCTCAAAAAAAAATCAACTATTATGTACAGTAGCCAAATGAACATATATGCATGACACAACTGGGAAAAAATAGATAGTGAAGCACACTTATCACCTGAGAGATGAGGTGTTCAAGAAATACTGTTGGAATAAAGTTTTCACCCCCAAACTTGAATTTGGCTAACTTTAAAAACTGAGAATGCTTTAGCGGCTTCATGTACGTGCCCTACGGGCAAGTATTTGTTTTGTATATTTTAAAGCACTCAAAAGTCTTCAAGATCATGAAACTTTATCCTGCTGGCTTAGTAGAGGATTAGAAAGGAAATATAGTTGCCTTCCCATGGATATACTCATATGATTCTTTTATTAACATGAATTCCCAACTTCATACACATAAATGCAGACTTTCTTTTAAACAACTACAAAATGCAAACGGATAGAATAGTGTTAACCTGACATTTATATCTGATATTTGTATTTGTGATGTTTCAAGACTTTAGATGAAGCCCAAGTGCTTATCATGACTCTCAATGCCTTTAATTTCTGGTTCTACTCTTCTCTCACTTTTGCTACATTGGAGCTCTTCAAGTTCTTAAAAATGCCACATTCCCTCTTTTTCCAGGATTTGGTACATGTTGTTTCTCTGTTCCCTCTTCCCTACTCATATCAAATCTCGGGGTGAAAGCGAATTTATTGGGGATCTTTTCTCTGAGTTCTTACCATAGGTTTACTCCTCTATTATATGTTTACTTACCATCCTGCTCTTCTTCCTAACACTTACAAGGACTTGTTCAAGATTCTTCTGGAATCTTTTACCGTGTCTTACACATAGTGGGGACTCAATGAAGTTTTAATAAGTTAACAAATGAAGGCATTTCTGTACTGAAGTCACTGTTGTGTAAATAACCATTATCAAAACAAGACATATTTTAAATGTCTTGGCTCCATAGCTCATTTGACATTTGGAGTCAGGTATGCCCTTCATTTAGTGTCTGTCTCAGTTGTCATGATCCTCATATCACACTTAAGGTATCTGGAACTATAAATAATTGAAAAACCAACTCTAACTTAAAATTAATTAGCTCACATAATAAGAAGACCAGAAGAAAGAGTGGGCTTTTAGGGAATCTGATCCACCTCACCTCTCAGACACTAACCATGACACTAACTTTATCCCTAGCCCTGTTCCCTTGTGGTTGTGGGATGGTTTCAGTAGCAGTTAAGGATGCATGTTTCCTCAGCCATGTCTAGTGGGGAATAGTGAGAGAGACTTTCTCTTCTTTGAATCTTGTATAGAAGTAAGAAATTTTTTGTGAAATAACTAGGCTTATTTCTCTTTGTATTTTATTGGCTCTCATGCAGCCATGTGCCTATTTCTGAAATACTTCTATCAGTAGGAATAGATCATTGGCTTGTGCCCTGGTTCCTGGGTCCACCATTCCTGTCTCTTCTATGTGAGAGTGGGTTTGCCATGATTGGATTCTGGCCTTGCTCCTGGAGCATCACATTACTGATTCTGACTGGCCAGAGGTGAGGGGAAAAGGCCCACTACTATCATCTACTGAAAATTGCACCTATTTTACTCTCACACTTTGATTTTTTAAAAAAAAGAAAGCTCAAAAAATCAAAGTTTAATCAAATGTTCTATCAAAACAAAGTTTTATTCTAGGAAAGAGGTAGAAATTATTCTTTTATAAGAGAAAAGTACAGGAAACATTTGTGACTCCACATCTTCCTTGCTTAGTCAGAGATAGAAGTGCTAAGCAGGACAGGAAAGGAAATGAGGCACCATGGGTCCCCAAATAAATCAGTTTCTTTTGTGTGATAGCAAATTCTAACATACCTCTCTTATTCAAAAGGACACATTTAACATCAACAGGATAGAGTGGTCTTGATTGGTCACTAAGAGAGTTTAATTAGAATAAAGATTAAAGCTTCATTTAAGGAACTTTCAATTAGGATCACATTTGAAAGGACCTTAAAATTGTTGGTTTTTCTATGCTGAAGTTTTACTTTCCATCACTTTTTTGGTGTGATCTTCTGGAAATATAAATGCACTCTAAGGTTAAAAATGGTATTCTTTTTCTGAGAATGATTTTTTTTTCTTTTTTGGACCTTAGCATTCCTTTCTGTTTTGTCCTCCATATGTCCTCATAAATATAATTCTGGCACTGGAATCCAGACAGCACTTCCCAGCACTTGCATACTCAGCATTAAGCCACTGAGATATGAGATCATGGTAGCTCTGTGCCATTTAATCATTTTACATTCCTTTAACAGATGAATTTTGAGCACCTACTAGGTGTGAGACACTGCACCAGGTGCTCCAAGCTATAGATGAAATGCATATCTTGTCTTGAAAAAGCTCACAATAGCATTGGGAGCACAGTTGGACAAATTGAATGGTGCTAAAAATAAATGTTAGGGACAATGAGTTAATGAGAGTTGCTTGCATGGCTGAGAAATGCTTTAGGAAGAAATACTTGAGCTAGAGTATAGAGTGGTCAGGGTTTGATTTGGACTGAACAGAGGGAGTCAGCAGTTCAAGACAAGAGCAAAAGTTAAAAAATCGAGAAGATAGAATTGACAACGGTGCTCAGGAAGTACTGAGGATCTCTGCCATGAAATTATGCACTCTCAACTTGGAAAGAAAATCTGGACCAGATTACAGAGGCCCTGGAGTGCTCTGTTTAATAAATTTGAATACTTTACTAAAGAAGTAGGGAGTCATAGAAGATTCAAGGGCTATGTTTAGAGAATAAAATGATGAACCTTACATCTCTAGAAGATTCCTTTGTGTAAAAAGATCCAGCCAGGTGAGTGTCAAAATTAGAAAACATTATCATACTGCTATTATGTCAAGGGAAGGATATGACTATGGAGGTGGCCAGGAGATTATTGAGGAAGCAAAGGAGGAGACTACAAAGAAAGAATGGGAGTCCAGGGCTTAAATTGTTAGCCTATATAACGGACTTATTCTTGCTGCCATTAACACAGTAGAACACACAAGTGAATGCTAATGTGCTAATCAGAAGTACTCAGTCCTGACTTCACATTAGAATTACCTGCAGAGTTTTAAAAATACTAATGTTTGGGGATCCCTGGGTGGCTCAGCGGTTTAGCGCCTGCCTTCAGCCCAGGGCATGATCCTGGAGTCCCGAGATTGAGTCCTACGTAGGCTCCCTGCGTGGAGCCTACTTCTTCCTTTGCCTGTGTCTCTGCCTCTCTCTCTCTCTCTCTGTATCTCTCATGAATAAATAAATAAAATCTTTAAATATATATAAAAATTAAAAATAATAATAATAATGATTAGGTCCTATCCAAATAATTTGTCTTGAGTGGAGCCTAGTTATTAGTATTTTTTTTAAAAGCAGACCATCTCAAAGGTTAAGAACTCTGGGAAAGATGATGGTAGGTTCAGATTCGGTGAAAATGCTCTCTTTATTACAAGGTGTACAGTATTCCATCAGGAATTTTTAAAGGGAGGGAGGCAGGGACAGAATGAAAGAAATGTTCTCCTTCTGTCATGGTTGGTGAAGTTCAGGAGCTTGATAGCTGTTCCCCTATTGTGAAGCATGTTACACAGCTCCAGTCCTTGATCCTGACTTTTAAAAATACAATCCAGCTCAAGCAGTGTGCTGTTATTTTTCAAAGAAATTTGCACATAACCCACTAGTCACTTCTGTATTCTAAAATTACAAAATGCTTTTCTACTTTCAGGATTATTCATTTGCTTCTTTTTTGTTAAAAAATAAAAGATTTCTTTATTTGTTCAGAGGAAGAAAAACCCTATAAAATTGTAGTAATCAAATGCATTAAACATTTATAACTTTGAGTATCAGTCCAAAATGTGAGGTTTTTCTTATTCTTTTTTTCTTCCCTTGAAGAGAAATCATCTTGTGCTTTATATGGATAAACATCAGGAGGTGATAGACTTTATTCATGGCTGTTTCCCTGCATAAATGCTTTATTCTTCAAGAAAAACATTTCTAATCAAGAGCTTTATCCCTATCACTCACCCCCCACACTGTTCACACTGGGAGGTCAGCACCTTATGTTTCTGACATTGTAATTTATTGCTGTTGGAAAGATTGGGTATTTGTATAGGATTTCCAGCATAATTCAGCTTTGTTGCAAAGTCTTACCAAGTATAACTTCTTAAGAATACTTTCAGAAGAATACTCTGTAGATTTCAAAAATAGCCAAATATATTTGGACATAGCAAATGGGTATAAATATAAATAGTATAGAGACAGATTTAATGTAAAATAAGGTGTGTGTATATATGCACAGATATGCAAATGAATGCTATATGTAGGTCTAAGGCTTGAATTTCTTTTTTTTTTTTTTTCCTTCAGCAAAGGACAGTTACATTTGAGATGATTTAACAAGTTAGCACTATATATGTTACAGGAGTTAGATGTGTGTGAAAACTTTTTCTTTTTTTTTAATTAAAAGGCATATAATTTAGGTTTCAAGTTCTGATGTTTAAAAATGCGATGAAAATTTTAAAAGATTTCTTGTCCTTTTGCCTTGTGTTTTTGAAAATAAGCTTCTGTGGAAGACAATAAAAAGCGGAAATAGCCTCTCAGAAAAGCATCATTCTGTGAAAGGCTCAAGAGAAGTTGACAATCAAGAGAAGCGTTTAGAAAGAACTCAGGAAAGGGCACTTCCATGTCCCTAAGAGCTGAACATTTATGCTGGTGATTGTCTTCCAAATGATCCCACCCCAGTCCTTTACCAGCTATTCTGAAGCATGATGCCAGAATCATTGAGTCCAAGAGCTTCAAGTGGTACCTTTGAGTATCTATTCATCCAAGCAGATAATATCTCAAGATCACTGTTAAGAAGACAACCTATCTCCTGTCTCTGAAAATCTAGAAGTAACCTTTATTTTTGAGGCTTGCTCACAAATGTTTAAACAAATTCAGCCAACTTTTTCTTCTTGTGACCTCAGTGTAGCTAAGGAACAGCTGGCCTACATTTACTTAATAACAGCTCTTCATAGTTTGAAAAGAGTGACAATATCTCTCTTCAGCCATCTTATTTCCGGACAAAGTCATGCAAACTCCTTTAGCCTTTTCACAAGGGTCTCTTCCTCAATTCCCCACTCTTTCCTTAGATGCTGCCTAGTTTGTCAATATCTTCTTTACAACAGCCCCAAGTGAACATAAGTTTTTCACAAAACTCTAGAAGGTGGAGCTGAGAATGAATGTGGTGGTCTATAGTTTGCATCATCGTAATAATCAACTTGGCAGGGTTTTTCAATATAACTTGTATTTCTCACATAGATTATTTATGTTATTAATTAATTTACTTATTTATTTATTTATTTATTTATTTATTTATTTATTTATTTATACTGTTTATTTTTCTTTAACTAATCTTAAACATGGCTCCTGGAGACCATTGTTTTTAGCCACATCTTATAGTTAATGAGGAAACCTTGGCCAGTTAACCAAGTGCCCAAGAAAACAGAAAGCAAAGCAATTAAGACTGAAACCAAATGGCTTCTTTGCATAGTGTGTAAATTTTAAGGATCACTCTTTACCCTTTCATCGGAACCCTCTGTCCTCTACAGGAGAGCCCGGTAAGTGACACCTCTACCACTGGTGCCACTTACCTAGACTGTTTTTACTTCTCAACTTAAATGGCCATTCCTCTGGGAAGAACATTTCTGAAACCCACACATCTCAGCCCCCCCCCCCCACATTTGCACACATAGACCACAGAAGACTGCTTAGTCACCACTATTATGAGCTCCCATAGAATCTACAGTAACCAAAAGCATACATTTTGATAGGAAAAAATATTGAATATAAAGTATCACTTACTGCCCTTATATTGTAAAGTCACTAAACTGGAGGGAGTGGCAACCACAGGCTTCTGACCCTGAAGACATGGTGGTACAGTAGCCACCTCCTCACAATTACTAAAAGCTGCTCTGGAGTGGAAACTAATTTGGCTCCCCTTTGTTCACATCCTTACTGGTTAAATAAGTTTTGGGACTTCGGGTTATACCATATTCAAGGTGGGTAAATGTAAATTAAAAATTATTTTAATTCATTTCTTTCACCAAGCTTTATTTTTTTCACCATATGATCACTTCTATGTAGATTTGAATCTTCTATGAAAATCTCACTTTTTCAGCACTTTTAAGAACCAAATGGAGGATATCTTTCTTTGAAGATACCATCTGTCTTCAAATAGCTTGATTGCTTACTTACGACCTTTTGAATGATTTTACTTGTAGATTCCTAGAATACGGAATCTCATCATCACTACTTAGCTATTCTTTGGAACAAAGAAAGCTTCATTTACTCATGCATTTTGGTTTGAGACAGTTAGGAGTGTGTGTGTGCGTGTGTGTGTGTTAAACATCAGTCTAATATGTTTAGTTGATACGGCTTAAGAATAAGGTAGAAAATACTTACTGTATGGTTAATTCATGAAAAAGTAGCCCTGAGCACCATTCTCTAAGATAGTGCTAATAAAATGAAATATTTTGTTCACAGTAATGTTATATTCCTTGTTTATATTAATGCATTGAATTTTTAGTTTTGTTTTCTCACTTCCATGCAATTTGATATATAAGAACAAATATAAAGGATCAGTCTGTTTCTTCAACATTTATTAGAGGTTGGTACTTAGTGTGTAGAAATGAACAAAATAAATGAAGTCCCTGACTTCGTGAAGCTTACATTTTAGTGAGGAAGCAATTTATACACACAAATGAATATATATATACACACACACACATATGTAGTAATGTTAAGCATTACAGAGAAATAAGATAGCTAGTGATGGTCAAGCAAGGAGGAATACTATGTATGTCTATCAATCTATCTATCATAGTCTCTGTGTTTTGAACAGCCTTTCAGAAGACTTGAATGAAGCAAGGAAGCAATGCTATACATCATGATAAGGACTTTGGAATATATTTCAAGTGTGATAAAAACTTAGAGGATTTGGAGCAAGAGAGCATTTTTGCTGATGTGTAAACCAAGGATATAGGAAGGAAAAGAGAGGACCATTTAGGTAACTCTTGCTGTGGTCCAGATAAGAGATGATTGTGACTTAGATGATGGTGGTAAAGGTGCTAAGAAGTTGACACTGGGTATAATGTGAAAGTACATCACATAGGATTTCCTAATTGGCTGGGCATGAAATAGAAAAGAAAGAGTGCAGTCAAGGATGATTTCAAGGTTTCTGGTCTGAGCAACTCAGGTCAATAAAGAACACAGAGATAGGAGATGAAAGGTGGAAGATCAAGCTTTTGGTTGGGGACATGCTAAATTTGAGATCACTACTAGATAAAGCAGAAATATAATATTGCTTGCTGTGTGAATTCAGATTTTAATAGAAAGTTAAGTTATTGAAGCTATAAATGTGAAGTTAATAGCTAAAGGTGATATTGGGATTTGATTAAGTTACCTAAGAGTTCAGGAGGAAAGATAATAGAAAATATTGAAACTCAGCATTGACATATTTCACTGTTTAGAGGACTGGGGTTAGGGGGAGGAGGATCCAGCAAAGGAAATAAGAAAAAAATGGCCCAAACTGTAATAAGAAAATGAAGAAAATGTGCTAAACTAAGAGGAGAGTGGAGAAAATGTTTCAAATAGTTGGTATCTACCAATATGTTCTGTCTCCTCTTCCTGTCTCTCTCTGTCTCTGTCTCTGTCTCCATCTCTGTCTCTCTCTCATTCTGTATCTGTGTGTGTGTGTGTGTGTGTGTATCTTTCTCTGTCTCTGTCTCACACTCTTCTCTCTCTCTCTCCCATTCATTCATCCTTATCTTAAGTGAATGGCTTACTGCAATCACTCTAAAATGTATCCTTTAAAGAGTGATACTTCCAGTCTATCCCAAATAGGATTCAAGTATCAAAACTTGTCTGAAATAACTTCATTCATTAGCAAACTGGAATTCTGAAGCTGCCTTCCAAAGTGTATTTGCTGTAGTCAGCAACCGGCAATAAAATCTGAATAAGTAGAGTAAGTGAAGTTGGGTTCTAGTCTGGGCTCTGACACTTGCTAGCTTAATTCAGCTAGCCTCTCTGGCCTCAGTTTTCACATTTCTAAAAGATTCAGGGTGCTAAAAGAATAGATTTTAGAGTATTTCTGGTTCTTCTAGTGACTTCAAATGAGTGTGTAGTATCCTGGGGAATTCTACTTATTGGAAAAATTGAATCTTTTCTCTTGTATACAGTTTTATAAGTGTAATGTGACATCATGGTATATGAGGTTATGACATCTGAAAATATGTTTTCATTACAGAGTTTCTATCTAGTGTATCAGAAAATCTTCCTTCCCCAGTACAATAACAACTTGTTTAATAAACAGCATTTTGCTCTTTTTTTTTTTTTTAGAAGGTGACTGAACTGGTACATATAAGCAGATGGTCTTGCCCCACAGCTTTCTCCTCAACTGGACTCACATACCCTTCTCCATATGTTCCTAAATTAAATTGTTGGATGTCAATTGTGAGCAATATGTTACAGAACTTTTAACTTTGTGCCTAAATGTTTTCTTAGCTCTTTTTTTCCTACAAGATATCTCCTCCATGTGCATAATTTCTAAATTGAGATCCTAATTGGAGGAAGTGAAAAGCAGTAGGTCGAGCTACATAGTAGGTTCTTTCCTCCATCCCACCCAATGAGAAAAGTGGGGACAACATTAGAAATGAAATTTAGATTTGGATTTCATTAATAGTTTCACCTTGGCCGAATCACTTAATCTTTCTGAGCCTCCATTTTCTCATTTGTAAAAGAGATATACGAATCTCCAGTTTTTAGAATTGTTGGGAGGGCTGGTGAGTTAGAATTAGCAAAGCACCTAACAGTGTCTTAAATAGGGTAAGCAATCAGTAAGGGTCAGTTCCTCCACCGCCCTGCCTTCTATGCCTCCATTCATTCTTGAACTCATGAAATGGGTAAATCCAAGTAAGCAAGTCGAGCAGACAAAATTTCTATTCACCTTCTGGATCAGCATTGTCATTTAGTTTATGATTCTAAGCAAAATCAAAATTCAAATCATACCAATTTCATGCTATATTTCAAAATATCAGCTCACGGAAGAAAATAATCCTACGATGTTTACATTTTGTCATGCTAAATACTTAGGTGTAAAATTCTTAGTAGCAGTTGAACTCTTAATACAGAATTTTAAGAAAAAAACAATAATGCATGCTTATGTGGGTGAGATAATGTTATAATGAGAGCCATACCTCTCTTATTTGCTGACCTTGATGCATTTAAATTTGTAACCTCAGCATCACATTAGCAGGATATTTTGCATATGAAATCCGTGCATGGTCTGAAAAGTTAGCAAGCTTCTAGGGACCTTTTCAAAGGTGTCATATAAATGCAAGTGATTACTATTTGTGACAGGCCCACTGTATTTTTACTGTTTTTTTTTTCCACTAAGGCTTTTCAGGTAAATTAGGCTATGACCCAAGGAGTAGAGTGATGTCTTTATATAAATAAAAGAAAATAATTTCTAGGTGAAGTCTAGTCTTAAAAATAATATGAGAGTTAATATCACAGATTACTTTTACCACTCTTAACATGTTTTACCTACCAATTATTTGCTCTCCATTGGTGGAAACAGGTCTTATTACACTATTCTTACAAATAGGGCTCACACTAGCAGACAACAAATAATCCACACACTGGAAGCCCTTGTCAAGCCATCTCTTTCTGTGATCCAAATTAATTTTATCATGTCACCTGTGATCTTTCAAAAGGTATCTCAAAATTTTGGCTTTACTCACCCTTTTCTGTTACTTGAGTCACTCATTCCATAATCAGGGAGCATGTAATCTATCAGCAATTCTGAAAGATACAAAAATTACAGGTCCTATTAATAAGATCATTCATATATTATTACTTGTTTTTGTGCCACCACAAAGATATCCTATAAAGTAAGTCTGAAAATATTCCACTGCTAAAATCAAGTAAGAACTATGTTATTTCATCTTATCTGGAAAAAAAGAAAAAAATCCCAGTGGATACCAATAGGAATCAGTGATACCTTTGAAGATTCCTGGGCATGGTAATTAAGACCCCAGCCTCTCTGGGTATACTTTTCTGGACAGAACTCCCCAGCACATGTTCTCACACCTAGTAATAATAATAGCAATTTCAACTCATAAGTAATTGTGAGGAGTAGATGGCTCAATAGAAGCAAAACACTTAAAATAGTGTCTGGCGCATGATAATTGTTTCACAAACATGAACTACTATTATTATTGTTGTTTTGCCAAAGACACATCTGCTGTGCCCTGTCACAGCACCCTCCTCTTGAGATCCATGGAAAGAATATAGAATATGTTTATAAAGCAAACTGAAAATTGATTATGAGCTGAGATATTATACTACCTACCTACCCAACTCAAATAAAAGAACAAAAACCACAGAACTCTAAGGAGTTCACCTGGAAGAAATTTCCATGCCAGGGCAGTGAGAAATGTCCCTGTATATTAACAAGATGAAAGTCATCTTGGTTACTATTTCAAAAACAAAACTTGATACTCTGATCTTACCAAACTGACTTAAAAATAACACAAAATAAATAAAATAAAATAAATCCACATGTACACTAGGGAACAACAGAAGCAAATGCCAGATATGGTATAAGAAAGAATGATTAAGGGAGTGAGAGAGGCAGAGAAACAGAGTTACATAAAAACAAAACAACAACAAAATCCCAGACATAGAATGAGAGAAGAGAGAGAAATAGAGAAACAGAAGAACATGTCCAATAAAGAAGGAAAGAAGGAAAGAAAGAAGACAGGCACAGATAGATATACAGAAACAGACATAAGGAGACAGAAACTTGAGAGAGAAAGATGGAAACCAATAGAGAGAGAATGGTAGGAATGAGGCAAAAAAAGAATGATGAAGATGCAGAAAGGAGGAGACCAAGAGTCCGAGAGGCTGAGCAAGAGGCAGGTATGAAGAGGTTCTGAGTTTGTTTGGCTTCTCTCAGCTCCTGGCAAGAAGCAGGCCAGGGATTGTCGAGAACACATTCTCTAGTACTTTACCCTTAAACTGGGCATGGCAGCATCAGCCTTCAGTAGCATTCTACTTTATTAAAAGCAGAAGAAGGCAAGAGTGGTTAGTGGTGAGCTCTGTACTTCTGGTGAAGGCCATTCAGCTCCAGTTACCAAGCTCATGTTATATGACAAAGGCCTTCCATGTATTACAACCTTCAGTCCTTCCTCACCTAGTTTTCATCCCCTCACCAGTGAACTGAAGGGTGAATAGCTTAGGTGACTTTCCTAAAGACACAAAGAGGGGCCAGCATCCTAACAAAATGAGTTAAATTTATACTCCACTGCCTCCTTGGAAGAAAATCTCTTCTTTGTAAGTTTTTGAAAAAAATTGATTTATCTTAATCCCTGATGACTTCTTTCAGGTTTCTGACACCACAAACTAACACCAAAATAAGGGAACAAAAAAGCAAGCAAGTATTGGTGCAAAATTTAAGAAGAGCCAGCTGATGGTATTGATTTAACAGCTGGTTATCTTCTTTTTTTTTCAACATAAAGGCACTTGGTTACTATTATATATTGTGTAATAGACATGTATTTAATTACATTTTGCTAGAAAGGATGTTCTTAGTTTTGTATGAGTAATTTAAATCAATATCTCATTCTCTTTCTACTGGAGAAACATGACTTAGGAGTACCTTTCTAAAGGGACCAGTCTGAGAAACTCTGAAATATCCCGAGGCAAGGAGAAGAAAATATTACAGGAATTAAGAATTTTAATGTAAACCTACAAGTGTTCACTGGCTTATTTGTGAAAGTTTTCTTGAAGGGAGTAGATTTAATCGGACCTTTAAGAAAGTGTAGAATTTAGTTTAGCTCAAGGAAGGAGAGTGCTTCCAGGTGAATGGAACAGTATGTACAGAGGTAACAGAGGCAAAAATGTATGTGCTATGTATGGACATCAGTGCAGATACAGTTGTAGAATCATGCTGTTAAGTAATGATCAGATTGGAAAGATAGAGTGAGGTAAACTGGCACAGAATTTGAATGCCAGTATATGGAGCATGGATCTGAATCATTTATTAATAAGGGCTTTACTATACCTTTGCAAAAGACTATCATAAATGAAAACCCTGTCTCAGAAAGACTAGTTCATATTGTGAATTGCTGTCGCTGGCCACGTACTGAAGTGATACAATGGTGAACATGGAAAAAAGGAAAGAACTTGGAGTATAAAAAAGAATGAGGGCACCTGGGTGGCTCAGTCAGTTGAGCGTCTGCCTTTGGCTCAGGTCATGATCCCAAGGTCCTGGGATGGATCCCCACATTAGGCTCCCCACTCAGTGGGGAGTCTGCTTGTCCCTCTCCCTCTGTTCCTCCCCCTGCTCTCTTGTTCTCTCTCTCTCTCAATCAAATAAATAAAATCTTTAAAAAATATGTAGAAAAAAATGGAACAGGAGGAAAGCAAAAGAGGAAGAGCAACACTGGACGCTGTTATGATTTGGGCAGGAAGTAAGAGGGAACAAAAGTACTTATTTCTTTTAAACTGTCTCTGACAAATTATTTGTAATAAAATTCAAGCCCAGAATCCAAATATGCAGGTTGATCAAGGACAAGCACACTTACATGTAGAAACTAAAAAAAAAAAAAGTCAAAGTCACAGAAACAGTAGAAAAGTGTTTACCATGGGCTGGGCGGGATGGCAGATAGAAAGGAGTTGGTAAAAAGGTACTAATTTTCAGCTATAAGATGAATAAGGTCTGAGGATCTGAGGTAAAGCAAGGTGACCGTGGATGATAACCACTGGGGGTGTTGTATGATTAAGGTTTGCTGGGAGGTGGAACTCAGATGTTCTCAGCAAAGGCAGAGAAACAGAGAAGGAGAAGGAGTGGGTATGTGTTAACTACCTACAGGATAAGTCCTTTCGTGATGTATGCATGTGTCAGGTTACCATGTTGTACACCTAAATAGCTTACAACTTTGGTTGTCAGCTATACCTACTAAAGCTAAAATATAAAAGGAAAGGGGGAGGAAGGAAGGAAGGAAGGAAGGAAGGAAGGAAGGAAGGAAGGAAGGAAGGAAGGAAGGAAGGAAGGAAACAGAGAAAAGAAAGGAAAGAAGTAAGGAAATCAGAATTACCAGGGCCCATTGACTTTCAAATTTGTTTCTTTTTTAAAAAAGAAAAATTGTTTTGATTGTTGTATGCCATTGTGTTCAATCGAATTGGCTGTCTTCCAATAATAGCAAAGGAATTGTCTTGCTCCTCCTTGCTTTCAGTGTTAACCTGAAGCCTCTGTTAATTTCATTTCTCTCTGAGAAGCATATGTCCCTAGCCACCTTCAGTGCTATACTTGATTCTGTCACTACCTGCAAGGGAAGGCTGCTGATGCGGGCTGCTTAGTGTCCACCCCTTTGTGTGACAGCTCAAATTTTAATGTCCGTGTCACCAACCAGTAACACAGTGAAGCTGTGTCCCATAAACAGGAGGCAGAGGGAGAAGCCAGGATTAATGACTTGTACCTGTTTTGGATCAGCTTTATAAGGGAGCTTAAACTATATAATTCCAGAAAGAAATATATTGTTAAAATATATTATCAGCAATGGGGAAGGTGGACAATAGATTGTAATTTCAGTAACTGATCATAGTGATGTCAGCAGGCTGAGCTAAGACCTTCATTCTCTGTTTCATATTGAACAGTGAATTAGGCAAGTCCTATTTTTGCTGTGGTCTTTGTCCAATTGGTTTCATCCAGGTTATTGCACTGACAGGTAGCTTTATCTCAAAATTGTTTTAGCTTTATTTACTTTGCCAAATGTAATATTACTATTTTTCACTAGTATATTACTTTGAATTTTCACCTTCAAATAAATTTAAGCTCAATGTTTAGAACGATACTGTAAAGAATTATTTCCTGCATCTTATAGGAAAGGAAACAAATAAGTGAGGTTAAGCTACTTATCCAAGGTCTCACAGCTAGAATTAGCAGAGCCAGTACTCAACAGCACTCTTTTTCTAACACATATATTTAAAATTATATATCTAGATATGTGATTTTTTTCATACTCTAGAAGAAATTGCATATATACTCCCTTACTTCGGTGTTAAAGCTTTAATAAATGCTTCCTCATTAAAAAAATGCTTCCTCATTGATTTAACAAGCTTAAATAAATAAATGTAAACAGTGTTTTGCTTTAAAATATTATTTTAGATTAACAGAGGTGCTTATGAACAAGGAGAACATTAAGGCATGTGCACTCCAGCTGGGTTAGGTTACTCTTGAGACAGATTTATCAGGAGTTCCTAATGAGCGATCACTGCTGTGCTAAGATAATGTCTAAATCTTCAAGCTGGAAACCATACCTTCAGTCTATAAACATTCATTTTGTTTCTTGTTTCTTGTTTTTGCTTTTGTTTTTTATTGCTTGGGACTAAATCTTATAATCACGGTAAAGTGGGCATGAAGAATGTCGAAATCTAGATGGTAGTACTGGTCACTAAGAAAGGGCTGGCCTGCTGGACATCATCATTACCATATTATTGTTGTTATTATTTTGCAGTAGCAGTTCTGTGAAGAGACAAGGCACAGTGCCAAGAGGGGTAAGGAGATCAGGTTTAGGTAGACAGGGTGAAGGTAGACAGGGTCTCTAACCAGCAGGTAGCCAGAGCAACAAAGAGATCCCAGTTGGGAGTGTTGGCATTCCTAATTCAAGATCAGCTACTGAACTATTCGGTATAACCTCTTCAATAAAAGATCTGCAAAGAGCCTAAGTCCATGGCTGAACATATGAGGAGTACAATTTATCTTGAGGGAAAGAAACAGACAAAGCATGGTATCAGAAACTAAACCAGATAGCCTGGTGTTGAGTTCAGAGCCCTCATGACTGAGACTGGGATATAAGACATTCTATAGCCTCAAAACCTCTGTCCTCACAAAAATCCAATGCTCTTTTTTCACAAGTTTATTTGTAATTATCTAAATACAGAATTAATTTAAGTTTAAAACCCTGATGCTTTAGCCTATTCTGATTTTATTTTTTGCTACTGTGTTTAAAAGAGGGCCAAAGAAAATAAATAAATAAATACATACATACATGCATAAATAAATAAATAAATAAATAAATGCCAAAGACATGCATGTTAAGTTACTTTTTTTTTCTTAGGAAAAATTAAAAAGAAGAATGAATGAAAAGTTTAGGAAGACTATCACGGGCACACCACAAAGCAACCCTCAATCTCCATATATCAGTATTTATCATACTGATTTGCTTTAGTGTCTATTTAACCTAATCCAATGGTTGAGCATTTTAGAATGCAAGATGAACATATTCTTAGGTATTTTCCACAATCCTTTGCAGTCAAAAAAAGCCAGAGATATCATTTATTTTTTCATATTGCCTTTTAATTAAATTTGGAAAGGTTTGCAGTACAGACACATTTGGGAAAAATAGGTGTGTGTGTGTCTGCGTGTGTGTTTTATTATGTATACAGCATAGCACATACATAGATATATAGATGAAGAGCAAATATAAACATAAAGTGGAGCAATATATTATCTTCGCCAATTATATGTATTTTATGCCCAGAGGTCTTGATGAAGGGAAAAATATTTCTTGATCCCAGTAAATGACAGAACTGTTTTAAATATTACAGAAATTTTTATCTTTCAAAATGAAGTTAACCATATGCATCTATGTGTCTGTTCTCTTAAATAACTGCCTATCTATTTGATGTACTTATTCCCCCCTCTTAGTCCAAAAAGGCTTTGGAGTGTCTCCAGAGCCTTTAAAAATATTCTAGGTATTTTTTTCCTTGCAAGCAATGGAGGAACTTAAATGAGTTGTTCAAATAAATATCAGTGGCTGTAAGGGAAAGCATCTCCATTCTAAGAAGATGAGTGAGAAAGAGTTCCAGTGGCAATAAAAGATAGACTTAAATCATCACCATGTATAGTAGCAACATTATTATACCTAATCATCACCATGTACAGTAGCAACATTATTATACCGATTAAGAGATTTGGAAAGACCTTGCAGCATTCTAAATCCTTAATCATATAATGTACACTCAAAATTCAATTACATACTCAAAAAATAAATAAAGCACCCAATGGCCAGGAATCCTTAACATGCTTCAGTAATTTTAGGGCAGGAACTGTGAGAGCCAGCAACCTCAAACAGATAGCATCTATGTGATGGAACTGTGTTGGACAAATGTTGAGTGTGTAATAATTATATAGCAATGAAGGGAGGAGGGCATTTGAACTTGTCTTAATTAATATGCTAACTAAGTTAATGTCTTTACTGAAAGCTTAGGCAAGCTTAGCTCAAATTTGCTTTGTAGAAAATTTGTCCACAAAGACAGTGTCTTGGGAAGAGATTAGAATCTTCAGAGTAATGGTACTGACTTTTTTTTTTTATTCATAGTGGACTCTATACTGAGACATGTTGTCCCTTAGAAAGATCATTTTTGTCCTTCACTTAAATGCTGTCAGATTAATCAGTAGCATTTTACCAACTTGTAATTATGAGGTAGTGTGTCCCTAAATACTGTATTGCTATATTAAATATTATGGCAAATGTATTTCCGAACCATAAATCAATATGGATATCCTCACAAGTTCAGGGATACTTATGAAGCAACAGGGCAGATTGTTTTTGTTTTGTTTTGTTTTGTTTGTTTTGTTTTGTTTTTAAGAGGAATAGAGAGGGTGGGAGGCAAGGGAGAGAGAGAGAATCTTAAGCAAGTTTGACACCCAGTGCCAACCCCAACTTGGGGCTCAACCTCACAATCCTGAGATCATGGCCTGAGCCAAAATCAAAGTCAGATACTGAGCCAACCAGGAGCTTCCAGATTTTTTGATACTGGGTTTAATGGGATAGATTTGGGCTGCATGATTTCTGTATTTATTATCTTGTTAGGGTATTTGTTATACCTCCTACATTACATCTCCTAGCTAACGCACTATCTTTCACCTAGCTCAGCAATCTAGCTATGTTTTTAATTCATTTCTTTGTTTTCTCCCTCCCTACCTCCCTCTACTCCCTCTCACCTCCAAAATCTAATCAATTACCAATTCCCTATAGATCATGCATCCTTAATGTATTTCTCATCCATCTTCACCACAGGGTCTTATCATTAACATGTTGAATACTCTGGACTTCTGTTAATTCTTATGAAGCCCCCCCTCTTTTGTGATATGATATATTTTAAAAATGTTCATTTGTCTTCCCCCCTCTAAACCATAAACTTGCTGAGGACCGTATAAAACTAAGTATATCATTTTTTGAACTAAATATAAAAATAAATATGTCGGTCCATACTTATCATTTGAATCAGATAATATGTTAACATAATATAATCCTTCCTTTTTCCTCTCCTAGTATCTAAGACAATGTATAGAAAGAAAAGTACCTTTGAAGAAAAAGTGCCATAGTTCAAATATTTATGTATTGCTACTTTGAGTCTTGCTTGATTAGCAAGGATGAGGAGTCAAGATTGGAAAAGGACATTCCAGGAAGCACATGTAAAGTTATCAAGCTGGAAGGACACAGGGTCTTGGTGAGAAACTAATATTACTAAAAATACTAGACAGACCATCAGGTACACAGAGAAAAAGATGAAAAGAAACAACACTGGTATTGAACTGTGGTAGTCACCCAAATGTTTTATTTCTAAATAAACAAGGGTACTTATAAATGTAGACTATAAGTAACTTTGAAAACTAATTTCTGCTTATTATCATCATACTCACTGTGATTCTGAAAATGTGGTTCTATAAGAAAGAGAATCTGATATGAACTTCCACAAAATTAGACATTTCTCTGTATGTACTAAATGTAAATTCCATACATGTTCTTGACTATTTTATCCTATATTTACATGACTACTGCAATGTCATAAGGTAATTATAGTAAAGTTATGGTGGCTGTCTCAAATTTTGTGGGGGCTTTTTAAGATGTTACTCAACATAATATAACTATTTGATTGTCTTCTCAGGTAGCCCATAAGGTACGATGAAATAGAAAGACCATCATCCCTATTATCTGATATTAGGAGGAATATACATCACTGGAAAGTGTTTATATATGTAACATCTATCCAAATATTTTCCTCCTTATCTATTACAAAAAAAAAAAAGTGCCACTCTCACCGCTCCCACTAGGTAAGTTGATAAAAATAGATTAGTAAGTAAAATCAAATTGCTCAACACTATTATTATTATGTATTTTTCATTCCCTTAGATTAATGTGGATCCCAAAGGGCACTCTGTTTAAAAAACCATCTTTAACTGTCTCATGCTTTATATATAGCCTTTATCCTTTGAATAGCTAGCAATAAATTGATGATAGCTGAGGTCTTAGCAGGAAACTGGATTATTCAGTGTTAGAACTGACCCATGAAATTAAGCCACCGTTATCATATGATTATCTATATTTTACTACAGGCAAGTTAAGCTTAACAGTTTCATTTCTGTCTCTCCGTGATTGTTTCAATTGCATGTGAATAGTGAGTTGAGCTTTCTAGTTCCTCAAAGCAAGGCTGTCTTAGAGATGAACTACTGAAAACTTGAGCCAATTATAATTGCCACATATCCTAAACACTAAATTGCTTGTCTTACACAATAAGGATTGGATAGCTCAGTATATGAAAGTTCTCTTTTTCTCGACCTTCCATCAATTGATTTGAAGAAGCCTTCTGTCATTCAAGATAATATGTCAGAAGCAGAGGGAACAACAAACATCTCTCTGGGAATTGATGGAGTGAATGTCAAATCAAGTAGCCAAGAGCCTGGCCCTCACCAAAGCTCTATCACAACTTCGAGATTGAAAAAAAAAAAAACGAAAAAAGATCCAAGATTCACATCATGTAGTGAAGCTTCCAGCAATATCTGGAGACAGGGAGATTGTGTATCATTATTCAAATTAGTGGTAGCACCCCAAAGGGCGATTGTTTACCCACTTTGGGAAAGAAAGAGAGCCATTATGAGAAGAGGACTAAATCACTTCGAGCAAGAGTGATTATCCTGCTCTTTGGAACGGCTTTTGAAAAATATCTTTTCCAGCCTCTCATTTCATACAGCATTAAACCTCATGTAATTTCGCAGTGCTAGGGTTTTCCCCAGTGAAGCAACAGTGGACTCCACTGCCTTCTCCTCCAGGGCTTCCTGTAAAGACAGACTGGTTATGTTAAAGAAGTGTTCATTATCTAGGCCTCCCCAGAGTCTCTCAGTATGAGTGTAAGGGCATGAAGAAGAAAAGACAGTCTTTCTCTTTTGATTATATTTTAAAATCTATTATTTGCCAATACTTTAAATCTCAAAGTATTTAACTTTGAGATAGGGATCAGCTAAACTCAGTGTCTGTAGGGCCTGATTTGGGGAAGTTTCAGTTGGAACTCAATTTAGAGGGTTGAGCCTTCTCTTAATTATACATTATTTTTATTTAAAATGGCCTAGGCACTGAAAGCTTTGTCTCTCCATTTTTTTCTTCTTTAATATCCTATCACCTCAATCAACAAATATTTTTTTTGTAGCCAATTCTGTCTTCCTTGAGGAAGGAGACTTGACCTTCCTTAAGCTTTTCATGTGAAGCTCTAGTCTCTAACCTTTCATTTCCTTTCCCGGGCCCTTATTAACATAATATAAATTTAATCCTGCCTCACCTGCTAAAGAAACATTCTCTCCTGAAATGAAATGCAAAACCTAAATATGTATTCCTGTAACACTGAGGTAGAGAACTTGCCATAGAAGTCTTAGGTTTGTGATTTACTACTTTAAAAGTCTCTAGAGCTTTTGACCATTAATGGTAGAAAAGTTTAAGATGTAAGTTTGCATCATTTTTCCCTTTACAGATGGTCAAGCTGCTATCAAGTATTGAGTTCTTATCTCCTTATAACCCCCTGGAATTTTCTGATGTCAATGTATCAAGCACAAAAATAGACTTGGCTGAAAGACCCAGAAGTAGCACATCAGGTGATGGCTCTGAGCCAAATATTCCTGCAGTTAAAAGCATTAGAATACTTTATATTCACTTTAAAAAATATATTAGGATAGAATAACTGTATCAGGTATCCATTAGCTCACTGGAAATCAGTCACATGCAGTAGAGGACTGACTCAATTCATTCTTTTGCTGTGAATGGGAGAAGCATGTTTTTGGTGTCAATGATATAATATATTTATGTATGCTACAGCTAATGCTTTTGAAGTAGTTCAGAACAAGAGCTTAAACTTGCTATAACAAAAGAATAAGTGATCATTTGTATGTTACCCTAGAGTCCTTTTATAGAAAAAAAAAAGTAAACAGTCAATATTGAAGTATGTCTTAGAACAGGGAGGGGAGTGTAGGGTAGAAATCTTGTTTAAAATTGTTAA
Organism: Canis lupus baileyi; assembly: GCF_048164855.1. Classification (NCBI taxonomy): domain Eukaryota; kingdom Metazoa; phylum Chordata; class Mammalia; order Carnivora; family Canidae; genus Canis; species Canis lupus. The sequence continues at coordinate 30,969,340 of NC_132847.1, read as the reverse complement.
ATTGCAGTTTTGTCTTGTTTCTGTGTTCTTAAGAGCAAGTCCAAATATAGCTACTAAATCACTCTGTAACCTTGAACAAATCATTCAACCTCTCTGGACCACAGTCTACTCCTCTATTAAAAAAAGGATGGGAGGGAGGAGAGAGAGAGAAATTGGCAGACATGGTTGCGTAGCTCTCTTTGAGCACTAAAATTCCATGTTCTAAAATAAAGAAATCTAAACTGATTTATCATTCATTTATTTCTAGACTCAAATAATGTTTACTACCTCAAATAATGTTAATACTTAGAATTTTTAAATACCAGAAAGAGAGGATTTAAGTGGACCTTAAAACTTGAATTCCAGAGGTTTTGGAAGCTGCTGAGAGATATCATCAGAAAAGATGATAAAGACAGGGTCACTCAGTAACTGCACAGCCTGAATGGAGGGCAGCCAAGTTCTATAGATATATGAAAATATTTAATATGAGCAATGAAGGAATGAAAATTCTATCAAAGTGAAATTAAGATTGAAAGTGATTGTTTCCAGCAGAAAAGTCAGGGAATTTTCCATGAAGAAAAGAATCACAGCCTTTTAGAACATTCATTCAGTGAACAGGCACTGAGTTAGGCTCAGAGAATAAGCAACATTAAGATACAGAACCTTCCTTTTTTAGAGTTCAGAATCTCATGAGAGACACCATCAAGGTGGCAGACATTCTCTGTAATGTATCAGAAACTGTACAAGGCCGAATTTATAAAAATGCTTATCACAGTGCCTAAAACTTAGAATTCACCCCATAAATATTCACTTGTACTATTATTACCATTACTACTATTTTTATTGAGGTAAGCATAAGATGCCCTAACAGGTTGTAGAAGGAAGGAAAAACCAATCTAGATTGTGCTATTTGTGGATGGCATCCCAGAGGAGGTAGTATTTGAAATAAGTTTGAAGGACATGTAGAAGCTGATTAGGTGAGACCTGGACAGCAGGTGTTACCAGGTGAGACCAGGACAAGGAAATGTGTACCGGTCAGAGGGTGCAGTCAGGACAAAGGCACTCTAATAAAAAGAGGTACATCATGGTAAGGAGCCTCCAGGAAGCTCAGGAATGACCAGAGTGTATGAGGGGAGGCATCGCAAGAGGTAGAGCTATCAGTCCACACCACGGTCAGATCTAAAGTTGACTTTATGTCATTTTAAGTAGTTTGGGTTATGTCTTGTAAAGGAGAGAATCTTTGAAATAATTTAAACAGAATTATTACTCTATCACTTAAAAATGGCTTCAAAAGGGGCAAACTTGTAAGCAGGTTAGTTGGTTTTGAGGCCATTTGGCACACTGAGGACTTGCTTGAGAGCAGTGCTACTCTAATAGTAAAGGGTGATGGAGAAGAATAAGATGAGAGATCTTTAGAGGTGGGAAGAGTAAGGTTTGGTGCCTAGATGCATAGAATCAAGGAAAAGAAAAATTGAGGATGACATCCAAGTTCTCAGCTTAGACCTGATGCAATATATTCCATGCTGACTTGTGGTCCTTGTGGATATCCATATAGAGGTACCATCCTCATGAGATGAAAAATACCTTGAAGAGCACAGATTGCCTAAACATGGTAGTGGTAGGTTTTTTGTTTTGTTTTTCTTTATTTTGCCTTTTTTATCTTGTTGATTTTTTTCTACCCTGTCAGGACAAATACAGATGTGTCTTATGCTTCAGAAATTGCATAGGTGAAGTTATATACTTTCATCTTTTTCATCTTTCTGATGTCTGCATTTTTTTTACCTAGGAGATTATGAAGAGAATGTACCTTCCCCAACCCTTAATGCCATCCTTTACCACGCTGCTATAGAAGCACCCTTTCATGTAGAGAGATGACCAATAATTAGCTGTGTATTTGGGTGTGAGTCTCCAGAAAAAAAAAAAACAAACTAAAGCTGAAGGCTTTGGCTGCATCATCACATAGGAAGTAATCAGAGCTAGGGAGGAGATGAGATCACTCCTACTTGTGCAAGTATAGAATTAGACATGGACAGAAACATGTGATAAGAAAATGATCATAAGAAAGCTGAACAGGGAAGGTTGCTTTAGTTTATTTCCCAAACTCTGAAGATATCTTAAAGTATTTAGGGAATATAAACATGCAACCCAACAAGTCACAGTGTTCATGTCCAGCATCATCTTCAACAATGCAAGAAAATGGCAATTATGCCAGAAAAGACAGCTTCATAGGCTCATTCAGGTGACCAAAAAATTTCAAAAAATTTAGAGAGACATTTCAAGAAATATGTGGTCTTTACTATTTAACATCTGCTGGCTGACTCACACTATGCCTTACTGAATGGTGGAGTTGGGGACGATGAAGTGAAATGGAGCAAGGAGTCATTTAGAATTTCTTTCTCCCAGAAGATCAGTTCTGAGGAGTTGGTGAGCTTGCTAATGATGGACAGTCCTCCGTGGACCCATCTGTCTAGGGAGCTGAGGTGGTGAGAAGCTAAGATAAGAGAAAGCGGCAGACAGTTCTGTGAGATTCAAATACCACTTTTGATTCCCTGAGTCTTAGAAGGGTATATTTGCCTCCCCACATAAACTCTAAATTCCACAAAATAATGTAGTGTGCTGAAAGCACCTAGAAAGTAACTAATCACTGATTTCTCCTTCTATTTCAATGAAGACTAGATTTTTGTTGTTGTCATTTACTACCTCCCCTAGTACCAACCAGAAAGCTGAGCAACTATTAGGAGTTTGATGAATACATGATTGAAACATTGCTTGTCAGAAAACAAAACAAAACAAACAAAAACAAACAAACAAAAAAACAACACAAAACAGAAAAACACAAAACCTCAAGAACATTTTTTGCATTAGCAAAATAATTAAATGCATTTGGTTGGTAGTTTGCCAATGTTAATTCTTTTCAGCACTATAGACTCACTTAAGGAACTCTCTTTCAGAGAAGGTACTGAATCATAAGAGTGAGGAGAGAGTGCTGGATTTAATAGTGTCTTAGGCCCCTGGGACTGTGCCTTTATTAAGACAAATAGTAGGCATAATAATAAAATTAAAATATTTCCACTATTCCAAATTTAGAAAATGACTCTCTTCTTTTTATAACTGATAATGACTTGTAAACAGTTCAGTCTTTTAGCTTGGTAAATGGTATAATGTTGTTTAAAGGATTTTAATTAAAACAATTGGAAGATTCAAATATAGACAGTATCTTCCAAATTTGACAATGCCTTGCTTGAAAATGCAGGACTTTAAACCACAGGTGACCCACTGAGTTATCTTAATGGACTCAGTTACTAATTGGAGATGTATTCCTTCCATCTGGCAGGTAGAGCCACATGCATTGGCATTCATTAGTCCTCAGTAGGTACCATGTGTTTATGAACAGACTACTGAAGAGATTGACAACATTTGGATATCTCACCTATGTTTTGTTATTATTTCCAAAAAGCTTAAAGTTGTTAAGCCATGTTATTAATTTAAAATGGCTATAAGCAATTTCTAAATCAAAGAAGAAAAATCTAGAAGTTGCAGAGCTATGCACAAGTGGCGATGCTAAACCCACCTCTCATCCCTACCTACTAGGCCTCTGAATTGGTTCTCACACAATTGGGTGGCAGAGATAATAAATGAGAACTATCTAGAGCTTTGAATGTTATTATGACTCTTGCTAAAAAGGGGAGAACTTTCCTGATGATCTTTCTATTCTATTCATAGAAAGTCAGTGATATGAGTAAAGAGTAATGATTTGCTTTACATGATGTTTTTATATGTGTGTAAGGTGAAAGTATAAAAAAAGAATAGAGCCTGTTCAGGGGCCATTGTGTAAGGAGTGAGCTTATTGATGTATATTTTCTGAAGGTCTTGGTATTAGTAAAAATTAGCAATTGGGTCCACCCATTTCAGAAAGATGCCGATAGCAATTATATATATATAAACTTTATATATACACACTCACAGGACTTTATAGAGAAACAAAGAATTAGTTAAGAAAAACAATGCACAAATACATGACTTTAAGTTTTTTAATATTAACATGAGGATTGAAAATAGTAGACCATCTATGAATTATCTACAAGTGTACAGTATGACTCTCGTGTTAACTACTAATCCTTTCTTATTAGTATGATAGTGAGTGCCCCAACAGCAAATGAAGACTGGGTTTTTAATCTGTCTTAATTTGGGGCTTTTTGTTTTATTGTTCTAACTATGCCTCATCTTCTTTGTCCAGCTTTAGATCCACATCTCACTCCCATCCATTCTAATTCACTTCAGACTATTTAATTTTACCAAGTTCACAAATCAATTGCATAAAATGGTGGCTTTCCAAGACCAGGCTGCATTTACTACATCAGACTGTCAAAAGACAACCTTCTAAAAATACAGTTTCGGGGATCCCTGGGTGGCGCAGCGGTTTGGCGCCTGCCTTTGGCCCAGGGCGCGATCCTGGAGACCCGGGATCGATTCCCACATCGGGCTCCCGGTGCATGGAGCCTGCTTCTCCCTCTGCCTGTGTCTCTGCCTCTCTCTCTCTCTGTGACTATCATAAACAAATAAAAAAAATAAAAAATAAAAAATAAAAAAATAAACTTTAAAAAAAAAAAAAAAATACAGTTTCATGGGGTGCCTGGGTAGCTCAGTCAGCTAAACATCCATATCTTGACCTTTGCTCAGGTCTCTGTCTCAGGGTAGTGAGTTCAAGCCTGCACAGCAGGGATCCTACTTTTAAATAAATACATAGATACATACATACATACATACATAAATAGATTCATGAGCCTCACACTCATATGCTCTTATTCAAAAGATCCAGAAATGGGGCACCTGAATGGCTCAGTGGGTTGAGCGTCTGCCTTTGGCTCAACTGGGTCCACCCTATTCAGAAAGATGCCGATAACAATTTTATATATAAACTTTACATATACATACTCAAATACTTGAATAGAGGAAATATTTGGGGCTCAGGTCATGACCTGGCTCAGATCGTGATCCCAGGGTCTTGGAATCAAGCCACGAATCAGGTTCCCTGCTCCTTGTGGGGCCTGCTTCTCCTTCTTCCTCTGCCTACCATGCTTGTGCATGCTCTTTCTCTTTCCTTCTTTCTCTCTCTCTGTCAAGTAAATGAATAAAAACTAAGAAGAAAGAAAGAAAGAAAGAAAAGAAAGAAAGAAAGAAAGAAAGAAAGAAAGAAAGAAAGAAAGAAAGAAAAGAAAAGAAGAAAGAAAAGAAAAGAAAGAAAAGAAAAGAAAAAAAGAAAAGAAAAGAAAAGAAAAGAAAAGAAAAGGAAAGGAAAGAAAAGAAAGGAAAGGAAAGGAAAGAAATGAAAAGAAAGAAAAGAAAGAAAGAAAAGAAAAGAAAAGAAAAGAAAAGAAAAGAAAAGAAAAGAAAAAGAAAGATCCAGAAAGAAGTACTGGGAATCAGTATTTTAAAATGACTCCTGCGGGGGCACCTTGTGGCTCAGTCAGTTAAGCATCTGCCTTCAGCTCAGGCCATGATCCCAGGGTTCTGAGATCAAGCCCTGTATTGGACTCCCTGCTCAGGGGTGATTCTGCTCATATTCTCTCTGTCTCTCTCTCAAATAATTTTTTTTAAAAAACTTAAAAAAAAAAAAGCTCTTCAAGTGAATCTGTTGGGCAGATACTCACAGCAGTCATAGGATAATCTCTGTGTGTTCATATGTGTGTTAACTCACTTCAGACTTTAAAATGGAATCACTGCCTAGAATATATTTCTATTATGCTTTTATACTTTACACTTACCTTAGTTCTCTTCCTAATTATTTGCTCAGTGAACATGCTAGCTCCTGCCCACACACACTAACACACATGCACATTGCAATGACTCAGGTTAGTCTATTCTATCAAAATAAACAAAAGACTAGCTGTTAGTTTTCAAAACTGCAAGCTATAACTTCATGTGTAATAAGCATAAACTAAAAAAGACTAGCAATGTAATTTTATCCACAAAATATGGCTGTAGCTAATATCAAGTAACTAAATATGCCAATAAATAAATAAATAAATAAATAAATAAATAAATAGGAAAGAGTGAGCAAATAATTTGTTTTTAATTTCAGACCTCTCAAAAGTCTTAGGATGGATCATTTGACTGCAGGCGACACAGACATACTCAATTAGTTTTGGAAGAAACATAAAGTCCCAAGAGCATCACTTGACAGGAAAACACAGGAAGTACAGTCAAGCCATACAAGGGGTCATGCAAGATCTGGAAAATTCTTTGGGTCATATTCTTTTTTTCTCCATCTCTTTCTTATTCTGGGGCTATGTGGATTCTCATTCTAATTTCTCTATATCTCCCTCCAGTCTTCCCTTTCTCTATACACAGGATAGCCCCAAATATTTCCTCTATTCAAGTATGGACAGGAGATTAGGATTGTTGTGCCCAAATCCCAAATATCTGGGAGAAACAATCAGATGGTCCCACCCCATATCCATTAACTAAGGCCAGAGAAGCGAAGTCCAAAAATGTATTCAGCCAAATTGTCACAGTATATTCTCTGAGAAGGGGACAGTATTGTGTTTTATTTGTTTTGTTTTGTGAGGTTTGTGTTGTTGATGTTTTGGGGACAAAGGCACAGCAATGAATGAAATGAATGACAGAGGGAGTTACTGACATCACTTGAATATCAAGATCAAATATTACTGTATCCAACATTTATCCCTAGATTCAAAGGTCCTAGTTCTCTCATACTAAATTTAGCAAAAACAGAAACAAAAACAATCCCACTTGTTTAGTATGTGGAACTTGAGACGTAATAGCTAGATAGCTAAGGGTGGAAAGGTACTCATATTATCAGCTAGCTATAGTAGATACATTAAAGCAACAATCAAAATTGTGCTACTGTTAGCTGTCCTTGTTTTTAACATAGATACCTGACATTTTCAAAGTCCCGCTAAGATCCATATTCACAGTTATCTGTGCAGGAATATGCATATGTAAATAGAGTCCATGATGTTGTGCACCCAAGAAGGCCATTTATTATGATGTGAGATAATGTTGTATTAGTCATACTACTTTTCTTACTTCGATTTCCCTTCATATCATTCTAAAATGCAGCAATAAGCGTTGCTGGTGCTCACAAACAAGTATCTTAGCTGGTGAATCTACATATGCTATTTCTTCAGATTTATCTCCTTTCTCTTTCCATGTAAAAAGGTTTTGTACCTTTAACTAGTAGTTATTTCAGTGAAGGGAAGAAAGATTTTGTTTTCACAGGTTCTCCAGTTTCCTTTAGCAGCTGGCTGTTCCTGAGCAGCCAATCAGAACCTCCATTTAGTCAAAACTGACAGTGATTAATAGATGCCTTGGAGATCTACTTACTGATTATCTCCATCAGAAAACGGAGAAGCTTGCTGGGAATTATAGGCTCTGTTGTACCATGCTTTAGTCTTCTTTCTTATTCCAGCATATCAATTGCATGTAAGTGTTTAGGGGAAGGCTGAGCTTGGTTATTAATCATTTTGATCCAACTATAAAAATTTGACCGAGACAGATTTTTTAATGTTTTCAATAGTTTTCGTCATTTCAAATACATTGTTTCCTAATATTTAAGGGAAAATATTGTCTTGTTAATAGGATACATACACACACATGATTTTAAAAAATACTATAAATGTGGTTATATGTAAGGTGAATCTATAGATAAAAAAGAAAATGGTTCCATATGACATTAAACATCTTTGATGCACACAATGCCCTCAATACTCAGGATGTTTAATTAAGCCGATTTGCTGGAAGAAAATTTGAAAATAGCAAGTTTATGTCCAAATAGGCAGAGCTAATTAGAAAAATGCCTAAGTCTTAGATGGAGCTTTACCAACAAAATTTAGAAAGTTCATAATTCAGGCCGAAATTTCTCCTTGATCTGCTATACCTAAGTAGCTGTTTTCATCCTTTCTTAACTTTACAGTATTATGGGGAAGAGGACAAGAAAGCAACAAAATGTCCACATGCATCTGTGTTTAGAAATCATCAGAAATAATGCTTTTGTTCCTTATGTTGTGTTGGGTTTTTTTTTTTTTTTCATTTGTTTGTTTTGGTTTTGTTTTGTTTTGGTCAATCTTCTTAGACTTTCTGAAGTTTGTCAACGGACCAGCCCTGAAAAAAAAAGAAAGAAAGAAAGAAAAGAAAAAGAAATGCAACGTGTACTAGGCAGAAAAATAACAGTGCAAGTGACTGCAGTAGTGCAATCTGTCAAGTTAAAGAAAGTCTGATCTGCAGTATTGTGTTATAAACTACCCTTCACTTCATTCCTTTACAACTTGTGGAATATGTAACATTCCTTGCCAACAATTGGCATGTCACTAAGCAGCACTGTATGTTTTAAGTAAACTACTTTTTGTGCATTGAGAAAAGGAAGATGTTCAACACGTTTACAGAAGAGGCTAAAAGACATCATTAAAAATTAAATATATATGTGTGTGTATTAAATGCTGCTTAATCTCACCCTCCATAGATCAGTCTCTTGTTTGGTCTGATTCAAATTACATACTATTGTTCTGAAAGTGAAAAGGCTGGATTTTTTTTTCAGGGATAAGGATCTCTTAAATGCACTGTTTAAAGAACAGTGGAACATGGTAACTACAGGTCCCCAAGTTAATGCCGATTTCCTGACAATTCATTATGTACTCCCAGTCTTGGATCTTTTCTTCTTCTTTGCTTGTTCTGTCTCCCCTTCTGGGCCAATGGAGGATCTGCTTTCTGTCTGTTTTAGGAGTTTGATTTCAGTACGTTTTGTTAGTCTGGGTAGGTCAGCAGGTGTGTACTCACACATTACCCAGGTGGCCACTTAATGCAGTGTGATTGAGCTTGGAGGAAATAACCTTTCCCAGCACATGGGGCTGTCTGGCTGCTCTGGCAGGTGAATGTGATTAGCAACTGACTTTGGGTGGAGAGTCCCATGTATTCCCAACAGACATCCCCTAATTGAAAGCTTGTTGTGATGCTGTGGATTCTGAGAGGCCCCAAATTCCCTTTAATGTCGCTTGCTCATTAAAAATACACTTCTCATCCTTAGAAAGGGAGGCTTATTTAACAATTACACACGTGTGGTGGGAGAGCCTGCACATGTACACACATGCAAAATCATCCTTTAAAGTAAAACTGTAAATCCCTTTCTGCCTTTCCCTCAGATGATCTCTAGCAATAAAGCCTGAGGTCCAAATCATATCATTTTGCCAACTGTTCCATTTACAGAAGTGAAATAAAACCAGCTCTGTGTTCTGGAATAAAGCAGTGCAGCACACTTACAGGTGCATCCTTCTGAACGGTATAGACCGCCAGGATTATTTTATTATGTACACCCTGTTATAATAAAAAAAAAAAGGAAGAACATATTGTAAAAATCCATAGAGCACAAAATATTTTTTCAGACCAACTACGAAAATTGGAGTGTTGAGAGAATAAAGGTAAGGAAAAAAACCAGGGATGAGCTATGTAGACAAAATCATGCTCTTCAGTTTCTTGTCTCTGATTGTTACAAATGGACCACAGCTTAGCCCTGAGCTCCCTTGCCCCAAACAGGCTGTGCAATTCCCATCATCGAAACAATAAAACAAGTCTATTCTTTGTGTAAAGAAAAGAGAGGCATTTATCCCATGAGACCTCATAAAGAGAATACTATTATATGCAGAATCTGCCTGAACCCGTGGTTTACGTGTTCAGTTTGCCTTGGATATTTGATATTACAGGAGGTTTTATGTGAAATTTTTAATCATATAGTACATGCATTGATATATATATATTTATTATAATTCATTATGTATAATAGATTGTATTTTATAGCCCATCATTTGAAATAAAAATAGTAAAGCCATGAGTTGTGAATGGTTTTCCAGAGAGAGTGATGTCAGACATTCAAGGATGTATTCATTCAACAGATATTTATTGAGAGCTATGTGAGCCATCTTGCTACTCTCTGATTATATTAGGTGGCTCATTGCACTGTTTCGTAAGGAAGGAAAATTTTACAGCTGTATCACTGAGAATCTTGTAATCTATAACCCTATTTCTCTGCTCTCACTTTTTAAAAATCTCTCTACACATACTGCCTCTAGTTCATCATTGCTCATTTATGTTTCTGCCTTCTCCGTATTCTATGACAGCACACCTCACTTTAGCGCCCCCACCCCCACTTCATCTTACTGTAGGCTCAATTATACAAAACTCTCCATAGCGTTCCCACTACTTTTCTGACTGTGGGCCTGTCCTGTTTGCAGGATCATCCTTCTGTTCTAGTCATTCAGTGTCGTAATTCCCCAAGGATTGATTTTGGCCTTCTTCTTTTTCCCTTGACCTGTTATTGAACCTTTTCTTCTTTCCTGTCTACCTATGCTGATGGCTTCCAGTGACATCTACATGCTGTTCCTCCCACATAATTCTTTCTAAACCAAATTTCTCTTCTGAGTCTCAGGCATATATCCATTGGTATACCCACTTAGAGGTTGCTAAATCACTTTAAATTTAGCAAGTGCAGATTAAGGTGGCTGATCTTTGACCTAAATTCTGGTGCTTTTCTGGTTTTCTTAGCTTAATGAATACAACCAGATTACCAAAATAGAAATATAGACATCTCACTTAACACTTTCCTCTCTCTCAGCCCTGTGTTCAGTGTGATGATTAACTTTAATGTGTCAACTTTACTGGGCCACAGAATGCCTGCACGCTTGGTGAGACATTATTCCGATGTATCAGTGAGTGTGTTTTTGGATGAGTTTAACATTTGAGTCTATGGTCTGACTTACGCAGATTACCCTCCTTAATGAAGATGGGATTCATTCAATCATTTGAAGGCCTGAACAGAACAAAAAGACAGACCCTCCCATGAATAAGGGGGAATTTCTGCCTGCCTGGCTGCACTGAGCTGAGACATTGTGGTTTATCCTCCTACTTTGACTTGAACTGAAACATCAGCTTGTCCTGGGTCTTGTGCCCTGGGACTTGAGCCTTTGGACTGAAACTACATCATTGGCTTTGTGGGATCTCCAGCTTGCTGATGGAGGATCTCAGGATTTGTTAGCTTCCATAACTGTGTGAGCCAATCCCTTGGGATCAATCAGTCAATCTCGCTCTCTCTCTCTCTCTCCATATACAGTATATATGTCACATTGACCATACTTCCTACAAGTTCCTTTTGTCATGAACCACCTGGTTTGAACTCAGTTGTCACCATCAGAGTCCTGTCTTGTACTTACACGAGTGTTACAGCATCTTTGACCATCACTGACTCTGATTTCCACTCAATCTATTTTCTATGGTTGGAGTGAATTTTTCATTGATAATGATACCTCCTCACTACTCACTCTCATTTTCCTACCAAAGAACCCTTCAATGGCTTTCTATTGTTTTTAGGATAAAGATCAAAATCCTGAATATGACATATATGGCTCCACATAGTCTTATATACATATTTCTCCAACCTGCTTTCATATTACTCCCTTGTTCCTCTAACACTGACTCATTGAATATTTTGCACTTGCTCAAACATATGTTCTCAGGTGTCTGGAACATGCTTTGAAATTGAGTTCCTCCTAATATGTATATACTCTCATTGCATCTGTGATGCACTAAGGACAGGATGGTAGAAGTAGTCTTCCAGGGTGGAAGCACGAAAGGGGTGTATTGTCTGTAGAGAATTTAAAAACGGTAATAAAACACAGTGTTAGTCTGCCCTTTATTATTACCTCATGTCAGCAATTCTACATAATGTCTTTCCTGAATAAATCTTTCATTGGTTTAAATTATCTTTTTAATTTTTTTTAAGATTTTATTTATTTATTCACAAGAGACACAGAGAGAGAGGAAGAAACATAGGCAGAGGGAGAAGCAGGCTCCATGCAGGGAGCCCGATGCGGGACTCGATCCTCGATCCCAGGATCACACCTCGAGCAAAAGGCAGATGCTCAACCCCTGAGCCACTCCCCGTTGGCTTAAATTCTTAATGACAGAAGTAATTGCTATTTAGTTTCAATATTAAAATACACTTTAAATTAGTATTTTTTAAAAAAGTTAACCTTCCACAAGCATTATATTCTTTGTAGAAGTTAATTTGGAGAACTCCCAGCTACATTCCCAGCCCTGAACGTGAACTCAACAGCACATGCTTATTTTATTTTTTTTTAAGATTTTGTTTATTTATTCTGTAAATAAATAACACAGACACAGAGAGAGAGAGAGAATCTTGTACTCTATGAGACACAGAGAGAGAGAGGCGGAGACACAGGCAGAGGGAGAAGCAGGCTCCCTTCAGGGAGCCTGATGCAGAACTCAATCCCGGGATCACAACCTGAACCAAAGGCAGATGCTGAACCACTGAGCCAACCAGGTGCCCCAGAGATACACGTTTCCTGAGAGTAATTTCATAATGGTTCACAATCATTACAGCTCATTTCAAGTACGGGTTTGTCTCAACTTCTATCATACTATTTATTTGGGAGTTTAAACAGTAAATTCTGGGACACCTGGGTGGCTCAGCAGTTGAGCGTCTCCCTTCAGCCCAGGGCATGATCCTGGAGTCCCGGGATCAAGTCCCACATCGGGCTCCCTGCATGGAGCCTGCTTCTCCCTCTGCCTGTGTCTCTGCCTCTCTTTGTGTCTCTCATGAATAAATGAATAAAATCTTTTAAAAAATAAACAGTAAATTCTAAATAAGCATGATAGCACAGTAACTATAGGTAAAAGGAACAATTTGAGTTACCTCAGTTCTACAGTTCTGTAGACGCTTTGGAGTTTTTATTTCTGTTCAAAAGTTGAGATGCCAAAATGGAGGACAAATGGCAAAGTGTATTATTTGTGTTTAGAAGGAACAATTTTAATATTCACTTGAAATATTTTGCTTCATTTGAGTAATATCTTCAAAATTAAAATGTATTCTTTCACGTTTGTATCCAAATTAAAGAATGACTAAAATAGCAATAACTGACGCCTACTTGAGCATAGCACCATATGTATACATTTTTATTTGCCATTGCATTGACAGAACTTAGCACAATGTTGATGTGAAGTGAGTATTTAATAAAGGCTTACTGAAGCACGGCTAAGTCATCAGGTAATACTTAGAAGGATAAGGATTGAATCCAAGTCTCTCCAAGTGATCATAACCAGTATGCCTGATGAACTTCTGCCCGCCCCCCCTTCATTGCCACCAAGTATACCTTTAGATACATAACATTGGTAACATTGACGTTTGTTTGTTTGTTTTGCTGTTTCTAGCCATTCTTCAGTTGGGAAATGGGAGGAAAGGAGGAAGATAGGGAATGGGGCAGGGAGACTATGCCTTAATGAGAATCTCATTCTTGTTAAACATATTCCTAAATCTGGGGCAGAAGCCTACCAGTGTAGAGCAATTAAGTGGAAGGCAGGCATTATAGCACTTATTCATTTAAATTAAGGAAAAATATAAGTTCTGCCAGATGTATGTAGACTCAGAATAGAACCTCTCCTGTGTAAATAACATATTTTGCTTGATTTTCAAGGCTCAATAAAAAGATTGATGTTACAAAATGTTTATTTTCTTTTTCTTCTTTTCCTTCCGTCCTTCCTTCCTTCCTTCCTTCCTTCCTTCCTTCCTTCTTTTCCCTTTGATGTGTTTGTGCACATCCACCAGAGGAATGCTTTCAGCAATATGTCTTACAAGGGTTCTTACAAAGGTGGATTTTAAAACTGGAATAACTACAAAGGCAAATAAAAAGGAACATTCATATTTTACCTTACAGATTTTCCTTTTTATCTTTTTGTCGATTACTTACAATCACATATTTAGAAAAGTTATACTACATATTGTACTGTAGAATGATTAAATCATATTCATAAAGTTTGTTTTGTTTTGTTTTTAATGAAAATTATGTAGTATTTATTTTGAAGGAGGGTAAAGGTGATGTTATTGAGCTTCTCGAAATGGCAGGGTGTATGACCATGAAGTCTTTCAACTAAAGAATAAAATTGATGTTCAAAATTGATGCTTTATCAGGGAAGGTCACCATCATGATCATAATTAACATTTGTGTAGAGATTTATGGCTTACAAGGTACTTTCATATCTCATCTTAGTTGCATAACAATGATTTCAAATGGGAATATAGGCATTAACATCCCTGATTTTACCAATTAGGAAATTGAGCTTTAACCATGGTAATTTGACCAGATTTTTACACAAATGTATAGAGCCAAGATTTAAATTCGGCCCCACATTTCTTATTTTGTTTAGCTAAATAATCAAATTTCTTTTTTTTTTTTTTAATAATCAAATTTCTTAAAAATTACATTTTCTTAATTCATTTTCCTGATTTTAGTAGAATTTGTCCTCTAATTTTTAACAGCCTTATGGGCATATAACCCAACAATTGAAAGTGTCTATAAGTCAGTGTTTTTTCATAAATTTGTGGTTTTGTATCCATAATCATAATTGTTTTAGAATGTTTCCGTCATTCTAAAAGTCCCTTTTAGTCGATTCTGATTTCCATCCTGGCCTCAGACAACCACTGATCTGCTTTCTATCTCTACAGACTTGCCCTTTCTGGAAAGTTCTTATAAATTGAATTATAAAATATGTGGTGTTTGTGTTTATATGTGGCTTTTTTTCACTTAGCATAATATTTCTGAAATTCTGTAGGGTTTATCAATAGTTTGTTCCTTTGTATTGCTGGATAGAGTTCTAGATCTATGAATATACCATATATTAGTTTCCTATTCACCATTTAATGGCCATTTGGACTATTTCCAGTTTGGCCTATTAAAAATAATGCTGTTATGAACATTTGCATACATATTTTTTGTAGGAACATATGTTTTCATTTTTCTAAAGTAGACACCTAGGAATGGATTCCTGGGTCATCTGGCAAATCCATATTTAACTTTTTATAAACTGTCAAAACATTTTGCCATTTTTCATTCCTACTAGAAATGTAAAAAATTCCCCTTTCTCCATCTCCACATCATTGGTACTTGGTATTATCGGTCTTGTTTATTATAGTCCTTCTAGTGGGGTTTTCTTAGTGTCACACTGTATTTTCAATTTGCATGACTTAATAACTAATGAACTTGAACATCATTTTTTATTGACCATTCAGATAACATTTTTGTGAAATGTCTCCTCAAATCTTCTGCTAAGTTTTTGAGTTGTCTGTTCCTTATTGAGTTATAACATTTCCTTAACAGAAATATAAGTTGCAAACATTTTCTCTCATGCTCATGCTCTGGGTTCTCCCATAAACCCAGATTGTGGTTCTTTTTTTTTTTTTTTCATACTCTTAATTGCTCTTTGAAGATAAGAAGTTTTCAATTTTGATAACTTTCAACTTATTGATTTTTTTTTTATGGATCATACTTTTGTTCTCATATGTAAGATATCTTTATCTAATCTGTGGTCACAATGAGTTTCTCCTGTTTTCTTCTAGAAGTATTATTCTTTAGCTCTTGCATTTATATATCTATAATACATGTGAGTTAATTTTTCCATATGATTTGAGATATTAAATATCTTTCCTCACCTCTCCCCTCCTCAATACTGCCGTTCTTTTCCTTTTTCTCTTCTCCTCACTACATTGTCTAGAACCTCCAGAATAATGTTAAATTGAAAGTGGAGAGATCAGACACCATAGTCTCATTTTTCATCATTAAGCATTATATCAACTGTGGCACTTTCTGTAGATGTCCTGTTTCAGGTTGATGGAATTTTTTTGTGTTAAGTTTGTTGAAAGGTCTTATTTGGAAAAAATGTTTGGTTTTTGAAAACTTCTTCTGAACTTATTGAAATGATCATATGTTTTTGCCCTTTTTCTTATTAATATGGTTTATTACATTAATTGAATTCTGAACTATAAAACCAAACTTGTATTCCTTGGGTAAACCCCACTTGGCTAAGGAGTATAATCCATTTTTTTTATGTAAGTAAATCTAGTTTACTAATATTTTGTCAGGAATTTTTGTGTCTATGTTCACAAGGGATATTGGTTTATAGTTTTCTTTTTTTTTAAGATTTTACTTATTTATTCATGAGAGACACATAGAAAGAGGTAGAGACATAAGCAGAGGGAGAAGCAGGCTCCTCATAAGGAGTTCAATGCGGGACCCGATCCCAGGACCCCAGGATCATGCTCTGAGCCAAAGGCAGATGCTCCCCCACTAAACCACGCAGGCGTCCTTAGTTTTATTTTCTTGTTTTATTTATTTATTTATTTTTGTTGTTTTTGGCTCCAGGATAATACCAGTGTCATTATTGATATTGGAATGAGTAGAATATTTTCTCTTTCCCATTTTCTGAAAGAATTTATTTAAAAATGATAAATTGATAAAGCTAACCAGGAAAACAGTCTAGTCCTTGGCTTCTCTTTGTGTGAAGATTTTTATTTATTTATTTATTTATTTTTTTTTTTTTTTTTTGTGTGTGTGTGTGAAGATTTTTAATTGCTAACTTAATTTATACATCTCTTCAGATGTTTTATTTCCTTTTGAGTCAGTTTTGGTAATTTGTGTCCCTCTAGGAATTTTTTTTTGTCTAAGTTATATAATTGGTTTTCAAAATGTTCATAATTATATATCTTTATGTTATATGTAATTATACATATTTTGCTATACATAATTATGTATAGTTTGTGGTTTATATAATTATGTCAAAATATAAGCCCTTTAGTTTCTGTAAGGTTAGTAGTGAAAGCCTTGTTTTAGTTCTGACTTTAGAAATTAATGTCTCTTCTTTTTTTCTTGGTCAATCTAAAGGGTCATCACTTTTGTTGATATTTCCAAAGAAGCACCTTTATGCTTCATATATTTTTTCTATTATTTTTCCACTTTATATATCATTGATTTCACTCTATTCAGTATTATTTTCTTCCTTCTGCTTTTGAGTTTAATTGCTTTTATTTTTCTAATTTCTTTTATTTTAAATATTTTATTTATTTATTCATGAGAGACACAGAGACAGAGAGAGAGGCATTGACATAGGCAGAGGGAGAAGCAGGCTCCATGCAGGGAGCCTGATATGGGACTTGACTCCGGGTCTCCAGGATCAGCCCTGGGCAGAAGGCAGGCGCTAAACCGCTGAGCCATCCAGGGATCCCTATTTTTCTAATTTCTTAAGATAGGAGCTTAGACTATTTATTTGAGGCCTTTCTTCTTACCTAATGTAGGTATTTATTTCCATAACTATCCTCCAAACACTACTTCAGCTTCATCCCATAAGTTTTTGGTTTGTTGTACTCTCATTTTCATTCAGTTTAAAATCTTTTCTAATTTAAAAAAAATTATTTGGGTTATTTAAAAGTGTTTAATTTCCACATGTTTATATATTTTTCTAAAATTTTATTGTTGTTGTTTTCTAATTTAATTTCCTTGTGATCAAGGAACATCCTTTGAATGGTTTCAGTTTCACATTTAGTGTCTTCATTTCTTCTTGCTCATTCTAATTATCTCTTGATATTATTTCCTTTCAGCATCATGAAAGAAGTGCAAGTCTGCTAGCAACAAGCATCTTAGTCTTTGTCTACTTGGGACTATCTTTATTTAACCTTCATTTTTCAAAGCTAGCTTTGCTGAATATTGAATTTTTGGCAGTCAATTTTTTTTCAGGACTTTGGATACCCCATTACCCTGCCTTCTGGCCCCTATTGTTTCTGAGAAGTCATCCATTAATTGCACTATTGTCCCCTGTATGCAATCAGTCATTTTCCTCTTCCTACTTTCAAGACTATTTTTCTTTATCTTTAGATTTCAACAGTGTGATTATAATGTTTCTAAGTTAGAATCTTTTTGCGTCTTTCCGATATGAATCCTTTACCTTCTTGGATCTATAGATTCTTTTTCATCAAAAACAGAAGGTTTTCAACCATTGCTTCTGTTTCAGTCCTTTGCTCTTTTCCTTCTGTGATTCACATTACATATATATATTGACTGACCTGATATTATTTCACAAGTCTCTGAAGTTGTTAATTTTCCTTCAATCTTTTTATTCTCTATTCTTCAGATTGAAATGTCTCTATTGATACTCTTTAGGATCACTGATTCTTTCTTATTCTATTCCTCATCTCCTGTTGAGTCCATATTGTGGATTCTGATCTTTGTTATTCTATCAACACAAGAATTTCTGGGTTTTTTTACTAGTTATTTTTTTTAATTTATTTATGATCCAGATTTAATAATTCAGTGCTATATTTCCTATGATTTTTTAAAGATTTTATTTATTTATTTGAGACAAAGAGACAACATGAATGGTGGGGAGGGACAGAAGAAGAGGTAGACAAGCAGATTCCCTGCTTAATAGGGAGCCTGGCCCAGAGCTCAATCCCAGGACTCCAAGATCATGACCTGAGCCATACGCTGACACTTGACTGACCAAGCCACCAAAGCACCCCTCCTAGGATTCTTTAAACATGGTTGTATTCTTTGACCATATTTGTAATAATTTCTGTGAAGCATTTGCTGTAAATTCATTATCTAGGCCCATTCAGAAACAATTTTTATTGTCTGCATTTTTTTCTGGGTATAATACACATTTTTTTCTGTTTATTTGCACATCCCAGAAGTTTTTTTTAAAGCTTTATTTATTTATTCATGACAGACACACAGAGAGAGGCAGAAATACAGGCATTGGGTGAAGCAAGCTCCCAGCAGGGAGCCCAATGTGGGACTCAATCCCAGAATCCCAGGATCACACCCCGAGCCAAAGGCAGACATTCAACCACTAAGCCACCCAGGTGTCCCCATCCCAGAATTTTTTGTTGGTAACTAAAGGTTTTAGAACATGTATAACAGTAACTCTAGATTTTGATTCTTTTCCCCTGGGAGCTATCCTTTTTCCCCCTTTTGTTTGTTTGTTTGTTTATATGTTGGCTTGTAAGTAATTTTCCTTGGCTTAATCTACAGACTCTTTCTCTTGTGGTGTGCAGCTACTCATATTTCTGTGTATTTCAGCCTTATTTTCAGTTTTTAGCCTAACTTCCTAAGGATTGACACTGTGTCTACTTATCTCAAGTGTTTGCTTGGCTTAAATGTGTGCTCAAACACTTCAAGCCAGTAAGGCTTCCACATTCTGCTTATAATTTTTTTGTGTGTGTTGGGAGTGCATGCAAAGTTCAGGCAATTTTTAATTCTGTCTTAACTTTTACTCTCCACTGCATCCTTCCAAGTCTTCCCTGCATATGCTTTGACTTCTACACATCCAGAGACATGTGGAGAGTTTTGGCCCTCTCATGTATCCCCTGCCCAGGTATAAATTTCCAATCAACCAGGAATATGTAGTGAATTTATCAAGCTTCTCTACATCTCTCTCATTTTCAGGATCTCTCTTAAATTCCTGGATAGTCATAAAGTCTACCACTTACCCCAAAAGAACTCCAGTTTAAGATATGAGAGCTGTGAATTTTTCTCATGCATTTACTACCAAGTTTGCTATTACTTCTTCTAACAATTATTTAGGCATAGATATCTGAAATTAAGTTAAGCCGCTGATTTTAACAGACAGCCCTAACTTAACAGAACTCTTATGCTAATCAGGCTGTGAGGGGAGAGGGAGAAAGTGGCCAGAATGGAGGAACTCCAGGGATTAACACCCCCAACTCCCATGTTTGTCCCTGAAGTTCAGTACTTCTTATTAACAATTGCTGCTCAATTGTTTGTTTTTTATATTTCTGTCCAAAAAATTGTTTTATAATTGTTTTTATGGAGATGATTTGTTAACCGCTTTAAATTTTATGCCTAGAGGTCCCATTTTATTCTAAAGAGGATGGTTTCTGTTATCTAGTTAGAATGGTGATGGTGTCTTGATGATTTTTTAAATATTTCCTTTAACGTAGTATGTTAGTGGGAAAAAACACTATGCAATGATGATAAGAATGATAACAACATAAATTCCTACCACTTATTGGTCACTTATTTTCTGTTGATGTGTCATAGCATTATCTCATTTACTTCTTTGATCACCTTGTAAGGTAGATAATTTATTCCCATTTTACAGATTAAGGAACTGAGGTATATCAAGCCAAAGTAACTTCCCCAAAGTTATACTTCTAGAAAATGATATTGTCAATTATCTGTCTCCCTCTGTTCTCTTATTAGTTCACTAAAATGAATTGCAAAAGAATTGTGGGACAAGGTAGAGTAATTACTTTACTCCATCAAGTACCAAAAGATAAAGAATAAAAAGAATGCTGAGTCTCTTACAATTCAAACTTTTAAACTTTCATAAGTTAAAAAGTAATCTTTTATTTTTAATTTTTAAAGATGTTGATTTTAACAGCATTTTAAATGGGTAAGAAAAATCATCTGATCAGAGAAATGTCCAATCTCATGGCACAGATCCTTTAAAATACAGAATTTATGCTGCTTATGTTGTGTTCATTGCATTTAAAAAATAGATGCCAAGTGACTTTCTAAACTTCAGACATATTGATTTAGCCACATTTATCTACACATATGAAAATAAGACGTAAACCTAAAGAATGCACACTTAGAGACTAAACCTGGAAAACTTAAACTTTGGTATTCCAATAAAGCTTGACCAGAGTAATATTTATTTTTTCCATCTGATAATGCATGGTATACATTAGCAATACAGACCTGATTTGTTTCCTTAGGGTCCTTGAGAATAAAGCCATTGGGTAACCCACCTACAGGGTATGGGTAATATCCTGTGTCAAGGCAAATTATTCTAGGCCAACCCAGGGAGGAAGAAAGGTAGACTATTCTTTATTCTCTAAAGTGTGCTCGAAGTCCCATATCTTTTTTGAACATTCAAAGGATACACAGTGCATATGGAGGGCCATAACATACACCAAAGGAATAATGCTTTTTTGGGCAATCAGAGAATATCCATGGGAGAAAGGCCAATTTCATACATATCTATGAAAACAGGAACAGAAATACAAACTATTTAAAATTAAATTTTAAATTTAATTAAAATTAATTAAAATCTAATTAAAATTAAATCAAATTAAAATTAATCAAATTAAAATCACCACAAAATTCTTTATTTTGGAACTTCTTGATTTGTTTCAGTTATAAACATTGGATTGATTTGTATGTTACATTAAGTTCTTTAACTTTCTCTTGACTTTGGGCCACCCAGAGTAGACTGGTAGAGGATGACCTTGGAGATAGGCAGTATTTTAATTCATTTCTCCATACTCATAATTTGAATCTTTTATGTCATTTAAATCTTTAAGCATTTTTCTTCTAATCTTGGTTTTATTTTCTTAACAATCTTGCCAAGCTTTAAGTTTGTATCCTCAGCCAATTTTAATATGTATATGCACCAAAAATGTCCAAACATGCTCATTTCAGTGGAAAAAAAAAATGTGTGTTTATATACCAGAAAAAAATTCAGTTGATTTTTACCTCAATTTTATGAAAATATGAATTGTAAGTGTACAATCATATATGGGAGTTCCCCTACGAGTGCATTTATTCTTACAGAAAAAAGTCTCCCAAAATGACAGTAATACATGATTACTTGTATTTTTTATAAATTAACATGACCAACTTAGCATAATGTTCAATCTTCCATTGCATCCAAGTATGGAAAATAAACAATGACAAAACTGGAAATTTTAATGTAGATAATGTTCCACATAATAGCATCATTCCCATGTTAAATTTTCTGAGTTTTATAATTTACTCTGGTTACATGAAAAAATGTCCTAGTTCTTAGAAGATACTGAATTATCAAAGAACAAAGTGTCATGATGTCTGCAAGTAACTCACAAATGATTCAGGAAGAAAGGAGAGAAAAAGTTAATAAAACAAATGTGGTAAAATAGCCCCAATTGGTAAAGAGAACACAGGTGTTCATTGTAGTAAATCTTGGCTCCATATTTCTCTAGCAATAATGGACCTTTTCCTTAGACATGCTTCTGCTATTAACTATAAGTCAGTTGCCCATTATAATAGAATGTGATTAGGTTTTGGAATCAGACTCCTCAATCACTTATTAACTGTGTGACCTTAGGCAAATTCTGTAATGGATCTGGTTTCCTGATTCTGGTGAGACTGGTTCACTATTTGACTTCCCATTATTCAAGACAATTAGTACAAGATGAGATTTTGATCATCATTCTAGTTTCATACATTTTTCCATTCCAAAAAAATATGAAGCAAGTAAAAAAATTAATAAAATATCTAGCATTTTCATTACTACAATTACTTTCTGAAAAATCTTAATAGAGATAGATATTACACTTGCTTTTACATTAGTTTTTAAATCACCCTATACTATGTATTACATACACTATTATGAAGTCTTGTTTCTCCTTTCTAGAAGTTTATGATCTATGGCATTATTTCTCAAACTTTTTTTAAAAAAGATTTTATTTATTTATTCATGAGAAACACAGAGAGCAAGAGGCAGAGACACAGGCAGAGGGAGAAGAACCAGGCTTCATGCAGGGAGCCCAATGTGGGACTGGAATCTGGGACTCCGGGATCATGCCTTGGGCCAGAGGGAGGCGCTCAACTGCTGAGCCACCCAGGCATCCCATATTTCTCAAAATTTAAAGTACATACAAAACACCAAGCATCTTGTTAATGATGTAGGTTATGGTTTAATAGATATGGGATGGAGCATGAGACTCTGAATTTCTAACAATCTCCCAAATCACAGTGATGTTACTGGTCCACCAACCACAGTTTGAAAAGCAGGGGAGTCCAGCACATGACAGTGCCACAAATAAACACAAGGCCTAGAAACTTGGGTGGGAGGCTAAATGATGTTAAACTTAATAAACAATATATGAATAAATGTATGTGTAGTATGAAATAATATAAAACTTATTAATTAATAACTGAATAGAGAGTGTGTGATTGTATAGAGAAGCACTAAATCTGAATCTGTCATTTTTTAAGAAGGTAAATTGAGATTCAGAGAATTTCATGGACTTCCTCACAATTGTTGATATAAAGCCATAGAACTGATATGTGTGCCCATGTCTCCAACTTTAATTTCTGGGAAGGATCTTCTAATCTTTCACACATATGAAAACCAGCAATATGACTTTTTTTTGAGAAAAAAATATTGAGAATGATAAGTCTAGATCAAATGAGATCTAGAATGAGAAGGTACCTGCTGCTCTGCAACAAAAATAATATGATGCAGTTACAAAGTAGTTCCAAGTATTTTATTTTCCAGTTTAAGTTATACAAGTGTGACCCATTGATTAGGAGTGGCAAGAGAAATAAAGGAAAGAACTTGGTTCTGGGAATCAGGATACTTAAGTTCTAGCATCAGTTTTGCCACTGTTTCAGCCAGGAGCTTGGATGAGTTACTTAAATTTCTTGAAGCATTTTATCTTTGTTTTTCATCTGGAAATTGAAGATGAGACTCCTCGCTCTACTTCCCCCATGCTGCTGTTGTAAAAAGAACAGATGTAGAATGGGTGTGTGAAATTCACAGTGCTCTACAAGTGTAGCATTGTTTAAACCATTATTATCAATATTTATGAATATTGGTCTTCCCACGGTCAGCATTAAGGAAAGGGAATTTTGCTATAAACTTATTTCTCTTTTCTGAAGCTACTTATTTCTCTTTCTGAAATTATCCCAGACAGTTTAGGTGGCCATCTGAGCTCCAGTTCCTATCTACCAGAGCCAATCACATGGATTCAGAAAATACAAATGTTGTTTCCTCCTCAGAGTGTACATTGGTCCCTCACTGGACATGTGCAGAGCTTCAGGGTTCCAGAAGCCATCAAGGTCACTGCCCACTTCTCTCTGGCTTCTCTTCTTCCTGTTCTCTCAAGCTTTCCTCCATCTCAGTGTCTGCCCTAATTCCCCCCACTTGTGTGCCTCCCCAGGTTTGTCCTTTTCCTGCGGTTTTTCTCTATTCCTTTTCCAATCTGATAATGCCTGCTAATATCAACACCATTCATCGTTACTTACCTGTACTTATTTGAGCAGCACGTTTTTTTTATTTAAAAAAATTAAAAATCAGATTCGGAATGAACTACATAAAGCTGCTAGTTTCAGCTTTCACGGTCAAAAATTAAAATTTAGTCAGTGCAGTTACCAACAGCATTGCCGAAATCATATGCTAAACTGAACCCTTGTTTTACAACTAAAACCCCACTCAGGGGGCACCTGGGTGGTTCAGTTGGTTAAGTGACCAATGCTTGATTTTGGCTCAGGTCATGATCTCAGGATCCTGAGACTGAGCCCTACCTCAAGCTCCCGCTCAGTGGGGAGTCTGATTGACTCTCCCTCTCCCTCTGCTCTGCAACCCCTCCTCTAAAATAAATAAGTAAATATTTAAAAAAAAAAAAAGCCCTATTCAGTGATGGATTCTTTGAGACTCCATCCCCATGTTTAATTTTCATTCAGTGCTGATATGGTTTATTACCTACAAACATGACTGTTTTTTCTTAGCATTTTGAAAATTCTACAGGAAGGCCTTATAACCTCATATGATGCTATTGTTACTACAACATTATTACCATCTCGGCCTACTTAATTCTGTCCGTATCATCATGACCAGAAATTGGTGGAGCACCACCACTCAGGGTCTGACCAAAAAGTGACCTGACCCAGGGGCTGGGTCCTAAAAGTAATAATATCCTAAAAGTAATAATAGTATGACTCTCAAAATAAGCAGTTTGGACCACTCCGTTTATAACAAAATTTATGTTAGCTCTTTATTAGGATAAAGAGTGCATTTTTTAAATTATTATTACACTGTTTTCAAATAGGCAATTAGGAATCTTAAAATTTCTAAGCAAAAGCCAACATGTTCTTTTGCTGCTGTAGTCTTTAAAAGTCAACATCTTTTACTGTGCACATCTTAATGATAAGACAACCTGTTACCACTTGTAAGAATATTTTTTGATGTATTAAAAGAGATATTTTATTATTTTTTAATAATGAGTATTCTCCATAATAATACCCTTGAGCCTAATTATTTTGCTCAAATGTCATTCTTAACAAATTACTTACATACTATTGTCACATAAGCCCACTGGCTAAATTAGAGGTAACAACTGGTGAACAGAATAATCCCTTTCTGTGTTTCGTAATGGTTTGATAGACATCTACATTTACCAAAGAGCTTCATAAAACGTTTCAAAAAGAAATAAAAATTTACTGAGAAAAAAATGTGCTCAAGCCTGTTTGGAATAATTTGGATTTGTTTATCATGAATTTCCATGTTTCCAAATCTTTTGTTTGCTTCCATTCTAAAAACTTTAATAAACATTTACTGCTCTTTAAGTGTCTAGATTTTAACACGATGAACTTTTGCCATTTTACAGTCTAAGGCACAGTGCTGACTGCCAAGCCCTCGCTCACAAGGCCACCTAAAGCATGCACACACTAGCATCTGGGCAAGACTTAGCAGTCCCCATGGTGACACATCACAAATGCTAGTAAAAGGAGAAACACTCACTTTTGTGGGTTCCAAGCATCTACTCCAGTCTAAACACAGGCTGTTTCCTTTAAACCACCCTCAACAACCTTCCCACAACTGCTTCTGGCCATGAAATAACCATCTCTTGCAGGATGGGAAGAGCAAAAATGGAAACAATCTGTTTTGCAAGCACTTTTCCAGCAATTTTCTGCTTGAGACCTTATGCCCCTCCAGCTCCTTATCAGCTACAGTTGCTGTCTGTCAACGCTCAAAGATGGAGGATGCATCGATCTATATATGAACAACAGCAACAACACTGCAGAAACCCAGTCCCATCCTCTGAAATGTAACCACTGCTTGAATTAAGATTTGAGAGCATGGTCACTTTTTAAATTACAGAAACACAGAGTCCATTATGTTCAACTCACTTGCCTTCAAGAAAGCCTGTTACCTTTAGTTTTAAGGTGTTGAAAGTTAAAAGAGCAAAAACACCACTGGAAGGATTTAGGTTCTGAATGATCATTATGGTGCTCTTGGATCAGACTGCTTCGAAGCCTATGACAGATGACTTTATCAGCCCCATTCAGCAGATAAACCATCTCTCCATCTCACCTAGTTCTCTGTTAGCTCTGTACCAGAAGACAATGACTTTAAAGAGGGAGAGAGAGAGAAAATGATTTGACGCAGGAGTTCATGGAAGAAGACAATTGATATGTTGGTCACTGATGCAGAAAATCCAAAACAATGAATTTTCACCAAGTGAAATTAAGTGTTCTGTTTGTATTACATTATTACCAATTTTCCTTTTTAGATATTATATTTTCCTTTTTCCAATGAGTTTATTGAAACATGAAAAATGTTGTTCTATACAAAACAAATGCATTTTGTTAGACAGGAAAATCCAGCACTTTATTTCTTCTACTTAAAATGACCTTTCACAGATCACTTGTCTCCCTGATATGCATGGTTTCTGCATTCTGTACCATCATACTAGAGTTAGCAGTAATTGAACAGTATGTGTTATCAGTGGGGGAAAAAAGTAAGCTGGCTATTTCTGAGGATTGAAAAAAAATGCATAAAGAACTTATCCTTGCCCAAGACCTATGGATTACATATTCAATTAGTTTAAAGTATTTGATGCACAAAATATAATCTCATCCAATCTCGGTTTTTTTAAATTTAGTTTTGTGAATGCCATTTTGTTTGTGTACAATGTAACGCAGCATGTTTATTAAGTGTATTTATTATCTTATAATAATTCAACTCAGTTCATATGTAATGGAGACATGGACTATCTTCTTCATTTTATAAATAACTCAAGAAAAGAGCCAGAATTGCCAGACTATCTGTGTTGGGATCAATCTGCATTAACTTTTCCTCAGCCACCCTCCCTGAATCCTCAGTCTTTTAATTTACTTTTTCCTCATTTCTTTGCTTCCAAGTACGGTTCCAGTGTCATTTTATTTTTACTTTTTATATTTATTTATTTATTTGAGAGAGAAAGTGTGTGCACCAGGGAAGGGCAGAGGAGGGAGAGAGCCTCAAGCAGACTCCTTGCTGTGTGTGAAGTCAACATGGGGCTAGATCCCATGATTCTGAAATCGTGACCTGCCCCAAAATCAAGAGTAGGACGCTTAACCCACTGAGCCACCCAGGCACCCCAGTTCTGGAGTCCTTTTATTTTATTTTATTATTTTTTTTAAGTTTTTATTTATTTATGATAGTCACAGAGAGAGAGAGAGAGAGGCAGAGACACAGGCAGAGGGAGAAGCAGGCTCCATGCACTGGGAGCCTGACGTGGGATTCGATCCCGGGTCTCCAGGATCGCGCCCTGGGCCAAAGGCAGGCGCCAAACCGCTGCGCCACCCAGGGATCCCTGGTGTCATTTTAAAAGTAAAAAACTCCCTTTCCTTTAGGAGTTTATAATTCAACTGAGAGGCAACATATCCTTATATAAGATATCTTTAACACAAGTTAAAATGAATAACATGATATAAATCATGCATAAAAGTTGAAGGATAAGAAGTAAGCCTGACAGTAGATGAGTAGAGAGAGCTTCCTGAAAATAGTGGATCTACTTCAGAGAAGTGAAAAATGAATGTGGATGAATGCAGAAGAGAGAAAGAGAGCTTCTGATGGCCATGGTTCAGCCAATGAAGCAGGGATGAGGTGTCATGGATGCTGACTGCAAGTTTGAACACAATCAGCCTTAATTTACATAGCTTTGTACAAGTTACCAAATACTGTTGCCTACATTATCTCATTTGCTTTTCAACAGAATTGTACAATGTATGTCGATGGAAGGGGTGTTCCTTATCTTCAGGTTGCAAATAAAGGACTTAAGGGCCAGAGAAGTTCACCCCATGCTTGAACTTTACACACTAAAAAAGGGACAGGGTCTTAAATCAAATAAATATTTGAATGCCCCATCCAGTGGGACATTCTCTCCAGTGTGTTCATGCCTACTTTTTCAGGCGGCCAGCCTCTCTCCCAGGTTCTCAGAGGAGGCTCATTCCTCCTGGGCCAGGTCATTCATCAGGGTTCCACAGAAGTAGTGTTCAGCCAGATATTGAGTTCTGGGTCTACCTTGCCTCACTAAAAAAATCCTTTCTGTATGGTTGTAATGGTAAAGAATATCTCGTGAGCAAGGGCCCTTTGGGGATGCCAGAAATCTCTAAGACCAGCCCAAAATCTTTGCTATGTTTTTGCATCTGCTTTTACAGCAGACTGCACTGGTACATGGCAGCTCCACTCAGAGCTTCCTTCCCTGTTTCAAACCTCAGAAGACTCTCTGATGCCCTCAGTCAGCCCACTCAGACCATACCTTCAAGAAATTAGAAGAAAAAATTCTCTCTCCTTTGAAAACTTCTCAAATGCTTACTGTCTTTTCACTCATTTACCCGTTAGTCTTCGAGTAACTTGAATACAGCATCGAGTGTTAGGCTTTCTTTATATTCTCCATGGCAGGAAGCCAAGAATATTTAACCAATATTTCTTAATTGGTGGATTTCGGTCTCTGTTTCCACCACAACAAAATGAAATATTATGGTTCTATTATGAGAATTTTGTAATAAAATTAAATAAAAATTATTATCAGCAAATATGATTTATTATAACGCATTTAATAAGATTTTGTGTATATTAAAGGTTCTTCTACTTAAGCCTTTCTTGTTTGTTTTTATCTTTCTTAGATAGTGGTCTTGTTTAGTTCACTTTAGTTAACTATAGAAAATGGGAGCTAACTTGTTTTGATCTCAAACAACTATAGCTATATCTTTGTTTTTACCAATTTGGTTAGAATTATCAGTGTCCTTTTTTGGGGGAAAATTCTGAATCTATAATACAGCTTCTAAAGAAACCAAGGGAGTTGTTTTGTGTGCCTGAAGGAAGCTTTAGCACTGTACACATTAATTGTACCCTTTCATAATCTTTCTAGAAGTTACATAGACGCAGGCCACTGAATTATGAAGTTTTAAACCTAAAATTATTCAAGGCACACAGGCCATGAGGTGAAATTATCTTAGGATCACCTACTCCCTCCTCTTCATTAATCTATTGCTAAAGCAAACAGTTTTATTACCTTTTGCCCCAGCATTTGTTCATGGTTAAAACTAGTTCCAAAATTTTTACTAAGGTTACATGTTAGAATGTGATTCTTTATAATGAAATTTCATTCATCACTGAGCCATTGTTAAGTTTCTAGTGTTCCATGTGCTAATTTAGGCTTGGATAAAATTTCTGTCATCTATATTAGTTTCAGCAAATGAACAAACCACGAGTCTGTACTTTTCTACTATATTATTTTAAGTTTAATGTTATTAGAAGCTATTGTGCTTGGAGACAAAGGCAATCATGTCCCACAACCAATTCAGAAAGCAATAGGAAATTGAGAAAGTAGTTTAATAAACAGACACTTCCTTTGCTTTTTTAAAGAAAATCATATTTATTTGAGCAGCTTTCTCCATATAATACAATCTGCATATTTAAAAGGCAATCGTTTCCCCCAGTTTATTCTCTCCAATGAAATCACAACCGCTCGTGGATGTATTCTCCTCACCCATGTCCTCGCTCCGATGTGTGGAGTCGGGCTGAAAAGAGACGGAATGAAATTCCACAAGTGCTTATGATTTAGAAGAGCAACTGGAGTTTTAAATAGTTCTGATTTTGTTAAGAATTTTTACGAGAGCAAACTACAGGGGGCAGCAGATATTAACAGGCTCTTAAGATCATGCTGAACCTTAAAATTAACAAGTGCTGGGCTGCTTAACCTCTCTCTGATGGAAATGCCCAACTGGCGCCTGAAATGTGTCATTTTCTTGTTTCTTTAGTTTCATGATACATAAGAGTTAAATCTGGAAGGCTTTTTTCCCCCATCCGTCTTTATACAGTAAGCTAAAGTCCAGAGACATCCCTCACATTTCAACAGAGTTGTGTTTTCTTTAAATTCTGCAATCAAGTGTGATGCTCTGAAGTGACATGAATGAAATGCTCTGGAATCATCTGAGCATTGAAGTGAGGGCAGCAGCGCAGCAATCGCACAGAGAGGGTAAGCAGTGTGCTGTAAGGGGCATTGTATCCTCTATTTTACTTACTAGGAGTGAGTTGAGTACTGCTGGACCTTCCTGAAACATCTCCCACACTGAAGGTTTCAGTATCTGAGACAGTTTCCAAAATACTTGGTGTATTTAAAATCAAACACACTGTCACTGAATTCCTCACCCCATACCCCTTCCCAAAATTCACAGTGTTTTTCATAAGGTTAGAGATTTTTAAAATATGGTACATATTACCCATCGATTGTGTTGAGCTTGATTTATGCTTTTATTTTGAAGACCAAAGAAGGTGAATGCCAGACCCCGTTTAAGTCTTTCCAATATCCTGGGGTGGCTTAAAAATAACACCTCATGAAGACTTGTTGTGGGCCTTTTCCCCTTTTCTAGGAAAATCTGAAAAGCAGAGAAGGAAGCATTGTCATTCTCTCGTCTACCTCAAAAGCAGTGTTTTAAAACATCAGCAACTACTAGGAGGGTTGCAAAGTTCTTTCATTGTTGATAGATACAGTTAGTGACACAGAGAGAGTAAGCGCTGGCAAAACGAAAGTCAGAGAGCAGATGCGTTTCCAAAATAAAAGTGAACATCCATGCCGTTTGCAGGAGGACAGCACTACGCTGGGATGATAAGGAGACTGGGTTCCGGCTCTGGTTTTGCTGCAGCCCATATTCTGTGATCTCTGAGCCTTGGATTCTATTACTGCCAACTAACTAGTGCCTTCCCCTAGCTGGAATTCTTAAGTGGATTCCTGGGTTTCTTTCTTTCTTTTTTTTTTTCATAACAAAATATTACAAATGAACAGCAAGTCACAGGAAATCTAAAATCACCTATGAATCCATCAGCTCAGAGTACATAAAATTGTTTTACTTTGTCAAAGAACATTTTCACACATTTTATTGCAGTATAACATACATTCGGAAATGTAAATATTTAGTAAGTGTGCACTTAAATGATGTTTCATAGACCAAGAACACCTCTATGAGCAAAACTCAGATCAAGAAAGAAGACATTACCAGCACCGCAGAAGACCCACTCTGTGCCCCTTCTTAGTCTCTACCCTCCACAAAAATATATTATCCTCATTCCTACCAGGATACATTGGTTTTGATGTTTTGGTTTTTATTTTTGGCAAATTGTACAGTATATACTCTTTGCTTTCTGGTTTGTTCAATGTCATGTTTGTGAAGTTCATCTTTAGACTTGTATGTAGTTATAGATGGTTTATTATCATTGCTACACGGTATTCTGTCGCATGCGTATTTCCCAAATCATTTGCAAAATTGGATATTAGAGATCCAAGATTCAGTAAGAGTGAGCTGTGTAACCTGTCAATTATATTTTAATTATTCCACATACGTAGATGTATCCATTTGTGCACACTGATCTATCACTTGCTTTCTCCCCTCAGTATGGTGCTACAGATGTGTTTCCACTTTGCTACTGGGTACTGAGTTCATTTTAACTTCTGTATGGTGACCCAGTGAACATGCCACATTTAAAAATGTATATTCAATTAATGGTCACTTAGTTAATAACCTCCTTGTACACATAGATGGTGCATACCTGGAAGTGTAATCTGGTCAGAGACTGTACACCCTTTACCTTTACTGAAGGTGCCAAATTGCTCTCAAAGCAGGTATAGCAGAGAGTTGTATAAAGCTTCTGTTGTTCTACACATGTCAGCACTTGGAAGGATGAGATTTCCATTTGTTTGGTTGTGGCCTGTTGGTTTTTGCAGACTTGTTGGGAGTAGAATGGTATGTCCTTAGTCATGTTGAACATTATGGTCATTTTAAATCCTGTTTCTCCACAAGTTTTTTTTTTTCCCTACACTCAGATCCCTTCTTCACTGTCCCTACAGATTTTGCAGGTGGCAATACAGATATTTATCTCCCTCTCTCTGCTGTTAATTAACAAAAGGGGACTGTAGTCCAATACAATGCTAATCCATCTGATGCTAATCTGTCCACCTATTCTCTTTATCATCCTCCTCCTGTCTCATTGAAGTTGGCCTCTTGAATTCCACTGAAATGAACATCAAGATTATCAATGACATCTTGATTCCCATGACTCACTTTATTATCCTCATCTCATTTCAATTCTAGGGATCTCATGCCTGTACCTCCACCCTTTCCTCATTTATTGAATGCAGTGTGTCCTTTCATTTCTCTAGCTCTTTGCCTGTTACTACTTGCTGAGATTTCTCCTTCCTCCCAATTTTGGAACTAGTGGTTCCTTTTTTTTATTACTTTTTTTGGTGGTTCTTTTTTTGAGCTTCCATGAAACTGAGCAGGTGTGTGTGTGTGTGTGTGTGTGTGCATACATACACATATGTATTACATATACATATCCACACACATATGAAGTCAAGCTTTGTATTATAATTACAGTTAAGTAGGATATGAGATTCTGAATGACAGGCATTTCTGCATCCCCAGTCCCTAACAAGGAGTCTTGGCAAATATTTAGGGAGTAAATCAATAAATCAGGCCAGCATTTCCCTGGGGTCTCTTCCAGTTCTAAGATGCTGGTTCAGAGTCTGTGATGATGAAAGCCATTCTTTCCTCCCACATTACCTCTTCTACCCAATTGCACAAATTGTCCTCTCCCTGCTGGAGAAGTCTTGTGCCAGAACCCAAGGGATAGTAGATGTGTTCCTGTCACAAGCTGAGAAACAGCAGTCTGGGTGGAAGAGCAGGGCCCCTGAGCTATGCATTTAGGATTGGGGCTAGCAGAGGAGCAGAGAAAACCCACTGTGAAATTTTATTCCCTCTCTTCTCTTTAAACCCCATATACTGAAAAAAGTGAGGGAGAAGAAAAGGGAATGAGTGAAAAGAAGAAGAAACAAACTAAAGCTCACAAGGGGCTGTTAAGTAGTGAAGATAAACATAAAGGTTTTTAGCCTGCTCAGAAGGGTGGGAATAAAATTAAAATAGACTTGGGATGCCTGGATGGCTCAGCAATTGAGCATCGCCTTCAGCTCAGAGCATGATCCTAGAATCCTGGGATAGAGTCCCTTGCAGGGAGCCTGCATCTCCCTCTGCCTGTGTCTCTGCCTGCCTCTCTCTGTGTGTCCCTCATGAATAAATAAATAAAATCTTAAAAAAATAATAATTAAAATAGACTTTTATTTAGATCACTGAAGTCTATGCAGCTCCAAGACTGACGGATCCCAAGGTAGTTTGAAGCTGTCACAGAGTGACATTCTTTTTTCAAGCAGTTCTTAAAACTCTGACCATCACTAACAAATGTTTTCAGGGTCTCACTCTTGGTAAAAGCACCATTAACACATTACTTGGCTCACCCAATCTTGTCCTGTAAGATGTGTGAATGTATCCTGCTTCCACCACTACATGTGAGAAGCAGGGAGCAAAATTCAGGCCATTGTGTGGCTTTCCTACTGAGAAGACTTTGCTGCTGTCCAGAATCATCACTTGCCAATTTTAAATTAAATTATATGCTGCTAATTCATGCATTTAGCAAATGGCTCTTTTATGTATTAGTGTTATATTGTTTTAAGATCATACTATTCCATGTAAAGAATGCCTGCCTAAAAAAATATACAGACTGATTTAAAGCACAGAAGTTCTAAGAGAAGTGCACAACACTGTTCAAATACAAGCCCTAGCTGACTGTCTGAAGATATTGAGCCTTATCCTTAAAGTAATACATTTCATTTTTTAAAAAACATGATCTATTTATACCTTAAAATAATAAACTTCACCCCATGCATAACCTTCCCAACAGGCTGTTGAAACTAGTATATTCCTGAAAGGCTTCCTTTGCCCATTTTCTCATGGAAATAGACAGCTGTCAATTGTGGCCTCCTCACTCCCACATTTTCTCTTATTCTACAATGAAATAACAAATGTAAATAGGCAATTGTAATAGCACTTTGCCTCTTAGAGCCCAATGTCCCTGGAAAAACTGCTGTGCTTTATAAATAGCAGATAGATTATCTGCTTACCTACAGTGTCATTGAAGACAGGATTCTCTTAAAGAAAACCCAAATGGAGCACAAAATGGGAATAGAGATTGCTCTAGAAATGGAGATATTTAATGGCATCTAAAAAAAACTACCTAATAAGTACATGAAAATAAAAACCTTTCAAAAAGAAAAGAAAGACCTTCCCATGCAAAGATCCAAGCCATCCTTTAGTTAACACACAGTTGTTTTTTTTTTTTTTTTAAACTACACTGCCATGCCGATTTGTTCCTGACCCAAGAAATGGATTCTCCACAGGGAAGGGTTCTGTGTCTCTTATGAATCATTAGGTAGAGTGAAGGGAAGCACAAGGACCTTATGGAAGTTGACAAGATCTCCGCCAGAGACTAATGACCTATTTTTTTTATTTTAAATTTATTAAATTCCTAATTTTAATTCCATTATAGTTAACAAACAGTGTTATATTAGTTCCAGATGTACAACATAGTGATTCAACAATTCTTTACATTACTCATTGCTCATCATGATAACTATACTGTAATTGCCATCACCTATTTCACCCATCCCTCACTCAATCCCCTCTGCTAGCCATCAGATTGTTCTCTATAATTAAGAGTCTATTTCTTGGTTTCTCTTGCTTTTTCTTTTTTCCCCCTTTTCATTTGTTTGGTTTCTTAAATTCCATATATGAGTGAAATCACGTGGCATTTGTCTTTCTCTGGCTGACTTATTTCACTTAGCATTATACTTTCTAGCTCCATCAATGTTTTTGCAAGTGGCAAGATTTCATTCTTTTTCATGGCTGAATATTATATACATCCCTTTTCATATATATATGTGTGTGTGTGTGTGTGTGTGTACATATATAGACATACATATAAACACACATAGGCATATATACCACTTATACTTTATCCATTTATCTATTGATGGACATTTGGGCCACTTCCATAATTTGACTATTGTAAATAATGCCATAAAAAACATAAGGGTACATATATACTTTCAAATTCATGTTTTGTATTCTTTAGGTAAAAAGTCAGCAGTGTGATTACTGGATGTAGAGTATCTCTATATTTAACTTTTTGAGGACTCTCCATTCTGTTTTCTACAGTGGCTGCACCAGTTTGCATTTTCACCAACAGTGAAAGAGCGTTCCTTTTTCTACAAATCCTCATGAACACTTACTGTTTCTCCTGCCTTTTTTTTTTTTATTTTAGCCATTCTGATGGGTGTGAGGTTTTATCTCACTAATTTGCGTTCCTCTGATGATGACTGATGTTGAGCATCTTTTCATGTGAGTGTTGGCCATCTGTTATGTCTTCTTCAGAGAAATGTCTGTTCGGGTCTTCTGCTTATTGTTTAATTGGATTATTTGGGGGGGTTTGTATTGAGTTATATAATTTCTTCATATATTTTGGATACTAACCTTTTATCAGATATGTCATTTGCAAATATCTTCTTCCATTCAGTAGGTTGTCTTTCAGTTTTGTTGATTGTTTCTTTTCCTGTGCAGAAGCTTTTTATTTTGATGGAGTCCCAATACTTTATTTTTGCTTTTATTTCCCTTGCCTCAGGAGACATATCTAGAAAAATGTGGCTACAGCCAATGTCAGAGAAATTACTGCCTGTGCTCTCTTCTAAGGCTTTTATGGTTTCTGGTCTCACATTTACTTCCCTAATTCGCTTTGAGTTTATTTTTGTGTACAGTATAAGAAAGTGGTCTACTTTCATTCTTTTGCATGTAGCTGTAGTTTCTCCAATACATTTGTTGAAGAGACTTTTTCCCGTTGCATATTCTTGCCAGAGACCAATGATTTCTTAGACTTGTATGCACCCAAATAGGAATGTGAATGGTAAAAAAATAAAATAAGACTTCTAACCCTTAGCATATTAGACCAAGGAAAGGAACAGTTTCCTAATCTCTCTAGGTAATGTTGCTCTTCTGTATGTTTCATTCTCAATCTATTTTATTTGAAATACTGTACAAGTTTTGAAGTCCTTGAAAAAGAGTCCTTGAAAAAGAACATAAATGCCAAGTTAGATATTTGTATATTTCTGATAAGAAATTCTCTGATGCTTTTTTTTTGATAGTGCATCCAATTCAAATATGGTCATTGAATTAATCTGAGTTGCCTAATTATGTCATTTGCTCATAAGTATTTGTCATTTGCTAAATATGTGATTTTCTCTTTCATTAATTTATATATACATAATCATTGCCTACTCTGTTCCAGAACCTTGTTAGGAGCTAGGGATTCCGAAGTGAGCAAGACAAATGTGCTAGGCCTCATAATCTTACTCTCTTTCTCGCTAGTTTTCTTACTCTCTCTCCTTCATCTCCCTCTATCTCTAGTTTTATTGAATATCCTTCTCTTCCTCCTCCACCTCCTCCTCCTCATAATCATCATCTAGATGCCCAGCCATAATCCAGGAAACTATCTTCACTAATGCTCTTTCCTCCTCTTTATTCCACTGAAACATGTTTCTTGGTCTATACTCGCATGGATGTCTCCCTAGAACATTGCAGTAGCAAGGAAATGGATCTAATAATAAATGGGTAACGAATCTACTTATTATTTAATATCTTGTGCACCAGCTAAATGTTTACATGCAATATTACAATTGATATTGACAATAACTTTATGGAAAATAAGATATTGTCACCTTCATTGCTGAGATAGGAAAACTAAACTAAGGCTCAGATAGGTTACATGAGCTGTCCAAGGCCTTCAAGTTAGTAAACAGAATAGCTTGGATTTTAATCAAAGGCATTTTGATCACAAAGTGTGTTCTCTTCACTCTCCCACACTGTTCTGCATCCACCATGGTATTTCCTGACTGTGCTTCTCACTAGTGGAGGTTCCCAGGAGAGGTTCCTTCAGACATACCATTAGCTCATCTCTCTGAGGTGATATTTTATATCTAAGGTGAGGCACCACAGTTAAAAGCAGTCATAAAAAAAAAAAAAAAAACCCTCAAGGTGAAGCACTTAATCTTACAAGAACTGACTGTTAAATTGTAGTCTGCCCCAGTTGGGAAAAAGCCTTTAACAAAAGACCCTCTTGTAAATCTCTTGTGAATTTCACTGTGGTTTAACAGTGGGTGAGCTGCTGTGGGGGGTACAGGGGGGGTTGTTTGTTGTTATTGTTTTTATCTTTTTGTTTTTTTGTCTGAAGCCTTTTTGGGACTAGAAAAAAAAGGTTTATGAAACCCTTTTTAAATCAAGACAGTGCCTGAAAAGCATATCTGCCTTGAATTTGGTGTTCAGAAAGCAGTTTTGGACTATATCTATAATTTCAAGTGTTCAAATGATATCACCTAATTATGTAATGAATGTAAAAGCACTTTGGAAACAACAAATGGCCACATAAATGAAAGGTGTTATTATGTTGCTAGGTAAACATTGTCTTTCACATAGTATTTGATGAGCATTCTTTTCAAAGAAAGTAAAAACAACCTAAGTAATGTCACTTGATTATTCTATTAAATGGTGAATAGCATAATTATTCCTCCTTTTAAATTTTCACACTGAAAAATGCAGCCATTTGGCTTAAAATCCCTGACTGTGTGGGTTTGTATAATGAAATTTCTTAATGTGCTACATGGTTCAATATACTAAGACCTGTGGTTTTCTAGGAATTAAGATGGCTCTTCCAGTAAGTTCCAGTGAGAAAAGACAAGACTGAAGATCAAAGAGCTGACAACACTATCTTTCAAACTTGTTTGCATACATTGTTGAAATTAGCAAAGAGATAACCATAAAGGGTGGATACTTTATTATGTGTATTGTGAATCTTTAAATGGCAATTGCAAAAAGTGAGTAACGTAACCATCATTAAAAAACCTTAAGGAGGCAGTTTTGTGTTCTACAAGTATAGATTTCATAACTGCTTCCTTTGAAGTAAAAACCTCATCTCTTTGTAACTGGAATAGGTTCTGAAGAAACAAAGCTTCAAGAGGTTCAGATGGGCTATAAAAAATGTTGTAATCTCCTACAGGAGAGATGTGATTTATAAGGTGACGTATTTTTTATGACACATCGATGTTTGCAACAGACCAGGCCAGTAAGTAAGAAGTTCAGATTTAAAAGGAAAGAGCAGCAATGTAACTTACCTTTACAGGTGTCATTCGGCTTAAAACAACGTTTGCTAACCTACTGACTGAATCATTTTGAATGTGTGCAAGTGGAGTGTGTATACTAAATGTGTACTTTTCACATCTACGTTCCCTGCTAAAATGTTTTTTTAATGAAATAGTCATAAAATGATCTGTGCACGTTTGTGTTTGTGTTTGACGGTGGTCTCAAACCTGTCTTGAGCTCTTAGCAAATCTAGGTCTCTGCAAATCTAAGTTTCTGTCAATGGATATTCATTTTAGAGGAGGCAGCAGAGGAGTGCCTGGTTGGCTCAGTGGGTTAAGCAGCCAACTCTCGATTTGGGCTGAGGGTCATGATTTAGGGTCTTTGGATCAAGCCCTGTGCACTCAGGGGGAAGTCTGCTTGAGAGTCTCTCCCTCTGCCCCTCCCTCCCCAATGCTGCATGTACATGCTCTTTCTTTCTTTCTTTCTTTCTTTCTTTCTTTCTTTCTTTCTTTCTTTCTTCTTTCTTTTTCTTTCCTCTCTCAAATAAATAAATCAATCTTTAAAAGAAGGAGAAGAAGAAGAAGAAGAAGAAGAAGAAGAAGAAGAAGAAGACGACAAAGTACAGCATAAAAGTTAATGCATGGGCTCTGGTGGCTAGATAACCTGGGTTCGAAAGCCACTTGTGCCATATGCTAGATTATTGATATAACGTGAAGTGAGTCACTTGCTTAACATTTGTTCACCTCAGTTAACTCATATATGAAATGGAGATAATAAGATAATGGAGATAATAAGGCCATCTCAGAGGATTATTTTGTGGATTAAGTAATATTATACTCTTTTATGTTAAACTCAGTGTTCAGTGATGGGGGGGTCATCAAAGATTGATATTATTTTTCAGGAATTTACAAAGCATTTATGCACCAGAAAAAGTAGACAAGTGTAGTTTGTATGTGTATAGCTTCAAGTAATGAAGCCTACCCCATACCACCTCTGTATATGAAAATGTATAATTAGAGTTTTTAAGTAGTTTTTAACCACTGGCACATTAGCAAACAACAAATACTGTTACACGGTGCAGAATTTGTTTACCTGGTAAAATGCAAATAATGCAGCTGCTTCACACAACAGTCAAACAGAGAGACGTGCTGATCACAGAGTACATTGGACCCTAGGACTATCTTTGGTTAGACTGTGACATCATTTTCAAGTTTGAATTACTTGAATCATTTTTAAACAAGTTTTAGAGATGTTTGTTTAGTTATTTAAGAAAATCCAGGCATTCCACTTTTCCTGCTTCCATCCAACCAATTAAAACTTAAAAAGAAAAGGGCCATAAAGTAACTAATTTCAAAATCCATAATGTCTACATCAAGGCATGGCTATCTAGGTCAAAATACGTGTTCTGGAACATAATAACCACATGCTATAAAATATAATTGATACAACAGTCTAGGCCAATAGGGTGAGTCTTCATTCTATTCACAGACATTAGCATTATGAAAGGTTTCCCTGTGGCAATTACATAGTGAAATACCATTATGCCTATCTTTCCATGCACAGTTATGGCTGTGACTGTATGACACTGAACATCTGTATGAAAATCAAAAAAGTTCAATCAACTTTCCAGATGTCCCCAAATAGCATCATGTTTGGCTTATGGACAAAACAGCTGGACTTTCATTTTTCATTTCATTTTTGTCCAGATGTTAAGCTCTTGTAGATATGGCCTCTTTTGGAGTTCTTTTGTACCACTTACCTTTGAGATTCTAGCTGAAAAACTAAAAAAATGAAAAAAAGTTTACTATATAAATATGTTTCTCCTGTGTTGAAAGAGGCTATTAGTCAAAGATCTGCTAGATCGTACATCGGGATTAGTAGTCAAGACAGCATCAATGAACAATTTAACAAAAGATATGGCATGCAAGTTATTTGATTCAAGAAAGAAAAACTGCCATGCTTGGATGGATAGAAAATATGTGACCCGATATTGATAAGTTTGGAATTTCTAAAGATTGAGGCAGTGTGGTGTAATGGAATGACATCTGGAAATCTTGGGCATGAGTTCATATTCCATCTTTTTTGACTGGTGACTTGGTAATGGTCAGTTTCCTCTAGGATAACCAACCACTCCAGTTTGTCGGGGACTCCACCAGCATTAGCACTAAAAGTCCCCTGGCAGAGAAACCACTCAGTCCCAGACAAATAGGTGGTTGGTCATTCTACTCCTCACCAATAAAATGAGGGCAATAATAACTTACTATAGTTACAGAGCTGTAGTACAGACTGGTGAATAAGTAAAGCATCTAGTACTGTTGAAAAGTATAGTGTCCCCAAATGGGAACTATTACTATCATTATAAATCTCATCCACATTTCCTGTTCTGTTTCCTCTCAAAGCAAAGGCTCTCCTGTTTCCATTTCACTCAACACAATCAACACTTCACCTGCACTGGGATAGTCATCCTATCCTACTTAATCCTATCTCATTCTCAAAAGCACTTAAATTTCTACAGTGAATTTTCCATCATTGATTCTGTGGTCATAAGTTTTATGTCACCCTCACTGGAGTCCAAGAGATAACTTTTTGTTTCCTCTATGCAGACCTGATATGCTGCTGTAGTTCAGACATACATTGTGGAAACCCTTGTGTCCTCAGCTAACCTGATGCACAGTAGGTTCTCAGCAGATATTTGTTAAATGAAAGAATGACACATGATGAATATAGGTTGGGCTATGGTAGACCTGAATTGTGGCCTTTCTCTTCTCTACAACCTCCTCTTTTCTGTCAGGGATCTCACTTACTATGGAAATCGTGTTACTCTCAAACGAAGCAGGTGTATTTCTTTCCCAAAATCTTCAATATACCTATTGATCTTTAACAATTGACCAGTCTAGTCTGCTCCCATTTTCTGGCTCCCAGATCATTCTTTGGTTCTCAAGCATCCGGCAGCTCTCCTGTTGTGTTAAAACAATCACCGGCTGTCTCTAGCCTCATCACTGGGTCCAGCTGTAAACTCAAAGAACCTTCTCTTGAATCCTTCAGATTCTTCTTTTCACTCCACCTTATTCTACCCTTTGGGTTACTCATTTTTCCAAGGCTGCCACTTTAACTAGGCCACACCCCTGCTGCCAGCTCTCCCAAAGCCTGCCCTCTTAAAGGCCAGACCTAAGTAGTAGGAGGCAATCATGCCACTTGTTTTTCTTTCTGTCTTCCAAATCAGGACCCACCTTCTCCAGAAAGCTTTTTTTTTTTTTTTTTTTGGATGAGTTTAAACCAGTATCTAACCTATAATGACCACGTCAGGACAACCATTATCTCAGAGCTCTGGCTGCCAGAATCAGACAGAGCTGCATTTTTTTAAATTTTTTATTTATTTATGATAGTCACACAGAGAGAGAGAGAGAGGCAGAGACATAGGCAGAGGGAGAAGCAGGCTCCATGCACGAGGAGCCCGACGTGGGATTCGATCCCGGGTCTCCAGGATTGTGCCCTGGGCCAAAGGCAGGCGCTAAACTGCTGCGCCACCCAGGGTTCCCCAGAGCTGCATTTTGAATAACATTTCTGCCACTTACTGTTGCATGGGATTAAATCCCTAAGCCTCAATTGCTCCTTTGATAGAATGAGGATAAGAATTGTACTTGTGATAAAATGAGAATAATAATTTTGAAAATTAACTGAGGTAAAATATACAAAGCTTGGGATAGAGTAGACAATTCACTCACTCTTATTCACCTTCATATTCCTATCATCTCTAAGCTTGCCTGCTTCCCTTTCTTAAATTCTGTGGAGATTAATTGTGAGAATTCTTGAATATGTATCCCTAAATACTTTGTGCTGCCTTTGGTAGGCTCCTAATATCTATCACCAGACTGATTCTAGAAGCTATAGAACCTGAGTCTTCAAGGAAAGATATGTATTTGGGATGGATAAAGGACCAGAATATTTAGGTTCCCTAAATGACTTTAAAAGTGAAAATAACAAGACCTGAATAAAAGAAAGTCCTCAGTAGGGACTTTTGAGATCCACAGGAGTGAAAGAGGAAAGCTAACACTCCTGACCTCTCACCTTAGCATTTTTCTTCCTTTTGCTTTCAAACAGTGAATAATCAACGTGTCAGAGTTCATTTAGATCTAAATCCAATTAAGTCTGACCTTAGGGATAGTTACTCATAGCTCCCAGCAGGTGTGTGCTTGGAAGAAATTGTCATCTATGCCCTTTGTTCCATCTTTAAATTACCCAAGTTTATGGTCCTGACCCATCAAGCCTAGCAACACTGCCCACTGAAATCCAAGGAAAACAGCTGCTGGTTTAAGTGTCTTGGCATCTGTGCTGGACAGAATTTTAAGAAATCACCTCTGTCTTTTCTGCATGGAACAAATCTGAGGATAGAAAATTTTCTATAACTTTCATCTAATCTTTATGCTAGTTGTTGGACCATGGGCAACATTACTTAACAATGATGCCTCTTGGTTTTATCATCTGTGAAGTGATATGTAAGATCATTGCCAGGATTAGAATTAATGTATGTGATTGAAATGGCACAATACCTGACATACAGTAGGTGCTCAATTAGTGCTATTCATTATTTATATAACTGGCATTATTAAGGCATTACCAGGAACTTTAAACGTATGGTCACTATTCACTCTGACACGTTGATTATTAAACTTGTAGTTCTGGGAAGGATAAAATGGTCTAATCCCACCCCCTTGTTTTGTGGATTAAAAAATTACCAACCAGAGTGCTGAGATAATTTGTTCAAGATCAATTACTTAGGTGGCAAAGTTGAGACCAGAAATCAGATCTTCCAGTCTCCACAAAAGTAGAAAGTAATTTAGAGTTATTCAGATCTGGTTTGAATCCGTGCTTTTACTTACATCTGTATCTGTTTCCTCTGTATGATAACAATTGTAATAATTTGCAAGGAAGTTGTGAGAAATAGATGATAAAAATATATGAAAATCATCTAGCAGAGTACCAGAATCTTCATAGGTCCTCAACTCTACAGCGTCTTTAACTGTGATTAAGAGATTTTAGAAGATGACTTCTGAAGCCAATTTGAAGTAATGGACACTATTAATGGAAGATAAATGTGAGAATTGAAGTCTCTCTCTCTCTCTCTCTCTCTCACACACACACACACACACTTATATACACCTGCACACATACAAGGGGGGTGGGATTAGACCATTTTACCCTTTCCAGAACTATAAGTTTAAGATGAGATACTCTAAAATAAATCTAAAAATAAGTCTCATCAAGGCAAAATAAAACAAACGGACCACCTTACTGTTTTTAGTCAATGAGTCAACAATATTTGAGTATTCACCCTACCTAATATAAAGAGAAGAAGGAAAATAAAAGATCTTGTTGGACCATGTCCTAATGTGCTTTTTTTTCCAGACCAGTTTTATTTGCATTCTGGTTTAACCTTTGAGGCATGAGCCTCAGAATACTGGGGCTCTTCTCTTTTCCCTTAGTTTTCTACCAGCCTCTTAAACGATAGCCCAATCCTCCCCCGTTCAGCAAGATAGAACTTTATTTATGGAGAGAAAGCTGAATGACTGCTCCCTCCTCATTTCCTTGTTCTTTTGAGTAAGAAGACAGGAAGGAACCCATTAAGAGTCCAGGAGGCTGTCTGGAAAGGGAATCGAGGCATTCTTTCCAGGAGAGGACTGACCAAATAACCATAGTGAAGATGATGGCTGGGTGTCTTGAATTCTCTGTGATTTTATTCCTTTCTTCCACCATTTCTTCCTTTCTCGGGTTAGTTCTATTAGTCCTCAAGAACCTGGTCCTGGAAAGGTTTTTTATTTTAAATTCTGTCCCCAATGGCTCCACCCCTCATACTTTCACTATGTTATGGGCTCACATTTTTAATAAAGCACATACACTGAGTTGGGCTTAGCTGTCCATGTGTCTGTTCTTTATTTAAACTTGTATTACTGTAATTATATCAATACACAGTGATGTAAGCTATGACTCCTTCATTGTCCTGTACGGAACGAATTGTATGTCAACAGCATGATCCTTCACAGAGACCTTGTAGAAGGAAAGCATTTTCATGTTCAAGAGGAAAAATGTGCCCAGCTTTAATAAAGCTTGATATATCTGGCCTAGCCAAATAGATGTATTAGAATTCAGTGCTTTACCTTACAAAAGTATTAATGAGGAACTTTAAAATCACATTACCCTATTGAATTTTACAACAAATTCATAAAGATTTGATTAATATACAACTTTTTAAAGAATAATCTCTCTCACTAGACTCTTAGCTCCATAAAAACAAGGAACATATTTCCTTTCCACTGCACCCCAAAGCCTGGCATATAGTGAGTCCTTAATAGATATTATTGAAGGGATGAGTAAATGAGGGAAGAGATGAACAATTACAACTATGATTTTTAAAGGAGGTAGCAGAGTGTATTGTCAATTCCTGCAGCATATCAGAAATGACCTTAGAAATATTATTTTAGGCTAAAGAAACAGAGTGTACTAAAATATTTTAGTTATCTTTTCAGGGGAAGTTGTAGAAATGTGTTGTTCTACATGTGAATAATCACTTCTTGTCGGTGTTCTAGGATGAGACACAGCAGCCATGAGTGGCTGGAGAGAAAAGCGCAGGGCACCTGGACCATTTGCCTGCTTCTGTCTTTTCAGTAATAACATTACTCCTAATAGGTGCCCTCAGATTAAACAGTAATACTTAGCTCTAAGCAGTTAGAATTTTGCTCAATAAAAATAACAATATTAAAAGCAGTGAGTAGGAGATGATTGTGTGCTGCACCACATCATCATCTTTATGGAAGGGAGAAGGCAGGAGCAGGTGGCCGGCTCTTTCCACGGATAACACTGACTGGGGATGAGCCAGGCCTTGAAATGAAGCCTCTCTCAGAAAAGGCAACTTGAGGATCTGAAATCCCTCCTTATCTTTCAAGCAGTTGCCATTAATATGCTGTTTATTCAGTGATTATCGATGTGGCTACCATCCCAATTTCTACCAGATGTAACCAGGTAGATTACTGGCAGAAGGTACTGTGTTGCTCAGGGGTAGGATTGAGAGAAATGACTGT
This sequence comes from Canis lupus baileyi, assembly GCF_048164855.1. NCBI lineage: Eukaryota > Metazoa > Chordata > Mammalia > Carnivora > Canidae > Canis > Canis lupus. The sequence continues at coordinate 30,924,363 of NC_132847.1, read as the reverse complement.
CTTAGTTTCCCTGCAGTTTGACCTCTTTTCACCCAGGAATCCCCCCCACCCCAGCCTTTATTTTTAAGGCTACATTCCAGTCCCCACAGTAAACAGAGGGTGTATTTTCTCTGTAAACAGTGATACAAGTGGAGGTTTGAAATGTTTGCTTTGAAAATTCTTACTTAAGCAGTGAGACCAAAAAGGTTCACTCTGTGTCAATAAGTTTCTGATCTTCTGTGATTTGGAAGGCTCACTCTTCTCTCATTACACGTTTTAGAATACCTGGAAATGTGAGGGTGTTTGGAGCAGTCTCCGAAAATGGATGACCAGAACTTCGGCTTCTGGCTTTGGTCCTGCCTCTCTCCATCTCTGTCTCTCTGAGTAAAGTTTGAAGCAAAGTCTAATAAACTTTAATGCTGGAAGGTTGTCATGACAAATTAAAAGAAGATAGCATCGATCCAAGATCCATGCTAGTATTTTAAATCACCGAAATTAAATAATATTCTCCTCCCACTAAAAATGTTTAGAGTCTTTTAATAAGTCTGTAACTCACAATTTGGAGAGGAAGGTGGACATTAGTTATAAGGGAACATAGAAAACTAAAATAATAATCAAGACTGATTGCTACTGACCAGTGAGCTCCACGGTAATAGACCAGTGACCCGATTGTGTCTGTTTCTACTCATCATTGCACCCTTAGTGTTTTGCAGAGTACCATGCACATAGTAGGCTCTCGGTGGGTGTTTGGGTAAATGAATGAAAAGAAAGGTATAAGTGAGCTATGAGTGGATGCAGAGCCAAGCCCACTGGACCCAGTCAAATCGTCTATTCAGTATTCATACTGAATATGAATGACGTGCCACATCCAGCACGTTTATTTGTTGTAAAAACAGGAAAACAGGAATATGCAAGACAGCTTTGATGAAGGGCATCCTCTGTCTGCACCACTCACTCATCTCAGGGATAACAGATCTTATTTATCTGAGGTCATAATGAGTCCAAGAAAGGTGTGCAAATTCCTGCAGACACGAGGGGTACTGTCCTCTCTCTGGAATACAGAGAGATGCATTGTTTTAGGGAAGTTCTAAATGCATGTACCTTAGGCCCCCTCTCCCATCCTACCCATGGTAAGGAAAGTTGTTCTGCACTTAAAACACATAAAGCGTTTATGTTATGTACCAGAGGAGCCTGGTATACACAGAAGTACCACCAACAATGGCTCAGAGGTGGTGTGGGATTATCATCTACCCAGAGCCTCCCAAGGCAGAGCTGCGGCCATTCTTTTTTGTGTTGTATACCCTAAAAGGGGTGATAGGGTGCAGAGAATTAAATTGGTAGTAAACCAAATACTTTCTCTTTCCTTCTTAAACATTTACAACCCTCCCTTATTTAGTTTTCTTCTTCCAGATTTGTCTCCACCATCCCCTCCCCTGGCCCCACACACTGATATTTTTTAGTTTGGATCATTACAGACGCGGCTGAGAACGCAAAAGATACAGTAGTCATTTTATTCGCTTCCAAGTATTTTCTGTGCCTCTAATGAAGAACTGCATTGAAGGACATAGTGTGGAACAATTCAACAGCTTCCAATCTCATTAACTATTCCAGCCTTTGGGAACCCTGAGCAAACTCCTTCAGATGACGTCCTGAAAATAAGTAATATCCGACAATGTAAGCTAACTATTCTTTTCAAGTATGATTAGTATATACTGCACCCAGTGACCACAATGTACTAAACAAATGCTCATAATTCTAGGATCTCTAGTCGGTATTTATTTACTTTTTATTTTTTTAAATTTTCATTTATTTATTCATGAGAGCTACAGAGAGAGGCAGAGACATAGGCAAAGGGAGAAGCAGGCTCCCTGAAGGGAGTCCAATGCAGGACTTCATCCAAGGACCCCAGGATCACGCCTTGAGCCAAAGGCAGATGCTCAACACTGAACCACCCAGGCGTCCCTCTGGTCAGTCTTTAAAGTCAATCATATAAACTGCCAACCTCCAGTAAGATGAAGAGTATTAACACCCAAGGAGAGATTTGACCCTCTTTCTTGGCCATTTTGAGGTGGATCATGGGTGATACTTTCATGGGCTTCTGCCCACACACATACCTTTACTTCCATTCAACATCCTTCATAGGCTTCCAGTTTAAGAAAGTGAGAGTTGGATTATCTGAGAGGAGTTGGAGACACTTATTTGCAGTGTTTAAATGTTAAAGGGGCAAAGGACAAAAGAATGACCCCTGGAGACTCTGTCTACTGGCCTGTCTCCTCTGTGAATGTAAAATGCCACTAAGGGTTATCATTCTTAGCAAATGTTACTAGAAAATAATGTCAAGTTTGACGGAGATCTGAAAGTTCCTTTGCATTTTTGTTCCTGATAAACTTGTATCATTTTATAAGTGGATGCAAATGCGAATTTTTATAATTTGACCTATTGTCAAAAAAGTCATAAGAAATACCAAAATAATAAAAGATACCTTGCCCATTAAAATATGTTATTCTATTTAGATATTAATTTAATATACTAATTTATTTTTGCTCTGAAATCCTTTACACTGGAGAAATAAACCACCACTGTAAAAGTCCTCACACGTCAATGTCTCATAAAATTCTCAAAACAGCTAAAAATGTGATGTCAACCTACTCAGATTATGCAATGATCTAATGAACCATTAATTGGACATAGAAGTTACCCTGAATTCGTTGTGTTTGACTTCTTAGAACAAGGCCCACATTATCTTTCTTCTTCTAATTTGGCTAATACATACTATTTAAAATGTAAAGCAGAGTGGTTAAAGAAAAAGACAAGAAGGACACTTTATAAAGGACACATTTAAAACATAACCTACTCTAGTCATCAATCAGGCCATGATCTTGAACTTTTTAATTTTTAAAGATGGGTGCAGACATGCTTGCATTTTTCATTCAAATATTTAAAACTAGTCTTTGTTTGCAAAGGTTACCAGGCCACTCAGTGAAGTTTTACTGCAGTCCTTAAAGAACAACAAATGTGCTGAGTTATTTTTGTAAGTAAGTTTCCCAGATTTAAATGATCAGAGTGTATTAACTTAGAATTATAAACCAATGAATTGTTCCTGACTAGGTTTCTGCCAGAAGCAAATAATGAAACCTTTAACCAGGAAATGACGAACCTCCAAATTCTTCTGAAGATATTGCAGTAAAATGATTATCCTGTAATATTAGAGTACATGGACATTACAAAGGAGGTTCAGAGGCATAAGAAGTTTTCAGGACTCATAACATTTTTTTTTTTCCAAAGAAAAGCAGGTTCCTGGTTTATTTCCAGAGGTTAAAGGGAGAGATAGACTGATGTTTAGAATATGAGCTTTTTTTTGACTCATTTGGTTTGATGACTATTCTCCAATATATACCTCAAATGTATTATTAATAAAGGCAATATCAGTGAATTTTTTCACCTGTATCTCATGAGTTGTTTAAATGGCAACATGTATATGCACACACACACACACACACACACACACACACAGGATCTGTTGGCTTAGGTTAACCTGATAAAGAACATTAGAGCATAAGTGGTAAAAGCCACAAGATCAGGCCAGTTCTGTGCTTGCTACTCTTACATACATGTTCACATTCTGAAGTACTGAAAAGAAGAGATATACCAGTAAAGATCCTTTGAGCTCCAAGTAAGAGAGAATCCAACAAAAATGTTATTTAAACAATAAGGACACTTATTATCTCATAAGAAATCCAGGGATAGGGTCCAGGATTGGCTAATTCATGGCTCAGCATCATAAAGAATCTGTGATCTTTCTACATGTCTCACACCAACTATGAAAAGTGTGTATGTTTTTCATCCCTTCACAAGGACAGTGAAGCTCAGAGAGCTCAGGGTTAAGCGCAACGTCACTTAGTTTATGGCTGAGCCAGGAGTTCAGCCCACTAGGAGTCTAGAGCCTATTCTTCAAATCACAGTAAAATCATGATATAGATTACAGATTTTAACCATCATTAAGGAAGTGAAATAATGCTTATTATTAAACACAATAATATAAATGAACATCCGTGTACCTAGATTTGTTTATTTCATGATTCTCAACTTCCTGTTCCTGCTACACACTTAGGAAATATACTTCAAGATGCTCACCTTATGCTTGAAATAGGGTGTCCATGATTACAACATGTTAGAAATAAAATGAACTTTAGCAGGAAGGAACCAAGTAAAGCATTCCTAAAGTCATTCTGAAGTCTTCAGTTACAATTATTGTGATTATACTAGGATTTCCTGTATCAACACTAGAAAGAGCAGGGCAGATGGACAATTTTTATTATAATTAACTTTAATATATTTAGTGATTGCCATTCTACTGTCTCATTTTATCATCCCCAAAACCTTAAGAGGTTTTTTCCCCCATTTTCACCTTCATTTTTTTCCCATTTCACAAATGGATGTCTACCTTTAGTGTATCCGTGTATGATTGTGTAGTTTGGGGACTGAACAACTTTACATCATGGTCCTTCACCTTCCACTTCCTCCCCAGAACACCCTTGCTCCACCTAAAGTAATCTCCTCACCATCCATTAGGAAAAAATGTCCTCAATATTTCTGTTTTGAAAGTTTCATTAGAACTACCAACTTAAGTCAAAACAAATATCCAGACATTTGCATCCCAACATCTCCTAGGAGATAGACTTTGGATGGAAATTTCAAGTACATGATTTAATGTAGTCCGTGCAATAGCTCTGTGAAATAAATATTATTATCTTTGTTTTTACAGATAAAGGAATGAGGACTCTGGGGATTTCTACAGCTCACCCCATGACACACAGCTATTAACAGAGTTACAGATTATGTTCTCTCATCCCTAGCGCAACTTCCACTTATAATAAATTAGGGAAGAGATGAAATTCCTTAAGAGAGCAAGGCAACTGAGTGGTTGGCCTGCCCGGAGTATGGAGGAGGTTGGGGTCAAGGTAGAGAGAATGAGATGCCCCGAAGAGGCCAAGAGTGGAGAAGACAGGCAATAATCAGAAGGCCAATGACACACATTTCCTACTCAGTGCTTTTCTTCCAGAATTAGGCTCTGCAGCAAGGCCACTTCCCTAATTTATTCCAGTTTCATTCGGCGATACCCAAATTGGAAAATTGCAAAAATAAGTATGTTCAACTGTCATCACATATTAGGGGCATCTCCAAGGAACAAAGAACTTCCTGTTATATATTGGTTTGAAAAGAAAGAAATAATATCTGGAGTTGGCAGTTGAAAGTTTTATATTTGGCAGGATGACCAACCACATGTAAGTCAACAGGCAAGTCACTGAACCACTCACTCAGTGGTTTTATCAGGCACTAAATTGGGTGGTAAAATGGGAATGTTGTTAATGGTTTGGGAATTGTTACTCATTCTCACATGAGGACAATGCAGAATGCCTAAAGGAAACAAATATTATAACATATTATTAAAATGTTACCCTAAGTTTAAAAATGATGGGTTAAGAGAACTCAAAATCTAGACAAGATGAAGTTTTACCCTAAAAGCCTGGAAGGACATGAAGTCTGCCCAGAATGATAAAGAAAGTAGTCATATATTTTAATGACTAGAATCTAGAAGATGGTACACAAATGTGTTTTACAATTCACATGAGGTAGCCTGTCAGTTCACAGGGTGTCCACCACTGATGGCCTCCAGGAGAATACTTTGTTTCTTACCTCCCCGTCCTCCTCATTTCTTGTCACTCATATTTATCTGCAGGTTTGTAAACACTTGTACTGGAGACCCACAAGACCTGGTCTTCCATTCCTTAAACAATTATGTAATGAAGAAACACTTTTTTGTTGCTATTTACTGAAGTTCACAGTATAATTTTCAGGCCTTATTAAGATGAATTAGATGAGAATGAAGAGGAGAGAAAAAATAGACATTAGACAATAGGATAGAATAAACAACGGAGGGGCATCTGGGTGGCTCAGTGGTTGAGCATCTGCCTTTGGCTCAGGTCGTGATCCTGGCATCCTGGGATCGAGTCCTACATCAGGCTCCCCATAGGGAGCCTGCTTCTACCTCTGCCTATGTCTCTGCCTCTCTCTGTGTCTCTCATGAATAAATAAATAAAATCTTAAAGAAAAAAAGAATAGATGATGGAATACCATTCATTCATTCATTCATTCATCATTCATTCATTCATTCAGAAGTCAACACATATTTATAATCGCAAGTTAGTGCCAGGCAAAATTCTAGGAGCTAGGGATATCCAGGAAATCAAACCTGCTCAGTCCACCCTCTGGAAACTTAGATTTGGGTAGGGAAAAGAGAAATAATGAATAATAAAAGCAACCATGGAGCTTGACAGCTGGTAATAATTGCTCAAAAGAAAAATAAAGCAGGGCAATAGGATCGAGATGATGGGGTGTTGATATTTTATGCCAGGGATCAAGGAGTGTGGTCATGTATATAAAGATTCTTTCATTCAATATTTATTGACTGTCTTTGAAGAGTTGGGTACTGTGCAAGATACAAGATGAATAAGATATGGTCCCTGCCCTCCAGGAGCCAACAGCCTCAGTAGAGAATCTCGCCACCTGCTCCATTAGGCAGACCGATTAGAAGTCTCAGGGCATATTGCAGCAGGAGCATTGTACGCAGTGACCAATCTGAGCAGATTGTAAGTATTCCAAAACTCACAGTGGTTTCCATAAAATAATTCTCACTTCAAGTAAACATTTTCGGTTGGTGAGTAACTCTATTTTCCACTGACAGCACTCATATTTGAGGGCTCCCTTAATGCATTGATGACTTGTTTTTCTGATTGGTTGCCAAGGATTGTTTGGGTCTTAGTGAACTGTACTTGCCTAACTCCTCCGAAGCATCTTGGCTGAGTTCTTGTTGCTGTATTGGCAAATGCTGCCTTCTGTACTGAAAAATTTGTTATTTCTGAAAAATGTGGACTGTCCCTGGATGGTTTTCATGAAAATCAAAGATAAAAAAGAATTACAGGATTTGTTTTTGTTTCTTTTCCAAGTAAGGGATGAAGAACAGAACTTTGTTTCCACAAGATTTACATAAATGTAGGTCACGTCCTGGGTGATCCTAGTTTTATAATGCTTTGTTCGGATACCTGGCTCAAAAGTTCCTGATTCATCAAGAAGACAGCGAAAAGTATAATTATGGTCAAAATACTAGCTTGTATAAACGAAATGCTTTTCCTTTTTGTGTGTTATTAACACAGCCTCCATGTCCTGAGCTTTACAAAGGTTGTAATAATATAACGTTGTTCAAAGGAACACTCAGTCATGGGAGAGAACACCATGGAGCAGAAAAGTCTTTGTTTTCCTGAAGACAGAGCCTTTTTGGATAGGGGGAGAGGGATCGTGGCACACACAAGTGTCCCAGAGGAGAGGAGGAAAGCTCGCTGGTGTCTCTGCTTGCAGGAGCTGCTAGCCCCTCACTGGGCAGGTTCCAGGTGGGCCTTCCTCCTCTGCACCGCCTGTGGCCCATCCCTCACCCTGCACTGCCCGGGGAAGACCCAGCAGAGGCAATTATTTCGGCTAGTCCAGGACAGAAACGCAGGTGCTACCACTCGCTATAAACTTTTCAGTTTTGGTTGGGGCTGGGGGGCGACTTTGTGGTGGATTGTTCTAGAAGTGGCAGCAGGAGCTCCTGGCCCGGCCGTTGGGGCCTAAGCCACCACCCTAAGCTCCTTAGGGTCTTATTCCTCCAAACAGCACTCTGGGGACAGTTCTGTGTATTATGGGTTGGGGAAGTGTCACAGCAAAATGTGACTTCTGTTGCGCTCCTTTTCTTTTTCTTGGCTGCACCAAGGTGGGTGAGCATCACTTTGTAGTGACGGATGTGTCGGAGCCCTTCCCATTAGTAAAGTGCTCCCTCTTATCGCAGCCTCATTGATAGCAGCTTCTGATCCTGTGATCAGGTCAGCTTCAGGGATAAAACACAGACAGGAATTTTGCCGTCAAAGTTATTTCCAAAGGCCATGGAAAGTCAGTCATTAGATAAGATCAAGAACTTAGTGCTAAATATAAACTCTTTCTTAGCACTTGCAAATAATACCACCAAAATTTAATCCTACCCTGAAGCTCCCCATGGGAACTCTGCTCTTCCTTAAATATTCTGTTCTCTAAGGATATCATTTGAGGTGAAATTTACTTCATTGAATCTTAAATTATTGATTTTGCATGTCCCACTTTTTTTTTTTTTTTTTGGAGGGGGACCCTGGGTAAAGTGCCAACAGAAAACGTCCATTTTCAGCTCTGTGAACTTTGACTCACAGAATCTACTGCAATTAAGCAACATCTCAGGGTAGCCTTCCAAACTGGGGAGTGTGTCCAGTCATTGGTGGGTTTGGCTTAGGTGATGCTTTTTGCTGGGGTTGTATGTTTTGAACACGTGCCCAGAGCTTTTAAAAGGAGCAATGGGAACATCTGTATTCACAGAATTAAAAGCAAGAGAGCAGGCATTGTCAACACTAATGATGGACCTAGCAACATGTGGACGTGTTTTGAGAGTTTCAAGGGTATAAGTAAGACAAACTAGAAGGAAACAAGTGGTTTCAAAGGGAGTAGTTGCCTTTTCTTCTTAGCAAGCAGGAAATGGAAAGTGTAAAGCTCTTCTACCCTTTCAGATACCCAAAGATAGGGCAAACTGCCTCGTGTCTCCTTTTCCCAATATCTGAGCCAGCTCGTCATTTCTAGCAGGGCATATCTGAGTCAGAGAGCATGGTGTGGGTATATCCTGCTCTCTCCGGCCCATACAGCTTTCCTCAGAGCGAAAAGGACCCAGCATGTCATGGGGCTGCTGAGCCCCAGAGAGAAAGTAAGAGACCAAATGTGTGTGGGTAGGGGGTGAGGGGGTGTTCATGTTGATGTCTTATGACCCTCAGGGCTTTCTATTGCCCAAGAGAAAAGAGCCAAACTCTTTGGAATCTTTCTTTTTCTGACAGACAAATTTCCCAGAAACTGTAACCATAATAGCTGGAGGGTTGTTAAACAAGAGAGTATAACTAAGGTTGGGATGGTGAACCAAAGGAATTTGGAAAGTTTGAGAATCAAGAAGATTGGGGTGGTTGACACACATTTTCTTTTCCTTTAATTTTTGAGGATTTTCTTCCCTCTTGCATCTTCATTTCCAATCAAGTGTATTTTATTCCAGACCTAAAAATCAAAATCCTCTTCTCTCCAGTCTGTGTGTGGATTAGGCGTAATTATAAGATACAAGTAACATTGTCTCCTCTCTTAAAATGCATTTTTTATTCTAAAGAAGGTTTACTGAGGGGTCTATTTTACTTTTTTATTCCCCCCAGTTCTATATGAGGTGGTATTTGCAAGGTAGTATTATGCAGATCTAATATAATATAAGAGGGGTGGCTAGCTGAGAATATATCTTTTACTTTTGAGTTAGAAAGCTGACGGAGAAAGACACACACCAACACAAATAGCTCACAGCCATTCTCTTCCTGAGTCTAACAGCTAGAACTAGTGGGTTCCCAAGTATCAGGCTGAAGCCAATAGAAATGTCCCAGCAGGCCACTGGGTTTGCACTCCCATGTCCAGCAATTTTCATGTAATTACAGCTGCCTGCTGAAGGAGGCCTGTGGTCTCCATAGTTTGTTAAGACCTTAGTTGTGGCCAGAAGGGGAGTAGGTAGGATTCAGATCCTGCCACAAACGCCAGAAGCTAGGAGCTTCCTTCACAGCAAGGGCAACTGTTAGAATAAGCCAGCTGTGCAAAGCAGAATTAAAAAGCTTGTAGATTTAGGTAAAATAGTGCCACCTGTGATTTTTTCCCCCTTTTGAAAAGTATGGAAGAAAAAAGGCAAATCTGAGAAAAAGAGAGCTAGCCTCTTAACAACTGCCAGAATCGGCTCAGCTGTACTGGGTTATTTTCCTAGGAACAATACAAATCAATGAATTTGAATGGAGTGATCACTGTGGTTTTCAGAAGTACCTGAGAAGCTTGCCAAAAATTCTGGCTCCCCAGAACTAGCCCAGAGGTTCTGATTCACAGTGTCTAGGATCCATTCACGGGTCTGGGTCATGTGGAAAGTGGGTGTTTTACCATCCACAGAATTATTAGGAGTCTTAAAAGAGACAGGTGTCTTAAAGTTCTCTGTGAACTGCAAAATGCCACGTGAATGGTGATATTGAATGATGTAGTATGGAGAGTGTTCCTTGTACTTGCCAGGCACTGGGCTAGGAACTCTTAGAGAAATAAAAATGATCTGTTCTAGTTGCGTAGTTTGCATAGTTGATCGATTTCTACTGCTAGAGTTTACGGAGAAAACTTCCCTCTCAAGAACATGAATTCCTTAAGCAAAACAATGTGAGCACCATCTTTCTCTCTCAAAGGTAGTAGTTTTGTTATTTTTTGATTGAACTGAAAATAACACATGAACATGGAGGCTCAATTCCAAATGTTTTCGGGGATGGGAGTCAATCTTTCTGATCTTTTCTTTGTTTTAATCACAGATTTATCAGGGGGCAGTGTGGCTGGAATTTCAGTTAGTTGATGGCATTTCTTCCTCTTTTAATTGAACTGCGGGGGATGAAAATCATTAGGGACTGTTTGTATTGTGTTTGGATGAAAGGGTTTTCCTTAATATGTGAGCCTTGGTCGTAGCACACATTCTTCGAATCCCTTAATAGTGCATAGTTGACATACCTCACACCACTGGAGGCCTGAATGAGTGAGCAGTGGGGATGAATGGGCATACATAAAAACCAAGTAAAAAGAAATGCTAAAAATACTACGCTAGTATACGAAATTCGAAATTCGGGCTGTGTTTCATTTGTAGTGACTACTAAAAATGGAATCCAGTCAACAGGTCATTTCCTTTTCACTTATGAAACAAAAGTGATTTCACAAAGAATCCTAAGTTGGAAAATACTTTGGAAATAATCTAGTCTAGTGATTTTCAAGTCATGCTTCCTAGAGCTGTAAAGCAAGGTTACTTCACCTTGGCTAAACATTTGAATCACTTAGGAAGCTTCTTTAAAAAATATTCTAGACCCTCACTCCCAAAGAATCCCATTCAGCTCATATGTGTAGTCCCTGGGCATATGTTTTTAAAAGTTTTCCAGATGATTCTAACATACAGCCAAGGTTGTGAACCTCCATTCTAGGGATTTGGCAGTCCAAACATATGGGCTTGTGGGCTTGTGATCGGATAAATGCAAGTATACTCCCTAGGGACAGTGGAATAGAATTTATTAAATGAGGAAAATTGGGATATGCTCATGCCCCCACAGAATTCCCATTAATATTAAAGAAAACACTAGACTTTGGAAAGTTCGGTTAAACAGCATTTTATCATATCTTTCTTGTACAGGACATTCTGCAGATGTACAAAGTACACACAGAAGATTAAGACCCAGTCTTTCTCTTAAAGATTTTACAATCTTGCAATCTGGAAATATATATGGGATTTGGCCCATGGCAGAGGCACAGAGGACTGAGGGAAACAAGAATAGATATAACTTTAATAAAAGGCAAGTGTATTACGGCCGGCACGAGAAGGACTGAATCACAGACAAAACATTTTAGATTGCAGCATTTGTTTTAATTTCTCATCTCTTCTTTCCCCAGCTTGGAACAGATCAAACTGAGCAGTTTTGACATCCAGACTCTTAGAACAGCATGAGTATAAGAAGGAAAAGCAAAGCCTGTATATCTTTTCCTTCTTACCTCCACTTGGTACAAGGTAGGATATTTCCTACAGTCTGAGACTCACTAGGTAGGAGTTCCCTCTGATAGAAAAAAGTAAAAAGTATGGGTGCCCAGTGCTCTGTTTAGGACTGCTTCTAGATATCTGACCCTGGTTTGTTTGCCAAGGGGAAGGCAGAGAAAACACATGCTTGAATTGATTTGTTTTTGTGCTTCTTGAGGTCAAAGATTGTTAATAGCCCCACGTTATATCATCCATTGATTCATTCAGCAGACTTCTTTTGAGATCTGCTTCTAGTCCAGGTTCTGTGCTTACTGGTGGTGATATAAACAGTGAGGACAAGCTCAGAGCTTATTAGGGCACAAATATACACAATAAAAATATAGGCAGATATGAAATAAGAAAAAGAAATAATGGGAGAACAGAGGCAGAGCAAATTCCATCTTACTTAGTGGCTGCAATAAGCTTTGTAAAGAAAGTAATATTTCACAAAAAAGGGTTGATTGACAACCAACTCGTGTCCTCTTTTTCTCTTCTTATCTCCATCCCTCCCTTCCTTTACTTCAGATATTTATTGGAGTATCTATAGTGTTTAAAGCACTATGATGAGAGTTTTTGGCTCAAATCAGACACTAATCTGCTCTCACATGGCTGAGAGGGAACATTCGCTAAATATGCACACCCTGTAGAAACTGTTAAGTGGCATAAGTGAAGTTAAAGATAAGTAAAGATGTGTAAGACAAAGTTTCAAAAGCAACTGAAAAATCATAGCCGTGATGCTTTTGTTCCATTCGCCGCTTTGAACACTGCTCCTGACTGTGTGTGGAAGAACCCGCAGCTCCACGTGGGGAACTTGCGGCATCCGGTAAGCAAGGCGAGGTCTTGTGACAGGTCCCTGTCCGGATACCGGGACCGTTTCTGCACTGGTCATTTATAAGCCCCAGCCTATGAAGAGGTAGATTGGCTGTTAACACGAAATCAACTTACGCTATTTCACGTCTGAGTTTCTGAAAATCATTTTCTGAAACCCTGTTTGAAGGACCCTTTAGAAATAAAGTTGCAGCTTCGTATGGCTTTCTTGCTAAAAATGTGAAAACTGGACTTGATGGGTGGACACAAAAGTCTTACAAGCTTTGAAAAACTGCTGTGCTTCGGGTTTTGCCCTCACTTTTTAATGTTTTTCCTCCCTCTCTCTTCCTAACCATTGAGTCTTGATGCACATTCTTTCATTAAGGAGATTCAGCACCCTCTCCAGTAGTTGTGAGTCATTAACATCCTGCAGCATGGCCAGCCTCATGCAATAAAATCTAAACAAATGCTGCTTTACATTTCTATCATTCTTTTCCCAACCCCATCATTCTCTCCAACAATATAAACTTTGGCTGGCCATGGAACCAATAACAGTGTAGCTTAGAATTTAACTTCATTTCCAGGTTATATCCCATGACATTCACCTTCTGTAGACAGTGAAACCAAGTTTTTCCTCTTTTAAAGACTCTTGCTATCTCTCCCAAGAAATATCTGTGATTCATTTCTACCATGTGCCCCATTCTTTTGCTATTCAGCAAAATGGAGACTGCTTCATCAGTTTCTGGTCTCTGTAGATTTCCCCTTTATTGAGTGATTAATTACTAGCTTTCTGGTGACTTCTTAATCTTTTTCTGTATTTTAAAATATTCCTTCATTTCAAAATCCTCTAGTGTAAGATACAAACTCTAAATGGAATATAAGTAAGTGCAATTACTTTCTTCTTTATTCAGCTTTGCCTTTACTACCAAAGGCACCATTTGGAAAATGTATTAAAGAATCATAAAAGTTTAAAACTTAAAAATAAACACTAGGCAGTCAGTTTTGTCAATGAAAACATTAGCATCTAAAGGTTAACGTGCCAAAAAAAGTGCTTATTCCTTACATTACTAACAGAGTGCCCATTTGTATTAGCCATACTTGTATTTTTAAAAGATGCTGCAAATATATAAAGATTGGTGGCCTTTGAATATTTAAACACAATAGATTTAAGGCAACAAAACCAAAACACACTTTTATTGTTAGGGAATACTGAAACCCACGGCTTAATGTATGAGTTAATGGGACTTCTTGATAAATCACCTGTTAAATTTTAGCTGACAGCTTGTCATATATTAATTATAAATAATTGTAATATACGGCTATCATCATGCATGCAACAAAAAAAAAAAAAAGAAGAAAGGAAGAAAGGTAATTAGAGTATATCCTTTGTTTTCCGTTTTCCCCCTTCATTTCTTGCTCACAAGAAAAAAATGACCCAATGTTTCACTTGGGTTGGGATAGTGCCAATGGTTAATGGAATGCCCCACTCTACTAAAGAATTTAATGGGAATATCCATTTGTCACAGTCGCATGCTGTAATCTCCAGTAGCAGAGCCAATGGAAAATAGCATCGTACCATAACGTCCTCTACACACTGCAGGTGAGGGTGAAATGCAGCAGCCAAACTGAGCAGAGGCAGGGGAGAGGGCCTGGCTTTTCTAAGCCTTTCTTTAGAGAAAGATGCGGATTTCTTTTCTTTAAGAGAACATCGCTGCCTGGCAGCAACAAGAAATGCTGCCCTGGAGAAAAAGAAAGTGCCTTTCTTTCATATGGAGAAAAATGTGACTGTTTGCATAGCCCGTCTCAAAATTTCTAACTACCTCTTAGTCTACTGGAAACCCCTCTGTTTGTAAAGAGACTTTGATTTGTGGAATCAGAAAGATCAAGATTAGACTCTCATTTCAATCACCAACTAGTTCTGTGTAGGAGCTTCCAAATCTGAAAATGGGAATAACAGCATCTAAATGTGTGCAATGTTCCTTCCAGAATGCATAGGACTATATGAATAAAAAAAAATTAGCATGGCATCTAAGTTACTGTCTTCCTTTCTTATTCACAATTTAGATGGAATTACGGGGTAGTCTGATTACTTTATATGTGTAGATCCTGTGTTCTCAAATGATTCAAACTATTGTTTAGTGAGTATAATTAATATCTGTTTGTTTAATCTCTCTCACGTGTTAGTTCTGTGTCTGGAACAAGCGGTAAGCTACTGAAAAATGTTGTATGAATTAAATTTGAGAAGCTGTCTCAAACATTTTAACCCTTGTAGAGATGAATGGTTATTTGAAGATTAAAAACATTAAACATTTTTCCATTTGTGCATTTAGCAGCAAATTAATGAAGTATATTGGATATAACTATCATCTATAGGAAGAGGTCTCAGATATTCATTTCACTACCTTATGAAACTCTTCACTATCTTCAAAACATGTCACTTGAATCTATGTTATGTGTCTCCCTTCTAACTGAATTAAAAAAAAAAAAAGCTCTTACAAAAAAAAATATCAACAGGTATTCGATTCCTCGGTTAATAATGTGTAGTCAGAATAGAAATAAAAAAACACATAATTGAAATCTAACCAATATAGGTTTAAAATCCTAGCTTGGCCACTTGCTAACTCTGCCAGCGTGGCCAAATTATCCTCTCGGTTCCTGTTTTCTCACTTGTACAATGGAGCTAATTATACTTAACTAGCAAGGCAGTTGTTAAGACTGGAGGCAAGGTAACAGCTTTGAAACTTTTAATCGCTAGCCACATGGTCAAAACATAAGTTTTACAGAACAATGTTCAGTATATATAATGCGCTCTTCTTTCTTTTCTTTCCTACTTTCATTGCTTTTGCTCAGAAAATTGTTCCTGACCCACTAGATTTGTGATCCACAAAAGGTCATGATGAGCCTTTAGAAAACAATGGGATAGCATGATGTTTAGTACATAATACAAGAGTAACAAATGATTACTATCATTGCCTTATGATTATTTTTAGTCTTTTTAGCATGTTTCATTATAGATGAGAATAAAATCTTTCAAGTACTTCTAGGAACTAACTCCCTTGGATGGGGTCCAAAGTAGACTCATACTCATTGTATGCTGAATTATGCACTAGAGGGGGTTGTGCTCTAGCAAAGTTCCTGTGTGCTATTCATAACAGAATGCTAGAGCGGAAAGGAACTGAGAGAATGTCTAGTCCTATTTCTTCATTTTTCTTCATTTAAGTATAGTTTTAAAATATTCTCTATTTCATGCTCATTGATACACGGGGAAAAAGAATCGATTTGATCTAGACCTGGGTGGAAGATGTGGGGCGGGGGCCGGGGGGGCAGGGTGACATTGGGTCAGGATATCTGGGTTTTGGATCTGCTTCTGCCACTAGATAGTTTGGTTACCTTAAACTCTCAGGGGCTCAGTTTCCTTACCTGTAAAATTGGGTGATTTCAACAGATGATTAGCCCACCTCTGATGTTCTTTGACTTCAGATCTCCAAATAGTAAACATTCCCCGAGATTATATGAGATGTTGCAGTGTTACTTTGTTACAAATCTACTGACTGTATTAATATTTGTATATGGGCTCCCATGTCCTCTGTCTCCTTGATCCCCTCATCCTCATGCCCTGAATAATACTGGATCTTATATAATAATAGCTCAGACTCAATAGTCGCCGTCTCCCACTGCTACTTCTTTCTCTAAGACGTTTGGTCATGGTGGAAGATGAGCATCTAGGACTTCATGGTGTCAGAGTCCTTGGGCTAATCTCACTTACTGATAGTTTTCTCTTTCTCATCTTCTTTCTGGATCCCTTTGCTTACCTGTTTGCTGCTCACGTTGGTAAAGATCATTGCTACCTTCTCCAGTAGTCTAACTTGCTACCAGTGGAGTAGGTTATTTCCTTGATTACACTCCCAGACGGCAGTCGGATTTCTCAGCCGGGATCTTTCAAAATCAGGTCAGACCTGGTCAGACCTCCTCAAATGCGGCAGATGGATATGCGTGTCTCCACCAAATGCAATATAAAAGGATCACTAGGGTTTGACAAACTTCCCGTTTGTTCTTCTGACATCCAACATCCACTGGGCTCTCCAGTTTATGGAGGAGAATGTGGCAATGGGAAAGCCAAGTCAGTTTACACCCTGACTTTATACCCTGGGGGAGAATCACCTGTATGGGGAGGCTCAGATTTCTGAATTCATCCTTAGGCCACAGGGGCAAGGGGTCCCTCATACCTGTTCAGTCTTTCAGTTCCTCATGTCATCCGAAAGAAAGACTGGAGGGTAAACCTGGCTCTGGGGGTTGCACAGATACAAATTTCTTCTTTTTACTATAAGGCTAACCATAAAGAACAAAAGTGCAAGGAAGAGTCATGCCAGAATGATCCCCTCTCCCATTCCAATTGCTGGAAAACTAAACTTAATTTAGCAAGACTCCTTGCAAAAATATGTGGCTTCTTTTTGGAGCACAAAAGGGGCAGAAGATTACTGACCAGTCCTTCAGTGTTGTTCAGGAAGACAGCATGTAGGTGGTGGAAACCAATGGGCAGCCTGAGACAACGGTGGGGATGCTAGATCATTGGTGGCAACCTAAGAGGTCTGCTTACCTTTGCCCTTTCAAAAACACACACACCTAGTGTGTGTGTGTGTGTGTGTGTGTGTGTGTGCTGGTCTGAGTTTAGAATGAGCAAGGAAGGTGGCTGGAGGCCCTGCCTTTACTTTATTTAACCTTTCTGACCAAGTTTCTAATAAAACGTCTAATAGAATGTAGGCCAGTTGCCAATGGTGGCTTCCAGCTGCTGACTTTTCCCACATGCCAGAGATCCCGGGAGGAGGAGCGAGGAAGGTTCAGATGTGCCTGTTAGCCAAGAGTGCAACCGGCGTGTGCTGTGGTGGAAGCGTTCACAGACGAGCAACCGAGTGCACGTCTAGGGCGCGGGTTTACGGGGTTCCTCAGAGAAGAGGGGAGCAGTGAATTTCCAACATCCTAAAAGCAAGTAGCACGGAAGCAAAACGAGAGTTGTCCCCGCAAGATGGACTCGATACTTCCTCTCTTCCTCTCTGACTCCAAAGTAGATCCCACGAGCATCCCCGAGTAAGAGGCCAAGGTGAACTGGGGCGGACGCGGGCGGGCTCATCAGCGCGCGCTCCTTGTGTTCTGAGAAGCGCTTTGGGGGGCGTGGGGTGGGGGTGGGGGGCGCGATCTGCATCTTCTCCCTCCGGTGTGCGGGGGGCAGCTCTTAGGGGATGAGTGAATTTGTTGGAGGGGGTCTTTTCTGGCCTGGCGGATGGATGCCGGGGGAGTGACGTCACCCCGCCCCCTCCTGTGTGTGTGTGTGTGTGTGTGTGTGTGTGTGTGCGCGCGCCCGTGCGCGGGGCGCCTCCGTCACCCACGGCCCCGCCCGCCCCTCCTGCGCCCCGCGCCTCGGCCCGTCGGTGGGTCGGCGGCGCGGGCTCGGGGCTTGTCGGCGGCCGCGGGCCCCGCTGTCCTGCCCGCGCCCGGCCGCCGGGGCGCACCGCACCTCACCGCACCGCGCCGCGCCGCGCCGCACCCGCACCCGCACCCGCACCCACTCCCGCGCCGCCAACGCGCACACGCTCTGCTCGCGCTGGGGCAGCGATTCCGGGGGATCCCCAGCGCGGTTCCGAGGATTTTAGAAATCACCCAGACGGGGAAACAAAGGGAGAAGCTTTTCCAGTCACTTTCCCGAGCTTTCCCATTTCATTTCCCCACCGAGGCCCCTGGCCCGCAGCACCGCCGCCGGGTCGCGCCAGGTCCACGGGCCGCCCCGCCCCCCCCCCCGGGCTCCGGACCGCGCTCGGGCCGCTCCCCAGGCTGCGCCGCGCCCCCTCGGCCCCGCTTCGCCCCGTTCCCCGACGGCCTCAGGTCCTGGTTACCTCTCGCGTGCGCTTCACTTTTGGGGGGAAGAAGACAAGGAGGGGAGGGAGGCGCCGAGGGGGGCAGCCGAGTTGCTATTTGTGGCCAAAGAACCGTCTTTAAAAGCAGCAGCAGCGGCAGCAGCAGGAGGGCAGGAGAGAAGCGGAGGGAGGCGAGGAGAGCCGGCCCGGACCCCGGACCCCGGACCCCGGACCCCGAGCCGCGCGCCGCGAGCCGCGCGAGGAGGAGGAGGAGGAGGAGGAGGAGGAGGAGGAGGAGGAGGGCAGGAGGAGGAGGGAGAGCGGACCCCCCGGCGGCGCAGCCTGCGAGGCGAGCGCGGGGCGAGCAGGAGCAGCGGGAGGAGGAGGAGGAAGCGCCGCGGCAGCCTCCGGCTCAGAAGGGCCAGGAGGACGGCCCGGGAGGAGGAGGAGGAGGAGGAGGCGGAGGAGGAGGAGGAGGAGGAGGAGGAGGAGGAGGAGGAGGAGAAGGGGGCAGGGGTGGAGGGAGGGCGGGGGGACGCGCTCCTCTGGATGCTGGATTTCGGGGTTTTGGACTCACTCGCTGACTCTCCCGCACTTCCTCGAGCCGGACTGGGCTGGCCGCGCGAGCGCCGGGCGGCGGCGGCCGGGGGGACTCGGGCGGCGGCCGCGGCTCCGCGGGAGTAAGGCGGCCGCGCACGAAGGCGGCGGGCAGGCGGGCTGCGCGGCCGTGGCGGGGCGCGAGGGCGCCGGGAAAGTGCTGCTGGCGGCGCGGGAGGCGGTGGCGGTGGCGGCGGCGGTGGCGGCAGCTGCCCGGAGCCAGCATGACCAGGTGAGTCCCCGAGTGCCCCGGTCCGCCCCCCGTGCGCTGCCCTGCCCTGCCCTGCCCTGCCCTGCCGTGCCCTGCCCGCGCCCCGGGCTTGCCCGGCCCCGGCCCCCGCAGCCCGCGCCCCCCGGGCCGGAGCTCCCCGCGCCCGCGAGCCCGGCCCCGGCCCCGGCCCCGGCCCCGGCCCCGGCCGGGCCCCGAGCGCACAGTGGCTCTTCTGAACCTTCCCGGGCGCAGGTCCTCCTCCGAGCGGCTCGCTGGGCGCCGGAAACCTCACACCGAGGACAGTGGCCACTGTAGAGAACGAGGGCGTTTGTGCGACCCCCGCGCTCTCCTCCTGGGGTGGGCAGGGTCCTGGGGAGAGGCAGGAGCTGTGGGGCGACCCGACCCGACCCGACCCGACCCGACCCGACGATGCTGCTGCCCCTGCTCCTCTCCCTGTCTGTCTGTCGGTCTGTCTGTCCATCCATCCTCTCCCTTTTTCTTTTAAGAGGCAGTGATCACTGTTTTAAGGAGGGCTGGTTATGGTGAGGGGGCGAATTCTTTTTCTTTCTTTCCCCCGAACTAGTGGGGGGAAGGAGAAATAGCAGGAATCAAAGTCTACCCGGCTGCCATAGAGGAGGGGGATTGTTTTGGAGACCTCTCCACGGCGGCATCAAAGATCCCGGGTCCTAGCTTGTGGGTATCTGCTGTTCTTACTCCTCCCGCGGGGTAAGGAACGCAGAATTGATAAGGAAAAATACAAGTTGTAGGAAACAATTTAAAAGGAAAGCCGCAGCAAACCAAAGGTTCTTTGCTTTTCTATCGATTTATTGTAGCTTTTCTGTAGCCATGGAGAAAACTTGCATTGTTTATCTATGAGGTTGATTTTCATTCAGCAGCATTAGCAAATGAAGTCAGTTTTCTTAGGCTTAAAAAGAATCTTGAACACTAAGTGTGAGCTTGGCTTTCATTAATTGAGTGTTCCAGGATTCTGAATAGGAGTTCAGTTCTTCAAAACCCGGGACTATCACATCTACTTGTATTGTTTCCAGCTCGCCTCCCAGCACATGACTTGCCGAATGTCTCTGTTTTCTAAAATTCTTTGAGTGATCCCCCAAGACCAAGCTACAGTTTGTGCCTTAAGCACTCAGGAAGATTCCCGAGAGATCACTCCTCTTGTATTTTCTCTTAAAGTTTTATTTTTCCAATTTTCTTTTAGATGCCTATAGACACAGTGGCAGTGACTTACCAGAGCTTACTTTAGCACACTCATGTTGAGCCTCCCAGAGACTAGTAACTGCTTGTGGCTGGAGAGATAGATTCGCTGTTGGACTTCCAGAGCTACAGACTTGGACCGTTCCCTTTGATGCGTTCTGTAATAACACACATATGGAGAGTTAGACCAACCATTTGATACTTTTGACTATTTTGGCTATTGTCTGTTTGAAAGTGTGCACATCCACTACTCAACTTGAGTGAAACCAAGGTGGTGTGCCAAGACTTGAAATATTCTGATTTAAAAGAATATTTAGATGATACCCACCGAAAGATTATGCTATATTGCTAATATGATGATATCCAGGACAATACTTGGCAGATATTGTACTTATTTTGAAAGCATATTCTGTTATGCGCCACGAATAGATATTATTTTATTGACTTAGCAAAGAGAATACATTTTCAATGCTAGATGTCCGAATTCTTGAAATAGACACCCTAAATGGACATAGGAAGAAAATTTCTCTACCTCCCACCTCCCATAATTATGTACTGTACTGTGCTTTTCAATGGAGCTAGCAATTCTGTGACAGATTTTTAAAATTCACCCTCATGCTATCAGCTATTATTGTACTTTCAAAGTGTGAAATTGACAAGCTGGTCAGTTTCATGAATTCAGCTGTCAGATTGTGTCCAGTTAAAAATTGCTAAAAGCTGTAAATGTGCCTGCCTGGAATTTTCTTTTGTAAAGGAAAGACAGCAAGAGGATGAGGATTAAGGGGTGTTATTAATTGTACATCTTTTAAAATAGATGCACTCCAATGTGCGTTTTGTCACAGACTGTTGTTGGGAAATCTGTGTCGATTTCTACAATTTCAAAAGTGGCCTTCACTTTGCATCAATATTTCATTTGAAATAGTGAGCACTTTACTCAGAAATTATCTGTTCTTAAAGCCCTCCGTACAATAAGTGTAATAGGAATAAAATTCAAAGGGGAAAATTATCTCTCAAATATATTTTAATATATTTGAGTAATATATCACTTTCGTAATGACATTAAAGAGAGTGAATGTTAACTATTTTATTGTGGAGGTTATGTAACACAAATTCTTCCTGGACCAGTGCAGGGGTAGTTACCAAAGTAATGAAATGTGATGATATACTTTAATATATATGTATTTTGGTAGATAACCATGAAAGTAAAACTGATTAAAGCATTAAATACAATGATTTGGTTTGCCTTTTAAGAATGACATTTATGTAAAGCCAGAATATCTCCCAAGTGGAGAACTGAGAATTGGAATCCCCTCATCTGCTGCTGTTCGCTGAGCCACTAGGGGCCTGTATTACTGTTCTTATATCCAGGAGATACCCTTGGATGGCAGATGCAAACCCTTCCTAGAGAGACATTAAAAAAAAAAAAGAAGGAAAGAAAGAAAAGTAGGCAGCCCCCTAAGTTTTTGTTTTGTTTTTTAACCTATTAACTCATGTTCTAATCTTAGCCATAATCATTGATTGAAGAGTTTTTCAAGAACATTATTCACAGATCTTCTCTGAAACTATGGTGGTGTAAAGTTGTTTTTTTCATATAAAATGTGAAACAGGAGAAGTATTTGTGCAAATTCATATGTGATCCCAGTGTATGTCAAGGATAAACAAGTAGGAACGTTAATACATTTTTTTATTGGACTGATAAGGATGTTATTTGCATAGCGTAGGGTTAAAAGATAAATGAAGCAGCATTACTTTAAGGAAAGTGTAGTCATAGATTGATGGTGTGATTAAACTCGCTTTGTAAGTGCTGTGCAAGTTAGTATGGAAGGAGAATCTGAGGCTCTGAGTCCAGTTTAGTCAGCACTTGAGGGTCCTGGACTGAAGATTCACTATACATTTTTAAGTGTCAGTTTCACAAATTTGGAATCGACCAGCCGTGGCAATCTTGATAGACATTAGGCAATAAGGTCAAGTATACTTACACTGTTCTTTTGTTGATTTTCACTTTTTCAAACTGACAAGGGTGACTGTTGGTAAAACAGCACTCTACCAGTATTTGCATATTGGATTTCCTTCAGACCAAGCTTGATTTATCAAGCCATTAAACAATTCTATTTTTAAAAAGATTCTATGGGTAAATAAGAAATCATTAACACAATCACATATGAAAAGTGCCATTTCAGGCAGGATCATTTCTCAAGGTGATTTTGCTTTAAAACTACCCTCCTTCCATTTCAGCTGTGTATTTGTGGGTAGTCTGAGAGTTGAGGTATGTGTGTGCTCCAACTTGTAATCCCGAGAGCCTGGAACTTTCAGAGTCACATCTTTAAATCTATGCACTTAACCTTTGCTCATGGGTACTCTTTTCATTCCCCCCAAAGTTTCTGGTTATCTCACAAATGAACTTTACCTTTGACATAGTGTGCTCAACTTAGTGGCCACAAAATACACCTTTAGGATTAGTATTACAAGATATATGAAGTGCTAAATATACAGATGTAAGTATTCA
Organism: Canis lupus baileyi; assembly: GCF_048164855.1. Classification (NCBI taxonomy): domain Eukaryota; kingdom Metazoa; phylum Chordata; class Mammalia; order Carnivora; family Canidae; genus Canis; species Canis lupus. The sequence goes on along the minus strand of NC_132847.1, from coordinate 30,901,498 downwards.
GTTTTCCAGAGTACTCAAAGAATGTATTGTGTGTGTGTGTGTGTGTGTGTGTGTGTGTTTCTATTTCCTTAAAGGGACAGGAGTTTTGGTTGAAAAGTTTAGTGTGAGAAAATAAGGTATATTTTAAGCCAAGCCTATCTGGGTGCCTCATTGCCTTATGGAGTTATTTACCTTTTCTTTATACTGTTTGGTTTCTTTGAAAAATTCTTTTTGAAAAGCTACTTGCTTGTGATGTCACAAGGGCAACTTGCAGCCTGAAGCAAAGTCAATGTTTAAAAACATTTCTTTTTATATTATTAATGATTTGCCAAGACATAGCAAAGAGAGGTGTTTTTCTCTGTGTGCGCCATAAGATTGAGGATTCCCGTATAACACATCAACTAAGAAATCTGATAACGTGGAAGAAGATTGTTTAGAAGGGATTTGTCGGTGAATTTTATTCCAACAAACATCACTTGTTTAAGCTTCTGTAATTTCATAGCACAGTGAAATTTCCAACAAAGGATTGGTTTATTTAGGGATATGTTTTTCTATATGGATAATCTCATTTGCTTCTAATTAGTAGCTGATAACATTTTTAAAATTTCATGCTTGGCTTGCATTTGTTTTGACAATTGAAGTGTCTAACTCCCCCACCCCCCCTTTTTTTTAAATGTGTTTCAGCTCTTCACAATTAAGCCCTTAGAAAAGATCGCTGAAAGAATATATGGCTTGTGCTTCTTGATTGTTCATTATATGAAATTATAGCCTTAGATATAAAAGTTCAGCATTTTCTTTGCGTCATAAGCCTTGGGAAGGTCAAAGAGCAAATGCTTATATGTTACAACAGTCTCTGACCTAATGCAACCTAAATAACAAAGTCATGACAATGGTGCTAGACTGAAGAAATAATGAAATAGAATTCTTTTAAAAAGTATGTCACAAAATTACATAGAAGTCCTCTGCCCTTCGTTTCCCCATTAATAAATCCCCCATTTGCTTTCATGTAATCAAATTTGTATTTTCTTCTCTTAACATTTTATTCATCAAATATTTTTAAGACTTAGACATTGAAGTAACTTAAGTATTATATCCACATATACTGCCATATTCCTAAAACAATGTGTTGTGTCGGGGGGGTGGGAAATGGCTAAAATCATGCCTGTAATGTCCTGCCTTCTCCCTCTCCAGGGAATCCATTCAGTATCTTTCTGTTCATTATTTTCTATTTGATGCTCTGATATATCTAATTGGATCATATCAATACTTGCCCGTTTGTCTATAGCTTTTTAAAAATTACATAAAAATAGAGCAACACTGAACTTTGTATTTACTTTTCAACCTTTACTGTCCCTCAAATCAAATCCCTTTGTGTCAGATAAGGAAATTAATGAAAGAACTGACAATTTGGAAAGCTAAGACCGCTGATTTTGTCCGTAAGCCAGCAGCTCAGGTGTGCCATCAGACCAGTAATATTGAGACAACTTAGATGATCCTTACTCCCCACCTGAAGCAAGCAGGCCCTGCTTTCCTTTGCAAACGACTGCTCTTAGGTGGCAGGCTCTTCCTCGGCTCCTTCAGCATATATGACAAAATACGAAAGCAAAAGCGGCCATCTGAGGCTAGGCTTTCTCCAAATTCTTTGGATTTTCACTGACCAGAAACCCCGTTTAACTTTGATACTCAGATAACAATATCAGGAGCATTGTGACCTTCACCACATTGCTATTTACTGGGTTTAAGCTCTGTAATTCTTGTCAGTTTCATGAAATTGATTGGATTTATAAATTCTTAATTGTCTTTTTTTTTTTTAACAGCCTTCAGGCTCTATTTCTTAATGTAGCACTAGCTAACTAAGTTGAGATTGTGAATTCCATTTAGAAAACAGCACTTCTCAGTATTGTTTTGGGATTAGGAGATATTGTACTTTCCAATATATAAAATGATCATCTGTAATCATTGGGTCACAAGTAATAAGAGCCTTCTCTTTTAAGCTTCAGTAAATCAACTCCTTTTATTAACAAAAAATTTTGTATTAGTACTGATTTTATAAATAATTGAAAACTCGTTCTTGTTAAATCTTATTTAATCCTGCTAGTTTATAGTGTATAGAAAGGTAATGCTAAAGATTGTAAAATCTCGACCGACTTCCTTCCTTCTTTGCTCCCTCCCTCTCTTCCTTTTCTTCTCCTTTTCCTCCTTCTCCTTCTTTTGCTGCAGTGAAAAGAATATAAATTTGATACAAGAAGAACAGAATTTATACATTCGTCTTGTCACTTACTACCTGTGGAATCTTGGGGGAAGTTACGTAACATTTCAGTGTCTCAGTTTCACTATCTGCAAAGTGGAGAAAATAGCCATAGATGTAATGAAGTCCCGGTTAGATAAGAAGAATTTGTCTTATTTTTCATTTAAAATAAATCCTGGTTATAAGAGTTATGTAAGAAACATGTTATATTCATTAATACTAGTTTCTGTGATAGGATTCTGCTATTTTTAGCTATCTGCTATAAATTATTGCTAACTGACCTAAAAATTAGGTGTGTTGGACATGGATGTTTTGTGTCTGTTATTCAATTTGCACTCTCTTGTGCAATGCTGTGATTACTACAGATGCTGGAACTACAGTTTCTTTTCAATAATTCTTTTCAGCATGTTTATTGAAATCTGTATACATCAGTATGTCATGGGACAGAAAGCATTTAAAGCAAAAACTAGCAATGATTTTACCTAAAATATGCAAAGAGAGCATTTTACTTGAAAATAAAAAATATATTAATGGAGTCTTAATGATATTTGACGTGGAGCTGTAGTCTGGGGGAAGAAATGTTTAGAAAAGCGTTTAATTACAACACTGAACCAAAAGAATTGCCTTTTTTTTTTTTCTTCAATGGTGGTGCATCTTAGAAAGCTCCTTAGCTCTTTGCCCAGTGCAGCTGTCCTTCCCTGAAAGATCAGGTTTCAAGAGCAATGATGGATGGTGGGTGCCTGTAGCCAGTTGTGGGGTTTGTTCTGAGGTCAAATGTATTGATGGAGGATAGGAATTTACTGCCTTCTGTCTCTCCCTAAGATCTGCCAGTACAGTTTCACAGAGAAAAAATTAGACTAGACACATCAAGTGCCAATCCGGTGTCCCATTATAGGTCAAAGAGACATTTGTTTTCAGTGGTTAAAATAATTTTTTCTTCCATTCCCCCTTCCTCATGTTCTGTCCCAACTGAAGGGACTTACTGAGAGTGTGCACTAATGCTTTCTTACTGCACAAGTAGGTGCTGGCCTCTGTAAAAAACAATTCAAACTACTTGTAGTAGTAACTTAACTGAAATATTATTAAAGAATTTTAAGTGAGAAAAAAAATATGTGTACCCCTTTTGATGTTTCCGGTTGAAATAGTTAAGTGTGTTTTTGAGGTACATGGTTTTATATCTTATTTTAAATGGATCTAGCCAAGATTATTTGGCTAGTTGGGAATAATAGTAGTCTATTGGAAACGACTTAAATATTCTGAATCCATTTAATGGCCAAGAAATAATTTTCCTTTTTTTTTTTCCGGCAGGGGCAGGGATGAGAAGGAATTGTAATGGTTTTAGAGGACTATATTTTGGGGAACATCTTCCATTGGAAATATCCCATGGGTGGTAGTTGTTCTCTCTAAGTTCTTTCTTTGGCACTTTTTTTCATCAACATTGTTTTCTCTTTATCTGATGTTTTGGCCCCTGTGTCTCCATCTTCACCCTAAACTCTTTTTTTTTTTCATTTGACCTATGGCCCTCTTCAGGCCACCTTTTATCCAGTCTCCTGTGATGTTCCTATCCACCTCTTCCAGAAGCAATAATTTTGCACATAGGTGACCTTCAAAATAAATTTCCTAACTTCTCAGTGGAGTTCCAGACCTGATTTCCTATCTGCCTGTTAGATGGTTGAGAAATAGAAGGCTCTCCTGCATCCCAAACTCTGCATTTTATAACCTAAAATATTTTCTTCCATCCATACTCAGTTCAGCTTTTTTTTCTTGATACCCCATCATCTGATTTATCCCTGCCCTAGTGACTTGGGCGTCACCCTTCCTTTTATTCCTATCCCCATTCAATTTTGCGGGTGTGATTCCTGTCATCTCCTCTAACCCTATCACTCTCTTTCCACCGCTCCCTTTCCTGTGTTGTTGACATGCTCAGGACATCATTCATAGCTTCCTAGGCGGTCTCTGTGTTCTCATGCTTCTCTCCTAGCTCTTCCTGAAAACTTTTGCTCTCTGGAACGCCAGCCTTCTCAAGTCTGCACACTCAAGTGCTGAGTCCTAGCACAGCGAGTCAGGCACTTTGCAGGTGAGCCCTACCTGTGCAGTGGGCAGCCTCCCTCACAGGACTCCAGGTGCTCATGCTCATGCAGGTGCTCATCCTCCTGCAGCGTGCAGAGTCCCTGCCATCCGAGAGAAGACTGCTCCCGGCACCTCGGGTTCTGACAGCACTGTCTCTGGAATCCTCTTTCTCTACCAGCTGTCCTAACTTGCATCCCTTGAAATCCTTCTAATTATTCTCTCATTTTCTAGTTCTCAGCTCAAGTACTCTGCCCTTTTCTTTGAATTTAGTTTGAGTTGAATTTAATTGAAATCATGAATGTGGAGAATAATAGTTCATTTGAAACCACTTACGATGCTCAGGACTCCGAAATAGGTGAAAACCAAGTTTCTGTTAATTTTTGTGATACTGGAAGTACAGTAGCTGTGGTCTGTGTCAGTGCAGAGGAGTGATGGTTGCTAGAATTTGGAGTACTTACTAGGTGCTGGACATTCAGCATAGCACTTTTTCTTCAGTACCACATTTAATCTCTAAAGTAACTGTGTCTGAGTTCAATGCTTTTATTATCACCAGTTTATTTCAGAGGAAATGGATTCATCAAGGGGTTGAGTGACTTGCCCAAGGTTGCATAGCTAGAAATAGTAAAGAAGGAACTTAAAGCCGAGGTTTTAAGTCAAGCAATATTACAATTTCAAGGATCATCCACTCTAGTCTTAACCCTCAGTATATGCTTGTGTCTGATGGGATTTTTAAGCATTTATTTCACGTATACTAGGCAAGTAAAACCAATATGGTGCTTTCTTGACCCAAATTCAGGAAGAATCTTAGGCATTGTGTAGGTTGTCCCTCCATCATTTATTTATTTATTTATTTTTCCTCCCTCATTTATGATGAGCCTCGTCTGCTCCTTTCTCTGATTGGGACTGGAGGCATTGCCTTCCAGCTCCAAAATTATTTGCTTTTCAGGCCAGTGACACAACTGCCTGAGCTCTGGAACAGAAGTGGTTAAACAAAATATTTCTACCAAGAATAGTTTTTAAAAACCACAAAGGCTGGCATTTTCATAACTGCCCAACAGGTAAGGAAACAAAACATTTTTAGATAGAGAAATATGGATCCAGCAGGATTATCTGAAGAGCAGTCTCCCATCAAAGGAATGAAATTATGCCAAGTGACTGATATATATATGTATGTATGCATTCTATTTATTGGCAGCCTGCCCTACACAGTTGTATCTGGTAAATTTTGTCAATTATAATGTCTCTTCTAAAATACTCTATTTTCACTGCTTACCGGTTAATTTCATTATCAATAAGGGATGATTTGATAAGTTTTTCTCCATTTAATCTGTTTTATGAAGGCTTAGCTTTTTTCTTTTCTCGTGAGGCTTAGGAGGCCTATTTCTGATTAATTATGATTTTATAAATAATACAATATAGGATTTACATTTGTTTGATGATTTGGAAAATTATTTTTTCTCTGGCAACAAGGCACCCTGAAGTTTTAAGTCAGACACGGTACATAAAATAAAGCTACATAGAAAATGCTCTGGTATCTTATGGGTCTTACAGAATGTCAACAGTTAAAGCCTTCTTTACCCAGGCTTCTAAAGTGCTTCTCGCAATCATACACTATCTAGCTTAGCCATGTTTTCCTGTGAGTTAATCTATAAATACAACCTCTGAGAAGCCTGGAAAAGGAGATCCTACTTTCTTCGGCTAATGTGTAGTGAAGGTTCTTCCTCAGCTACTATCTTAATACATGTATTTTGATGATAACAGTTATAAATTAAGAATGACAAGTTCAGTAAATGTTCTTAGGAATATTCAGGCATTACCTAAGAAATGATTTCCTAAATGCATTTGAGTCTGATTTTACTATTGTCTTGACTCAGCTTGATCTAATTTAGTTTTTTTTTTTAATTTTTTTTATTTATTTATGATAGGCACACAGTGAGAGAGAGAGAGAGGCAGAGACACAGGCAGATGGAGAAGCAGGCTCCATGCACCGGGAGCCTGACGTGGGATTCGATTCTGGGTCTCCAGGATCGCGCCCTGGGCCAAAGGCAGGCGCTAAACCGCTGCGCCACCCAGGGATCCCGATCTAATTTAGTTTTAATTAAAAAGTTAGGAAATACATAATTTTAATTGTGATTTAAAATTTGTCACTTAAAATCTGTTTTATCTAAAGGATTTGTTATCCCAAGTATACCAAAATTAATATTAACTTCCTTTCAACCAAATCTGTTGGCAAGGTCCCCATCATCTTTTGCCTGTTTTGCAGCCTCTCCGTGTTTAGTTGGGAACATACTATAGTTGCTTTTCTGTTCTGCAGCCAGTGTGGTCTTTAAGAAACTCATATTTGAACAAGTCATCTCTCTCCTCCAAATATTCCTGTGGTCCCACATTTCCTTGAAATATGCAGCAAAAGACACCTTGATATCTTTCCCTCTGCCTTGTCTCTTGCCACCTCGCCATTCTTATGTTCATTTTCTCTGTTCCCTTTGTCCCACCCTCAATGCGTGTACATTCCAGCCACACAAAAGTATTTGCTGTTTCCCAGATGCACTACTCTGACTCTTCCATCTGTTATTCTGAGCATGTCTTTTCTCTTCCATGCGTAAAGTCCCTTCTCCTTCTATTTTTGTCCGTGTCATCTCTTCCTTTAGGTCTTATCTTAGCTGATAACTCTTCCAGGAAGACATCCCCTTCTCCCAAGACTGAATACGCTTTATGCACTGAACAAGCACTGAATAAATTAGACACATAACGTATATCATAATGCACTGCAATTGCTTATATATGGGCTGACTGATTACAAATTCTTTGAAGCTAAAACCCATGTCTTGTTCCTAGCAGTATCTCTAGCACCTAGCCCATGGCCTTGCTCAGCGTAGTCCTAATTGGCACATTGTTGTGAAATATTCCATGAACAAATCAAGTGTGTGCAGAGAAATAAGAGATGGATTAGTTCGTGGCCCAAATCTTATAACCCATATGTTTAATATTTAATCCTGCAATTTACGATTATATTATCAATTGCCTATTAGAAGTTAATTTTTATTTTACGTGAGCTAAATTCCACTTACCTAGTTCTCTACCAAGCCATGACAAAGCCAAATCTGAGTATACTGTGTGTATCTACTCATATGTCACTAGACAAGACAAATCTGCCTTTACATCTGGCTGGGGTAGGAATTCCCAGATGCACTTAATTCTGACACATGGTCATTATTGAACCAAAAGCCATTGCCTGGCATGATTATAGCTTGTATTTGTTTTCATTTTAAAGGGCCTCATCCAGGCTGCCAAATGTACAACAGGTGCCTTAGTTTTATACTTGCCAATCTGTTGTTATTCAAATGACCGCCCTAACAGAGACTAATGGTATCTAATAAAATTGATCTCAGTTCTGGCAAGCGACGCTCACAAGAGCAAAAGTGGTAGAAACTGCAGTGTGGAAACATGCTGATGGTGAATGTACCTGGTGAAGCATACATTTTTTTAGGCGGCGACATATGTCTCACATATAGGCCCCTTGATTATGTGGTGCTGTGGAAATTTTCCACATCCCTGTGTTATTTAAAAACAAGGATTTGTAACACCTAATCTTATTTTAGATGGACTTGCTGGGTGGCATGTGGACAGGACTAGCTGTGCCAGCTTATCAGTGAATGGCTATGCCACTTCTGTAAGGCGCACTCAGATAATCTTTTCATGCCAAACACCTGTAAGTATGATGGGTTTTACTTCTTGTTACCAGAAATTTGCCTCACTGATTCATAGTGTTTGTAAAGACTTGACTATTAACAGAGTTAACCAGAAGAGGAATGTGTTGGTTTGCAAATAGGAGCTCATGTTTGGACATTTTCGTTCAGAGAGTGTGTATGATTTCTTGGGTTTTTCTCATGTTTTATAAGAATCTGGCCAGTGGAAACCTTTACCACCAAAAGAGATAACCTTTTGACAATTTGCCATCAAAAGTTAAAAGTGTAAGTATTGGCAAATGCTAGAACCGTTTCTCACAAGGATATAGAATTGCATGTTTTTTGTTGTTATTGTTGTTGTTGTTGTTGTTCCTGCAAGGATTTTAGAGACCTCATTTTACTACTCACCTGTTCTCCCATTTATGAATTCATTCTTTAAAGTGCCACACATTAAACTCCACTAAATGCAAGATACTGTGGGGATATACAGAGGAGGAAAACAGTGCCAAGTACAATTTGCACTGACAAATAGACAGACTTCTAAATTCTTAAGATTTTGAGAAATGGGTGCTACATAAAGTCTGTTTCCTATTGGAGAGCTTTGTGTTGTCATGTGGAAAAAAGCTACTCAAATTCCATCATGATGGTGGAACTTACAGACTTACTAAATAGCAATAATAACCACTACTAGGCTAGGAGAGAGTGAGTAGAACCTTAGCTACCTAACCACACGTCACTTAGCTCCACAGTTAATTGAGCTCATCTAATTTCCTGTGACCTAGCATATAGAATAGTTCTTAGGTTAGGATTTGGCTATTATTGGACCATCTTTTTGTATTATTTATACCCATCCTTACTTGGAAAAGGATTTGCGGCAGCTATTAAATCATATGCTTCATTATCCTTAATAAATCACCTTTGTAGAGCAGACAATGGATTATTGTACAGATGGTTAGTTTCTATGAGAAATTTTTAAAAATGTGCATCTTCTTAGCCTCATTCTGACTGTATTTTATTTCAAAGCATTTTTAAAATGATAGAGCCCTTAATGGGGTATGCCAAACTAGTCACGTTGTGAGTGTTGTTCATACTGAAAAATACACACACACACACACGCACACACATATATAAAATAATTAAAAGTAACAAATACGATTAACAGTGTTTAACAAATGTGCTTAAAAGGCCTGTTACCATTTCTGATTGTGTAAAATGTTCAAAATAGCCTTCATTATTTAGAAGAAAAGATGCACAGTGATGTAGGAGGATAATTTTTCAGTAGTAATATTTTTTTTGCAATTAGAATCGAGAAAAATAATGAAATAGGTAAAAGCTTGTATCTATAAGCCTGTGTGAACAGAGTATTACTTTTAGGTAAAGGGGAAACAAATGATCTTTTAGATATTTTAAGCATAAGACTCTTCTTTTTTTGCTTATTTAGGTACCAGAGTGACAAGCTACACAGTTTTTTCACATTTCCATATGAGAACAAAACACATTTCTGCCTGTAAGATAAGCCACATCAGCCTCTTTGTCATAGGGATAACCATTTCCCTGAAAGCTGATGGGAAATTTCCCAAAGGTACTAGAAAGGCCATTAGATTAAATTCCATGTTGTTTTGCTGAGGAAACTAAGACCCCAAGAATTGAAGACTTCACTGTCCCAGCTAGCCCTTCAACCTTGGTCTCCTGAACTATCAGCCATTTTTTTCTTTAGTCAACGCCGTCCTTGTTATGCTGCAAGAAATGGGGTCCTGGCCAATTCATTGCTGGTTCTGAGTCAGAGGAAGGTTCTACACCAGACGGTATCCACTTTGGTGAGGAATCTACTGCATTTTCTCATCAAAATTTAAGGGAGGGGCACCTGGGTGGTTCACTCCATTGAACATCCGACTCTTGATTTCGGATCAAGTTATGATCTCAGGGTCCTGGGATTGAGCCCTGCGTGGGGCTCCACACTCATTGGCAAGTTGGCTTGAGATTATCTCTCCCTCTGCCCCTCCCCTACTCAAATATCCCCTCTTTCTCTCTCAAAATGAATGGTAAATCTTTAAAAAAAATTCAAAGGAAAGAAAAGGACATAGATATTCTTTATCATATATATATATACATATATATATCACATATGCATATGTATATACCCACATGTACATACATATCTCCGTAAGATGCCAAGTCTCCTTATTTCTTAATTAAAATTAAATATAATTATAAACTTAGTTATGCTAGCTGTACTTTAAGTTGGTCAGTATCTCCATGTAGTTGGGTGTCATAGAACAGCAGAGACATAGGACATTTCCATTGTTGCCTGAAGCTGTGTTGGGCAGCGCCAGTCTCCCTGATCAGTCTGTAACGTCGCGTGGTATTTGTAAGGTTTCATATGCAATAAAATAAAGCTAGACCATTTACGTACTGACAACACCCATTGATCTTGGTAGGAAAGAATGTACCTGCCAGATGTAAGCGAAAGATACTGTGTCTCAGAAATACATCCTCGAGGAAAGAGAGTCGATAGCTGAACCTGTGCTGCTTGACTCATGGCAAATATGCATACTCTGTCTCTTGCACCTGCGGGATGTGGAGGGGTACACTTGTCTTGAAGTCAAGGAAGGAAGCAAATTGAGGACTGTCAGTTCCTCCACGTCTCCTCTTATTTCGTTAGCAGTCTTTTCTGTTATTTCCCAAGAGATTTTTGTGTGTATTTCAGCCATTCTCACTGCGGAGATACATGAGAAGGGTGAGGTAGCGGCAGGATGGCTGAACGAAGGTCCTCAGTAGTATGGGTGTGCGCTTCGGCATCCACACAGGATGCTGTGACCGTGAGTGAGGATGTTCTTAATGCGATAGCAGGTGTAGACCAGGCCTCTCTAAGCCAACTGGATACTTCTGATGTCTTAAAGCCCCATATGCAGAGCAGAATGTGTGTGTCTTTGTTAGGGTGCCTGGCACAGGCAGGAGAGAGGCCTCAAGGAGATCCTGGGTATTTCCTAGCCTCCCCTTAGCATCTGTCTTACTGTCCTTTTGCTCTATAATACTCTTGAATTTTGTCAGGGATCAAGCCAATCCAGTGTCACCTGTAGTTAATGCTGACAAGTGTGTATCAGAAAACCTGTAAGAAGTCATTGAAGGAAATATGGGGCAGATGGGGACCTCCAGAGTCTTCCCTGACAATCCAGTGGGGATGAGAGGCAGAGTGGTGCAGACAATTCTAAGCCTATACTTCAGCTCCCACCGCACCCTCTCCCACCCTCTCCCAGCCCCACAGAAGGGTTACAGGATCAGTTTAATGTTTTTTTTAGAGCCATAATAGAATAGTTAGGTGAAGGGGAGGGATAAAAGCTGAACTACTTAACAATTCCTGGAAACATAGCCTTTCTCTCAACCAGCCTCTCTTTTGGTCACAGAACCTGAGATAATTGTTCCCAAATGCCTTTCTCTTTTCCTTTCACATCTTAAGTCTCTATCACCTCCCACAGGGAGCACCACAGGTTCTGATATTTTTAGTTGCAGCCTTTGCATTTTGCAGGTAGAATTTTTTTTCACATTGTTACTATAGTTATAGAAAGAAGTTGCTTTGTTTTAAATATGCTTTAGAAAATAGGTAGCAAGAGCCAGGGATAGTTTTTTGTTTGTTTGTTTTAATCAGCTTTGGGACTCTTTGTCCTATCTACCTCCAGTTACATAATCAAAATCAGCGAAAACGGGTTTCTGAGGGATAAGTATCTTTAAAGGCAGTTGTTTAGAAATACAATCTATTGGTATATTCGACAGTACTTGTAGCTTTAAAAGAAGATGCAAAGGTCTCTGTTAGGGGTAGAGGATTGTATGTATGTGATGCTGAGCGTGTTTGCTGTATAATAAATTGGTGTTTGCTTAGGACCATGAACTGTGTCTCCCACCCCTTTCTCAGAAAATTTCTCAATAGAGTAATAAAGGTTATTTCCATTTCTGTTATAACATATTTATTTATTTATTTACTGAGAGGATTCATGGCAGGGATGGGAGTGCTTATGCTTCATGACATTTTCAGCCCCCTGTAACAAAGTGGAAAAGTAGAAGGTCTGCTTTGAGCCAATTAATCTACTTGAGCCTGAGGACACTCACCTCTTACAAAGTCTCATTTTTCAAGTCTTGGCTTTTTATTGTGATTATAAGTACCGTCTCTATCAGTAACCAAGGTGAAAATCAGGTTCCTCTTGTAATTAAAGATCTAAATCTTGATGGTTGTAGAAATATTATGATAGAGCAGAAGCTATATAAAACAGCTACACATTTTCACCCCAGAAGGACTTAATGGTCCATCTTTCAACCCAGCAAACTGCAGTCACAGCTTATAGTGCTATAGGTAAGAACACAGAACTTGAATTTGTCACTGTAGAAAGGATACTGAGAACTCTCAGGTGAGGTGACATGGTGATAGAAATCTCTTGTACATATCGTTATATGCATTGTAGAATATGCAGTATTAGATCCATAATGATACTATACTTAATTGATATAATTGGTGCCAAAGGGTTGCTAAATCCATTAAATGGGGCAATTAATCATTTTTCTATCATTTAATTATCTGAAAAAAAAATCAAGGATGGGCATGATTAGTTTTTAGAAATATGTGGTTTATGTGTTAGTTTTTAAAATTTATGTAATTAGAGCCCTGCCAAATTAAATACTGAGCCCCAGGGGTAGCCCACATTCTGAGTAGAGACCAGAAAGGCACAGAAATGTGGAACATTCCACTTGGGTGTGTCTGACAAGTGGCAGAGTAAGAAAAGGTAGCTTGGGTACAACAAGGTGATTTGAAAGAAAACATGAATCCAAAGTAGGTTTGTGTGTGTGTGTGTGTGTGTGTGTGTGTGTGTGTGTGAACTGCTCTAATACAGTGGTAAGTGATATTTGCACTATTTTCTATTTTAAAGTCAAAGACTAATACACTCTCATTATAGAAAATTTACACTGGAAAAAAAGTCACTAATAATCCTGTTACCTGAAAACAACCCACTGTTCTACTTGAGTAAAATTTTTTTAGTCCTATATTCTGTATATTGAGTTTGCTGCTCAGTATCTTGTCAGTTAACATTTTAGCATAAATATATTTTTCTCATCTTGCCTAATTATGGCCATTGTCTTTAATGGCTGCCCAATATTTCATTGACCAGATGTGTCTATTTCCTTATGTTTTTATTTTTACCCTATTTCTCTCACTATTCCAAATACAGGGTTTAGAAGAACATTTTAATGGAGATAATTTTTTCTGTATTTAGCATTATTTCTTTTAGGGTTAATACATGGAAGTGGCATCGATAGGTCAAAGGATATGAATGTTTTTACGGCTTTTGAAACATACTGCCAAATTGCATTCCAGAAAGGATGTATGTGTTGATAACACCACCATTAATGACTGAGGATACTAGGTTTTTTTTTTTCCTTAGTCAGTTTGAAAATAATCATCTAGGTTTTTTTTATGTAATAGGCAAAACACTGCCTTCTTATTATTTTAATAATTTATTTAATTACTAAAGTGATAACTTCTCCCTAATGTTTGTTTGCAAATGATTATTCCTATTATACAACTTGTCTTTACATATCCTTTGCCTCGGGGTTTGTATTCACGAGTTCATGTTCTCTACATTATCGAGCATATTAACTCTTTGTCTTGTTTGTGATAAAATGGACCTTAAATGTATTGATTGGTCTTACTTTAGTAATTCATTTCATATGGAGAATTTTATTTATAATTTTATATAGTCAAAAGTGTTGATGATCTTTTTCTTTATTATTATGTCTATTACATTTAGAATCAGAGGTCTTTTCCTTTCCTAAGATCCTCATCTAGTTTTTCTGATGTTTCATTCCCCTTGTTACTACTCTATATCTGTTCTTTGGGCAAGTGGTCCTCAGACTTATATAGATAGTGAAGTATTTGGAAGTGCTAAATAACTAGGAAATAACATTATATTTATATCCAGCATAGAAACCTGATAGTGCTCTGTTAGAAGACACTGTATTTATTATAAATCCACAACCAAGAGTTATATGTGCCAGATTTTTTTTAAAGTTGTCAAACTAAATGGTCTGTTCTTTAATCAATCAATTTTTATGTTACTATTCATAAATTAGTAACTTTTTTGTTTGAAGTAGTTATTAGAAAGTGGATTGGCATTTAGTGAAATAGCTACATTAAGTTGATTTTTAGTTAAATTTGAAAACTGTGCTTTTAGTTGATTTTAGAAATGAAATATTTCCAAGCAGCTCATAAAACCTAGACATATAGTTTCACCCTTAAATTATCTGTAAGTCATACATAGTTGTAGTACAAAGCAAGATTTTTTTCCCCTATACTGCCTGTTGCTTATCCCCAAACTATATAGTCGTTTCTTCCCCAGGATTTGTAATGCTCCTTTAAAAATAATTTTATTTGGGGATCCATGGGTGGCTCAGTGGTTTGGCGCCTGCCTTTGGCCCAGGGTGCGAGCCTGGAGCCCTGGGATCGAGTCCCGCGTCAGGCTCCCGGCATGGAGCCTGCCTCTCCCTCTGCCTGTGTCTCTGCCTCTCTCTCTCTATCATAAATAATAAATATTATCTATCATAAATAAATAAAATATTTTAAAAAATAAAAATAATTTTATTTGAAATCATTATTTTTTAAAGATTCATTTATTCATTTGAGGGAGAAAGCATAAGCAGAGGGAGGAGCAGAGGGAGAGGGAGAGAGAATCCCAAGCAGACTTCCTACTGAGTGCAGAGCTGGTCTTGGGGCTTCATCTCATCCTCGATCCTGAGATCACGATCTGAGCCGAAATCGAGTTGGATGCTTACCTGATTGAGCCATCCAGGTGCTCCTGAAATCAGAAGTTTTATACTCAGGTTTATTTTTCTACACATCCATGACTGAGTTAGTTATAATTCTTTCAATTACTGTCCTTTTTTTTTTTCCTTCACTGTTACAGTTTGTTGAGCTGAACCCTTTCTCATGTTTTTCTTATGGATTTTTCTTCAGTAATTTATCCAGTATTTTTTGAAATGAACTATAGTTGATTCTAAAATTTTGAATTAGAAACCAAGAAGCCTTAATTCAGATGTTCACAAAATATCTTAGGACTTACTCATGGTCTGAGCAGTGGGCACATTATACATAATTGTCGAATGCTTAGTTATAGTGGGAATTCTCTCCTATCTCTGTATAATGGCACATAAAACAAGCAAACAAATAACTACTTTTGCTTTAAATGGTACAGTTTTTCATTTTCAAAGTTAGAGACTATATAATTTTCTAACTAGGGAATGCCTATTTTGACTTAAAACACAGTTTTCATGATTCCAGACTCTTGTGTCAATTAGGTTTATAGTTGGAAGAAAAACAACATTTAATCTGCATATGCATCAGGTTCTCATCTTTTTTTTGTATAGCCTATTTTTAAAATATTTTTATTAAAGTTCTGAACTTAAGACCTAAAATGAAGAATTATATATTGAAAATGAGGTTTACAAAATTAATTCCTATATTTTTTTGTAAGGATGGATTTTGATTATATACTTGGTACTTATCAGTTGTTCTGTAGATGTTCTACAGTTAAAACCTTTCTAAATTTAATCAGAAAAAAACAAAAACAAAACAGTCTGAGAAGATTATGGGTTTCAGTGATTAACCAATAACTCTGGTCTTTTCGAGATGTGCCAAGGGCTCTCTTTTCTTTGTGAAATAGAGCATATCTTGTAGTTTGCTTTGTCAGTGTTCTATTAAACTATCAAAACATTCAAGTTCTGCATTTTGAGCAGTATTTATGCTTGAATTAATTCCCAAGTTTCAGGGCCACTAACTTTGATTATATTTATTATTATTTACCAATTTAGCTGTGTCGTAATTTATATAATACAGCATGTAGCAGCACACAAAATGTAGAGCTCCAGGAAACAAAAAATGGCATTTGGACAATGTTGCTTTGAAATTTATTCATATATTAATGAAACAAATATTTACTGAGTTCCTCCTGTATCCCAGACATGGATCTAGGCCCTCAAGATGCAGCAGGCAACAACAAAGGCAAGATTATTTTCTTAAGGAATGTTTATTTTTGTGGCTAGTCAATAAACAGATACACAGTGGTGTGAAGCATAAATGAGATGTGATAAGTATGAAGATAAGTATGAAATACATGGCAGGGGAAGTGGAGAGATTTAAAGTGACAAGTGTTGAGGGTGTGGTGGACTGAGCTGCTTCCAGGGAAGGTGGGCATTTGAGACAGTGACTCTCTGGGGAAGAAGAATTTAGCAGAGACTAGTGAATACCATGCCCTGAGGTAGGAGAGTGCTTGGATTGCATTTCTCAACTCTTTTGATAGCATTCTTCTGAGGTCTCTTTGTAGAGGCTACAATTCTAGCCATCTCCTGCCCACATGCCTCAGATACACCGCCACATCCACCCGTGCTCTCTGATCTCCTCCTGGCTGCAGCTGGTCCTTGGGGGCCCTGATGATGCCTACCTGGGCAGAAGGAGCAGGGTCATCCAGGTCCCCTGTCCCAACCCATGCTCTGGTGCTGCTCTGCTGACTCTCTAAATCTGATGCTCCAGGCCTCACTTGAGTATCTGCCGAGATGACTACATTTCCTGATTACTGACCTTAACCCCGGGTCCTTGCATGACCTAGATCTTATCCGTTAGACCTTTTCCACGCTGGTGGATTCCTCAGGTCAGGCATGCGCACTCTTTTAGGCAAAAGTGTTGGCCATGCTATGGGTTAATTCTCTTAGTAATCCCACATAAATTCAAGTTACAAACTAAGCTGCCTCTATAAAGCAGTTCTGTATTTGCTTTCTTTTCTGCCCTCATTTTAGAAAAAAAAAAACAAAAACAAAAACCTGAGAAACAAAAGTTTCAGTGTCTTGCCCAAAGCCGTGGAGGGAAGACCCAATGGGATGTTTGTTAGAAATCAGTATCTTTGCATGCCCTCACTCATTGTGGTTATCTTTGGATGCGTTGGGGTTTAAGTTCCTAATGTGTGACTTCTTTCACCTCAGTCTCCTCCTCTCCGATGTAGGTATACCGGAGCACCTACCTACTACTATTGCTGTGGACATCAAATGAGATAATGCATTTAAAGACTAGTGTCCCTGACACGTTGGATATTCCACACATAGAGCAACTTTTATTAGTATGGGTGCTACTACTGTTACTACTTTTGCCATTATTCTTCCTCTCTATATAAACCTTTAAAAGTAAGTGTATGAACAGAGTAGCTCTTAATAACATATTTCTGAAGTAAATAACAGACAAATTATAGAAGATGGTCAGATGTTTGACAAAAATATTTTGCATAATTTCTGAATTTCTTACACATTTTTATCTATAAAAATTAAAGCCTATCTTGTGAATTACTGAACATTCAGTTTTTATAGGATAAGGTATATATACTGAATTATTTTCTATTCAACTTTATAATACTATTGATAACTATGTAGTAGTATGAATTATGTCTGTTATTAAGATGGCATCATTCATCCATTGAGGAGCAATTGTGTTACATCCTGAAACTTTCTGTTTTTCTTTTAAGATTTTTTTCCTTAGCTTCGTTGAGATATAATTGACATGAACATTGTAGAAGTTTAAAATGTACAGTTTGTAGTTTTGACACATTTCTGTATTGTAGCATGATTACCAGCACAACATTAACTAACCCCACTGTCCCATCACATACTTACTATTTCTTTTTTGTTTTGAGGACATTTTTTTAAAAGATTTTATTTATTTATTTGACGTAGAGAGAGAGCACAAGTAGGCGAGTGGCAGGAAGAGGGAGAAGGGGAAGCTGACTCCCCGCTGAGCAGAGAGCCCACAGAGGGTTTCATTCCAGGACCCTGGGATCATGACCTGAGCCAAAGTCAAACATTTCACCAATTGAGCCACCCAGGCACCCCTGCTGTGAGGACATTTAAGATCTACTCTCTTCGCAATGTTCAAGTATATGATACAGTATTATTAGCTTTGATCATCATGCTTACATCCTAACATTTTGTTATAAAACCTAGAGAATAAGGAGAATTTTTTATATAACATCTACTAAAGTGATAAATAAATAAATTGAAATAATTACATGTTATTTATAATACGTGTCTCCACCTACTAGACTCACTTTTTTCTCCATCTTTCTGCCTGTCACTGATTGCATGTCAGGTTTATAGATCATCAAAAGTAGCTGTGCCCTGACCGCCTGCAGAAGCTTCAAAGGTTACATGTTCAAATCAATGTTAATAACTTCTTGGGAATAAAAGGTAGTAGAATACTGTCCAATAAGGTTCATTCTTTAGCAAGGTCTTCCTTTATGGTAAGTCAGAAGAGAAAAGCTATAAACTTCCTACCTCAACCTGTAAACCCCATTTTTTATTCTTCACTGTAAGCTGTGTAGCTGTGGCCTCCAGATGAACCAGATGGGTTAGCACTGTTGTTCAGATTTCTGGGCCCCACAGAGAAAATACCAAGTCAATTGTATGACTGATTTGTTTTTAACTTGGGCAAAATAAGAATAGGAAAGGAAATGTATTTTATGTTATACAGCTCTCTGGATAATGAACAGTGGATATTAAATTTATGAGAGTGCTAATAGGAAGTGAAGGGTTGCATTTCTTTTCATTTAGGATATTATTTTCTGTTCTTTGGGGGGTATGCATAGTTATTCACTTCATGGAAAAATGAAGCCTCAGGCAATCTGGTAAAAACCCCTCCAATTTAGAGAAATATTAAATATCTAGCCTCCTTCAGACATGATTACTTTTACAGTTGAAAGATTTCATATTTAAAGTAATCCTCTTTGTGAAGTCTTGTGATCCTGCAATGTGACCATAAACTTAATCAAAATCACTTTGTTAACAAAACACACTCAGTGGGTGCAAACACTAGTTAATTTTCTGTTTCACATAACTTGAAGCATATTGTGGCCCTGTTCAGTGAGGCATTTCTGAAATGTTGTGTGGCTGTTTTGGTAATCGCCATAATTGACTTACTCTCTTCCTTGTGATTCATCGTGCATTTTCCCCATAATTGTCAAATTGTGGCGTGTTATTTGATGAAGAACATGATGGCTTTAGTTGTCATTGGCCTCACATGTGACATATTTTTGTTGTTCTGCTTTCATGTCTCCAAAAATACCATTACTCACCATCAGATTTCACTGTATCTTGTGGGATTTTTCTCAGAGCAGTTCTTCACTCAGGTAAAGATGAGCTAGGAATTGGGGGGATTACTAGATCGATACATGCCATTTTAGATTACATTTTCATGGCAAGGTCCTTAAATACATTCAGGGACTATCTTAGTCATCATTAGACATGTGTGAACATCATACACATATGTGTGTGTGTGCACGCGTGTGTGCATGTGTATATGTGTGCGTGTGTGCTTATTTTAATCACCACTTACCATTTGCGTTCTGTGCACATTATAGCTCTCAGAAGATTGCACACACTTTTAATTATTGCTTTTTATCTGTCATGATGTTTGAATGATTTTACTGGACACTAGTAGAGTAGGAATGGATACAAGTAAATTACAACTTGTACCCATTTCCATTTGTCAGAAAAGCACTAAAGGAGAAGTAGAATACGGCCCGTTGCAAAACATTGTGATTTGGAAAGAGATTTTTGCCAAATTAGTATATGTAAATGGTCTTTGCTTCTAAGAAACTTTCTATGAGGGTTTTGCAGTGTTTATAATACAGTCAACTCATAAAAGTGATATGGTGTTGAGATGAATAGCAAAGTGTTTTCAGAATGATCGCATTCATTGTAGCTGTGACTGCGAGAGACATGTCTTGTATGAATTCCTTTTTGTTAGTATCAGAGATGATGGGTCTGATTCAGCAGGACTTTGAGTTTACATTTAAAGGGATTTGGCCCATGTTTGTAAATAAGTTTGGCAAAATTTAATATTGCTCACCTTGTTATTTCTCTTCCCATCCAAAATGACTGGCTTTATACTGAATTAGATGAGGTTTTCCTTTTAATTGTATGTGGACTTTATAATCTCTAATCTGGTCTCTGAGCATCTTTACGTAGCTACTCCTAATGCAATTTCATAATGGCTTAATGGAGGTTAGCCAAGTGTACTTTGATACAGAGAAAGCAAGATTGTTTTATTTTTTTAACCAACTGAGTTAGGGTTAAACATTTCCTGACATCCTCCTAGGATTCAGTAGGTAGATCCAACAAAGACAATGATCAGAAATGAAAACATCTGTTACAAGCGCAGGACTCATTTCATCAGACTCTTGGAGGAAAATCTCTAACAGCAACCTCTCACTCTTAAATTTCAGAAAAAGGAAAACAAGACCATTTTCTTTAGAGTGTTTAACAGCATAAGACTTCTGGGCTTACTGGTTTGTGACATATTCACTGAGTTTCATAGGCAGGTTCTGTAGATTTCCTGATCTCTTTCTTACCTTATGAAAAATGGTCTGGTGTTCTGTGGACACCACAGCTGTGATGATCCGATGGACAGCTACAGCGAGAGGGTGGGGTTCCGCAGGTGTAGTGAAGCTGAGTGCAGAGTCTGGAGGACTGTGAAATTGAGCACCAGGCCCTTCTCCAAGGGCTGCTTCCCGCAGGGGACTTAGGATAGCTGGAGCCTCTGAACTTGGGCTTCAAGTTCTTTTCCTCTAACTTTGTTGGGAACATGCTGTGTACTGTGGATGGGCATGAAGGGCCTGGTAAGACAGCAGGGGAATACTGTGGATTTTGTAACACATCCATTTTCCTAACAAGTGTGTAGCAATGTGGTATAGGACACAAATGCATCTCAACTGTGATTGTACAGATGTGAACTGTGTATGCAAAGCAGGTCACACCCACGTAAAAATGTATTTCTTTATAAAATCTAATTTCTAAGAGCAAGACAACTTATTTTGGGCCACCTTTATTGTTTTTGGGAGGTAAGCAGAAAATATACCTATGTGCTATCCATAGATTGATATTGATTAGGTGATTTTTGTTCAGTATTTAGGAAGTTATTATAGAAAATGTCTACTTTCCTCCATTGTCCCAAGCCTTTTTCCGCTCATATGTGGGCTAATGCATATGTAATTCTTTAGTTACAACTAATCTCTGGTAAAATGATTATCAGGGTGAGAAGGAATCCTTCTGTCACTGAAACATAGTGGTGACATTTTATTTACAATTTAATGTTATTTTGTGCTCCTGTGCTGCTGTTATATTTTCTGCTGAAAACAGGAGGTGGAACCTCAGACAGCACAGTTTCCTGATCTGCGTGATGTGGGGTTGAATTTGATGATGATATCAGTAGTCCCTTCTAAATCCACACAATTTTGAGTGCATATCTTACTGTGGAGCTGGATCATCAGCATTCTTCAGAAAACTATTCCTGAAAATTCTGAAGCATTTTGTTATTATACATATAGACTCTATAAAAATGCTAATATCATCACTGATTAATCTTTATTAAGACATCTTAATAATTAATTGAAAATGTAACTACTTTTTTGGAAAAAGAAAGCAACAGTTTGCATGTTGGAAGGATTTTGCGATTTCTTAAGCAGTGATTTCAGGACTATGGGAGCTCTTTCTCAGAATTATAGACAGAATTGGGAATATCCTCACATGTGAATGGCCATATGCACCATACTGTCCTTTTTTATTTTCCTCTCAGCCAAAAATTGTCTAATTCCCCTTTGCTGTGTACTCTAGAAACCATTATCTGGAAAGAACATGGCTGCTTCATGATCAAGGCAGACACTCTGTTGCTTCACCATGACCTCATTTATTTCCTCCCTCTGGAGGAGATGGAGAAGGGCTGAGTTGATCTTGTTCTTCACTTTTCTACTTGATCATAGAGCTCTGGATTGTCCTTGAGACACCCTGTCATGTATCCAGTATTCAACCACTTTAGCACATTTCCTACCTTCCATTCCTGTTTAACTTGTATTTCCTTTTTTTTTAAAAATTTGTTTTAGAGAAAGAGCACAGGGCAGAGGGGCAAAAGGAGAGGGAGAGAGAAACACAAGCAGACTTGGTGCTAAGCTCGGAGCCTGAATACAGGTCTTGATCTCATGACCTTGAGATCAGACCTGAGCTGAAACCAAGAATCAGATGCTCAACTGATGGTGCTCCTTAACTCTTATTTCTTAATATCACCATCCCTTTCAGGATTCCCTTGAAAATATCTGGAGGCCTCTTTCAGAATGTCCATAAAATTTTCCTTGTATCTTTTCATACTTTCTTTTCTAGTGTTATGGTTAAGCATAATTTTTATCAATTTACACTAAACAAATATATTGAAAGGAAGCAGAACAAAGTGGTTAAGAGTTTGGGCTCTGTAACCGAAGTAATTAAGTCTGTACTTCTGCTTTGCCTCTCATGAGCTATAAGTTCAGGTCACTTAATCTGGTTTACTTCATTTTCTCATCTATAAAATGAGATTAATAGTAGTACCTACTCCATTGGATTGTTTAAAAATTTAAGAGAATTAATATATGCAAAGTGACTAAGAACAGTACCTGATTCAAACATAGGGAGGACTCAATAAGTTCAAGCTCTTGTATTTAATTTTTAAATTTTATTTACTTGTATTACTCAGAAAGGGTACTGATCGCAGTTACTTATAATAACTTTTTATACAATTATACAGTATATGAAGAAACTTCATACAAGAAATCAAGAATCATTTGACATTCTTAGTATTTTTCTTTTCTCTTTTTAAAAGAGTTTATCCATTTATTCATGAGAGACACAGAGAGAGGCAGAGACACAGACAGAGGGAGAAGCAGGCTCCCTGTGGGGAACCTGATGTGGGATTTGATCCCAGGATTCCGGGATCACGTCCTGAGCCAAAGACAGAGGCTCAACCACTGAGCCACCCAGGTGTCCCTCTTAGTAAATTTCTAAAGCATTGCTCTTATTCCAATTTTATAGATTAGGAAAGTGAAGGTCAAGGAAGGTCAATGACTTACTGAATGTTGTGGCTAGTTAGTGTTAGACTGGGGTCTTTGTCCCTCATCATCTGACTCTTTTCTTTCTTTTTTTTTTTTAAGATTTTATTTATTTATTCATGAGAGACTCAGAGAGAGAGAGGCAGAGACATAGGTGGAAGGAGAAACAGGCTCCTTGCAGGGAGCTCAATGCGGGACTTGATCCTGGGACTCCAGGATCACTACCTGAGCTAAAGGCAGATGCTCAACCACTGAGTCACCCAGGTGTCTCATCATCTGACTCTGAAGTTGTTACATTATACCATGATGTCAAAATGCATCATAAATAAATATATTTTTTAGGGCAAAATGTATTCAGAGTTGTGCTCATCCTCTTCCCAGTAATGGGGCTTCCAGGATGTAGTGGATGCTCTGTTAAGTGCTGGACATCGGCCAGTGAGCAAGTCAGGCACAATCCTATACTCACAGTGGGAAAAGTACAGCTCACCAAGAAACTGGAACCCAGTATGATACTTGTTATGATAAAGGTTCTATGGGGTTTATGGTAGCCTTCAAAAGGTGTCCCTCTGACCAAGTATTTCAGCCCATTATGGAAAGCTACTCAGCAATATAAAAGGGATGAACTATTGATAAATGTACAAAATGCATAGATCTTGAAAACATATATTGTGTGAAAGATGACGGACCCACAAGAGTATATGCTATATGATTCCCTTTATGTGAAGTTTAAAACAGGTGAAACTAATCTACAATGACAGAAATCATGACAGTGGTTGCCTTGGCAGAGGATGGAAGAGGGGTGGGGGTGAAGCATGGTTGGGCAAGGACAAGAGGGAACTCTCCAGTAAAATAGAAATTTGTATATCTGGATGAAGGTGTGCATTATATGGTCATGTACTCATGACAGTTGTGACAATTCATCCAGTTACACTCAAGATCTGTGGATTTCACTATATGAATTGTACTACTGTTTTTTTAGTATGAAAAAATTTACATGAATAATTAAGAAAACAGTGGTAGTTATTTATTCAACTTGGCAAGCTCTCAATAGTAAACATAAAGTAGATGTACACAATATATGGCATTGTCATTATAGTATAATAGAGTATTTCTTTTTTTAATTTTTAATTTAAATTCAATTAAATTAACATATAGTGTATTATTAGTTTCAGAGGTAGAGCTTAGTGATTCATCAGTTGCATATAACATCTAGTGTTCATTTCATCAAGTGTCCTCCTTAATGCCCATCACCCAGTTACCCCATCCTCCCATCACCCCTCCTGCAACCCTCAGTTTGTTTCCTGTAGTTAAGAGTCTTTTATGGTTTGTTTACTCCTCTGATTCTGTCTTTATTTTTTCCTCCCTTCCCCTATATTCATCTGTTTAAATTCCATGTATGAGTGAAATAATATATATTTGTCTTTCTCTGACTTTTTTTGCTTAGAATAATACCCTCTAGTTCTGCCCATGTCATTGCAAATGGGAAGATTTCATTCTTTTTGATGGCTGAATAATATTCCAAGGTGTGCATATGTATGTATGTGTGTATGTATATATAAAAGTATATATTTCATGATTAAAAAATGAAGTAAATCCTTTTATGTATATATATATATATATAGATATGTGTGTCTATACATATATATGTATAAATACACATACCACATTTTTTTTAATCCAGTCCTCTGTCTATGGTCATCTGGGCTCTTTCATATTGTGGCTATTGTGGACATTGTTGCTAAAAAACAGTGGGGTGCAGGTGCCCCATCAGATCAATATGTTTGTATCCTTTAGATAAATACCTAATAGTGCAATCACTGGGCCCTAGGGTAGCTGGATAGAGTAATTCAAAGAATACTTATTTTTTCTGGCAAGTAGCACATTACATGGACTACTCTTATCCACATAGGATCTGAATATGAAAGCACTTTGAGTTATTTAAAGTAATAAGAAACCTGCCATGTCTTGAGTTATTTGAATTTATTTAAGGGGAGCATTTCACGAATTTTATATGGCATATTTTATTTTATCCTATCGCAGATACTAAAGTTTTACAATGAAGTCCCCAAGCATGGACTTGACATTTTATTTTTTATGTTTTTTAAAACTATATACACAATAATAACCTCAGTTACCTTCTCAATTTTGACACCTAGTCCTGCAATTTCTACAGAACCTGATATCAGTTGTCTAACAACTCTGGGTATTCCACAGTAGCTTTGGGTCCTTGATCATCCTGTGATACTACTAGCATACTCATGTTTAAGCACAATTCTTTAAACATCTCCAGTTTCAAAGCAAAAATCTTTTGAAGATGGAAATGATCCTCTTTCTGTCAAACTTGTGTGTTTCATAATCATTAGGTCAAGTTCTTCATCTATTTTTTATGTAACCAGTAGATTTTCGTGGGATTTTCTTCCTTTTTAAATAATGGACATACTAGCAAAATAGATCAAACTGTGCCCAACATATTTTTGAATATATTATTATCTTATTATTATTTTGAGGATGGTGATAAGTGCTAATTAAATATGCTTCAGGATATTATACTAATAATTACGAAAATGTAGATTTTCCTGAGAAAGATACTCTTCCACATAATTTCAAGCCTATTATTTTAAATGGAACCTATTCACGTTCATTTAGCTATGGCTTAATTGGATTAGATCCATGTTTAGTTTAATACAAAAATTTTAATAACCTCTACTGAACAAAAATAAATCTTTGGGTGATGGGACACAATAAATAGCCTATAGGCTAAAGGCATGCTCTGTTTTGAAATGTAAATGATGAGTTGAATTACTTTGCAAGATCTGGGGGGGGGAAGGAATTTGGTTACTTTTTTTTTGTGGCAGAAAACTAAAATTCCTTGACTACCAGACAGATTGATGGGTTAAGTCATTTATTCCTTCACCATACATAGCTTTTGCTAAGCTTTAGGGGTTGAAATATAAATTAGAAATCATCCTTATCCCCAATGAGCTTAGTCTAGGAGATAGATAGGAGAACAGATTATAGCAAGTTAGTGTGATAATATTTTAATAGAAATACAGTGAACCTACAGAAGTTCTCTTCCTACATTGATTTTTCCAGGTAAGCTGGTTATCACCATCATACCATGGACTTTGGGAGTCCAGTTGTAATCACCTCCGCTTGAAGTATGTGTTTCTCTCTCCATGTGTTGTGTTTTGTGTTTGAGGGGAGAGAGAATAGAAGATCCTAGAGTTGGATCCAAGCAGTGAGTAGAGATCTGCTAGTTTAAACAAGGGGGATGGAATATTCCAGGCTAAATGAGCAGCATATTCCAAGGAAGTATGCTCTTTGTGTAAACCTTAGGCCCTTTAAAGACATGGTGAGAACAAGAGTGTGGAGTTGGAAAGTTGGGAGAGACAGCCAGGGACCAGATCACTCAAGACTTCAATTCTAGTACTTGTGGAAGGTCTTCTGTATTGCCAGGCACCGTGCTGAGCACTGAATATTTATTGGCGATTAATGCAGATCCCATCCTTGAGAGTGGGGAGCTTGCCATCAGGAGGAGAATGAAATAATACATGAATATGCAATAACAAACTGGTTAAGGATTAGGACAGAAAAGAAACAAAGTGGTGGCTGCCCTGATAGATCCTGGCTGTGTAAATCTCTCTTTGGAGACAACATTTGAATTGAGGTCAAAAGGATGAGAAGTCATCAGCTGGATATGGGTATTCAGTATCCGCATATATGAAGGACAAGAAGTGGAAATAGCTGTTTCATGAACTTTCCAGCCAGGCTGGAGGATGGTGGATTTTGGAGAATGAAAGTGGTTAAGATTGGGGAGAACTGGTCAGGGGGTGTGATGGCTTTGGTAAAGAAGTTGGATTTCATTTAAGGCACAATGGGGACTGTGGAAGGAGTCTCTACTGTAGGTAGAGGAGTGACATACTGGGTTTTTGTTTTAAAAAGATTGTAAAGAATAGATTGGGAGGTACAAGGGTAGACATGGGAAGGCCATTAGGAAGCTGTTGTATGTAGTAGGAGGACAGCTGGCAGTGGCAATGGAGACAGGATTTCTGGTGGATTAAGGGCAGGTAGAGGAGGAAGGACAGATACAAATGGAGAATAGATACAAGCTTTTGTCTTGAAATGATATATTTCACCAACATGAGGAGAGTTGGTGAATGAGCACGGTGGGAGATGGGGAAATCATTTTGGAAACCTTTAGTTTGAGGCCCCCAAGAAACATCTGAGGAGAGAGGGGTTCTATGTATGATAGAAGTCTGTCGGTGTGGTTGCCATCGAGATAAAAGTTTGAGAACATTAAGCTATGGGGTAGAGATGAGATCACCCAGGGATGTCATGAAGGGAGAGTCAGGGGGGCACAGAGTACTTCGAGATCAGGCAAAGGAGCTGGAAGTTTTAAGGAGCCCAAGAAAGAGCAGCCCGTATGATAGAAAGAAAGCCAACATTGTATGGCACAATCAAATAGAGAAGATGGTTTCAAGAGGAGCCTGGGAAGTGGGCTGCTATGTTTAACAAGAGGAAGACAGAACACAGAGCATTATATATTTTGCTGGAGCATTTATTTGTTTTTACTTCAGCTATGACCAGGGAAACATTGGAGAGTTTGTTTTGTGCAGAGGACTGACCTGGCCAGAAGTGTATTTTAGAAAGATCACGATGTGGGCTGTGCGAACACTGAATATAGTTTAAGAACAAAAAATCTGTTCATCCTTTCTGCTTTTTAACCTGTTAAATTGCCTTATCTTAAAGTAAATGACAGCAGCACATGTAGTGGTTTTGGGAGATAGGGGACTTTGGGTTTTAAAGAACTGGATTCAAGTTCTTTTCCATGGTCAGCCCCAGGACCTGAGACAAGTTGCTTGGCTTTTGTCAACTTTAATTTCCTTATGTGTAATTTGGGGATAAAATATTATACCCCCCCCCACACACAGGGAGGGTTATGAGGATTAATGCATTGTACAAATAATAATATAATAATATCACCTGTTATTATCATTGATACTGTATTGGTAAGCACGTGCACGCCTTTCTTAGGATTTCATCTCTGTAGAGCATTGCATTTTGCCCTTCCCTTGTGGTAGTATTTTAACAGTATCCATCAACAACCATAACCTTAACCTTCTATACAGGTATAAATGCAGTAATTCTAATTTCTCTGGGAGAATTTCCAAATTGTAGTGAGCACCTGGCTGTGCACAATTTAAAGCATACTTTCTCTGACAGAACACATGTTTATATTGGTTCACACTTTAACATTTTATCCTCAGTTCTTACAGTCTTTTATTTCTCAGTCTCTGTGAGCTTTTATAGCAGTTAGGGTATTGGAACCTTGGCTGATGCAGACACTACCAGGGTGTGGGTAAATGTTTCAAAGGCAAAAGTCAAAGAGAACAGATGTCCTAAGTCATTGAGGAAACTGACAAAGACTCAACCTGATACAGAATTAAAAAAACATAAGAGGGGTGTAGCCTCTTGTGTATTTAAGGAATAATGGAAGCTGAAAAATGCTTACTAAGCAAAACAAAAAACAGAAACAACTATAAAACATCTTTTCTAATTTTTAAAGAAATATATTTATTTATTAGAGATAGAAAGAGAGAGAGAAAGCAGGAGCCAGGGGACATGAGGCAGAAGGAGAGGGAGAAGCAGACTCCCCACTGAGTGGGGAGCCTGACGTGGGGCTTGATCCCAGGATGCTGAGATCATGACCTGAGCTGAAGGCAGACACTTAACTGACTGAGCCACCCAGGTGCCCCCATTTCTTCCACTTTTACCATGACTTTCATGTTTGTCTAAATTTTGGCAACAAATCCCCCAACTGCATGTATGTCAAAATACATTTTAAATTATAAACATCTATAAGCTATTGGCAAATGTTAGTAATATCTTGTAATTAAATATAATGATTTTTTCCTTTTATCTCTGTTATTACAGAGAAAAAAATAAAATTTCAGAATACCTAGAATGTTGCCTCAAAAACAATGTTGTCTTTTGTGATTTGTGCCTTTGCCTATCTCTGTTGGCTACTTTAAGAAACTTGACATAAGGACACTCAATTGTCATGGGATTGACAATTGTCATTGTTCTATTTTTATAATAAGCTGGTTTCCAGAATATATCATTGTGTGGACGAGAAGAGCAAGGCACGGAGGAACCCACATGTGATCTTTCTTTCAGCTCATTTTGTGTTCTGATTATATGTCAGGTAAAAAATTATCTGGTAATTTTAGCTATCAAGAACTTCATCGTATTATGTCACAAAGGAATCTGGCCCTGACTAAAACTTTCCCAGCTAGTTTTATTGAAAACAATGAAAATGTCACATAGAAGGTTAATATGTGTTCCAAGATTCCCAAAGAGCTTTTGTATTAGACAGCTATGTTAATGTAAAATATAAATTAATATATTATTAAAATATATCAATATAAAATAAAATATAGATGTTTTATCAGAAAGAGTTTTTATGTATTTTATATATTCCATTTATCCAAATAGTCAAATATGTGGCAATTTTTTTTAAATAAAAACGATTCTTACTTAACAAAGGAATGGTCAGGACCCAGAAAGCTTGATATTTCATAGGTCATCAAAGTTAGTGATTTATTTTATTCCTAACAAGGTTAAGGATAATAAGATAATGTGTCCCTTCATCTTGAAAGTTCAGCTCCTGTTAAACTCTCACTTCCTAGCATTTTATGCCTTGTTCTGGTGTAGTGATATTTCTTATTTAACACGACAAACATTACAATTAGTGGGCTGTGTCCTTTCCCTCCTTTATTACAGGATGCACTGTTCTAAATGAAAACAGGGGTCCTATGAGGAGTAATTGTTTAAATCTGTTGTGAACCATTCTGTGCTTAGGATGTTTATAGTTTATTACTATAAAAATACCTGAATGTGTCCCTGAGAGGTAAATTTGCAATGATCAGACACAAATTAATAATTTGTCTGAAATTTTATGTCATAAATGTTTCATTATCAACAAATATATTTACAAGAGGGAGTGATATTGTAGGGAGCACATCTGAGTATTTGGTCTTTTACTAGAGCAGATGAGTAATAATGCCAATTCAGTGGATCTGGTCTTTGAATTCTGACAGGTGAGTTTATTGGCTGTGTGGCTTTTGTCAGACTGATGTCTCTGGATCTTTTTTTTTTTTTTTTTTCATCTGTAAAGGGAGAATAACCACATCTCAGAATTATTATGAAAATCAGAGAGGGCAGCCCGGGTGGCTCAGCGGTTTAGCGCCGCCTTCAGCCCAGCGGGTGATCCTGGATGGAGACCCAGGATCGAGTCCCACGTCGGGCTCCCTGCATGGAGCCTGCTTTTATCCCTGTGTCTCTGCCTCTCTCTCTCTCTCTCTCTCTCTCTCTCTCTCTGTCATGAATAAATAAATAAAATCTTAAAAAGAGAGAGAGAGAGAATTAATAGAAAAGCTCTTGGAACAGACTATACCTGACCTATAATAGGAGTTTACTAGGTTGTTGTTTATTATTAGAAACAACAGCATTACAAATAAATGTTTTTAAACCTTATTAAGCCTCATTTTCTTCCCCTATTAATTCCCTGACTATCTCTTAGAATTTTAGAGAGTAAAATAAGGTAAGACATAGAATATACAAAAATATAAAATTATTGAGTGGCCATACAAATGCAAAGTGCTATCGTTATTTAGTATTAGGTGTATAATTTTATATTTAAAAATAAAATCAATTAAGATGATAGATTCCAAAGTAATAGATTGATGTTTTAGCTAATTGATATCAAAAGTCTTAAAATTAAAATGGACAATTTTATTTTAGTGTTTTAGGTTTTATTTTTTTAAAGATTTTATTTATTTATTCATGAGACACACACACACACACACAGAGGCAGAGACAGAGACAGAGGCACAGGGAGAAGCAGGCTCCATGCAGGGAGCCCGATGTGGGACTCGATCCCGGGTCTCCAGGATTACACCCTGGGCTGCAGGCGGCGCCAAACCGCTGCGCCACTGGGGCTGCCCAGTGTTTTAGGTTTTAATTTACAATTTTGCTCAGGCTAATATGCCCTGAAAATATTTATACTAAACTTCCCATGCCTCAGATAATAGCCAGGCACTTAGTTTGGAAGAGCGATGTGTACCAAAACTTATATTTAATGGTATTGATGATGTTTAGTCTTTTAAAAACCTCTGAGCAACTCATTCAGATTCTATTTGTTCCAAACTCCTATCTTGGTAATTATTTCCCACCTGGTCAGAGTTGTCAAGTGTTTTGGAGTGAAGTCTGGTTGTCAGAAATCTTGAAATTCTACCACTGAGTCTAGGAAGAAAACAATGATTATTTAAAATCAAAGCTTGATATTAGGACAGAAGCTTAACCAACTAACTCTCCACTTCCATAATCAGTTTGCTTATTGGGTGTTTTAAGAATTCCACTGTTCATATTCTATGACAGTTATTTTAGGTGTATTTTCTATAACAAAACACAGGATGAGGGCATCAGCCTTCTTTTAGTATTCCTGAATTAAATAAAAAATAGGAATATGAGTGATTTACTGATACTTTCTTGAAAATCCATTGGATATGGAGCTGAGTGTCCTATTACTAAGTTTACTAAAACTTGTTGTTCAGAGTTATTTTTATTTTTGTTTTTTAAATTTCTAAAAAGATGTTATTCATTTATTCAAGAGAGAGAGAAAGAGGAAGAGAGCATGGGGGGGGGGGAGAAGCAGGGAGTTCCATCCCAGGACCCCAGGACCATGCTCTGAGCTGAAAGCAGACTCTTAACTGACTAAGCCAGCCAAGCATCCCAGAGTTATTTTTAATAAATAAATTAAACTAACACGAGGAGTGTCCCATAAAAATGGAGTTACCCTGTCACCAAACCATGTCACTAACATAAAATAGCCTTCAAAATTAAGCCTGTAATCCATACTATAGCTTCATCAAGCCCTGCTAAAGCCCATTAATAAAATGGATCTATAATGTTTCTCCATCTATTCTGCTTGCCTTAGTAATGATAGGCAATAAATGCTAGGATTTTTTCCATGTAAACTATGCCTGTAGTACAAATGTATCTGAAGCATAAGTTTACAAAGAAATGATAATGAAAGAATTAATAAGATGTAAGAATTGTCTTGTGTTCTTTGGAAGGTAGAGGAAAAATCATTTTTGGAAAGGGCAAGTACTACTGGATAGATTCCTTCCCCCCTCTTCCAGAAGAGCCTTCAAGAGAGTGATATTTATTTAAAAAACTGAACTTGACTAATTTAAAATGTTGATATGGAAGGAGTACATATTCTCTAATTTTGAGAAGGATTTGTGCCTTTCGCCTATCTCTAATAAGGTAACAGATGTAGTGTTAATTTAGTTGAGTTATACTTTCTCTATGAGTTTGCTAACAGAACTTGACATAAAAGCCTTTGTGAAGAAGCTTGATTGGTTTGGTTACCATGGCAACACGGTTGAATGGAAGAATGATTTCCTTTAGGAACCTTTCCTAAATGCTGTTTTGTACCCTATAAGGAAATCGCTGGCTTGTCATCCCTTGTGAGGAGGTGAGAAGAGATCATTTCGAGGGTCAACGTAGTGTCTTGTGTTTATAGATTATCCTCAGCAATCAAAAGACTGCTTGGCCCACTCACTTTTTCCATAGCTGAACCAATTCTGCTCTTCACTATACTGTGATGATAGGAGACTTGCACAGACCTTTATGTCTTGAAAAACGCGAAGGAAAAACTGGTTGTAGACCTACAATCATATCCTGTTAAGTGCATTTCCTAAAGCTAACGTCTGTTATGGATTTTTAATTCTCTGCTTATCTTTGTTTGAAATTCTGCAATTTATCAATAATTTGTCCTGTGAGTGATGTTACTGTTTTGAGGAGACAAAAGGGGTTTAACCAACAAATAGATCAGCAGGGGCTTCATTTAAAATCTTTAGCGGTGGTTTGGTATTCTGGAATTACTATAAACCCTAAGGCTTACATTTGAGATTTCCTTTGTTATGGGGTAAATGTCTGCTCCATTAGCACAGCAATTGTGTACAAAAATGCATCGAATCAGTCAAGTACCACCATAGGGTGTTTTCCAGTGGTTAAAACAGGCTAATGGTTATTTCACTTGTACATTCAATAATAACAGCAGTAAGGCCTATTATAACTATTTTTCTAATCAGCCACATGTTTGTAATTTTTCATTTTCACTCCTTGGTTTAGGTCCTTGGAATCAGATACTTCAAAATAGACTTAATAGCTTTAACTAAAGAATTGTATCAACATTGTTGATGCCAGTAATACAGACACTCAAAAGTAGTTTAGGAATAATTTTGTACAGGGAGTGAGGGGGGAAAAACATACAACCTCACACAGATATGAATTATTTTAAAGATTGCAACACAGGGGTGCCTGGGTGGCTCTGTGGTTAAGCGTCTGCCTTTGGTTCAGGTTGTGATCCCTCAGGGAGCCTGCTTCTCCCTCTGCCTATGTCTCTGCCTCTCTCTGTGTCTCTCATGAGTAAATAAATAAAACCTTAAAAAAAATAAAGACTGCAACACATAGTTTCTAACTTTTCAACACATGATTAATAACAAAATTCATATACAATGCTATGAGGTAATTCAGTTAGAGTTGTTATTTAATTTTGATGAGCAAATATTAGAATTGAGTCTTTGTATTGACTTCTAGTTGCTCATTTTCAGTTTTTAAACCAATCCTTTTATCTGAGCTATCTGGAGTGCTCCTGACAGTTAAGCTATTGAAAAAGATTGGATCACATTTTGAGTCTAACTCACCTCAAATATTTATTACTGTGTATCTTGGATTGTGTGGATTATCTTGGAAAATAGATGTTTCAGAAGCACATCATTCTCTGTGATTAAAGGTAAGCCAGTTAAGTTGATGACTGTAGAAATGGCAGAAACATCGTTTAAGACTGAGAAACAAATTATATCAGATGTGGAGTTTTCATATGAGTGATTCACTCTCTCTTCTTTCCACATTATTCTCATTGCCCCTTCCCTCAATAAAAATGAAGAAAAAATTAAAAGAAAAACCAAATTCTATAAAGCCCCTGATAGCCCCTTTAAAGGTGGGATGTGGTAATTCCTATACATCACCAGGACTGGAGCCATGAGAAAACTGAGACAGATGTGGCCATATTTGAGAACGAAATTTATTGACTAAGATAAGTTTTGGGGACAAAATTGACACATTTACTCTAAGATATAATCTATTGAAATGAGCACTGTCCCCGGAAGACTATAGATGCTCACGGAAGTAGAACTTTCGGTTCAATGACAAAAGCCTTCCCCTTCTAAGGTTGAGAATTTATCTTCTCATGTGTCTTTATTATTTCTGTAGACTCAGTATATCCCCTGTATGATCTGTTCTATGTTTGTGTGTTTGTGTGTTTGAATACCATTCCTCCAGTTAAGAACTTCCCTTCTTAATCTTTATTAGTTGTGCTTACTTAGGCCACTGTATACTCTGTCCCACAGTTGATTTTGTGTTCTCCAAACCCATGTTCTTGAATGCCTAGTCCCTGGATGTCTGAGCTCTGTTTCACTCACAGTTTCAGTACATTTTTACTAAATTGTGCCATGTAGGTTTCCCTCCCTGGGTATTTCTTCTTTCTGGCTGTCTTAGCTGCCTTTGGCACTGCTAATTTCACTCTTTTCAGGACATTCCTATTGGCCTTAACTCCGGGTGGTCTGTCTCCCTGATTCTTCTGGTTCCCTGCACATTCCTTCTTTGGTTTCGTCCTTATCTTCCCACCCTTGCATCTTTTCTCCACTTAGAGCAGTTCTCCCACAAGACATTCCCGTGAAGCCTTATCCCTCTCACTCACTCATTCTGTATGGCGCTTCTCCATTTCCTGTGTTTAAAATGACCACATGTGCAGAAGATGCCCTGCTCCATATTTTTAACCTTGACCCTGGATGAATTGGAGACATTAAGTCTTGAGTTTCAGGACAGCACTCCTAGATTTTTTTTTTTTTTTGAACTACATGAAGCCATTTTGCATATGTGTTGTTTATTTTCAGTTCCAAATCAATAAACTTTTATTGAGTATCCATTATGTGTCAGGTGATGAGCCCAAAGAGGCACAAAGGCACATCATCTATGGCCCACACCCTTTCAAAGGTGAACACTTAGATGGCAAACAAGAAATAAATCTGATTATACTATAGTATTCTGATACAAAAGAAGGCTGAGAGCACTGTCCACGCATCTAGGGGAAGTAGGTAACTCAGGGACTAGTCAGTTACATCCAGGAAATAGGCATTCAAGAACCCTGAGAGAGGGAGGAAAAAAGATGGACTAGGATCAAGGAAGTGTTTCAGACAAAGTCTTAAGCTCACTGTGATATTCAATGCTCTCTCTGTTGTTATTTCCTTTTAGGCCATCTTTCTCGATAAGTGGATCATTTTTGTAATGTTGGAAACCAGAATCTGTCTTGCTTAACAGAGTATCCCTGGAACTCAGCACTGCCTCTTAGATCTTGTACTGAAAATGATGGGAGAAGGAGTAGCACACGTCGTACTTGTTCCCTGAGAGGCATTAGGTTTGCAGCTTCTTTTTCAAGCATTTGAGGTCATTATGAAATCGATTTTGTATTCCTCAATGACTGGCGACTCCCTCCTTCTTCCTTCTCTCCCTGCCCTCAACCCTTCCTTCTAGTCTGGTCTTATATGTGGATTTAATAGTGGTGCTAATTATTCCACATCCCAGGTCATTCATGAAAATCGTCTGCCAGAGCGTTGTCCAGAATTGACCAAAATGGAGCCCCATTTGTTATGCTCTCTCTGAGGCTGACACTTTTTCCATCGATAGCTCCTTGCCAAGCATGACCTTCCTGCCATTTCATAGCTATGCAGTGTGGATCCTATTTTCTCAGGTTATTGATGATTATGTCAGGAGGAACAGAATCAAAAGCTTTGCTAAAATCCAAATATAAATTGTCTCTTGCTTCTTCCCCTTGATCTACTGGGCTAGTCACTTCATCAGAGAAGATTAGATTATTTTGACACGACTGAGTCTGTACCACGCTCCCTTAGTTATTACTCAGTACTCTGTTTTCTTGAAGATGTGCACAACTAGATTTTTTAAGCCATGTTTCTGAGGTTATTCCAAGATCGTAACTCTTTTTTTTTTTTTTTTAAGTTTTGTATATCTTATTAGCCTCCATGCCCCACATAGTCCTCCCAAAAGTTTGTAATGTTTATCACCTTGCAGTGGCATGGCTAGTTCCTCTAACTGTTGAAGGTCAATATGGACTAAAGATTGGAAGATTAGAATGAAGTTGATTTAAAAGACTCATCATATTTTTTCCACCCTCTTGCTCCTTTCGGTTAATCTTTCTTATGGAGTTACTCATCTATCTTGCAGAATATATTAGGTACTTTTATCATTAAAAGATGATATAAGAGTAAAAATAGTAGGTAAGAACTAATGGACATAGGTTACCAAAGGAGGGTTTTAAAAAAATGTTTTCAAAGTCATCACATAGAAATTTTACCCAACTATTTCTAGTTCTATAAATGACCTTTTTAACCAAGGATGACCAACTTATTTTTCTCTAATAACCCATTTATATAGATTTTATTTATATTTAAAAAATTATATATATAATGTATATACTATATATATACATATATAGTATAAATTATTGCAAAAAATAGTATAGCAAGTCTGTAACACAGGGCACCTTTTTGTATTTTGTATATCCTTATCCTGTGTACAGGGATGAAAGTGTGTTGGGCACACTTTCATTGTGTCTTAGGCTTTGTCTAGTGTGTATTTTAGTTTTTCTGTTTTGTTTAAACCACATGTAGAAAGAGGGATAGAAATATTCATCCAATTCGACCATTTGTGTTGAAGTACCCACTCAGTTGGTAAGACAATCCTCTATTTTTATTGGAGTGTTCCCAAATCCTCCCACCTATATCGATCTCTCTGAAGCTTCCCTATGGAGATCTGTCACTCAGGCTGCCATCTTCAGGTCTCAGCTAGACCAGATGTCTTTCAAGGGAAAGACTGTGAGAGTCTCAGAAAAAGGTACAAATATCAAGACAGATTTTATATAGGAAAGACAGTGAATTTCTAGGTCACATATAATGAAAATTCAGCTTCAGTAGTAGGAAAAGATAAAACTGAATTATAATTCTTTTGTTTTTCTGGGGGCAAATGTAATTTTTTCTAAACTTTTTATTAATATGAAAAAGTATATATGATGAGATCTTATAATTTTAACAGTGGAGGCAGTGGAGGAAACAAAGTTCATCTTTGTCAGTGATTAACGTTTTTGAGTCATAAGGCCCTTTGGGGCAGGAGTTGAGAAATGATTGCTTTGTTCCTTAGTGACCTTAGGACTGTTTCTCCTGATTGGGTTTGGGTTATACTTGTAGCTAAGAGAGCTCTATTAAAAATTAAATTGTATTTGTTTGTTCAGTCCCACAAGTACTAATGGGCCTTTTCTGTGAACTGATTCAGTCCATCGATTTTTATTGAACACCTATCTTAAACTAGATTTGGGGAATGATGAACAGGTACAGCATCTCTCCTCACTGTCACAGTGGAGGGCACCAGTAGACACTGCCATGAGCCATGAAGGGTGCAGGGCAGTGGTGTGCATGCTGACCTTATGGTGGGTGGAGGAGCTTCACTCTAATGGGCTTTGCTCTGGGAGGTAGTCAGGGAAGGCATTCCTCAAGATGAAGAGCAGATGGAATCCATAAGCCAAATCAAGCCTGTGCTTGTTAGTTGTTGGGCTGCCCTATACGAGCAGTGTTATTAGTTGCTGAGATTGTTGCTTTTGGTGCCGAAAGTCACATCTCCTCCGTTACATCTAATTTCAGTCACAGCTGTGATCCCGTGAATGCTGACTGCAGCCCACCTCGGGCACACTTGTCTTTGTCAGGGCTTTCTCTCAAACCGAGGGAGCCACTCAGTGCTTTGGCAGGTACAATTGAGAAGTATAGGAGCACTTAACCAGTAAAGGACTGGGCTGGAGGATTAATGCCCTTGCTTTCCATCATCCACAGGGAAGATTCTTGGAGCCATTCTGTAGTGTGTCCCTGAGGCCAATGGGATGTCACTAGCACACCCCCCCCCCCTCACTTGGTTGGTTGTGATGCCTTCCATGCCTTACTTTCCTTGCTCCTGTCCCTTGGAATCATTTCCCGAATGAATTACTTGCAAGTCTTTATCTCAAGCTCTAATTTCAGGGGAATCCTAATAAAAGCAGTTGGAACATTTAGGAATTTAGGGGTGGCAAATAAAAATTCAGACTTCCACTTCTCTTAAAACACTGAAGGCTCGGTAACCCTGAGAGCAGTTTCCTTATGGCAACAGTCAGCTGGGGCTGAGGAGGGACTTTTGATTACAATGAGATAATCTGAGCTCATCAATCTACCCTAATCCCCATCCAGTCTGAGTCTTTAAAATACCTGCCGAGGCTCTGGAAGTTTGGGAAGCTGGAGACCCGGGATAGCACTTAAATGGAATCTTTCAAGAGTAGGTAGGAGTTGGCCAGGCAAAAAATGTATCTGCATGGTGAAGATAACATTACATCAAAGCTCAGGAAATGGGTATATTATTTATACCTTGGCAGGATTGTGTGTGTTTGTGCACTTGTACACGTGCACACAAAATAGTCTCCCTTTTCCTTTTCAAAGTTACTCATACTGTGGTAAAGGGTGTAGCATTCAGTAGAGTCATGCAATTCTGGCTTTCTCTCCAAAACAAAACGAAACAAAATACATGACTATCAACACTGATTAATTGGATCGTTATACAAACAACCCTACAGTAATAAACACCCATTGTGTGGCAGTCAGGCATATGTTTGTCATACCCATTAGGGGAGCACTTGGGGCCCAGAGGACTGATGAATTGGCCCACATTGTCTTACTACTACACAGCTGTCATAGCAGCTCTGATAGCAGGTGATAGTTCTGCAAGAGCATGTCAAATTGGTGCTTATCTGTTATGACATCTGTTGATGGAAACTCCCTTTTAGGTTTGATCCAGACAATGACCTTGATATTCCTGGTGTAGAATAAAGGCTCACAATTATTGTTTTAAGAAGGAGAGACTTGTAGCTTGTGCCTCACACCTGTCATATCAAATTATCAGGCTGAAACTGATAATACAATGAACACTGGTTCTCAACAGTGTTTTATCTGTTGGATTTGTACACACATTAAACCTTCCTCCAGCTATCTTCTAGAAATCCATTGAGATAATATGCAGTCACCACCCAGAGTTGCAGTTACGTGCAGAGTCTCTGGCTGCAGAGAGTAACATCTGTTTTAGGAGGAGATCCTTGAGAACTAAATCTTTAAAAAGTGGGAAAACATCCATGGTTGAAGTGAGAGTTTGTGCAAACTTCTAGAAAGAGTAAATGGAGGGAAAACAGAACTTTGAGAGAGACGGTCAGAATTGGATTACTGACTGCACTTTGAGGAATATAAGATTCTCAAAGTCACTAAGTCTGGGATATGCAGTTTTTTTACCTGTAAGATGGAGGTGCTAATACCTGGCTCCCTTACACTGTACATCAAGGATTATAGGAAATCTGGAAACATATTTTTTGGTTGGTAAAGAACTGAATAAACATAGCATAGTGGTGGTATTATTTTATTAATTAGAACATACAGACATTCAAAAAGTTCAAGTGTGAAATTTAAACAACTACTGTTTTCAACTTTTATTTTGTAGAGATAGATGAAGCATAAGAAGCTGGAATGTGCATTAGCCAGGCAGGAGATCTGGTTTCAAGTCCAAATAACATAACAACTAGTCTGACCTTGGACATGTCAGTTTTGGTCTTTGTTAGCCTCATTGGCTTGTGGTCTCTTAATTTTTCCCTTCCATCCTCTAGTTCTCTGGGTAGTGGCTCCTTCTGCTAACCTGGCCACTGGAGCACTCCTGTTCCATGTCTCAGTGTTAGTCTCGTCTCTCTGTGATTCTGCAGTGCACACATTCTGCTACTGTCTAAGTTGATGGTACTTACTTGCATGTCAAGCATCTGGGGAGCTCTTTGAAAATGCATATTCTATGACACTGCATTCAGAAAGTCCAGTCAGGGTCCCAGGAATCTAAATTTTCATAAGCATCCTTTGAATTTCATGCAGGCGGTCCTTTGAAAATCATTGGTTTAGAGCATACATATTTTTCATATTTTATAAAATTGAATAATGATTTATAAAGCCAAAAAGGATATAGTTTTGATTGCTTTGTATTTTGAATTAACTCTACTGGTTTACTTGTAAACTAAGTTAACTTTATCATAAATACATTGGGCCAGCTGTTAAGATTATTGAGTGTCTCCAGGGTTTACTATAGCATCCTAAGTCTTCATATACTTAGTAATATTCTTTCTGTTTGCTCCATGAAAGCAAAAAACAAATGAGCCAACAAGCAAAATGCAAAAGCAATACATAGTTTCAAAGTTCTCCTGGCATGTAGATCTTGTGTGTAGTTGGAATTTTATTACTGTCATTTTAGAATGAGTGAATGTAGAATTGGTGGGGTGCTTTCCCCGAAGTTGCCCACCATGAAAAAATGGTGATATGCTGTTGGCAAAGAGTAGGATTCTGGTGAAGGGAGGGAGCAGGAGCAGGACTATGGTTGCTTTGGGTTAGCTTGCAGAACATTTCCCTTTCACTAAAGAAACCCTTCTCCAGCTGTATAGTAGCATCCTTTACTGGACCCTTTTGTACTTCCAAATCTCAAATCAGTTAG
The DNA here is from genome assembly GCF_048164855.1 of Canis lupus baileyi. NCBI lineage: Eukaryota > Metazoa > Chordata > Mammalia > Carnivora > Canidae > Canis > Canis lupus. The sequence goes on along the minus strand of NC_132847.1, from coordinate 30,860,855 downwards.
AGATGTGGGCAGGATGTTGGTGAGAAAAAAAAAAAAAAAAGGCAAAACCAGAAGATGCTGTTGGGTTTAAAGTCATATCCAAGGTGAAGAGCAGAGGGAAAGCAATTGGGAGCTTTCAGCTTTCACCACTTCCTGTGGAACGTGTGTTTTGCAGAAATATGCTGATTTCCATTTTATAGAGCAAATGTGTCCCCAAGCACTGGTTGAAATGTAGGTTTCAAAGTTGTGTAGAGTTTTGTATACTAGAGTGTGCTAGAGTGTTCAGTAGCATGCAGCTTCCGTGTAGATCTCTATGCCTGGTCACATGCCCACGCCACTTGTGCCCACTCCCATTGTGTATTTCATTAAGGGAGGCACACGTCTTGGGTAAAATAGAAGGACTGTGCATGCAAAACAAAATTCAACACAGGAGTGGACCACATTTGTTGGAATTATAGGAGGATGAAGTTCTGAAGAACTGTGGGCGACTTTTCGTGTTATCTTTCATGAACTTATTTAAAAGAGGAGTGATGAAGGTATGAGGTGAGCCCTGACCAGATCCATATTAAAAGGCAGAAAGCCTTTTAAAAAAGCCATTCAAAATTCATTAACCATTTTGAAATAAAATTACCCACACAGAAATCTAATGAAACTTTCCAAATAATAGTTCAGCTCTCTCCTAATGTGTAGTTGCTTTGTTTGTGTGATTATAGTGATTACAGTGCTCATTAGTACTGACTAGGTAGGTGCGGTGGTTCCTATCTTCACATGAGCTGTAGTCTGTGAGTGCTCACAGCTTCTATTTTCATCTTTAAAACCTCACTTCCCACTTATTTCGGTGTCAGCAGCTCTTCCCTTAACATAAATATTTTTGTCACTGTGATTGTGATGTAACAAAGGCATTCATGGGTCCTCCTGCATCTTAGTTGTCCTGGATACTCCTGTGACAGAATTAGGTTTTTATTTCTATCGACTAAGTTATATCAGTGCAAATATATTTCTGGCACCATTATAGTAAATCTCAGTTCAGCAGCCAAAAGGAGGGAGCATGTTTGAATACTTAATTTGAGCAAAGTGGTTTTTAAAATATGTTTTTAAGAGTAATCCAAATATCTCTTGTATCAAAATGCTTTTAATCAGATGGAATGGAATGCATAAAAGTCTGAATAGAATCTCAATGTGTTAGTTACAGAAGAGCGATCTCTTACGCCAGCCAAAATGCTAAATTAAAATGCTGATTGCATTAAACATATATAGTTAATTTCAAGAAGGCTTTGTCATTACTTGCCTGATATTTGCAGGTAATCTCAAAGCACGCACTCTTTAAACTGCATGACTCATAGAAGTTACAGTACCAAAGAGTAAAGCGATTTTGTTTAAGTGTGGCAGGTACTATTTAAATCTCTGGAAATTTTCTGATGAGAGGTAGGTTTGAATCTGTTCATTACACATGAATATCAGTTCTGTGTTTTACAAAAATTACATGTTTATAGTTTGAATTTTAAAACCATCTTGCTGGTGGTGGTGTCTGGATTTTATGAATCTTTGAAAATAAAAGTGTGGTATTTATATGCACATTAATATCGTCCAGTTATCTCCTAAAGTACCAAAAAAAAAAGCACATGCAGTCATAGCATTGACGTCCAAAAAGATTTTCCCTCTCTGTCTTTGTCTATTCATATTTCTGTTGTTGTATACCAAATTGAGTTTATAGTCCTTTTCCAAAATTGAAAAGTCACTTTCTTTTCATGATTATTGTATGAAGGTGACTGGCAGAAGATTATCATTTCTGGAATTAGGGTTGGATTACTCTGATGTTTATGCTGCCTTCAAGAATGTGTAGTTTTAGAGAAAGACCACCAGGCTTGAAGTTTTATGAATTTCAATCCTAGCTCTATCTTGCTCTGTGGACTTGAGCTGGTCATCTTTTCTAAGCTGTACTTTCCTTACTATAGTTTGGATTATATCAGCACCATCCAATTATTACAAAATGGAGCTAGGCCCAGAAGGAAGGTGATGTTGACTCATTTTCTTTCAGTCTTCATATTTTTCTAGATAATGTCTGTAGCATGCAGTATCCTGTAGAATGCTATGACTCTGATCTGATGAGCACAGGTCTCATTTAATGAACAGAAGTCCAATGGAACTTTCAGCAAGTAGGGTAGTATAGTTCCTTCTGAGTCTCCCTTTCTTTTCCTTCTGTTATACAAAAAGAAAATGCAGCTCTAATTGCATATAGTCATCAGGAAATTTAGAATAGGCTCAAGATATTAGAATATTGGGAGGTGTTAAAACACCTCATTGGCCAACACTGTCCATTTTTATAGGCTTCTCTGTCTTCTTTACCAGACTTTGAGTTTCCTATGGCCGAGGATCATGGCTCAGTCACTTATTTCTCCAGGACACTGCCAGAGAGCCACCACACCGGGCCTATGACATTAGAAAGAAGTAGAAGAAGTAGTAGAATATATTTCGATTCAGAGAAAGTTCATGCCACTTGTTTGTCTCCAGTCAGGATAGTTCATTTTAAAGTCCCTTGATTTCAAACATAAAGAAACAAATACTAAAGGAACAAACATTTAGTGTAAGCTTTAGAATATTTTTTTTAGCAATAAATGGGTTTTTGACACGGCTTTCAGGTAGGAGGCTTTTTTTCTCCTTTTTCATTCAAAAAAGTTAATATGAACAGACCTACTAAAAATGATCTCATAATTTTGATAATATAAATACAGATGTAAAGAAGTCAGAGGTTGAATGTAAAATGTTACAAGATATAATTGGTAACAGGATTTGGAAAGAGTAGGTTATTGAAGAGAATGTCAAAAATCTTCCAGGTGAATTTGATTTCCTCATTGGCAAAACTAATTCCATTTGATTTTAGAAATCATTATAAGCTGCTTATTCCTGCATGTAATTAAATTAAAGGGTAAGCCTAATAACTATAGTATATGTTTTATTCATGTTATCTGAGGTGTGCATTTGTTCAGATCAGAGAAAAGAAGAAAATTTTTCCACACACACTTTTGCAGGATAACTATTCATGAATGAAGATCATGGCTGCCTTGGGCTGAATGTCCTCTATATGCCTGTTCTGTTACTTAATCCTCTCGACCATTATGTTCTGCGGGGAAGTGTGACTGTTGTCTCCATTTTAAGGATGATGAAACAGAAACTGAAAGAAATTAAGTACTTTTCTCAAGACCAAACAATTGTTAACTGTCAGCTCTGGGTTGCAAGGGCCTTTCCTGAATAAAAGCAAATGTCCTTTTGGACCTTTGGACCTACAAATTCACCTAGAAGAAGGAAACTAGAATTTGCAATTGGAAAAAATCCACTTTTAAGAGCATCCTGCTGGCAAGGGAGTGGCTATTTTTCACGCAAATCCTGGTTTCCCTCAGGCACCCACAGTCCTTGCAAGTACAGTGATGCCCCCCATCTGTGGGGGATCAGTTGCAGGGTATGTCTGAAACCACGTATAGTACCAAATCCTATATACTATCTTTTTTCCTACTTATGATGAAGTTTAATTTATGAATTAGGCCCAGTAAGAGATTAACAATAGTAACTTGGGGATCCCTGGGTGGCTCAGCGGTTTGGTGCCTGCCTTCGGTCCAGGGCGTGGTCCTGGAGTCCCGGGATCGAGTCCCGCATCAGGCTTCCTGTATGGAGCCTGCTTCTCCCTCTGCCTGTGTGTCTGCCTCTCTCTATCTGTGTCTCTCATGAATCAATAAATAAAATCTTAAAAAAAAACAATAGTAACTAATAATAAGGTACAACAATTATAACAGTCTACTGTAATAAAAGTTATGTGAATGTGGTCTCTCTCCTACAAAGTATCTTACTGAACTCACTCTTCTTGTGATGATGTGAAATGATAAAATGTCTACATTATGAGATGAAGTGAGGGGAAAGATGTGACATAGCTTTAGTCAACTGTTGACCTGACTACATGTCCGAAGGAGGATCATCTGCCTCTGGACCACGTGTAGCTGCAGTTGACTATGTTATAACTGAAACCCTGGATCGGCCGGGGGTAGGGGAGTACTGCACTCCATTTAGCTGTGCTTTCCCTGGAGGACTCCTTTTATTATCTTCTGCATTTCCTTCCTTTGCCTTTGGGACAGGAAGTGCCATTAAAGGAAAGGATTGCAAATGTTCTTCTATTTGAGCATTTAAACTTTACTGGACAAGCCCTGAATCCTGTTATTAATGGGATGAGAATCTCAGAAATCAACCACAGGACCAGTGTGAGCACCTTGAGTCTGAAGCAGAGGTTTCTATACTATTTTTCTGTATTCCAATTTATAAACCCTTCACTAGTTAACCTCAATGAACTCATCTATAACAGGGTGTGGGGGAATGTTGAGTTAATCCCTGTACTTCTTTCTACAGTCAGGCATTGTGAATCTCTGAGTAGGGATTGTGGGCAGGGCCAAGGCTCTGAAAAAGGCAAGTTATAGTAAGAGTATAGTAAGATCACAATTTAACAATTAATGCAATCCTGTTCCAATTATGGGATAGAGAAAAAGTTTCAGATTGTGGCAATAAGTAATATTTTAGAATTTTCAGAACCCTTTCCTTTTTTTCATTTGAGAGGTAAAGTAAGAAGTAAGGGGGAAATTATCTCAGTTCAGGTTTCTCTCCCCTCCTCTCTCCTCCCCTTTCTTTCTTTATGTTTTCCAATGTCTGTAGTGTGTAAAGAACTGTGGTAATATCGTTAAGGGTGACGATTGAGACTCGAGAGGTCAAGCAACGTGGCACATGGTAGAAGAGGCAATACTAGTAGCCAGGTGGATATAATAGAATAGGCAACTATTACTTCACACCGTCAAAATTAGTGAAATATTAGTGAAATGCTTCGAACATTTCCTAAACATCGTGAAATAAATAGCTAGGCACCATTTTAAATTCTTACAAGAGGACGTCAAAACGATCTGTATGAGACAAAGATAAATTTGTTAAATATAGCAATATTTGAGAACTAGTTGTTACTCCATGACTAGGTTCTACTTACATGTGGAATCTAAAAAAGTTGAGTCCACAGAAATAGAGTACTGTGGCAGTTGCCAAGGGCTGAGGGGAGTGGGGAAAAATGGGGAGATGTTGGTTAAAGGGTAGAAACTTCCGGGTATCAGTTCTAGGGATCTAATGTACAGCATGGTGACTACAGTTAACAGTAGCATAATATATACTTGAAAGTAGCTAAGAGAATAGATCTTAAATGGTATATCATACGCACACAAAAAGGTAATTAGGTGAGGTGATAGAGGTAATAATGGACTGTGGCAATCATTTTGCATTATATACGTGTATCAAATCATCATGTTGTAGACCTTAAACTTATACAAAGTTCTGTCTGTTAAATCTGAATAAAGTCAGAAAACAATTAAAAAATAAGGATAAAAAGAAAAATATTAAAGCATACCTTTTTGAAGAATAATGAGCCAAGAAATAAATAATTAAGTTATTATTTAGTATGTTATTAAGTCATTAAATAATTAAAGTCATTAAAACTTTAGATTTCAGGCAGTCATTAGCAATCTATGCATGCATACAAACATATATTTTCCCATATATATGTATGAAAAGAGGAAGAAATGATCATTGGTGAAAGGGGAAAAATTAGAGAGGGAGACAAACCATGAGAGACTCCTAACTCTGGAAAATAAAGGGTTGCAGAAGAGGAGATGAACGGGGAATGTGGCGGGGGTTGGGGGGTGGTGGTTGGGGTACCTGGGTGACAGACAATGAGAAGGGTGCCTGATGGGATGAGCACTGGGAGTTATATTATATGTTGGCAAATTGAATTTAAATAATAAAAAAAGTGATCATTGCTATTTGATTATATGTCCATGTCCTGGAAAAATAATGGAAATTATCACCCTGTGCTTATACACTTTGTTCTTGTAAGTTAATGAATGTGAATGTTTATCCTCAATAAAGAAGAAGTTATAGTGCAGTACTAGGTTTAATTTCCAACAGAATCTTAATTTTATTTGCTTTGGAAAAAGTGGGGATTCTTTACCTGAAAAAAATTTGCTTGAGTCTGGGAAAAATCAGCCCTGAATTGACTGGAATCACATACCAGCTTGAAAAACAGCAACACACACACACACACACAGAATCCCACTATGTGTGCATAGGGGTAGAGTTGGGGGGCAACCATTAGAGTGTAATTTAGGAAGGAGGATTTCTCTGTGGAGAACTGGTAATAAGAGTGACAGATATTCATTACAAAGTGCACCTAAACATAAAAGAGGAAAGGTGAAATGTTAATTGAAGCTGGCTGCATCTCCTATACCTTCTTTGTTTAGGAGGGCAGAGGTTGGGAAGGCAGCTGGAGTTTTCAGTTGGCTGCTGGGTCTTTGAGCTTGAGCGATTGTTGAATTTCATTTCTGGCAAGAGATGCAAGCCAAGTTTCATCCTGGTTAATATTAAAGATATTCAGAGTTTATAAGGTAACACACACCCCCTCTTCCCTAACTACTTTTCAACCAAATGTCTTCCTTTTCTTCTCTTTGTCAAAACTGGACAGTTTTTGGTCTTCCCCAGCTGGGAAACTTTAAAGCACCTCAGAGGTCGTCCTGAGTCAGTTCTGCTTAATAAATGCTGAGATGGTTCCAGGCTTTTTTTTCTCATACCAACCACAACACAACTGAAATGCATTCCACCATCATCTACACAGGGGCTTCTTGAGGAAAACCTTTAAGGAAGATGAACCTATACTTCTTGAGAAAAGCCTTTAAGGAAGATGATTGCTACCAAACTCTTTTTGCTAATAATATGTGCAAATAAATGAATGCATTCATGTAGGAAAAAGAAAAACCTTGAAAGATACATTTCTTACAGATACCTATGTGCTCTGATGTGGAGGTAACAATGTTATCTTATTAGATAGAAATATCTTATAATACTGTAGGACTGTGATTAGTATTAGATAAAGCAATGCATGTAATATTAATATTGCATCTTTTATAGATATGTTCAGTGCATTATCACTTCATAAGATCTTTTTATTAAACCCTCATATAACCCTGTATGAAAAGCAGGGTAGAGGTTACTCATCCAGCCTTACATATGAAACTGCGGCTATTAGTTATGACTTCTCAGAGCCACTCAATCTGCAGAAGGGAGACTAGAACCTAGGTGCTATGACCCAAAGTGTAAATTTACATCAATGAGTGGTCTGTGAGTAAAATAATTGTATTTATTTATATATGAGTAGTGAACCACTCATGGGAGCCAGTACTGTAGATGAATTATATATAACTACTAGCGCACTTCAAGAGGGCACAACCTATTGTATTAACTGCTGATGTGCAGCCCCATCAGCAATGCAGAACATAGAGTAGGTGCTTAATAAACATTTGTTAAATGAATGGATGAGTAAAAAAAAAAAAAAAAAAAAAGATGCTTTTAGATGACTTGCTAGGCTAGTTTTAGAATGCAACAGGAAGCTCCTCTTTATTAGAGATGATTCAGAATGATTTTGGTCGATTTAAACATCTTCCATTTATAATCTGTTTCCTGTTGTAAATATCAGAAGTTCTCCGCTGATGCATTATGCTTAGACCAGCAAACCCAGAATTGTTTGGTTTTGCATTCTCTAAATAATCCATATTTGAAAGCAGTATTATCCATGTTCTTGGCTCAGAGAGTGATAGGATGGCACTTTGGTATGATTTGAACTTTAAAAAGTTTAGAAAGTTATTATTACTATCTTAATGCTTCTTAAAGAATTTATGGAGAACTGGACTTAATGATCCTAGGATTTACTCTACATCATCAGGTTGTTCAGTTATTTTATTTAAAGGCTTAATGTATTAAGACCCGACCTGAAAAAAAGAAATACCAAAGAATAAAAAGGAAAATTTGATGCATAGATGAATACTTAGTCAGATATATAAGATGTTGTAATTACCATATTAATGAATCCAAAACGGAGAGAATCCATTCTGTAAGGCATAAAGTGTAGTATTCCATGTAAGCCCAGCATGAGATATTTTATGCAACTTCGGGTGAGAGCTCTGAGCCCAGTTGCCATCCCTCTTGAAAGAAAGATTTTGTTAAATTTATTTTCTAGGAGTCTGCACTGTTCCAGACACCAAAGAGAATAAATGCAAATAAGGAAGGTGTATGATACATTGGCAAGGACTTCACAGTCTAACAGAGAGTAGAAGACAAATACACAAATATCATTAATACAAAGCACAGTGGGATGAATGACGCAGCTTTTGATCCATGTAAGATTGGCAAGAGGGAAATCACATACAGTTGGTAGGGAAGATAGAGTTTCACGAATGGGGTGGTGTTTGGGGTAGTCCCACCGAGTCTGCAGGATAGTGAAGCATTTGACAAGCAAGATAAGATCCTAGGTCAGGAGGTGTCCTTCATGATGTGTGCTGGTGTGGAAAGGACTCTTTGCAACTGCATCACATATGACTTAGGCATCCTTTTTGTTGAGTATCAAGATCCCTTATAGACAATTTCACTACTGATGTCCCCTTGCTGTCACAGAACAAACTTAACTCAAAACCAAGTAATCTATCTATTGAATGGCTTTGGAAAATGAATTCATGATGGAAGAGTTTGGAATTCATGCCAACATGAGGTTCATGTATGATAGCACATCAAAGCTATAGTTTGGAGAGTTGGGAGCAAATCTCTTAGCCATAGAACAATCATATTGGAATTTACCTTCATCTGCAACTGGGATTTATTTAATTATAGCCAAATTTTGTGTGCTTTAAGTCATTTGAATAGGGACCAATATTAAGGGGTAACATGTTTTAGCAAAATTCAGTTTATCACCAATGATCAGGAAATGGGATGTTGCAGTTCACCTAATATTATGGTAGCTAGGAGATTATAGAAGTATTTCATATAGGTTGTTCAATTCCCTAAATTACAATTAAAGAAAATATTTAACGTTTAAAATATTCTGAACATAATTTGAATTGAATTTCTTATTTGATTATTCAGAAAGATCTTTTAGGTGCAGGTGTTTTAATTTGCCAATAAAAGCATCTGTTGTTTTCTGGGAAATAACTTATGGCCATTTTGCTTTTCTAGTTAATTTTGCTTATTTCAATTCTGGATCAATGAAGTTTGAATTTCTCAATCATAAGATCAGAGCTTCTGTTTTTAAAGTCCTACATAAATCTAATATATAAATTGCAGTCTTTTTTAAAGCCTTGAATTATCTAGCACATGATGATTTGATGTGATTAATTATGGGTTTTAAATTAAGTTAATGTAGTCAATATCAGGAACCCATAGATTTCTACAGGGTTTTTGAAAAATTAAATATTGGGGAGAAGCAGTTAAATCCATACTTCACAGTTACAAGTACTCCAATGACTAATAAGTCTCTAGGCAGTACAGTATTCACTTACTCTAAGGTATTGATAAATGAGGATCATTGTCATTTAGTGGGACCATTCTCATATCTGAATGTCAGCCTGCTGAAGAACATTTTATATATTAAAGGTCAAATGTTCCACTGGCCTTCACTAGTCCCTATTATAGAATAGTGTTCCTTCTTATATACTTAAATAACTGCCCCAAGTTTAAAATATTAAATTCCAATATTATAAAAATTTATTTATATCTTTGCTTTTAAGAATTGAGGCAATTCATCCCTATATATCCCTATTGATAAGTTCATAAACCGTCCACTGACCTATAACATTTTCTGCTATGGCTACCAGTACTGTGCATAGATCATTTTAAAAGACTTAATGTGATTTGTTTTTATCAGAAACCTAAAGGTGACCTGGTTGTTACCATATTTCATCATATGACACTTAATTTCTTCAGGTATGTTTCCTTATCAGAGTTAAAGAGGTCTTTGCTACCTCCTATATCTATAAGAGATAAAAAGTACCTTTTGATTTTTTTTACACGAAATTTGATGAATCCTTTCTGTACATTTGGTTTGAGTTTACTTTTCAAAATTACATGCATTAAGATGATATATGCCTCTCCTTTACATCTTACATATAACATAATGAACAGTAGCAGAGATTGCTGTAGATACTTTGACTTTGGTATTTCCCCTTCAAGAAATAGATTCTATAAAAATTTTCTAGCTCTAAAATGTTTAGAATTTCCTTAAAGAACCTTACAAGTTATTCTTATGTGGACTCTGATTAAAATATTACCGACATATTGATAAACAATTTATTGATTCAGTTCTTACAACCTAAAAGTTTTTTATCAATCCGTCCAGTGACTATATATTGGTTGTATTATCTAGAGTGTGATTAATTCACTATCATAATTTATTCATTGTAATTCCTAAGTAAGCTATTTTATCAGATAAGATAAATAAATCCAGTTCTGTGTAATAGTAATGTTTTCCCACTTAGGTTTTGCCTAAGAAATTCTAACAAAATCTTTAAATGATTTCTGAAAATATAAAACGTTTTCACCTTTCTGGCTAATTGATATTATGAATTCAAGAGACTTCAGTATGTGCTGAAAAGGTAAGCAACTTTGTTTTAATGTTAGGCCAAAGATAATTCATCTACAGTACAAAAAGTTGACTTATGTTCCTTTTTATATTGTCAGTCATTGGCCATTTTTTCAAAGGTATTCGGAATATTTGATTTTTTTTTGCATAATCGTACATTTACATGGCACTTCCCCAAATCCTGAGCCAGTTCATTGTTACTGCCTATTATCTAAAATAATTTATTCCCTTATTTGCTCTGTCTTGTTAAGTCCCGGTGAGGCAGGTCAGTGAAGTTAAAATATTTTTGAAACCAAAGAACAACTCTATAATTTATTTTTCATTTTACGGGGAAATTATGTTGCTGTCCCAAGATTTGGCTTCTGTCAAATAATCTATAGTGTAAATACCATTAGAGAGTGTGCTGTAACTACTTGGAATTCTTTCAGAGTAGTTTGATGCAGATAAAAGGTGATTTTCTCCATATCTTCTTGCCAAGCAGAGTGTAACGTAATGGGCAGCAGTATGTGAAATGGGCTTAAGTATTATTTTATTTCCATACTCTCTGGTTCCTCGATTGCATCCTTTTCCCCCCCTAAATTAAACATATTGCACTTCCATCTGCTATACACTATCGATGATTCACATTTATTTTTGCAGAAATATTTTTCAAATGGGTTTAGGGAGCAGATGTTTTTGCATTTGTACCCGCCTTCCTTTTCCTGATGTCTTTCCACATGTATAGGGAAAAAATGCATCGCTGCTGTCCTTGGTGAATTTTGCATATCTCTTTGATTTGGGCTGTTGCACTGTAATGCATGATAATGTGACAACTGCAGTCAAGCAAGACGTTTCCTTAGTTTCCTGGTATTCAATATCAATATCCCAGCTGTGCTGCTGGGATTTGAAGAACTTCTTGAGCTCTTGGTAATTCCCCCAGGATCCTTCCACAAAAGACCGAATCCAACTCAGTCTCTCTCTCTCTCTCTGCTAGTCTCCTGTTGCAAGACTGAGTTGAGAGAAGTTACAGGTTTCCAAATGAACTCAAAAATACAAACACACAAACACATCGTATATTTTTAGCACAAACACTTTTGGTATGATTTTTTTTTTCCTGCTCTCAGATCCAAATAAAACACCTGCTTTATTTAAAATTACATGTGCAGACATCGGTCTCGTGTGTCTTTTTAGAATACGGAGCCTACCAGAATATTTGGCAAACCCCTATAACCAAAATTGTGTTTTGAATGCTGGGTAGCCTCTGGTAGCCTCTGTTGAGTAGGAAGAGAAAACGTGGACACAGTAGTAGTTATCCATTAATATAGAAGAAATTACCTCTAAATTAGCTGCTTAAAGCAGCACTTATTTATGAGCTCATTTAGTTTTTGAGGCTCAGGAATCTGGGACCGTGCAGCTGGTGGTTCTGGCCCACGGTCTCTCGTGAATCTGTGGTCAAAATGTTGGGTGAGGCTGTCTGTACTCGGCAGATGACTTGCCTGGGACTGAGTGATCTGATTCCAGGATGGCTTACTCACATGTGTGTTGACAAGAGTTGCTAGTTCCTTGTTGGCTCAAGGAATCCTCAGGTGGGCTCTCCACAAGCCAGTGGCTTAGGTCACTGGTTTCCTCCAAAGTGAATGAGCTGAGACAGAGAGATAGAGGGTGGGGGAAAGAAGAGACTGAGACAGGAGAGAGGAGAAAGGAGAGGGAGAGACATGCATGAGGTTTGAGGGACAGAGGGCGATTGAGAGAGGACCAAGAAGAAAGATGCCATTTTTTTTATAAGTTAATTATGGAAGTGATAGATCATCATTGTATGGCACGCTGTTGGAGCAGCCCTGCTATCATAGGCAGGGGACTACTCCGAGTTTGTGACTACAAGGAGGCAGAGATAATTTAGGGCTACCTGGGAGGTTGGCTATCACAGGCATGACCTATCTATTGGCTGCTAAATTACTACGTGGCCTTACGTAAGTCACTAACTTCTTGAACTTCAGTTTGCTCATTGCTCCTCCTACTGATCCCTCGAAATATGATGATCTTACAAGATGGTGGAGGCAGAAGTGCTCCATAAGTATGAAATAGCATCTACCTATGAGGGTCAATTAAGGAACTGTATTTTTTTTTTCAGAGTAGTAAAAGGAAAGAAAAACTAAAATCATGAGGGAGTGAGAGATGGAGAGAAGGAAACAAAGAAAAAAGAACAAGAAAGGAAAGCCTCCCCCTATTAACAGGGACCAGCAGTCCTTACCCTGTTTTTGTTCTTCTTGTCAATAGTTAACTTAAACTGCAGACAAAATGAGTGCTTCTGTCCTCAAAATACACAATCCCATCTTTTTTAGGATTAAACAAAGACAAGCTATTATGAGCTCCTCTTCTCAGCTGGGACAGATTTGATTAAAATCAAATGAATTTAAATCAGTAGTCAAAACTGCTAGATGTAAATCACCAGTTCCAGAACTCCCTCCTTGCCATCCTCAAAACCAGAGTTGAATGCTCCTCTCCGTTACAAATGCTTCTGCTGTCCATTAAAAAGGACAGGTACGAGCCATTAGTATTTCCATAAACCACTGACCTTGGCTCGGTATAAACTAGAATCTAGAAAGTGACTGTATTTATTATCATTTTTAATGTGTGCACTCTGGAACTCATTTCCCCTATAGATGACTTTCAGCTTCGTTTTGGCATCTAATTGTGGAGACATCATTTTACTTTTTGAATCAAGAGAACAAGCCCTGTTTTCCTCGGTACCATAGGTGACTGGAGACCGTTTGCCAAGTGGAGTCATAAAGGCTTAAAATTCATGTGTTCAAAGCCAAATGTATTATCCTCTTGGTCTACCCGATACATATTCTTGCTATATCAACAGAGTTATTTGAAGAAGTCATTTTGACATTGCCTAAAAATGGACTCTTTCAGCTTTCTTTTTTCTCCTCAAGAAATGATTACAACAGATAATTTCACACATTCCCTGACCTTGCCTATTTCTTGCTTCGTTGCTTCCTCAGTCTCTGACCTGCACCCTCCCTCCTACCTGAGATACCTGGGTGGGGAGTGCTGAGGGTCTGGTCCTCCAGTGCAGCCATGCACATTTTTGCATTTTGATTTGACCTTTTTCAAATGTCTCCTAAGTCAAAGCCCCTGGGTCAACAGAACCAAGTTAAGGGATGGTCAGTTTTTCCTCCCCTAGAGCCTGCCTGGCCAGTCCACATCCTCACTTGCACTCCAGTTCCTACCTTTCCTCAGGTCAACAGATCCTAATGAGGCTCATTCCGAAATTCCTTTAAATTTACCCACCCACTCACCCACCCACCAGATCCTGCTCTTTTGCCATTCTCTGACTTGTTTGACACTTTAAAAGCCTTATAACTGACCTTCCTGAAGCTTCTACTCTCTTCTCTCTTTGGTTCATTCACTCTGTAGCTGCCAGTTGCCTTCAGAAATCACTGATGTGATTGTATAATTCTCCAGCTTAAAATATAGCAAGAGCTTTTTATTGTGTATAGCAGCACTGCCCACTAGAAATTTCTGTGATGATGGAAATGTTTTGTATCTGTCTGTGCTGCCCAGTGTAGTAGCTGTGAACCACATTTGGCTATAGAGCACTTGAAATTTGTCTGGTGAGACTGAGCGACTGAATTTTTACTCTTTTAATTAAATTGATAATGGCTGCCATACTGGACAGTGTAGGTCTACAGGATAAAGTATAGCCTTCCTATTTCTATCATAACTATTTTCTCTTTTCCCACACACGAAACGTATATAAAACTGTTCTAATGCAGTAGTTTGAAATCTTTTTACCTTAATCCACACTAAGAAATGCTTTTTCTGTTGTGATTATGACAAGTATAGATGGTCATAAATCCGCACCAAATATTTATTGAGTATCTGCTACATATACAGCCTGACAATACACCTACAAAGAGAACAGGCAAGGTTCTCTACCCCCTGGGCGCTAACACTCTATTGGTGAGAAGCACAAAGTAAAATAAATCAAGTATCATGAAAGTAAATTGTATAGTGTATTGGAAGGTGATGGCTAAAGGGAAAAGCAGAGCAGGAAGGAGAGGATCAGCCTGCTGGGGAGTGTGGGGAGCAGACTGGAGGATTAAAGAAGGTGGCCAGGGTAGGCTTCTGGGAGGAGAAACAAACACTTAAAGGGAGTGGAGATAGCAAGTGGGTGTCTGGAGGGGCCATACTCAATCCACAGAGGAGGGACCAGAGCAAAGGCCCTGGTTAGGAATGCACAGGCCAGTGTAGGGAATAGCAAGGGAAGCTAGGTGGTAGTGATGTGTGTGTTGGGGGTCAGTGAGTAGAGAGGGGTGGCACAGGCAGGAGTGGACCAGAAAGGGAGCCCTGGAAAGGATGCCTGAGCACTCATGTATCTGCCATCATAGGCACTCTAGACACTGATTTTTTCTTATCCACCATAATCCTCTCCAACCTCTCAGAAGTAACTGCTCTTCTTGTTCTTAGAGTAATCTCATTCTTCTTTCGTTCATCCTTTACTGCTATTGTTGCATCTCTAAATAATATTATTTTCTTCTTTTTCATTTTTATATACATGGAATGATGATATGTGAATTCCTTCTTGTGACTTTTTGGCTCTACATTAAGTTTGTAAAATTTATTGATGTTTTTGTGTTTATCTACAGTTTCTTATTCTCACTGGTATATACTATTCCATTGTGTGAATATTCCACAAATTTTTCTATTGATAGACATTTATGTTGTGTTTAGTTTTGAACATTTCTGAATAGTGCTGCTCTGAGCACTTGTATATATATTCTTATTCTGGTGCATATAAGCACATGTATCTCTATAATATGCACCAAGGTGCTAAATTTTGAATGATCAGTTAGCACATCCTCAGCTTCATCCAGTAATGTCACAGTATTTTCCAAAATGATTTTTATAAGTTTGTATATATTAGAATGCCCATTGTCCTATATCCTTGCCAATACTTCATATTGTCACACTTCTAAGTGTGACAGTTTTCTGTTTTGTTTGTGACAGTTTTTGTCACATCCCTTGAAGTTTCCCTTCACATACCTCTGTTAATGGAATTGAGCACCTTTTTGCATGTTTAAAGGCCACTGGATTTCTACTTTTGGTGAAGTGCCTGTTTTGAAGTCTTTTGCCCATCTTTCTAGTTGGCTTTCACTGTTTCTCACTAATTTGTGACCATCCTTTATATTTTCAGCATATTGTCCCCTGTCAGTTACACATATACATACACTTTCCCGCGATATGTAGCTTTTTTGGCTCAGTCTATTAATCATGCCTTTGGTTGTAGGGTACTTTAAATTTTAATGTAGTAGAATTTATCAATCTTTTGCTTTATGGTTAGGTGGTTTTTTTTTTTTTTTTTTTTTGTATCTTGTTTAAGAGATCTTTTCCTACTCTCCAGCTCCAAAGATATTTTATCTTCTCTTCTAAAAGTTGTACAGTGTCAATCTTCACATGTAGGCCTTTAGTTCACTGGAAACTGACTTTTCTGTATGGTGAAAGGGTTTCTTCAGAAGGAGTTTAACACACACACACACACACACACCCGCCTGCCAGTATGGATTGCCAACTCTGTGCTAGTCTATTTCTTTAAATTGTTTCTGATGGCGACCCATTAAATTTATTTCATGCCCCACTAATAATAACCTACCTGGCAGTTTAAAAACCTGCTCTAGTGTTACCTAACCACTTCTTAAATGCCCACTGGAATTGGTTATAAGTAACAGAATCTCAGTTTGAACTTCTAAAAACAAACACAACAAAAAACATGACAGGAGTATGTGTGTGTGTGTGCATATCTCCCAGAACCTTATGGCAAGGATAGCCTTCGGAATAGATCGAAGTTCTGCAGTCTGCACATCTAAGTCAGATATGTTTCTCTACAGAGCAGGTTCATGGGTGCTGTGGCTACTAATAGTTCCTGAGCTTTGCATGTCATATACTCCACTACTATAAGAAGTCTACTTCCATATAGGTCCCATATTCCCACCGGCACATTTTAGGTTAGGGGGCCACTCCGGTGCCAATCAAATATGAAAGCTTCTGCTGCCTATGTGACTGATAAGAAGACAACAGCTTCTGGTCCAAATGCTGGTGAACAGTCCATTAGGCAAGGCGTCAAGTATGTCCATGCCTCTGTGTGCTTTTACCCAAATGGCCTGTAACTGAGACTATGCCCCTAAAATGGCATCTTTGGTGTTGCTTTCCTAGGTTCTTCAGGCAGTCAGTTAACTTCCTTTGCTACAGAGGCCCCTTAGAACTGCTTATAGAAATTTAAATAACTCAGTGCCGTGAGTGTTTCAGTTGTGAACTATGATACATTTATAGCTAGATAGAGTTATTTTTACGAAAAATAATACGACATTGATAAGGTCCAATAAACATTGAATTGTTGATATAAAGCACATCAGAATATGTGTGGCATTTCACTTGCATTCAATTAGAATTGTAAACTTCCAGAGTTGTCTTGGATGTCGCATCAATTCCTGTGTAAATCATTGGTCACTAAATAAATTCTGTTCTTCAAAGGTGGATTTAATTGTTAAAGCTGTAGGTTTGACTCAGGCTATTTCTTCCAATATTTTTAATTTGATTTTGCATTCAAAAACAATTATAGGGCAGCCTGGGTGGCGCAGCGGTTTAGTGAGCCACACATTTTGGCCCCGGGTGTGATTCTGGAGACCCGGGTGTGATTGTGAACAATTGTTTTAGTCCCGTGTCGGACTTCCTGCATGAAGCCTGCTTATCCCTCTGCCTGTGTGTGTCTCTGCCTCTCTGTGTGTCTCCCATGATTTAAAAAAAAAAAAAAAAAAAAAACTTTAAAAAATAATTATAGCTAATTTGAATAATAATAAATGTCATCAGTGTAGGTATTCCTAAATTTTCTCCATCATAATATTTCCTTTGTTGCTTTTTAAAATTTTTTATATAAATATAAAAGATATATTTATTTGAAAGAGAGAGAATAAGCACAAGTGGGGGGGCAGAGGGACAAGTAGACCCCACACTGAGCAGAAACCCAATGAGGGGCTCCATCCCAGCACCCCAAGATCATGACCTGAGCTGAAGGCAGATGCTTAACTGACCGAGCCACCCACATGCCCCTTCTTTGTTGATTTTTAAGACTAAGTTTAAAAATACTATATGAATAAAAAAAAATATTATATGAATCAAAAGGTATGTGACTACTTTATTCCCATTATAACCAAGGCTTCTCATAACCTTTTTTGCTTGTTAATTTAATTGTCCTAAATGGATTTTGAATGAAGAATAACAGATGTGATCAAGCACAGAATGTTTCAATCTGTCCTGCTATTAAGAAAAAAAAAATTCTGCCTTATTTTGGCATGATGAAATATTTTCATGACAGATAGTAACTGAACTTCATCCATTTACTTCTTAAAGTTAGCAAAATGAAACTTTTAAATGGGAATGACATTTGTAGATAGAGGTAAAGGAAAAAAGTAAAAAGGAAAAAAAAAAGTTATAGCCATGAAGTGAGATGCATCTTTCCTATAGTATGAACTTACACCCCAAATTATCAGCCATTTGGTGGGGAGATGACTGGGTTCAAGGCAGCCTGTGGTAGGTTGTTTGGAGAGTCGTGTTCATAAAGGGCAAACTCAGTAGGAATGCTTGCACAGATTGAAGGAAAGCCGGATCTCGTTCCTGAGGAGTACTTAGTGGGTGCTGCTGTCCTGTCCTGTCCGCGCTGCTCCCCTCTTCTCTCTACTGCAGTCCTCCCTACTTTTCTTTTCTTTTTCTGCTCCTCTTCTTTACCAGCCTCAGCTTTAGACATTTTCCATGTCTTCCCATGAGGATTGAGGGGTTTCCAGATGGATTGAGACTTCATTCAACATTCTTTTTACCAATATGCATTTCTGGCAGTAATAGGCTAGAAAAATGCACGAATTACACACATTGTGAACTTCAAGTGGAAAAACATGAAGGCAAAACTTTTTAAGATGAAAGAGCATGTTGCCATCATCTTTAATACATAAGGAAAGGCAGGGTGTTTTAGAGGGTTAGTAGCCATTTCTAATGTTGTTGAAACAATATTAATCAAAGCACTTTTGATTCCCTATTACTGTTGCTCAAGTGGAGAATCTAGAGGCTGTGTAGAGCTAGAAGTTGATTGTTGTCAAATGGCAGTGTTGAATGGTAAGAATAATCCTGAGAAAACAGCCTGAATATCTAGCTTCCTGAGATAAATACAGTATAGAGAGCAACAGCTGTGAGAATGTGGAGGTTCCAGGCTGTTTCAAATGGGTTCCTCACAATGCCTTATTCCCCTCAGCACAAACCTTAGTATCACAGTTGAAATAAATATTTTGTTTTGTGGGTATTTTTAAGATAGATATTGGGTTTAGACACTAGGGATCATTTTCTAGTTGCTGGTGAAAATGAGAATACATCTTTTTTTTTTTTTTTTTTTTCCTGGGGATTCATGTGCAGAACTCCAAACTTTTTTTTTTTTCTTTTGGCATATCTTGGACAAATCTCAAATGTAGATAGTGTCCAATATCTGCAGAAATAATGCCCACAGTATTTACCAAACCCAATAATTGTTTTAGGTGAATTTGTAGGACGTTCTTTTTTGAAAAATTTCAAGTTAGGCACCTGAGAGGCTCAATTGGTCAAGTGGCCAACTCTTGATTTCAGCTTAGGTCATGATCTCAGGGTCCTGGGATTGAGCCCAGCATCAGCTCTGCTTGATACTCTGCTTCTCTCCCTCCTTTTGCCCCTCCCCACCTCAAATAAATAAATCCTAAAAACATTCAAGTTGACTAAGAAAACTAAACTCATGCATAAAACAGGATCTGGTGCAATTGTCTGAGTCCTTAATTTATGAATTATGCCTTGGTCATTTTTCATGATAATGCTAAAATCTCTCTTAGCATTATGAACATATATGTGTTCATATTCTGTGTTAGTATCTAGGTCGCCACTAGTGATGAACGTGCATATGAACATGACCACACACATACATACTTACAGCAAATTAGGAGGTTTCGCAGACTCTTTTCCACCTCGTGTTTGTTATGCATGTATAGCAATTAGAAATGACTGTTTTACAATCAAAAGTGCACATGTTATTCAGGAAAGAGATTTAACAGTCTTTGTTTCCTTACTGGAAGCCATAGAAACTATTTTTTTTTAACCTTGTAATACATTACAGGAGAGTTTTTGTGTCCCTTATGGTTTGCTAGCTCCTGTTCGCATTGTCCCCATATTGACTGTTTCCTCAACTAATGTAGTTGGGAGCTTTACCTTAAATCTCTGAACTTGAAGAGCTTGTAGATGATTTAATCAAAGCCCAGCATGACCGCCCGTGGTTTATCCTTCATAACCAGTGGGTTTTATATTATGTCGCTTTGTTCATTAAGCCAATTGATAATAATTCTGTGACATGGCTATGACTGGGGGAGTTGACACTAGAGTCAAAGCCCAGCTGATGAAGGACTCTGATAGGAGGCAGTGAAGTTGGCAGGAAGCAGTGCTAAGTTGATTCAGATCAGTTCCTTTCATTCCAAGGGTGGATACAAACTATAGGTCATTAGAAGGGTATTCAGAACTCTTTTTTGTGATTTGGACAGAACCATAGCTACATGAATTCACTGAAAAGCTTGTTGTTCGCCTCCATTTGTAGCTAATAATGTATAACATAAGTCAGCCATCCTGCCCAGATTAAGACCCTTGTGTGACTCCTTTTGCACTAATCACGGCTACCATCCAGTCAGCCCTAAAACTCTCACACCTTGGTAGCTATGCCAGCCTTGAATGTGACAGCGTTTCCCTTTCATTGATGGACACTTTTTCTCCCTGTCTCCCTGTTATTTATCGTCACCTCCTCATTTCAGTCTCTGAAATATGGATTCCGTCTTACCAAATTTCTTTTCTTGTGCATGTGTGTGTCTCTACACCAAGCCCTTATTTTTGGTAGGCTGTGGGAAGCCTTGTTGTTTCTATTGAGAAGCTTCCTTAGGAGCCCAGCTGTTCCCTGTCAAGGGTTTTCCCTTTTATTAGTCTCAGAAGGCACGACTGGCAGGGTGCAGCATGTTGGTACAAGATCCCAGCTGCTATCATGGTGCTCTCGGAGTCCCTGATCATTTGAAACTTGAAGAAAGATGTGACCTTATCAGAGCAGTTGTTTCTGCATGTTCATTTGTTTGTTTTTGAGGGGTTTGCAAGTGTAAGATAAAGAGAAGCAGATGATGACTAGAAAACATGAGGCCGTTTGGTGGAAGAGTTCAGTCTGTTTCACTTTTCCAACTCTCTGGAAGTAGACATTTTTGGTATGGAGGGTTTAAGATATTGGAGGAGAATGTTGACTAATGTGGACATAGATAAATTTATCTTGGCATACGTTGAGTTGGTAAACGGGTTAATAAGCAATCTTGGCAAAATTTATTCACACGTTAAAAACAGGCAAGTGAGAAAGCTAATTCTCAGAGGCACACTCTGAAAAGTTTTACTCTGTTGAAAAGTTTTGATACTGTTTAATTAAAAGAACAAATTCAGTAAAACTAGATTCTGCTTTAAATGGACTTTGCCTCTTTAAGCAATCTTGTCATTCAGGTTCTTTGGGGGATTTCTCTATGGCAGGATACTTGGGGATAGTTTAATAAGCTGACCAAATTATTGAAATAATGGAATCAAAAACCTTCTGCAATGACAATGTCTGCTTTTCCTTCGTCGTGCAAGATTGACAGACAAGAACACTCATAATAATAGCATACATTTATATTTAAGAAAAGTAACTTATTTAAAACACAGAGAGAGAAATGAGAGAAATGCTTGGTTGGAACTGAGTCATTACCCAGTTAAAAATAACCTTTCCAGGTCATGTCATTTTGTTTGCCGCAGTGAAATAAGTTTATTTCAGCAGAATGAAGCCATTATTAGCTTGGCAGAGTCCACTTGTCAGAATTTTATGGAGCACAACACTGTTTGGCTGGGAAATTCAATAAATACTGTAATGTGAGAGGAGTTAAACTCCAAGGGCTGGAGGGGCAAAGGGGGAGGGGGATTTGCTGCTAATTCATTGTTTTATGGCTCCAATAAGAAAGCATTAGGATATATGACGAATCATCATTAGAGGTCAGGCACACAAACCTTTTGTGAAATACCAAGGCAGCAGGACGTGTGAAAAAAATGAAAACCTTAAGGTGTATTAGGATGTATAGTATTGATGGTGTAACATAAATATTGAAGTGTCTTGAATCTCAAGTTTCTGATTTTTTTTTTTCTTTTTTGGAGAGTGATATGTCTTCTTTACCTGCTCTCCGGCACTATCTGAGAATTTCCAGAGGAATAAAATATAGGTGAAAAGCCTATGACAATATAATCCAGTCATCAGACCAGCACAGTGATATTAAAATGGAAGTGAGCCATTTGTCATCTTAACAGCATAAGAAACCAAACCGGTGGCCACTCTCAAGCAACAATGGACTTCACCTTGAGGCAGTGTGTTGAAATAACTCTGGTGTGGTGAGCCTAAATTCTGGCTGCTGCCACTGTGTCATCTTTGGCAAATTATATAACTTCAGCAATCCTTCGTTTTCTAATCTGTAAGTGGGGCTAAATAATAGTACTCACTTCATAGAGTAGTGACTGGGAAATAAAATGAAAGATTACATACAGAGTTTTAGCAGAGAACCTAGCCCAGAGCAAAGTAAATAGCACCCAGTTATTATTTCTCAGTTGGATGCTAGGAGGAAATAGCAATGACCTGAAGATATCCAGAGAATTACTGACACTAGGCATAGCCTTTAACTTAGTAGAACATACAAAACTTAATAAAGGTGCTTTACTTGTGTCATTCTGTGCTCACTTCTGAGTATCAATGTACACATGCTCTTTTACGTAACTATAATTACTTTGTAGGTACTTTTTATATTCTGCTTTTAAAATTGATTCTTTTGTGAACATTTCCATTTATTACTATGGTTAATTTATGTTATTTTAAGTAGTTTTATTAATATTCTGGTCTTGTTGATATGCGGTAATTTGCTTGCTCTTTGGGTGGTGGATAGTCAAGTTGAAAATTGAAATTGGGTCTTTAGGGATTGAGGAGATTCAGTTGGATAGAGGAAAACATGCAAGGGTTACAGAGGAAACCTGTTTTGAGGTAAAATACCACTGCTTACCTCTTTGGAAGAAAGGTGGTTAGTTAGATGTTACCTGCGGTTGGATTGCCGCTGAATCATATGAAGAGGATGTTGATGTCTTTCTGTCTTAACGGATCCTTGTCTTAGCAGCAGATAGTTTGAGGGTTCTTTTCATATTTATCCTTTATGAGAGTATATTAGGCATGTTTTAGCCATATTATCAAAAGAAATCGATGGTGTTGGCTGCAAATACCACGTTTCTATTTTATTTTATTTTTTTAAAGATTGTATTTATTTGAGAGAAAGAGGCAGAGAGAGGGAGGGAGGGGGAGAGAGAGAGAGAGAGAGCGGGTGCGCGAGCATGAGGGTGGTAGGGGGGTGGGGGGGGGCGGGGAGGGCAGAGGGAGAAGCAGACTCCCTGCTGAGCGGGGAGCCTGATGTGGGGCTCTATCTTGGAACTCCAGGATCATGACCCGAGCCGAACGAACGAAGGCAGATGCTTAACCACCTGCGTGCCCCAAATACCATGCTTTTAAAATGACTTCCTGGAAAGTCTGGAAAGTCTCCTGGACTGACCGTTGATCTGACCTACTTGCTGGGCCTGTTAAGGCATACAGAGTGGGGTGGAAGGAACTTTCACTTTGTCAAAAATGGTTAGGACATTTAAGATACGGTGCCCAGGGAAATTCTTTCGGAAAGGGGTGCTCAGCGTAATGTGCTAGTTTGCATCATTTGCTCAACAGCCTGACCTTCTCACATCCCCCTGCACAGTCTGATTAAGATTCAGAGAGCTCTGGAATTCATTTAATTAAAGCACTGCCCTGGAGTCCATTATTGCAAAATATTAGCATAGTGCTCTGTGTGACCTTTAAAAGTTTAGAAATTGGTAGCAAAATACAGAGGTTCACTATTTATTCTTTCATTTTAGTGCGTTGTGCAATGCTCTTCCCTATTTTCCTATACTAATTAGTTGTAGTCTCACTGTAAAAACCTGCCTTCCATTTATGGTAAATATTTTGACATATCTTTTCCTCAGTTGGGATGCAGATCTCCTGACTGTGTCTTTCTTCTTTCACTTAATACTTTTATCTCCTAAGGGTATTTTTCTTGGAACTGATAAATTGAACTCATATGGATTAAAACGGACACCACACAGTGGGCTTCAGACAGAGCCTCTCACCCTTTTAGAGCAATCACCAAAGTCAACTAAGAAGCAGCCCTGTAACTCCTAAGATTCTTTAGATAAGCAGTGCACCCCTTGACAGCTGATTGCCAGCTGCTGACAATAAATCGTGCTTCCCTTGTCAACCTCAAGGTGGGCCAAGGCAAAGCATTTGGCTGGTCGGAAACCGCAGGATCTTTTCCTCAGGGACTGTACAAAGTTATAGTGGAAATCAGAGTTAACCATCCCCCACCCTCCCATTGAATTCTACTAGTAATTAGAGTTAAACCTAGGGAGAAGGTGTCTGCAGAGTGTAATGGCTCCCATGGGCATGTTCACTGGAGCAGGTTAATTTATACTTACAATATCTGACTGCATCTGATCAATAACAAGTATGTGATGTGCGGAAGCAAGCACTGGAGTCATTGTAAGCAAACACACCTCAGCAGCTGATACACGTCCAACTACTTCTGCTTTTACTTTTGGCGTGATCTTTTTTTCTCACTTCCAGAAACTGGATTCAAGGATGCATTACCTGTTTCTATTTATTTATCTCAGTCTTCTTAGGAAAACAAGACGTAGTCTTGGCCTAAAAAGTCACACATGATTATTCAGGTTCATTTAGGGTAGATCACCAGGCGTTGATCAAGATTCCAGTGTTTGTTTCTAGGGATTGACATCTGGGGAGTGCCTGAGATGCCCACCTGACTCTGGGGTTACTTCAGGTCCTTCATGTAAAGAATAAAAGCACTGTGGATTAGTAGCTGGCATAGGGAGTTTTTCTTGGGACACCTCTGTGACTTTCTTCTCCCAATGTTGTAAACGTTAATCCCTGAACTTCTACGGAGACATAACCTTGTCTTAAACTGTGTTAAAAGGCTCCTGACTGGATTGTAAACCAGTCTAGCAATCCCGTTCTAGTTCTTTGCTATTCTGTCTGTGCCTCGCAAAGCATGGAGCTGAGATTTGATGCTTAAGAAATATTTGTACATGTTTGCACCTCCTCTCAAGGGAAAATGGACATATTTGAAATATTCCCTTAACTTATCAACTGAGATCCTCTTGAGAAATGGTCTAGTCTTGTGTGCTAGAATAATTGTCTAGAATTTTTACTGAAAACCAAATATTATACTTTATAATTTTATGTCAATAATTGTGATCTATCTGGTGAATTTAGAGTGGTTTTATTTCCATTTATTTGGAAGATGCTATTTTTAGTTTTCCCCCAGAAGAAAGACATTTTACAGATATTCCTGGAACTGGAGCACCGGAGGCTTATGACTGAATATTTGACACCTTTACTTCCCCCACCTAGGCTTTTGATGTTACATTGTGTGGTAAGACTTAAAGAATGCTACAGTTAATAATAGTAATTATTCAATTCACCCAGTTACCACAGCTAATCAAAAATCCAATGAAATAATAAAAGTCTGTAAAATAAATGGCACCTGTTATTGCTCATGCATGCTGTCCAAGACGTATCCATAGGACAAAAAAAAAAAAATCATCAACATAATGTGTGAGCAAATATGCCTTTCCAGGGCCTGCTGACTGCAGCATTCACAAAACCCCATGATCTGGCTGAGCTTGTGGAACGCCAGCCTGAGGCACAGAAGCTTGTTTACTGTGCTGATTAAATGGAAAGCTTGAAATGACTGAGGAGATAGTGGCATCTCAAGGTGTGTGTGTGTGTGTGTGTGTGTGTGTGTGTGAGAGAGAGAGAGAGAGAGAGAGAGAGGGAGACAGAGAGACAGAGACTCAGCAAGCTCACCTCTGTAATGTTATCTGTCATTGTACGGGTTTGTTTGACTCTTTTTGGTGGGGAATGTTAGCTTTAAATTATGCCTAAATGGAGGAGGACTCGGCCTTAGGGATACACATTTTTTGAGGGGGGTTCTTTTTTACCCTTCCTTTGTCCCCCTTGTCAGCATAATATTCTGCCTGAGACCTGGGGCTCAAGGGGCTGAGATGACAGAGGGAAATGCTCCTTCTTGTGGGAGGGCACCTTGGTGGATGGTAGAAGGGGCTCAAAAAAGAGAGAGAGGGGGAGAGAGAG
Organism: Canis lupus baileyi; assembly: GCF_048164855.1. Taxonomy (NCBI): domain Eukaryota; kingdom Metazoa; phylum Chordata; class Mammalia; order Carnivora; family Canidae; genus Canis; species Canis lupus. Next base: position 30,835,086 of record NC_132847.1, on the reverse strand, counting down.
AGAACGGGAAGATACATACATAGAAAAGGCAGATGAATTAAAGTTGCTACGCTTTGTATTCTTGTCAACAAAACCTTAAGTAGTTCCTCAGATTGTATATCCATCTAGCCACCTATCCATCTCTCTCTCTACCTACTCGCTTACCTAATGGATCTACCTGCCCTATGCATCTGTCTGTCTAGCCAGCCAGCCATCTTCTATTTCTCCTGTGGAATGTGGGGCGGTTTCCTTTTTCTCTGGCATAAAGGGGCTAGTTCTTTGATCTGTAGATTAAGGACCTTTATCCCAGGACTTGCCTCTGACTTCTCCTTCCTGATCTCTTTCTGCTTTATTTTCCTTTTCAGAGTGGATCAAACATATATTTTCTAAGAATTTGGAGTGAAGGTGTAATAATAAATAATAAAGAATCACATTCTTTGCCTTGCTCTTGAAAGGTTGTATTTTTGTTGGTATTAGTGGTGATAAAATGTAGCTTTTTCCATGTGCCCAGCACTGTGGTAAATTCTTTACGTTTACTCATCCAACTGACTAAGCAACCTTCCGAGCTCTGGGCTGTGTTATGTCCACGTCTGCATGATCAAACTGAGGCTCAGACAAGATGAGCCTTGTCCTGTGGTTCCCAGAGTAATTAAGTGGGGAAAGCCCAGGCTGGCTGTATCTGGGCAGCCCCTTGTCTTCATGGCTTCTCAGCTGTATTATTATTGATCTTTCTAAACTCAGATTTTTCTCTTTGTTTCCTTTGGGAAAAGCTGAAGTACAAACTCAAGTAAACAATGGAATAAATATCTTCTAGGCATGAGCTTGTCCTTTTATTACCAAACAACTTTGCCCTGTGTGGCTAGGAAGTTATGGTCCAGGATCCAGGCAGGAGAACATCTCAACAGTCAGAAGAGCCTGAGCTTCCTGGAACATAACAGATATCGGCCAGGCTGAAAAATGGGACTTGAGGAGTAAGATAAATTGGAGAAGAAAGGAACGTGGTGTCTCAAAAGATAAAATAAGAGGGCAAATTATCTCAGATTTTAAACAGAATAATTTTTATTACCAGTTTTGTCTTATTATAGTCCAAATGGTACAAATTATACATCAGCTTCAGTGATCTAGCCTGTGGCTATCCAGCTGGCCTAAAATTACTCTGTGTGTGTGTTTGTGTAAAGATAGACACAGAAATAGACACAAATACACCTAAATACCAAAAAGTGGAATGAAACTTTTAAGGGGAAGCACAATATATGACCACAGAAGACATAGAAGTTTTAAGTCTATTTCCATTACTTCTGAGAAAGCAAGTAACCAAATCTGACATCAACTTCTATTTGGAAAGCTTCATTCTGTAAGACCATCTGTGGACTGGTCAGTACTTCAGGACAGCTTCAAAGAGTTCGTCCTTCTGTTGTACTTCGTATTAAGGAGGTTTCCATGGTGAGTTGTGGGAATGATTTCATGCAAGATGACAATTGGAAAAAACACAAGAGTTATATGCTGTGCCTGAATCTAGTCATTAAAAGGAAGTCCATTGGCCTGTATCTTAGGTTAAATGGATGTAGGACAACATAAATCAGGAAGTATAGTAAGTAGGACTTTGGTAAAGTTTAATTTATGACCATCTTGCTTTCACTATTGAATGTTTATACCACTGGTGATCACAGATATATCATTCATATAAGATTGTTAAGTGCTGAAGTGACTTACCGAAATTCAGGTATGACTTGCTCAAAATGGGAAACCCATTCTCAGGAAAGTATGAGCTGTATTAAAAAAACAAAAGCACTAGCTGTAATAGCTCTTCTGAGTTGTAGAATTTCCTTTGACAGAAAACAAAATCAACAAAATTATCTTTCTTTACGCATTTGGGGAAGAAGGCATGTCAACTATTTGCAAGGTTATGTAAAAATGTCTTGCTGTTCATTAATTACTACTCTTCTGCACTGAAGTCATTTTCCCTTTAATGCATGTTTTTTCCCAGAAAAAAATATAAAGGACAAATGTGTCAATTTGTTAGCAATTTGGGCAATATCTCTGTTTTAATTTTATTCTTAAACAGACTAATTTAACAAGAAGTTTTAGATGATAATTTAAAGAATAGGACTTCTTTTAGAAGAAATAAAACCTATTCTAACAATTGAAACACATCTTTCCCTAAATGGAGCTCCTGCTTCTTGTCTCTCCTGTTGTGTGGATATCACAGATACTGCTCCTCGCATCATCTTGAGGAACACCTTGGATCATCACCATCATGGCTATGGTTTTGCCTGCAGATTATTGCATCTTAGATATTAGCCATTCATAATTGAGATAACAGAAGGTGTGTGGCTCAAGGCTTTCCTATTTTTTATTCCTTATCCAAGAGTTCATCTATTCTACATGTATGTGTGGAACTTATGAATTGACCTTTCCAGGGGTATGGCTTTCCTCTACACATTGTGTGGGCAGTTCGTATCCATGCTTGTTCCCTTCACAGTCCACAGCAAGAAAACTATCTCAGTGTTCCCGATCTTACTGCCTCAGGAAGCATGAAAGCTTAGGGAGCATTTTAATTAAATGTTGCCCAAAGCCTTTATTCTTGCTGAGAAAGTAAACAAAGCTTAAACAGGCCCTATCAGAAAAAGCCTCTTCCTTAAATGTTTGTGTTTGTGTGTGTATGTTTGTGTTTTTTTTTTAATTGTGCTTTACCTTCTTCTGTTTATTCTGAAGTATTAGGGACTTTTTTTTTTTCCCAGCTATGTGTTTTAAATACTAATATAGTCAATTGATTAGAAGTTCCTTTTAAAAGGACGTTACGAGTGTCTGCTTCATTTAAGGCATCAGTGGACACAGCAGCTAGTGGAGATTGCTGATTATTACTTGGCTGTGACCCTACCAGAGACTGTTCCTCTCCATTCCCTGTCCCTCAATACAGGGTGTGGGGGGAGGTCTCTCGTTCCCTCCAGATCTACTGTTTCCAGTTGAAAATATATTGCCTTTTAAAGAAATATCTTTGTCGGGCACCTGGGTGGCTTAGCGCTTGAGCGTCTGCCTTCGGCTCGGGTCGTGATCCTGGGGTCCTTGTATCGAGTCATCAGGCTCCCCATGGGGAACCTGCTTCTCCCTCTGCCTATGTCTCTGCCTCTCTCCATGTCTCTCATGAATACATAAGTAAAATCTTAAAAAAAATAAAGAAGAAATATCTTTGTAATAATAGCCCAATTCTTGCTCACATCTTAATTTTTTCCCTTTCATGTTATTGTTCACATGTAAATTAATTACTTTCAAGAAATCTTGCTGCATTTATGTTAAATGATAGCATTTTTTATTGTTTTTATTTTAATTCTAGTATAGTTAACACACAGTGTTGTACTTGTTTCAGGTGTACTATATAGTGATTTAACACTTACATACAATCCCTAGTGCTCATCACGACCAGTGTCCTCCTTAATCCACATCACTTATTAAACCCATCACCTTGTGGGTGACATACCCTCTGGTGACCATCAGTTTGTTCCCTGTAGTTAACTCCCTGTTTTTCCTAGCTTGTTTCTCTCTTTCTCTTTTTTTTTTTTTTTCCTTTCCTCATTTGTTTTATTTCTTAAATTCCACATGTATTGCTGACTGGCTTTTTTGCTTACTGTTGTATTCTCTACATCTATCCATATTGCAAACTGCAAAATTCCATTCTTTTTTTGTGGCTGAGTAATATTCCATTGTGTATCCACACCACCTCTTCTTTGTCCCTTCATCTGTTGATGAATACTCAGGTTGCTTCAATAGTTTTGCTATTGTAAAAGATGCTATAGTAAACATAGGGATACATATATCCCTTTGAATCAGTGTTTTTGTATTTTTTGGGTGAATACCAGAAATGTAATTACTAGATCATAGGTAGCTCTATTTTTAATGTTTTGATGAATCCCCCCACTGTTTTCCACAGTGGCTACACCAATTTGCATTCCCACCACTAGTATATGAGGCTTTCTTTTCTCTATATCCTTGCCAATACTTGTTGTTTCTTATGTTGTTGATTTTAGCCATTCTGACAGGTGTGAGGTGATATCTCATTGTGGTTTTGATTTCCATTTCCCTGATGATGAGTGATGTTTAGCATCTTTACATATGTCTGTTGGCCATCTGGATGTCTTCTTTGGAGAAATGTCTGTTCATGTCTTCTGCCCATTTTTAAATTAGATTACTTGTTTTTTGGTGTTGAGTCCTATAAGTTATTTATATGTTTCGGATACTAGCTCTCTATTGGATATGTCATTTGCAAACATCTTCTCCCAGTCAATAGGTTGCCTTTTAGTATTGTTGATTGTTTCCTTTGTTGAATGGTTTCCCCAAGGGTGGTCCCCAGAGGTCCCTTTTCGGGACCTGTCACCCAGCCCTGTACCAGGACCCTGTCACAGACTTCCCCTATGCCACTGCTTAAGCTTTCAAGATCATTTGTGAGGCCTACAAGAAGTACATCACTGCCCACAGACTGCTGCCCACTGCCTCGCTCCCGAGCCCCTCCCTCATTCTGGGCCCCAAGCCTTGTGCCAGAAAATCGTTGTCAAATAAGTAAATGTTTAATCCTTAGAAACCTCTTTCCTGCCCTGAATCGGGGCTCTTCATGTTTTTCCCTCTCTCCCTGTTTCTCCCCTTTGACAGCTCTGAGATTCGCCCATCCCTTTTCTATATTTCTTTCCCCCCAGTTCCTACTGATTTTGTGTTTTTTAATTGAATAAAAGACAAAGATCTCCCTCCCTCAAGAAAAAAAAAAAAAAAAAAAAAGAAAGCAGAAGCTTTTTATTTTTATTTTGATGTAGTCCCAATAGTTTATCTTTGCTTTGATTTCCCTTCCCTCAGGAAACATATCTAGAAAAATGTTGCTGCCTGTCCTTTCTTCTAGAATTTTTATGGTTGCAAGTCTCACATGTAGGTCTTTAATAATACATTGTGAATTTATTTTTGTGTGTGGTGTAAGAAAGTGGTCTGGTTTCATTCTTTTGCATGTAGATGTCCAGTTTTCCCAACACCATTTGTTGAAGAGACTTTTTCTGACTGCATATTCATTCTTCCTTTGTTGAAGATCAATTGACCATATAAATGCCTATTTATTTCTGGGTTTTCTATTCTGTTCCATTGATTTATGGATCTATTTTTATGCCAGTGTGATACTGTTTTTTTTTTAAATTAATTTATTTATTTATGATAGTCACACAGAGAGAGAGAGAGAGGCAGAGACACAGGCAGAGGGAGAAGCAGGCTCCATGCACCGGGAGCCCGACGTGGGATTCGATCCCGGGTCTTCAGGATCGCGCCCCGGGCCAAAGGCAGGCGCTAAACCGCTGCGCCACCCAGGGATCCCTTGATTTCAACATCTTTGTAATGTAACTTGAAGTTTGGATTTGTGATACCTTCAGTTTATTTTTTCTTCTTCAAGATTGTTTTGGCTCTTCAAGGTCTTTTGTGGTTCCATACGAATTTTGGGATTGTTTGTTACAGTTCTATGAAAAATGCTGTTGGTATTTTGATAGGGATTATGTTAAATCTGTAGATTGGTCCTAAGACTCCCTGCAGCTTGTATTGTCAGTTTTCCCCTGTGGCCTCTAAGCCTTCATCTTTCCGAAGGCACTGAGGGTTTTTTTTGTTTTGTTTTGTTTTGTTTTGTTTTGTTTTGTTCTGTTTTGTTTTAGGACTTGCCCTGTAGTATTTTTATTGTATATTTTTCAGATCAATGATGGGTCCCGATTACTTTTAAGGGATATTAACTGAAAGAGTACTATAAAATGAAGAAAAAGAGATTGAACATAATGCAGAGAGTTGAAAATATAATTAACATACTTGTTAAAATGAATTGACCCTATGTGGTGCAACATTTCGATACCTATTACCATTTTCATCTTACAGATGAGAAAACTTGAGTGTTTGAGGAGCTTGCTTGTCCAAGGCCATAGCTGGGTAGATAGATGTTTAAAATATAATTAATATACAAAGTGATGGGTAGCATCATAGCACCAGGAATAGTAGGTTCCTGTGAGCACTGAGGTGAGCTGACTAACTTCTCTTTGGGTGAGAGCAAAGGAGAGGGGGAGAAGGTGGCTGGAAGTGTGTCAGGGAGGGAGGACTTCACACAGAGGTTACATTTGTGCATTTGTGTTGGCTATTCCTGGATGCATAGGACTTTCTCGGCAGACAAGGCAGGGAAATGAGTTGTAGGCAGGGGGAACAGCGTGTGCAAATGTACTGAAAGAATATTTTGTATGTGTGAAACTGCAGTTATTTTATTTATGGAGTATGGTTATTGGAAGCAAGTGACAGAAGCTTACTTAGAAAAGTAGACAAGGTTTAAATTATGAAGTCAGTAAGGAGCTTGGATTTTATTTTAATGATGGAAATGCAATGAAATGTTTTAGGGAGGAGAATTACATTGAGTTGTGAAAAGATAATTCTGACTTTAACTTTGGGAAAGTGGGATAAGGGACCAATTTATTCTTCTACTTGAAACATGTCAAAAAACACACAAAATGTATGAGGCTATGGTTTTCAAGACAGTGGATATCAAGTAATAAAGGACAGTGATCCCTGAATAATAGAAACCTACAAGTGAGTCCCATGATTGCCCCAGCTTATTGCCTTGAGAACATTTCTAGAAAGTGGCATAGAGAGAGGGAATCCAGTCAGAACCTGGTGGGCTCCCTATATTACAGAGTTAGGGTAGAGAGTCCAAAGAGACTAGGGCAGTTGGAATTTGTAGGAAATGGTAGAAAAGATGAGACAGCTGTGCAGAGAGAACTCTGGAGATCAGCAGAGCTCTGCTGCACTGCCCCTTCCCCAACTTGTGCCTTCCCCACCCCCGGAGTATTTAGCAGAGTGCTGAGCAGCAAATGCTTGTGAGGAAACTAAAGGTTGGAGAGAAGACCATGGAAAAGGATTTAAGGAAACAATCCCTATAGCTTGCCCAAGGCAAGGAAGCATGCCTTTTCCTACCAAACATAATTCATGGGGCAACTGGAAGAGTGCTCAGAAAGAATCAGCTTCAGAAATGGGAAAAAATGGTCTCTACACTAAAGCCTAAGCTGGTCCCACCTAAGAAATCATAAAAGCAAGACCCAAAAGGATGAACATGTTTCCAGGAAGTTTAACTATATCCCAGAACAAAAAGCAAGAATCTTCATAGGAATACAAAAATATCCAACACCCCAAAATAAAATCAGTAATATCTGATATCCAGTAGAAATTACCAGGCATAGAAATATTAAGTCAGAAAAAAAAGACAAATACTATATGATTTCACTTATATGTGGAATTTAAGAAACAAAACAAATGAACATGGGGGAAAAAAGAGAGGGGTAAACCAAGAAACAGACTCTTAGCAATAGAGAACAAATGGATGGTTACTTGGAGGGGAGGTATGTGGAGGGTTGGATTAAATAAGTGATGGCAATTAAGGAGGGCACTGGTGTATGGAAGTAATGTATGGAAGTGATAAATCACTATATTGTACACCTGAAACTAATATTACACTGTATGCTAACTAGCTGGAATTTAAATAAAAACTTGGAAAAAATTACCAGGCATAAAGAGAAGCAGAAAAATAATACTTATAATACCGAGGAGAAAAAAAATCAATTGAAAACTGACCTAGAATTGGCACAGATATTAGGTTAGTAGGCAAGAATATTAAAATAGTTTTTAAACTGTATTCTATGTTCGGAATGACCATTTGGCTCAGTCTGTTAAGTGTTGAACTCTTGATTTCAGATCAAGTCATGATCTCGGGATTGTGAGATGGGGCCCCTCATCAGGCTCAGTGCTGGGCATGAAGCCTGCTTAAGATTCTTCCTCTCCTTCTCCCTCTGTACCCCCTTATTTATTTGTTTATTTTTCTAAAATAAACAAGCTGTATTCTAAGTTCAAAAAGGTAAATAGAAATATGTAAATATTAAAAAGACCAAGATGAGTCTTCTTGAGATGAAAACTATGGTACTATGTCTGAGTTGAAAGATACATTGGATTGGATCAGTAGCTGACAAGACATAATAGAAGTAAAGATAAGTGGACCTGAAACCCTAGCAACATAAACTACACACACACACACACAAAAATAATAATAAGAAGAAAAAGAGTAAGAAGATAATTTTTGCGTCAAATTGTGTTGTTTCTTTTTCCCCAAAAAAGGACTAAATAGTAATTTTTCACAGGTTAGTAATTCTTACAAACTGACATTTCCTAATTCATGGTAATTAACTGATGAAGCACCGTGAAGAACCAACCCCTTTATTTGGTTTTTGATCCCGCATTGCTTGTTTTGGTAAACTGAGATCCTGGTGCTCTGACGGAGGTACTCCAGGGCTGGCCTGGTTCCGGAGGTGATAATAGGAAATGACTGACGCTGTATTGGTATTTTTAAACCCCACATTACTCACAGTTGTAGCTCATAGTTTTGTCATCTGAAACAAAGGTCGAATGCTTGTCATTGAACATATGTATGTGTACATGCAATTTGAGGACAGAATTGTCCTCTACATATTCTTTTTTTCTGTGTGGACTTTGGTGGCACTTTGAGTAATTTTTCACATATAAAACAAATATCCAATCCCTAGACCCACTCCACAGATTCCCCAGGGACAAATCAAGGACAAGTTACACTGGACACTCACAGGTTTTTGACTCTTATTGAAGACTTAAGTCTGTGTGTATAACTTACTATTGTGACTTAAACTGGTCACCTGTCACAAGTGAGAACATTTTTTTACCATGTCAGGAAAAGCATTGCTAGTTGATATATTTAAAAAAATATGCACTTTCATTGATTCTAAATTCTGAAAGTTTCAGAAAGTACAGTGATGGTCTTTAATATTGTATACATACACACACGCACACTCACACACACACACACATTCACGCACATTCTTGTTTCTCTGTAATGGAAAATATTTTCCAAAAACCTGGGAAATTGTTGTTTTACCTTTCTTTTTTTAAGGTTTTTATTTATTTATTCATGAGACACACACACACACACACACACACACAGAAAGAGAGAGAGAGAGAGTGCAAGAGGCAGAGACACAGGCAGAGGGAGAAGCAGGCTCCATGCAGGGAGCCTGACATGGGACTTGATCCCGGGTCTCCAGGATCAGGGCCTGGGCTGAAGGCAGTGCTAAACTGCTGAGCCACCCGGGCTGCCCTTGTTTTACCTTTCATTTGAGTTTGTATATTTAAAATTTTTTTTCATTGCCATCAATATTTTTAAGAAAAGCCCATATCAAAAGAATTGGTGGAATGTATACTATATAAAAAGTGTAATATATATTTCCAGGAAAGTATTGAACTTATAAAAGATCAACCCAAGTACTCAAGTAGATCTCCATCTGAGTGTTCTCTGAGTTTAAAGTGGAAGATTTTGCATTCAGTGAAAGCTTCTCAATCAGTTTTCCAGAGTGAGGGATTGACTGCACTAGTGTCTAATAATCATTAAATCTTCCATATTACACAGTTCAGATAGATCATATTTTATGACAGGAAAATGAATTGCCCTTGAACAGAAAATAGACAAAACTCATAGCACATATTTCTTCATTTTTTGAAGAAATCATCTCATTTTTTAAAAATTATTTTATTCGGTTAGAATAAAAGTTGATCTTTCTCTTCTTGCCTTATCATACCAAATTGAGACTGATTTGAAGCCAACTATTTGTAATCATAGATACCTTAGTACATTAATATTTTATAAATTCTCATTTTCTATTTATATGAAAGTCCATTTTTTAACCCTTTGGATATTGACCAACTTATCATTACTGGCATCCTTGGACTGGGGGTGGGAGATTAGGGTTGGATTTTCATATATTTTCAAAATGAATGAATTTGAACCATTTCTTTGAAAAAGTGTGCCCTTTCTCTTTTTTTTTTTTGAAAATCATTAATCTTTCTAAAAATGTAATATCAATTGAAGAAAACTCCCTTTCCTTCTAACAGCAGTATTCTCACAGTAGAGCCATTTCATTTTCACACTGAAAGCTAATTTTTAGAAGAAAATCTGTTTCATTACTGTTGGTATTCAAATGAGTGGTGGGGGACACATTTTTTAACCTATCACATTAGATTTTTGGCAGTTTTCCGCTACATTTTTTGAGGAAGGGAAATCCACACAAGCACGGATGCCTTTATTGTCAACTACCTAGGCCAAATCATGTACCCTTTGAATGTTCAATAAATATTGATTGATGATGCTATTCATCCAAAACACTCTCAGGTTAAAACTCAAAGTGAGTACTTAACATTCTCATCCAGCTGTAATTACACTTCTGCAATTTCCATTTAGCTCACAGTACTACTGTTTACAAATCTGTAACATTGTGAGGAAGCTAAACAAGGTACATACAGAGTGGATGAGTAAATAGAGACATTTCAAATGAACTCAGACAGATATTAGACTCAGAAATGTTTCCTAATACAATTTCTAGTAAGTATTATAACATAAACCTCTCTTTGTGAATTTCCCTTGATGTTGGACACTTAAATATATATATATATATGTATATATATATATATATATACATATATATATAAATATTTCAGCTATTACATGATACATTGTCCTTGGATGATTCATAAATCATTAATAAAATTCAGCATCATACTAACACAAAGGAATCAGTTGGTTTCTTTTGGACAAACACCTCCCCTGTGCCTCTGCCATGGACACAAACACTCTTGAAACATGGGCAGTACATCATTCTTACATGGCATTCTTATACATTACTATGCACTGGGAATAGTATTCAATTATATTTAATTAAATAATTTTAATTTCAATTTTATTTTTTTCTGTTTCAGTGGAGGGCTTAGATGATAATGTCATCAGAACTAAGGGAAAAATAATTTAATAAGGAAAAAATCAGGCAGCAGTCTTCTGTAGTGTTCATTAGACAAGTGGCTATTTATTTTTTATTGTTTCAACCTGTTGTTTTGTCATTTTGTAGCTTAGTGTTTCAATGACCTTTAAAGATGAAAATTGAATCATCTGGGTGGCTCAGTGGTTGAGCGTCTGCCTTTGGCTCAGGGCATGATCTCCAGGTCAAGCTCTGTGTGAAGCTCAGGCTCAATGTGGATTCTGCTTGAGAGTTTTTCTCCCCTCTCCCCTCTCTGCCCCTTCCCCTACTTATATGCTCTCTCTCTCTCTCTAAAATAAATGAAAAAATCTTTTAAAAAATTAAAAAGTCAATTTAAAATCCTACATGCTTCTAATGTATGGCCAGGTTTGAGACCCCTAACGTAGCTTCTGCTGCTTGTTTTTTTCATTTATCATGGGTCATGACTGCCCTTCTATGACTAAACAGTGTTTGTTTCTTTGATTTGTTTTGGTTCTGTGTGATATGGGGCATTATCTCTTTCTTTTGTTTTTACAGCTAGGATCAGAAATATAGCAGATCAGGATTGAAAGTCATCATGTATTATCTGCTTATTCCTATCCAGTGCATCATATGGCCAACACCAATGATGATCCAATCTCCTCTACCAACAGGGCCTGGAAGGCAGATCCCATTGCTGGGCAGTACCAGTGGCCATCTTTTCTTATATTAAGGGTAGAGCTGCCTTTTATAGCTTAGTCCTGCATTTTCACTGCCAAAAGAAACCTTGGAAATCATTTTGGTTGACATTTTTCTTGAATACATGTGGAAATGAGGCCTCAAGGAGCTTTGTGACCGTGCCCAATATCCTACAACTGAGAAGTTAGAATCCTGGATTTGGAGACACAGATTCATTCTCTGGCCTTTCCCTTGCCCTGCCACAGCTTATTTTAATTGGATGTCATAGTAGTTAGCTATAGCTGTGTAACAAATCATCCCACCATTAACAGCTTAAAACATTTATTATCTCAGTTCCAGTGAATCAAGAATACGGAATGGCTTAATTGAGTATTTCTGACCTAGGATCTTTCATGAGGTTGCTGTCAAGGTGTTGGGCAGAGTTGCAGTCACTTCAAGTCTTCATTGGAAGAATTTCTGCTTCTAGGTTCACTCACATGGCTGTGGGCAGGATTCACAATAACTGCTTCTAAGCTCATGCACAGTACTGCCAGGGGCCCTTGGTTCCTTATCATGTGGGCCTCCCCAAGGTCTGCCCCAGTGCCCTAAGAACATGGCAGCTGGTTTTCCCTGGAGAGGGTGATTCAAGAGAGAGAGTCTGAGAGATTGAGAGAGAGAGAGAGAGATTTGGGCATGAATAAGTCACAATCTTTATATAACTTTATCTTGGGAGAGTCATCCCATCACCTCTGTTACTTTGATAGAAGCGACCCACTAAATTCAGTCTGCACTCCAAAGGAGTGGAATTATGCCCCATCGCTTGAGGGGAGGAGGAGCAGAGAGTTTGTGGATGTATCTTTAAACCCACACACATGTGTTTAAACTTTACTTAGCATTTAGTAATGGCAAGATTCATAATTTTAGCTCAAAGGGCATTTTATTTTACCTCCTGGCCCTTAAAGGAAGCTAGATAATTATTTTATCATCACCATACAATTAAAATAAACTTCTAAAATTAATATGGTAGCTTAACAGTGTCTTAGAGATTGTCTAGTTTATAAACAGGGGATACGGGCACCACATTTTTTAACCTGTGTCCTCATATGCAATCATGAGATGCGTTCGGTCATTAAAAAATTATATATCAACTTATTCATCACATGATTTCTGTCTCCACCAAGCAGTCCATTAGTGTGAGTATTCCGTAATGGTCTGTATTTTTAGCTTCAGAGCCATGATCCCTAAAATCTTAATGCCTGAAATCCAGATGTTTTTAATCTCTAAACTGTCAGGGTGTTACTAGGAACATAAGGTAAATGCCTTGAAGCAAAACAATAATGTGTTTTTAATGAAGAGGCCTTTCTATATTGCTGATCTCTGAATCAAGAGTTTGCCTCTCTTGCAATAGCCTTTTCCTACCACCCTTTGTAATGAAACATATGGCTTACATCGTAGTAAAATATGTAGAGGGGGAAGAAGGAAAAACATGTTCCACATATGTGCCATGTCTAATGTAATGCCATATGCCCAGCAAACACAGAAGACCAGAGGTGGCTTCAGTCCTGAAATAATTAGAGTAATAGAGTGTTCGTAGCCTGTTTTAAATACCGCAAATGGTTTCCCATTTTCAAGTAATTAACACTCCCTTCACTTTTAATATTTGCATTTCATTATTAAAAAACAATCCCCCAATAACTTTTAATGAACCTTCAAAACTGTGACATTTAGAGAGCATTGGCTTTCCCAAAATAAATTATCAAGAGAAAATAGTTCAGCCTTGAATCTATTATATTTAGAGACCTTAAAAGAAGGAATTTTTAAAAAGAAAATGTGTTTTGTGCCATTTTATGAAATGTATGTTATCATACATCTTTATAGTTAATGATCTTTTTTCAGGTGATGTAAGAGAGTGGTAACTTAGGATCCTTACCTTCTAGAGGAAGAAAAAAAATCTGCCCTCAAAAATAATAAAAATTCCAAAAAAAGAGTGTGCCTGATTTTTTTGCTTTAAAATAGAGTTTATTTTGGTTGTTTTTTCTGTATTTATTTGCATAGTTAATGCAAACAGTTTTTTTTTTTTTGATTTGCAACTTGAAAACAATATTTAGCCAGAGCACTGAGGACTTCAGTACGGTATGCTAATTACCAGTGACTCTTGTAACAAATTACTCCAAACTTGGTGACTTAAAACAATAGAAAACTATTTCTCTCACAGTTCTAGAGGCCAGAAGTCTGAAATAAATTTCACTGGTCTGCCATCTTTAACACCTCTTTTCTTCAGTGTGCTGTCTTTTTCCTGTTTTTCTTAACAGAAATGTTATTTATAGCAATGCATTACATTATCTATTGTATTACATATATGCCATATATAATATATAGCATATCAGTGTATAATTATTGCCGTTATTATTTATTACTGGAATCTTTTCTTATGGTGGTGTAGTCTGCTCTACTGTCTTCAAGGTAACAAGTGAGAGCAAAGAGAAGCTTTTCCCCTCTAGATTTTCCCCAACTTGAAGCCATCTTTGTTTGGCAAGATACAATTGTTTGATTGTTTGATGCGTACTGCTGGAATCTGAGTGTCTGTTTAGGCCAGGATCCTGAGCATTGTGAACCTTCAAGTTAGTTATTAACCACAGAGGCCCACTGGAAAGCCTGCACAACTATCTGGGCATGTCAGTGCCATCCTGGAAAGTACCCCTGTCTTGTACTTGGGGAGGAGTTGGTGTGCAAAGTCCAGTGATCCTTTGTCCCAAGACATTCTGTGCTTTTTCTCACCACTGGGAGGCAAACTGTTTGAGGGAAGCTTTGCATTAGATCACTTCTATATAGCTGTATCTCTGGGTATCATAAAAATTTCTCCCTGCCATAAAAAGAGACATTTTTCCTACGGGTTAACTGGAACAGAGGAGGTGGAGAAAGTGCTTTTAATTTCAAGGGTCAGAAGTTAGGAGAAAAACCATAAATATTTCCTTTCCTGAGCACTCATCATGCTGTAGCAGGCCATTAATTTTGAAAGAGGTTTTCTATTGAAGGAGCCTGTTCATCTGGTGACATGATGGGTTAGCCTGTATTGCTTTCTCTCCGTGTGCCAGAGAAATGCTATTGAGGAGCAAATTATTTATTTAATAATATCTTTACAGAAAATGCTAGGCATTGGATTAAGTTTTAAAAATGGTAAAGGATTTATGCCGAGGGGCAGTTGTTATTGTTTTGGTTATAAATCTAGTTCCTATCAACAGAGGTGATTTCTGTGAGGATTTAAGAATTTCCAGGAAGGTGATATTTAAATTTTACTGATGTAGCTTCAATAGGAATGGTGCTTATTTTATACTCGCGGCGGGGAAAAGAAATATCCACAAAGCCCATCTCGCTTTCAGTGTTCAAATTTGAATTTCTCTGGCCTCAATGAAGATTTGATACTATATAGTTCTAGGAAATGCCAAAGAAAGTGTAATTGTAATTACACTGATAGATTCAATTCAATGGGGACAGATTTCCTATAAAGTTTTTGTTGTAAAGAGATATATAAATAGGTTTTAAATATAGTTTAGGGGATATAGATAGATAGATAACATATATATATATATATAGATTTAGTCTCTAATTCTCTGTACTCACTCCCCCTCACAATGGATATTTTTAATGTACCTAAATTGTGCATTTGAGTTTATCTGACCCCCTGTGATTCATGTGTTAATGGTGCCTTGGAGACCGTGGTTTATAGCTCACTGGAGAAGGGAGAGATAATGGACCATGTTTTCACTCTTAGGCCGATTTGCAAGTATATTTAAAACTCAGACTTTCTACTTTCACCACATTGGTAGAATTTAGCGACCTTTAAAATTACTTTCTCCTGAGGATTTTTCTTTCCATTTTCTTTTCTTTGATAGACCCTACATCTTTTTGTTTATCTTCCTTGCACCATGATTATTGTTAACAATATTATTATTTGTCTAAGTTCTACGTAAATGAGCTTTGCAGTCAGTGACTAGCTGTATGTTCTTAGGATTGTTAGGTCCTTAGATGTATTTTAGTTGTTTTTAGCTATCCTCATGCCTGCTGTTTCTTGTGTTGTGAGTTTGAATTTCAAAATCCCATGAAGAAGGTGCATTTCTCTAAAATTCATATTTAGTTTAATTAATTGCCCTCTCCATCCATAGTCATTACGAATAGCAACATTATCCTGTGGCACAGAGCTTTGTGCAAAGAGCCATAAAAAGAAATGCTGTAATTGATTGTGAAAATGAGGGAAGTCTTTCAATTTTAAGTTTGTCAATTACCATATCCTTCAGTAGAGTTTTATTTAACCACAAGTTGCTGTTGCTGTTGCTGTTGTTGTTTTGTTCTACTTAAGTACTCCGGTCACTTTCAGTGAGCTAGGTCAGTGAGCTGTACTAGCATGCTAACCTTACTGTTTCTTATCCACATCTGACTTGATAATGCATGTTTGCCTTTTTGGGATACAAAGGGCAACCACATTTACATCCAGTTATAGTTTATAGCTTAGATCTTTTAGATCTAAGATCATTTGCTTCTTAGGCAAAGAAATGAAATCAGCTTAATTTTATCTTTTTTATTTTCTTACCTGAAGCTTCATCCCGTAGTCAGTTGTTGACACAGGATGACACAGGAGGTAGAAAAGCTTGATGCCTTTGCTTCCCCAAATTATAAACCTTTCAGTGAAAAAGGACTAAATATTAAATGATTCATCACAAAGTAAAACATTTAAAAAGGTCTATGCGAACTGTGTGGTGGACACTAGCAATAGAAGTGGCACTGGCCACATCTTTAAAATTGATAATTCTGTTACCAAGAAAGCATAATGCCTTTTCCTGTGTTCTTTTCTACTTTACTTGAACCAAGAAAAATCATTTTTTTTTAAGATTTTATGTATCTATTCATAAGAGACAGAAAGAGAAGCAGCCTCCTCACAGGGAGCCTGATGCGGGACTTGATCCCGGAATACTGGGATCATGTCCTGAGCCAAAGACAGACGCCCAACCTCTGAGCCACCCAGGCATCCCTAAAATCATTTTTTTTTTTTAAGTGGGAAGCAAGACTACCAAGGACAGTCACTTGAAAGCCCACTGCACTCTTCTAACCTGCACAAACATGGAAGGGATGTGTGTTGCCAGGGTGTGTGACGGCGATAGCTCCAGCAGCTGGCCTGTGAAGCCCAGGCCGGCCACCTCAAGTCCTTGTTCTGAAAGAGTAATATGCAAAAGTAATATGAAAAAATGTGAGGAAATAAGCAAACATTTAAATAGATGGAGGTAGCAATTGATTAGAAATTAAATGTCATATTTGTTTTTAACTAGAATCGTCAATTCATGGAAGAGAATCATGCTACTTAAAACGGAAGGGTCAGCAGCAAAAATAATAAATAAAATAAGTAAAATAAAAATAAAATCCCAGGTTCAGACAAGATTAATCTTACTTGCTTTGTTTCTGTTATTTAGATACATTTCATATGGTTAAGGAGAGAAAAACTGATATGATTTAAATAAAATAATAATAATAAATTATATATATGTATTTATATTCTCCAACTAAGCATCCCCTTTAAAAAGGTGTTAGGCTGGCAGCCCTTGACATGGTGTCTCTCATTTTACTGTGAAAATTTTCTGTTGACCCGGAAGAATAGAAATTGAAGAATGCTGGACTAAGACTAAAAAACAGCTATAATTATAATCCAAAGAATGTGTCCATCAACACAATGCTAGTGGATTAGGATGGAATTAAAAAACCAGCATGCCTTCTAATGTTTGAAAGCGGCTCCCTAAAAAGGCAAGGAACTGCTTGATCCCACCATGACTAAGAGGTCCTGACTGTATACCATTCAGAAAAGTAGGCAGCAAACTTTCTACTGCACCATTTGTTTGAAATGATCAATATCTGTCTTCCATTTTTCATATGATTGTAGTATATATTGGCTATTCTAGTTCTTCCTACACTCCTTGTTTTCTCTTTTAAGAGAACCATGCATTGGGATTTTAGCGAATTCTTGCCTCGGTCTATCTACCAAAGCCATGTTGGATCTGTTGCAGCCCAATTGCAAGTACCTCTGCTGCCCAGATAAGGAGGGCACTACAGTAGCTTCCCCATAGGCAGTGTAGAGAAGGAACATGGGTAAAGTTTGTCAGAGAAATCTGTTCACCAACACTGTGTCTGGGTAGGTCTCTAAGAACTTAAGCACAGTACATAGTAAGAATTGAACAAAAATGAGTCCAGGAAATGATGCATCAACACAGCGTAAAGGAATTTCATCCTGAGACCTCAGAAGAAAAGAACCAGTTTTCTGAAAAAGATTTATTATAGTGACCAGGAAAGAATTTTGAACAGATGTTTTACTTTCACAGTAGAAAGAACATATGGCCTCCATGACAAAGAGGAGAAAGTCATGAGGAGCGTCAAGATGAGATGAGAGGAAAAAGATTCTAAAATGAAACAGGAGCTTGACGAGGACAAAAGGAAATTTGGAGAAAATAGAAAATGACAACACCAAGTGAGAATAATCGTTGGATATACAACATGACAAAAATGACACTAAAAAAACTGAAAAACTGTTACGTAAAGTCAATGCATTATTGGGTCTTCTAGGATGCAGAAGGCGATGAGGGAGTTGAAATGAGGGAGAGGAGAGGAGAGAAATACAACTTACATATTATTAGTTGCCTCCTGTAAGGAAATGATATAAATTAAATATGAAAATTTAAAAAAAACCTTCATTAAAGAACACATTATAAACTTAAAAACTGCTTGATGATATGCATCTAAAGGGCAGTCACCTCCTTGGAAAAATTAATTAAAATGAGACCCATTCCTAGGACATCTCCTTAAATATATAGGATTTTCTTATAAGCATACAAAAGCAAAGAGTATAATTAACATTTTTAACAAATTGATTTAATAATAATAATGATAATTGCATTATTGGGTATTTTTTCATGTCTCCCTTAACCATTCCATGGAAAAAGTTCTGTTCCAAAGAACTTCACGTGAAATAGACCTTACTCACTATCATTTTATTGTTGTCCTCTCCTTCAAAAATAACAGTATTATGTGGTTACCAATTAAAATGTACCATGAATGGAACTGGAGGGTATTATGCTGAGTGAAGTAAGTCAGTCGGAGAAGGACAAACATTATATGTTCTCATTCATTTGGGGAATATAAATAATAGTGAAAGGGAATATAAGGGAAGGGAGAAGAAATGTGTGGGAAATATCAGAAAGGGAGACAGAACGTAAAGACTGCTAACTCTGGGAAACGAACTAGGGGTGGTAGAAGGGGAGGAGGGCGGGGGGTGGGAGTGAATGGGTGACAGGCACTGGGGGTTATTCTGTATGTTAGTAAATTGAACACCAATAAAAAATAAATCTAAAAAAAAATGTACCACGAGACTCAGAATATGATGAGGTTAGAAGATATCTTTTTACAAAAGAGTGTACAGTTACTCAGAAAAAGAGAATGGTTTTATTGGCTATTAAAATTATAAACACTAATATGAATTCTTGCTGCATTATCTAGAATTATCATTGTAGAATTAAGTAGAATATTTAAAAATAAAACTCTTGCAGCACCTGGCTGACTCAGTTGGTAAAGCATGTGACTCTTGATCTCGGGGTCATGAGTTCAAGCCTCATGTTGGGCATAGAGCTTGCTTTAAAAAAAAAAAAAACAACTCCTTGATGTTTGCCCTCAAGGATACATATTCACTATGCATTGCTTAATAAAATAATGAAAACCTGGAACTGTTTAATAGTAAGCATCTCATAATATTACATATATGAATTTATACATAGGATTTGTAATTATGATTTCAAAAAAATCATACTATCACCATCAAACCTCTACTAGCTTTCATTAGGGTGAGTACTTAAAAATATTTTTCCCTACAATAGATAATATAGGTCCATTTTCTTTTTTTTTTTTTTTAACCAAAAACAGTAAGGGGATTTTAGCTGTTTGCATTAGACAAGATGTTCTAAAAGTCTCGGTTGTAGTTTCAATCTTTAATATCATCAGAACCATAAATGTTACAAATTTACAGAAAAAGGTTGTTTTGTACTTACTTAGTTTGTGAATTTTGAACCATTAAATGTTTTATTTTAACACTGTTTCTGTCAGTGTTTGCCAATGTATTAATTTTCTAGGGCTGCCATAACAAGTACCACAACGTGAGTACCTGACGTAAGAGAAATTGTCTCACAGATCTGGAGGCTAGAAAGTGTCAGCAGAGTTGATTCCTGTGAGGGTGATGAGGGCAGGATGTCCTGCAGGCCCCTCTCATTGGCTTAGAGAGAGATGGCCATTTTCTGCCTGTGTCTTTGCGTTGTCTTCCCTCTGTGTGTGTCTGAGTCCAAATTTCTTCTTATAAGGATACTAGTCATATTGGATTACAGCCTAACCTAATGACCTCATTTTAACTTGATTGGCTCTGTGGAGATCACATCTATGAACTATGTCACATTCCGAAATTTTGGTGGGCTAAGATTTCACCATGAAAACTTTCAGGGGAGCACACGCAAGTCAACCCGTGACAGCCATCTTGGTTTGCTTGACTTTCTTTCCTTAACAATGGCTTGGGAGGCTGTATAAGCTTCTCAGCCAGAAACAGCTTGCTAGCACCGAACTTTTGGGCCAGACACTGAACCTCCTCTGAACCTGTTTTTTCCCTCTGCACATGAAGATAAATCTTACTCTGAGAAACTTGTTAGTAGAGAGCTACAAGAGGAACAGCCTTCATGTGTAATTAAACGAACTTGAAATTGAGCCTCTGCTTCATACCAGCTGTAGATGTTAGGAAGGTTATTTTTCCTGGGTTTCATTCTCCTCATCTCTACAACAGGAAGAAGGATGTTTGCCTTGCAGAAGCACATTGTGTAGAGTTTTAAATGGGCTCCATAAATATTAGTTATTAAGTCAGAATTTCTTTTCAAACGTTTTGTAAATGGTAAAGTATGGTAATGTTTACTCCTTCCTTCTTTGTTACTTCTGTGTAACAGCTCAAAATGTATGGGTATTCATTCCAGCATTACTCTAAGTTACTTTATTTTTCTTTAGAATATGGTGAGACTTTGAATCTACAGGATTGTAAACATAGTTTTTTTTTCTTATATAAAAAGACATCAAATACCAAAGCCTAATTTGTGTATAACAATACGGTGTCAGCTCTTCCCATCCTGAGTTCACAAGAAAAGTCAGCCCTGATGCCCTGCATCTACTGTATGTAATAACTTAATTTCTGGCCTGTGTATCTAGAATAGTACTAGCTTTGTACTGTTCTTGGGAGAAATGAAAAAAGAATCAAATTATATTCTGTATGGCATAATTATCTCATGGAACCCCAGCTGAGAAAAGCTGGCTAAATTTTCTGTTGTTTTTAATGACAATGGACAAAAGCTTCTCTCCTTAAAATCCTTGCTGGATCTCTGATTTTAATGTGCTTTTGTTGCTCACTGATTCTGATGGATAGCGGGAAGGCAGCTATTATTTCATTTCACACAGATGAAAGTTGGAGCATGGAGATGTCAGGAACTGTCTCCAGAGCCTTCTGGAAATAAGATAATGACAAAGTGGGGAAGGCGATGCCCATTCAGTGCAGCCACTAGACTGCTTCTTTCAGATCAAGATTTCAAATTATAAAATGGATGCCATGTGTTTTATATAGATATTGATTCCACAGGGATCAGAAACGTCTAATGTCGTTTAAGATGAAATCGGTATTATATTATAGTGGCAGTAGTGTAATTTGAATAAGCATTTTAGGAATGAGTTATTGAGTTATTATTTAGGAATTATTATTATTTAGGAATGAGTTTATGAGTTATTATTACCTGGTTCACTAATATCCAGGAGACAGAAACTGCTATCATCATAGTTGTCAACTATTTTCCTTTAGGACATTTAAGGCTTATATGTACATTTTGAGAGAACTAACACAACTTTATTTCTCCTTTTTCTGTTGATGGTTTGAGGTTTACTGACCTGCAGGATAAACTCAGTTTGCCTTGAAGGACTACCACAAACTGGCTTTACATTTCTTAATTCCTTGTCATACCAAAGCTGTGATGTGTATACAATGGCCAATTTATTGGTTCCTGAAAATGCTTTGACCATATTAACCTCTAAATCTTATGCTTATTATTAAAATGCCTTTTACTCCTCTCCAATCAGGATTTTACATATTCTTCAAGGTCGTAGTCAAATACTACCAATTTCACAAAATCCTCCTTGACTACTGAGATCACATTTTCCTTCTCTAAACTTGTATGTGTATTTATTACTCAAACCACCTATTTGGTTCCTAACACATATTATCATGCTTAGAGGCATTGTTTTGTCTAATCTTCTTTATGTCTGACAAGGATTAGCAGGATGTGGGATATAGAGAGTTGACATTCAATAAATATTGGTTTATAGATTCTTTGGAATCATATCTTAACTCTGTGACTTTATCAGTAAATACATTTCTTCCAGCTATTACACGTAAGGAAAGAAAACATGTGCTCCTGAAACCATATTATTGTTTTGAGGATTTTGACTACCTCCACCTGTTTATATACATACTTTCAAAGATCCTAAGCATGGAGTAAGCTAGAAGAGTGGACAGTAATTACTTGTTAAGATTGTGAGTCTAGCGTTTTACCAAACCTACCCTGGAGTGGCCTAGTACTGTGCCCTACAAGAATAAACAGCTGTGTAGCTAACTGCGTTAACTCGACCACTGCCGCTATCATCACCATCTGCCTGTGAGCTGGAAAAGCTGCACACGGGTTTCCTGCATTTCTTGTTGTATCTTGCAAAATGAGCTGATCCTGTGTATATTTCACATATGTACTTTCACAGAAGTCATGAATATTTAATAAGGTTTTAACAAATCCTTGTCCTTGTGGATACTGTTGGGAGATGAGGACAATAAGCAATGACATAGCAAATAAATATATGATAGGTAAAGGCCATATGTGCTATAACATAGAGCAGCTTGGGAAAATGAGGCACGGAAAGGTAGTGATTTGACCAACGTGAATACGAAAGTGAATGCTCAAGCCGATCTAGAACTCTGGTCCTGTTTGTCCCTGCACTTTTCTTTGGACTACACTGCTCCTGGAGCCAGGGGCTGTTTCTCTTTCTCCACATGGATTGCGTCTTCATGTGTCAGCCTTCTCCCTGGTATTTGAAACTGAAAGACTGTACCTGATCCCACGTACTGAAAGCCATGTCTTTAGATTTCCCCAGTGCTGTGGTCTGATCATTTACTCTTTCTATTTTCTGTCTGTTTCCAAGAGAATTTGGGCTCCACCCTAATTTGTCTTTAAGTCTGACTTATGATATTCTTAATGATAAATTTATTTTCTTTAAAGCAATGGAGTAGGGGTGAGTGGCTGGGATGGATGGGTAACTAGAGTATGACCTGAAAGTTTTCTAGGAAAACTAAGGTAAGCTAAACAAAACTAAGTTTCTATCTTAAATTATTTATTTATTTATTTATTTTCATTGCTATGAGCTATGAATTCAATTTTATGCTATACCACAATTTACTTTCCCCTCTGGTATCAATGAGCATTTAGGTTAATGCTAGTTTGTGCCTCTTTTCTATAGTAACATTTATGTTAATGCTGGGTACATCACTAAGCAATGAAACTGCTGGAAGATAGGATAGGTATATATTTAACTTTATTAAATACAAAAAATACTATTTCCAAGGAGTTTTACCAATTTTTACTCAACATCAGCAGTATATGAGTGTTCCTTTGTCAAAATGTGGTATTGTGGGATCCCTGGGTGGCGCAGCGGTTTGGCGTCTGCCTTTGGCCCAGGGCGCGATCCTGGAGACCCGGGATCGAATCCCACATCGGGCTCCCGGTGCATGGAGCCTGCTTCTCCCTCTGCCTGTCTCTGCGCCTCTCTCTCTCTGTCTGTGACTATCATAAATAAATAAAATTAAAAAAAAATGTGGTATTGTTCAAATTCTGATTTTAAATACTCGGGTGAGTGTAGAGTGGTTTGTTGCGGTATTAATTTACATTTCGTCAATGACTAATACTGTTGAGCATCATTTTGGATATTTGGTGACCATTTGGATATTCTTTTTGTGAATTGCTTTTTCAAGACTTTTATCTTCACTCCCTCCCTCCAGAAGACAGACAATACAATCAAAAATTGATAAATAGTATTGGGCATATTGGATATCTGTTTTGTAGATTTCTCCCACTGTGTGGACTGCCCTTTCTTAATCATGTCTTTAGACGAGCAGACATTTTAAAGTTTAATTCCAACTTATCAGTCTTTATTGTTGTTACTTTGCCTTGTTTCAGCAATCTTTGCCTATCCCAAGGTTAAAAGATATTCTGTTCTATTTTTTGGTAATATTTATTGTTTATCTTCATGTTTAGGTTTCTAATCTATGTGGAACTGATTTTGTGTATGGTGTGAGGTAGGGGGTCAACATATGTTTTTATTCCTATAGATATCCACTTGACCCAGTGCTAGTTATTGAAAAAGATTATTCTTCCCCACTGTATTACAGGGACACTGTTGCTTATAAATCAACTGCCTGAATACAAGCGGATATGTTTCTAGAGTTATTATTCTGCTCCATTGGTCTGTTTGCCCTTGAGCCAATACTTCACTATCTTAAATGTTGTTGTGGCTTTATATTAAGTCTTGATAACTGGTAGTGTTACCTTCAATAGGTAGTCCTTCAATAATTGTTCTATAGGATTGTTTTGGCTGTTCTTGGTTCTTTGTACTTCCTTATAAATTTTAAAATCAGTTTTCTATTTCTCAAGAAAAAGCATGTTGAAAGTTATATTGGGATTGCATTGAATTTATAGATCATTTCAGAAAATCTTTACAATACCAAGTCTTTTAAGCCATGAGCATATTATGATCACCCATTTATTCACATCATTTTTAATTAATTATTAATGCTACATAATTTTCTGTATAGAAATCTTATTGACTTTTGTTACATTTATTTCTAGGTTTTTAAGATTTTTTTGGTGCTGTTACAAATGGCACATTTTTAAAATGTTTATTTTCTAATCGTTTTTTTGTGAGTATATAATACAGCTGGCTTTTTGTATTGACCTTGTATTTAGCAGCCTTGCTAAATTTACGTACTGATTTTAATATTTACTATATCCTTATTTTTTCACCCATTCTAGTAGCTAGTCAAGTTGACTAGCTCCTATTCAAGAACAGATGCATCCAACATGTTGTCAGAAACTGGCCTGAAGAGTGGTCACTAGCTATTCAAAATGTCATTTCCTTAAAAGGCTTGTGAAATTTCCCTGTTTTTAGATTATTAACCTAACTCGAATTGTGGGGTTTATCCCTGGGAAGAAACTGCTTAAGGAAAACAGCATCCATGGAGATAAAATTATGCTAACTACTACCTGTCAGTACACTTGGTGAGATCAATTGAGATCTCAGACACATACGTCACTTCAATTATATCACCAGGAAGGAACGTCATGCTATGTGGTTTTAGCCAATGGTTAAAGACATTTTAGAACAATTTTATTGTCTCTGAGCTCAGTGGCAGAAAATATTTATAATTGGAAGAAGGGGCAAAGAGGCACAAATAGTTTCAAGGTACTGATTTTCCTAAATCACAGAACAAGATGATACTTAAAATATCTGAAATCTAATGACAATGATTTTACTAGTTGCTGTCAAAAGAGGACAAAATCAATTCAGATGCTGCCATAAGAAGCCAAGTTGCCTACCTGTATTTAAAATATGATAAAGTCAGGATCCTTGGGTGGCTCAGCAGTTTAGCACCTGCCTCGGGCCCCAAGCGTGATCCTGGAGTCCCAGGATTGAGTCCCACATCAGACTCCCTGCATGGGACCTGCTTCTCCCTCTGCCTGTGTCTCTGCCTCTCTCTCTCTGTCTTTCTGTCTGTCTGTCTGTCTGTCTCTCTCTCTTTGTCTCTCATGAATAAATGAATAAAATCTTTTTAAAAATGTGATAAAGTATTGAAGAAAATAAACATTTTAAGAGAATCTTTATGTTATATTGGGCGAGATAAATATTTATTCCCTTGGTGCCATTAGTTTTTGCTGTATAACAAACCATCCCCAAACTTAGTGGATTCAACCCAGCATCCATTTATTTATCTCACAATGCTCTGTGTCAGCATTTTGAACTGAGCTCAGCTAGGTGGCTCAGCTGTATGGGCCACACTCGGCTCATTTTTTCTGGTCTTGCTTGTGAGTCTCTGGTCAGCCGCCAGGTCCTCTGGGGAATGAATGACTGGTCTCAGATGGCTCAGGAGGTAGCTCATCTCTTTCCATGTCCACGTGGTCTCTCTTCCTCCACTAGGTTCACTTGGCCTTGATCAAACAGGGAACCTGATATCAGCAAGTGGAGGAGAGCACACAGGGCTGCTTCCTGAGGTTTTTTGGGCTTCTAGAGGCTCAGGATCAGAAGGCACACAATGTCCCTTCTGCCCTATTCTGTTGGTCAAAGCAAGTGGCACAGACAACCAGAGGAGGAACAGACTCCTTTTGAGAGGCAGAGTAAGGTGGCATTTTCTGATCACCAGCTACACTCCCCATATGAGAAACTATACTGCCCTATAGTGTATTTTTTTTTTTAAGATTTTATTTGTTTGACAGAGAGAGAGAGAGAGCAAGTGAGAGAGCACAAGCAGGGAGAGTGGCAGGCAGAGGGAGAGAGAGAAGCAGACTCCTCCCTAGCAGGGAGCCCAACATGGGGCTCGATCCCGGGACCCCGAGATCATGACCTGAGTTGAAGGCATACACTTAGCCAACTGAGCCACCCAGGTGCCCTGCTCTGTAAAGTATTTTAAAGACAGAGGTTAAATACTGGTTGTTTCAAGTTTAGGTAACTAATAAGAAAAAGTAAGGAATTAAATGACTGCGTGTGTCGGGGTGTTAAAAGCCTTCTTGATTTAATAATGGAGGAAATCCTGGAGTGAAGACTGAGGGATGAAATGTAAAAGATAGTTCAGACCAAAAAGCTAATTCGGGAAGCTAGCCAGCAATTGACTCACAGCAGGACCTAGCTTCTAAATCCTGAAATAAAGGAGTTTTGGATTATGGGGACGGCTGTGTTTTCTAATAGTCTGGATGCAGTGTACTATTGGGTATTAGTATCACTGCTAATATTACAAGGATTAAAAGGGTCAAAACAAGACTTTGATGTACCAAACTTCAGAAACTTTTATTTAAGTGTGTGTAAAAAAGCCTTCCCGGAGTCACAGATTTAAAAGTGTGACTACAGAGATTCAGTGGGCCTACCATGTCTTTGTACATGAAAGCAGCTTTTTTTTTTTTTTTCGAGATTTCAGGAATGCAAATGAGAACTAACATCAGGTACTTTACTTTTCAAGTAAAAAATCTAAAGTGTTAAAGAATTAGATTTCTCCGGTTTTCTAGGGCCTGTTGCTATCTAGGAACAGAGAACAGTGATCCAAAACATTGAAAAGCGACACATTATTTCTGGTTGTTTTAAACAGAATTGGGAAAGGGAGAGTGCCATAGGATCCTTGAAAAGTGAAACTGGGAGACTTTCATAAAGGGTCAAAAGACTTCACAACAGAGTACAATGGCAGTGTCCAAATAAGTAGAATGGAAGGCTCTGCAGAAGCTTGGAGCGGGGTGGGTGGTGATGGGAGAATTGCATTTTTAAAACCATTGGCACACAGCCACTGGAGTCTAAATATAAATCAGACCAGACCACGTCACTCCATAGCATAAAGCCCGCCAGTGTCTTCCCATTGCATTTCAAATGAAATCCAATCTCTGCAACGTGGCCTGCAGGTCCTGTGCAATCTGGACCCAGCTAGCTTCTCCAGCCTACGGCACATAGCTCCCTGTCCTGCTCACTGGGCCCCAGCCTCTGCCCTAGACAGTCTGTCCCTTAACCTGGAAAGCTCTTCTTTTTTTTCTATCGCCTTGCACCAGAATGTATCAGGGACCTTGTTGTCTCATGCATTGTTATGTCTCTCATACCTATCACTATGCCTGGTGTTCGGGAGGATTCATGGAGCAAAAGAATGAAGGAATTCATTTTGACAACAAAAACACAGTTGATGTGTAAAAGTTATTCTAGCTCAGGATACATGGTTTACAATTATAAAATGAAGACATTGTATGAACATCTCAAAACACAATGTCTGTTCTGCTCTCTGTGTTACATCATGTTGACATCAGCTGCCACATAGAGCCTTTAATATTTGGTTATTACAGCAAGTGTTTGACTCCAGAAGGGGTTTGGAGGACACATGAGTAAAAGCTCCCTTTCTTTATCCACTGCCACCTGAAACATACGTGAAAAAAGTCCAAATTGTGGAACATCTAAGACAGTGATTTGTGTGGCCTGGGAAATAATTATAGAACTTCTGTTTCTGTTTATTTTTTACCTCGTTTAGAAATGTCTAATTTTCTGTGTTTGACACTATATGTAGTTTATTAGTAATATAATAGGTATTTAAATACATGTTTTTCACATGCATTTTTAAACACGCACTGTATTTGTGTAGGGCTTGTGTGTACCATATTTATGTATGGGATGCACACACCAGTATAAGGTGATAAGTTTGCAAACAATGAAGATTTATGCTATGAATAGTTTTGACCCTAGTCACCACTCTATGCAAGAAAGTGAGCATATTTTCTAAAAGCTTAGCTTTGCAAAAGATTTTTACTAGGTGATGTGATAACACATCATGATGGTTAAATCTATGATTTAAAAAAACATTAGAGGAAACATAATAAAGAAAAGGGTCAGTCTATTAAGTGTGTGAAGGAAACGTCATTGGACATAGCCCAAAAGGCAAAAAAATTCCTAAAAAAAAATGGCATTTGAATTTGGGGCTTGATCCCCCAGCACATACCGACCATGTTCCTCCATCTGTCTGTCGGCACCATCCCCCGTTTGCTCCATGTTAGTACCTGGCTGCTTTCCTACTTTGGAATATAAAAAGGTTCGAAAGGTTTCTGTGATGATATCTGAACATGGCAGAGAAGTTCGGTTGATGATGACATTTTCTTTCTAGTCACATGCGCCACTCATTTAAGAGTTTAGTTTAGTTTAGTCAGTATCAGTATCTAGAAAGTTTGGTGGTGAGGAAGTTAGTACACCTAGTTTGCAAGTAGGCTTTAAATGACTTTAAACACTCTTTCTGATATTGGTCTTGTGTATTTTGTTTGAGGATTTTAAAGAAGTATAATAAAAATGGCAGTATTTTACAAAAGCCTTTTTCTGGAGGTCTTGAATAGATTTTCTATAAGAGTGACTCTGGGAAAAATATTTTTTTTCATTGCTGACACATCTTGGTATGGGGAATGCATAGTGCTTTTATTGCTGCAGGAAATTTTTGTACTTTATTATCAAATCACTTCATAATGCCAGCTGCTTTGAAAAATAGCCATTGTGTGTCTTCATTTCTTCTTTCAACACAGCCATGTTGCCCTAAGCAACTTTATAGTAAAGAGCACTCGGGCTGATATCTTTCCACCTGGATAACTGTCCTGTATAACTCTGTGAATTCACCATCTAACACATCTTTACTTATTTCTAGTTAGTCCATATATATCCTTGCTAGAATTTAAATTAAAGAGAAAAACCCCATAAAAAAGAACTTGATGGCAATATTCAAAATAAGTATGTGATATAATTGTGTGTCTGCATGTTATTAACTCAGTTACTAACTTGTGAGAATTTAAAAAAATCTGCTTCTGGTTAATCATTTCTACTTCTAAACACACCTATAAACTCTTTAACTCTAAGATACTCAATTACACAATAATGGGTTATTGAGTTAAAGATTGACCTTATACAGAAATTTTGACTCATGGTATAAATTTTCATTTGTGAATTATTTATCCATCTCGGGCAATGACTTTCAAATACTTTTACCTGGTGAGATTCTTTCATCCTTCCTTCCTATACCTCACTTTTAAGGTTTTCTTCCTTCTTCATGGAAATCCTTGTACTGTCTCTCAGCCAATTAAGGGAGAGACTTTTTCTTCATGTTCCTCATTTTAGAACTTACCATGGCTTCATCTAAGCTAGGTGTCTCCATTAAAGTAAGTCAGAGATGATAGAAGCTTAATGAAATATAGATATGAGGGACTCCTAGGTGGCTCAGCGGTTGAGCATCTGCCTTTGGCCCAGGGCATGATCTGGGAGTCCCGTGATCGTGTCTCACATTGGGCTCCTACATGGAGCCTGCTTCTCTCTCTGCCTATGTCTCTGTGTCTCTCATGAATTAAAAAAAAAAAAAAAAAAAGAAAGAAAAGAAAAGAAAAAAAGAAATATAAATATGAGATATAAAATTGGTCTAGGTTGTAAACACTCGTCTGAGACTAACCTGATGTGTATTTTGAAATTATTAATTCCGTTATGTTCTTTTGCTTCATTCATTGCCTGCTAAAGGAGGGGGTTGAGCAAGTTGACCTATTTTTTTTTATGATTTTTGTCAAATTATGGTTCCATTCAAGGAGACACATAGATGTGAAGAAGGCTCTAATAATAAAGAAGAATGCAGTATTACTGAATATAATAAATAGGCAAGGTGAGAGAAGGTATCTGTGTATATTGGGTATCCGTGATTAATATTTGTCTTCTCTACCTTTCTTTAGGTTATATTTCTATTTGCTTTAATAACCGTATGTCTGGTTTCTCCACATAGAACCTAATTCAGAGATTTTTGGAGAGACACCAGCTTAAGTCATGAGGTCAATATTGGGAAAATGAAATGAATATTCCTTAATTCTACATTCCCCAGCCATCACGATGACCTCTCACCATTGTGCTTTCTATCTGTTGCTGGCAGTGATTTGAAAGAACATTCCTTGGAACGGAGTATTTCCATCCTGGGACTGTTCCCTCAGAGAAGAGCTAAGCTCCCAGCATGAGAGATGGGAGCCACTTCTATTCACTGACAGACATCGATGCAACAATGTCTGCCCCATTTAACAGATTCATTCTTTTAATTGGTGACAATATTTATGTCGCCTAAGCCTGTGAACTGAACTTCCCATAAGGCAAGCCAATTTCAATTCTAGTTTAGGACAAAAAGGGAAATTTGGGAGTCATCCATAATGTTTGACTGCCATGCCCAGAAATTCAAATCTGTTTTGAGTTTATATACTAAAACTGCACTGAAAACACCTAAAATTGTTTGGGTTAGAAAACAATGTACTAGAAACAGGCCTTGAAAATTCCATTTTTTTTTTTTTTTAATTAAAAGTTTTCCTCAACATTAGTGAACTGTCCTAAGACAGTGTTTCCCAACTTCAGCACTGTTGACATTTTGAGCCAGGTAATTCTTTTTTGGGACAGGGCCGATACTGTGCCTTGTAAGATATTTAGCAGCATCTAGCATCCCTATCCTCAACCCCTTAGATGTCACTAGCACTCTCCTTATGTTGTGACAACAAAAATATCTCTCTAGACATCACCAGATGTCCCTGGGGAGGCGGCAAAATCATTGTCAATTGAGGGCTACTGTCTAGGGCTTTGATTACTCCGAGGATGGAGTTACAGATCTACCACCTGTAAGCAAAATTGGTTTTCATTGAGCTCTAGTAAGGAAGGATTTAAAAACGTAATGTATAGGCCCTCATTTTGTCTTTAAAATCTTTTCAAGGAAAAAAAAAGTAATCAGTGCTAAAGGGAATAGTAATTTCCCCACCAATTTAAAAATTTACTTTTCCTAGTAAATTAACAAAATATATCATGTATTGCTAGATTTCTTTTCTACTATGTGTTGATGGAAATAAATAAAAATTCACATAATATATTTTTAAAACGAAGTCCATTTTATTTATTTATTTTTTTTTAATTTTTTAAAGATTTTATTTATTCATTCATGAGAGACACAGAGAGAGACAGAGAGGCAGAGACACAGGCAGAGGGAGAAGCAGGCTCCGCGCAGGGAGCCTGACCTGGGACTTGATCCTGGGTCTCCAGGATCATGCCCTGGGCTGAAGGCGGCGATAAACCTCTGAGCCACCGGGTGCCCAAACTAAGTCCATTTTAAACAACTAATATTTTGTGTGTGTGTGTGTGTGTGTGTGTGTGAAGGAAGTAACATTCTTTTTGATTTTAAGATAAATAAAATCCGGTATAGTGAGTTAGGAATGCTGATTTCACATCCATTTAAAAATGCCCGCAGTTTAAAATAATAGAGTCTCTTCCGTTTGGATAAGAAGTGGCTGGATTGAATATCTATCTTGTGAGACTGATCAGTTACTCACTTTTAATATGTGTTTTTGGAAGAATAGAACAAATAGCAGAGTCCCAATAGCATGTTGAATAGACTTGTACTGGAACTTTTTCATTGCCAGTTTCCATCAGCAGCATGTGAAACTAGATGGAGGTAATCACGTGCAATAATCATTTAAAGAAATTAGATGCTTTAGAGCTATCCTTTTCGAATCAGAATTATAGTTGTATTTTTAAAGGGAAAATAGCTAGGCCAGAACATAAGGTGGGTTTTTTCCTTCTTTATCTGTTTATTTCTTGTCATATTTCACTTTTACTTCTTGAAAGAGAAAAAAAACGATCAAAGTTAATATCATTTTGTCATTAATGAAAGTAACTAATATTCATGTCTGCCTCAAAATGTAAATTTTAACATCTTGTAGAGATGTTATCGATAGTAATTTGGAAAGTGAGTCATATTATATTGAGCTCAGATAATTTGCTTTTCTCTGTATATGTTAAAAGAAAGAGCCTTTTATAGTATCCATATTGGTAGATATTATTTTAATCTTCAGATATTCTTATAATTCAGTTGATTTCTTTGAAGAATTACTGTATGCTTACTTAGAGTCATCTGGTATCTTCCTATTAAGTCATAGCCCGTGCCAAAAGTGAGATGATTGAGTTATTGCTTTGTATTTAAATGTGACATAAAGTCTCTTTATCCCCCCCAAATTTTTGCCATGTATTCATGCTTAGTCCAAAATACTGAAAAAAAAATTTTTTTTTCTATATGACATGCTATTATGTGAAAGAGCATAATTTTGAGAGGATTCAAGTTTTACTCATAAAAATAATTCTTCATGTCCTTCAGATTTGACTGTTTCATCCAGGCATGGATTGGATAAATAGTTAATTTATCAGTGTTTAATTTATCAGTGTTTTATTTAACTTAATAGCCTTTATCTACTGTCCTTTTTCTCAGCTGTTTTTCCATGGTGGTTTTTGAGGCTTCCGACACTGCACGTATTTAAGAACTGGCATAGGGACACCTGGGTGGCTCAGTCTTGAGTGCCTGCCTTTGGCTCAGGTCCTGGGGTCCTGGGATCGAGTCCCACATTGGGCTTCCTGCATGGAGCCTGCTTCTCCCTCTGCCTAGGTCTCTGCCTCTCTCTCTGTGTCTCTCATGAATAAATAAACAAAATCTTAAAAAAAAATCTTAAAAAAAATTTGGCATAGTCCTCACTCATATTAATCAATTGAACATGACCATTTCATAATGACACCACAGATCACTTCCCATGGATGTGTATAAGTATGCTTGTCTTGCCTGTGTATGTGCCGTGGCACAAGTTTGCTGTTAGAAATTCCCATTTCTGTTGCATCCCAAGGAAGGACATTTCACTAGTGAGAAATAAAACTTTTTGTGCTATGATAGGAATCAAAAATGTTTCTTTTTAATAACAATATTTCCGTTTGGACCCTTTCCAGTTATATACTTGACCACTTACTGATCCTTCACATTCTGTGGAGTGGTTTTAAAAAAAGAGAGACACTTGCTTTTCGCCAGGGCATGGGACGGGGATGAGGAAGTGAGTGGCACAGAGGTTAAGTGGGTTTCCTCATATAACACAATGAATCTTTAAAATCCGATTATGAGAAAGCCAGGGCTGTGAGGACTAAGGGTTCCCAACTCACTGTTTCCATCTCCAACCCCCAAAGCCATGCCCTGTTTATATCTGTCCTGTTCCCTGCCATTGGACACATAACCAGAGTGTGTGCTGTCCAGAAGGGCAGCCACTCACCACATGTGGCTACTTAAATTAAATCTAAATACAATAAAATGTTTACTTCCCCCGTTTCACTATCTATGTTTGAAGTAACCAATTACTAGTGCACATAGAGAACATTTCTATCCTGCAGAAAGTTTTATTGGATAGCGCTGGAGGAGTCTTGTCCTCGCTCACAATAAAATATTTAGGTGGCTATCTCCTAGTGGAAAGCCCTCATGAATAAATGAAATGTTGAAAATTTATTTTTGTTTTTTCTTGTCGTGTCCTTGTGTTGTAACTGCACTGAGGGCAGGGAGTTCACAGATGGCTCTCAGAATCCTCCGCCAGGTTGCTAGAAACTCCAGGCCCCTCCGCTCCTAGCGTCAGCCACCACAGCCCTACTTATGCCTGTTTTACAAATTGGAGTTTCCTGGTGGCACATCTTGTGCACAAATGGTTGTTTCTCTTAAATGATTGGAAACCTGCGCTAGTCGATGTAGAGAGACCCGGCTGGTTTGGGAAGTTGATAAAAAGAAGTCACATTTTGAGACTTCCTCCTTAGCCCACCATCCCCCCCACTGCATGGATACCTCGGTGGGTAAATGCTCAGTTAAGTATTACTGCATTATGATCATTTCTAAGATGTCTAGAATTGAGAGCAGGGTGTTGTTCAATAAGCCCAAAAGCAGTAACCTGATAAACAATGAGATAAACAATGATAACTAGTTTTCTAGGACAGCAGGATTTTTTTTTTTTTTTGTCTTGTGGAGATTTTTTTTTAAATGAAACATTCTTTCCCTTTCTCTCCCTCTTTTCAAAATGATTTGATTCTTTAACTTCCTTCTAGAGTGACCGATGTAACTTTTAAAAATTATTTCTAAACTCAGGAACTCATGGATTCTTACTTAGTAGGATGTGTTTCAGTTAATTGTAGCTAGTATTGCTCTTGCTGCCAGATTTTCCTACATTTAGCCTCATCACCTTGACTCCTTGTTTTTGGATATAACTAGTAGTTCCTGACAACCTCTCTGCTTCCTTGTACAAGACGTTGCACACTCATTTTGCATATTTCCTGCATAAAATCTGTAATCATTCATTTTGCTAAGGGACTCGGGGTCTTATTTTTAAAGAAAGAAAAGTTCCATTTTGTCTTTTTTTTTTTTTTCTGTTATGTTAACGTAATCTACAGAAACACCGCACACCACAATACAGAAAGCCGAAAAAAAAAAATCCTTCAGATTCATAGTAGTTTGAATATGAATATACTTGTAACCAGAAAGGGTTACAACGTTAAATTGAAGAGTTGAGTTGATGGCAGCTTATGTGATCACTTGACACAGTGATTTGTGAAGGCTTTTAGGCAAGTGCGTTCGTTGTGATCCCATTTCAAATCATGTTCTGCACCCTGGCCCTCTGTACCGTTAGCTTTTGTAATCACACATGTACAGAAGTACAAAAGTGAATATTCGGCTAATTGAAAATCAACAAAATTATTGTTCCTTAAGATCTTTGTCCTGTAAGCAATAAGAAACCGGAGAGCTTTAAATAATTTTTTCACTTTATTTTAAACTTAGCTAGTTTTTCTCGCAGTTTTATCTGCATGTCTCAGTTAAGGAAAGACACAAAGGGCGAGGCGTATAAAAATCTGAGTTAGCCTCCGCTTGGGGCTATTGGACGCGCACATAATAATTAGTGATGTAAGGTAAACTATGGTACTTTGCATATCTCTGGACCCCTTTTCCTGCTCTTTTCATTGCAAAGTGCTTGGCAACCCTTTCTCTAGGCTAATGGACATGCCTGTAATACTCACTCATCCTCATTATTTTCGCTGTCAGTGTTTCCTTAAAAATCCATTTCCCGTGTTTGTTCTAAAATTTAAACTCCATGTTACTGATATGCAAGCCAGCATTTCCCCTCTGGCAATGTTTCTAAGTAATCAACAAGATATGAAGTGGAGATTAGCTGGAATGAACATCTAGCATAGGTCTTATCTTCACACCTCTCAGCTCCTCTTGTCATCCGGCACCAAGGACACAGGCCATTTGAGTATAAATATATATGTTCTTTAGCTGCACTCATTCCCAGACCCTATCATTGTTTTAAGTCCAGAGTAACATTTGTAGGTTCATTTGGAAGAATTTGGTCTTCTTAGGCCATCGCAGTCGGGTAGAGGAAAGAGCCAAATCACTTCTTCCCTGTGAGAACATTTCATACATCTACATCTCTGTGATCGCATCGAGTCATTATGTAGCAGTTGGCTCTGATACGCTTGCACAGACACAAATTGAGTCCGACAGGACTGATGTCTCCTAGACTTTCCTGTCATTTGAAATGCTGGCATGAGGATGGGAACAGTGGAAGGGGGAGGGGAGCAGAGCTGATTCCTTTAGCATGCTTCCTATGAAGTTTTGAGAATTTAGCATTTGAGAGCTGTGAACTGCTTGAGAAGTTATTTTCCAGATGAGATTGATAACAATAGCAGATTTGGAGCAGCTGGCTAGCTTTTGGTTTCAAGTAGATGTGTTTCAAAGTATAACTTGCTGCTTCATGCCACCCACAAACCTGTTAAAAATAAAAAGGGCTAGCGAGTGGATTGGTAATTACAATGATCCCCCACCCTTTCTTGTAGTTTTATCTTTCCAGCATTCAAACGACACATGCATAGTAATGAAAAAGATAAGATCTTTAAAAAAATTTTTATTCTCAGGCTCAAGCTCAGTTTCAAAAAATACAGACTAGAGTATCAGCATTACAATACTTTTTCAAGTACGAGTTATTTTAGTGGATTAGGTTATTTCTGGATATCTCTAGTATTTCCTGTCAAGGATTTTGTACGTGTTTCAAATATTCCAATATACAAGACTTAAAGGTATACTGTTTCATTTGGCAAAAATTCATTCTGATTGTCACACTCAGGTTCTCACAATAATAGAGGAAGCAACAGCATCCGATGCACTCGGGCTCTCTGTATTCAGAGCCTACTCTGTATGAGATGCTGTGCTAGATTTGCTGAAGGTTCCTATAGGAGCAAATATTTATCACTTGAAGAGTCATACTTCAAATTAGTGCTTGAAGCAAATCAGTCATCGCTTCCCTTCTTTTCAGTTCCCATCCAGACCACCATTGCTCTGTGGTCTGAGTTGCTTTTCACCAGGGACTCTTGCTCCGGCCTAATGGTGCCGCACTTAGGTGTCTGTTCATCTCAAAGCCAATTTTCTTATTCTTTTGCTCTGAAACACTAAGTAGCTTTATTCGTGGTGTGCTGACTTAGATCGGCATTCAGGGCTCACTATGATGTTTTCGTTTCTTCTTCTTCTTTTTCTTTTTTAGCCTGAACCATTTTCTTTTGCCTCATTTTCTTCTGGTTTCCTAATGAATTCATCACTGCAACCCAATGGTCTCAATGTGGTACCTGCACCAGCTGCATCAGCATCACTCAGGAGCTTGTTACACATGTAAATTCTTGGACCCCTTCACAGCCCCAGTGAACCACAAACTGGGAAGTGGTGCCCAGCTATCTGTTCCCTGCCCCCCACCCTCAGCTATCTGTTCTAACAAGCTTTCTAGGTGATTCTGATGCATAAATTTGGGAAGCCCTATTTCAGCCAAACCTGGAGACTCATCTTTTCCAAAGTTCCTTTCCCACTGCCCTGCCTTTGTATGGAATTTCTGGAATGCTTTTCCCTCTTGGTTAAATCCTGCCTCTACTCCCAGGCTCCCTTTGAGATACCGCTTTATCTATGATACCACTCCTGATCCTATCTTTTATGGCATTATTTGGTCTTCCCTTCCTGGCACTCATCACTTAGGAACTTATATTAGTCATCTGATGTATCTGTTTCATTTTTCCTACTAAACTGAAAAGTCATAGAGGATAGAGTCTAACTCATTTTTGTACTTCATGGCACCTTATAGTAAGTGCATTTGTACGCACGCAGTAGGCTCTCTAAAAATAGTTTGTGGCTTATCGATTTTACATAGAAGATTGAGAAAACTAAGCTACTGCCCAGGAGACATATAAAAATCCTGTTCAATCAAATAGGCTCGGGCTAACTATTGTTTTGACTTATTGAAGCCAAACTAGACTTGAACATTGATGTGCCTTCAGGGAAGAAGCCAAATGTGCTAGTGTAAAAAATTCTAACCTCTCCTATTTAGCTGGAGAAGTTGAATTAGCCCTGTCACTTCACCTCGTGCCAAGAAAGCAGCTTCTATTATTCTGTCAATAATAGACTTTTATCCAGCACGGTGGAGCTTCTCTTAAATCTTCCCCATAGCACGGCTGTGCTCTCTCCCA
Source organism: Canis lupus baileyi (assembly GCF_048164855.1). Classification (NCBI taxonomy): domain Eukaryota; kingdom Metazoa; phylum Chordata; class Mammalia; order Carnivora; family Canidae; genus Canis; species Canis lupus. Next base: position 30,797,335 of record NC_132847.1, on the reverse strand, counting down.
CTGATGTATTCACATAGTGTTTCATAAGAAGTGACAGTTTCCTTCTCACACAGCACTGCCCAAAAGGTGGCAAGAGCGGAGCGTGGAATTCAAGGTGGTTCGCTTTAGCATAGGCCGACGACTGGAACAAGATGTGCGAGGGCTGCCCCATTTTGCAAACCAAGGCACTGGGACACCTGGGTGGCTCAGCGGCAGAGCATCGGCCTTTGGCCCAGGGCGTGATCCTGGAGACCCGGGATCGAGTCCCGCATCGGGTGGGCTCCCTGCATAGATGGAGCCTGCTTCTCCCTCTGCCTGTGTCTCTGCCTCTCTCTGTGTCTCTCATGAATAAATAAATAAAACCTTTAAAGAAAAAAAAAAACCAAAAAACCCCAAGGTACTGCCCTTCTACAAAAGCATCCCGGTTACGGTTTCTGGTGTCTTTACAAGGGATTGCGTCTCTTGCGGTGGTTGTGATGGAACAGGGGGAAAAGAGGAAGAGATCTAAGCTAAGCGTCTTTGTGTTTTCTCTCCTTTTCTCTTCCTCCGCCCTTCCAGGCTCTGAAAGTGTTCCAGTTGGGGTTTCAGACCGGACCGACTCGCTGCAGCTCCCGAGGCGGTGCCCGCAAGGTGCCAGCGCGCGCTGCTGCGCCGCGGCAGGATGGTGCCCGCAGGCCGGCCGCTGCTGCTGCTCGTCGCGCTCCTCCTCCGCGCCCAGGCCGAGAGTAAGCCGCCCTCCCTCCCCTGCGGGCCTGGGCCCCTGACCGGTGGCTTTGTTTGCAGCTGACCCCGGGCTCCGCGCCTCTGAATGCGTTGCCTTTGGAAGCAAATCCCGAGACACTGTGGGATCCTCCTTGGCTACCCGCCAGCCTCTGAAAGGGATTATTGACGTGACTTCCTTACCATTTCCTCTCTCTCTTAATGCCCCTTTTCTCGTGCATCTAACTGCTCCTACTGTTTTGCCCCCTCCCCTTTTTTGATAGTCTTACCAGCCCCGTGGCAAAGATACCATGAGACCAATGATACAACAACTCAAACCGGTTAACCAGTTAGTTGATGGTGCCAATAAGTAAAGACTGTTCAGACCCATTAGACTTTTATTTAGTTTTGTGGATATTTCTCTGTTTAGAAAAATGCACAGTGTCACATTGAGCCCAATTAAACTTCCAAGCCCCTTGTAGCTGTCATAGCAGCTGTTCTAATGTACTGTTTCCGACAGCTGTCGTCGAGTACAGTATTCAAACAAATCAAGCAGAACTGACAACTTTGTGGCTGGGTGAAGGGTGTAGAAGTGTGACGAGAATTCTGTGGAGTGCAGACACCAAAGTTTGGTTTATTGGACTCAATTTATGAAACTGAGATTGTGGTCAATTAGCTTGCCAATTAATGAGAAGATCATATCTTCTTCCTAATTAGGAAGTCATTAGGTCTACCTTGTTTACATATGTTCCTTTTCCCATCTGGCCTGTGGCCTTTTGGAAGAGATAGTCCTGGAAAAAACATGTGTCTCTGGTGTGGGCTCACCGACGTGTCTGGTTTCTCCAGACTGGTACAGCTCATGAGTGAGTTGGCCATTCTCTTTGGGAGTCCCCTGGTACTATGAAAATGTGGAACATCTGCAGTCATTAACTTTTCCCTCTGCTGACTGTTTCAGTGAGATTAAATTTGACTCATGCTGAGGATGTTTCGAAGACAAGGATCCTGTGTCGTGTTGGCCCCTACCTATTAATTGAATTTTGACAAAAATTTCTTCCATAGCAGCCAATTTCTTTCTTTAAAAAGGGGCTCTGTTTTTTAAAGAGAGTTTTCCAGGACTGAAAGGAATCACGTTAATAACAGGATACATATGGAACACGCATGTTTTAAGCACATTCTCTGGTTAATAATGTATATAGTCTCCTAATTAGCACTTGAGAGTATGGGTTTAAGGTGACGCCAAGGAATGTCTAGGACAATGCCAGCAAATAATTAACCTGGAAAAGATTCAAATGAAAGATGCTTTTGTTATTTTAAAGCCATTTGTGTCAAAATCTATTTTAAAGTTTTAATCTAAATTTAGTTTATTAAAGAAATCAGGCATATGGTTTTATTTTTCTGTTTTGGCTAGAATGAAAAAGTATGTTGTTTTACAATTGTTGATTTTTGGCAAAAGCATATCAGCACCCTGGGAATCCACTTTAATTTCAGATCACAGTTTTAGAGATCTCCTTAAAGTTACTAGATATAATTATCATATATCCACAAAGTTATCCTTCTGGATAGGTAGAAATGTCGTTCTACTTTTGTTTAAATCTCTGGCGGAATGTGGCAGACTGATGTCAAGTACTCTTAAAATTGTTTTAAAACAGTCTACACTACAGATGACCGTCACCTACTCCCCTCTGGCCTATGCCTCCCTTCTCCCTCCACCTGCCCCCTTCACCACACTTCCTCTAAAGCAACCTTACAAAAACGGAAAACAAAGGCCACATTAACAACTTTTAGTTAAATTAAGATGTTTACCAGGCTATATATTTGTATGACATCAGCTTTCAACCTCAAGATGTAACCTGAAAAACAGTCTATACTGTCTTGTTCTTCCCTTTGCAACTACAGAAGGGGGCAGACTTTGCCAGATTAATTTGTTTAGTTTTGCCTTTGTCTACTTAGCCTTGGTTTAGTATGTTTTCCCTTCAGCAGATCCCTTTGGCACTGTTGAATAGGATGTATAGCCTGAGAGTTTCTGATGGAAGAGGAGAAATTGGCCATATTTCTTAAGGTGCCGTATTTTGAAATAAGAAAGAACATCCCTTATCAATCTATTGGAGGATATTCATGGCACATGAAAACACGTGGTAGAGTTGGAGATAGGATTTTAGTAACTTAAGGATGTTCAAAGAATAATTGGTAAAAAAGGATCTAGATTATCACCTATCAAATTGTGCCACTATCTTTTCATAAAACACTGAAAAAGCCCAGACATCATAAGTAGCATTGAAGAAGAATTAGACTTTTCATCATCATATAAATATAGTATTTCTGAAGCTTTCACTACAGGGGTCACTGGTTTGTTACCCTCTGTTTTGATTAGCACATTTAGCCATATTCTTCCTTTTACATAATTGTGTTTTGCATGTATACAAGGTATCAGGAGTTCTATTACAAGATTTGATAGTAATTTGTCAGAGCCATTTGAGAACTATGAAATAATTTTTTAAAAATTGTCTTCCCATTTGAGAAAGAAGACGGTGTGGGGGTGGGGAATGCAAAGAAGCCACTCTAGCTTACCACACTGATTTAATGTGTTCTGCTCACTGCCTTTTGAAATGATTAACTCCAAAGAGCCAAGGAGTCAGGATTATCATCTGCCATGTGGAAGTCACAGTAAAGTGCTAGGTGTGATGTTGCATTAAGTAGGAGAGCTCTTATGAGCCTTGGTTCAAACCCAGGTTGAAAAATTGTGATAATATCCCTTTAGCAGAAAATTATAGTCTTCGCCAGTGCCAATTTAAAATGGCCCACAGATCCCCATTATTATTTGAAAAGGCTAGATGTATGCATGGATCTTATTTCTTTTCATCCCTGTCTCTTGAGTGAAATCATTTGGCTTGTTGTTTCTTGAATGTGTGTACACACGGTAGAGCTGTGGTCTCAGTATAACTTCTGTTCAAGCACAAACAGTAGTACTTCTTCATGTCAAGCCAACCAGCTTTCTGGTTTAGGCAGTGGCCCGATTGGGGTTCATTCTGGTTTAGGCAGTGGTGCGACTGAGGTCAAAATCTGGTTTAAGCAGTGGTCTGATTGAGGTCAATTCTGTGATAACATGCATGCACATTAAAAGTAAATTTATATTAGTGACTTCCTGGGGTATTTTTCTTTTGGGTGAATTTTCACAAGAATTTCTGGTAGTTTTATTTCATGTGTAGCTTTAGTTTTTCTTTACTAGTCATTTTTTGTTTGTTTGTTTGTTTTTACCTGGTTGTGGGCTACAGACCTGCTTTTAGCACCTTCTTTCATCAAATTCGTTTCACTCTAATGAAATCACTGACTGCTTACTGTTACATTCTAGACTCGAGTTTACACTTTGACAACGGTAATTTGACCTGAATGCTTATTGGATCTTCATTAGAAACTCAAATTTTGATAGTTTAATTCCTCGAATGGCTTAGTTCATCCATTTTCTGCTGATTTTTGCATTTTTCCATCTCAGATGATGAAAGCTCCCTCACTTTCCATCCCTATCATAAGGAAGCTTCCTGTAGTCCCTATCTACTCACTATATTCCTGTCCTACATGAAAGCAATTAGTTTTTCTTCCTTTTGGTATTCTATTATTATACCTGGTGAAATTCCTTTATTTCTTTGGCATTAGAGAATAGGCTGACACCTATGCTGTATGGTAACCACTCTTACCTTATATATTTCCCATTGGGCAGTATGGGATAATGGTTAAGAAAAAACCCAGACATCATAAATAGCACTGAAAAATTTTGTATTTTGCATTTATACAAGGTGTCATGAGTTCTGTTTCAAAATTTAATAGTAGCTTGTCAGAGCCTATACACACACACACACACACACGTATATTCATATATATATGAATATATACACACATATATACACACACATTTATATATCACAAACCACTTAAATGACCCTTTAAAAGATAAATTGCTTGGGGGATGAAAATGTTCTGAAATTAGATTGGAGTGATGGTACTAATTGAGTAAAAACATACGAAATGCCATTGGATTGTACACTTAAAGTCAGTGATCTATATGTTGTGTAGATTATATTTCAACAAAACTACCTAAAACAGGAAAAATAAACTGCTGCTTAACCCAGCAGTTTGGTTGGATTCCCTTGGGTGTTTGCAACCTGAAAGGCAGGTGTGCTGGTTTCTTCAGGCCGGTTCTGATCGACATGCTCCCTGAGGAGGGCAGGAAGAAATCTAGTTCATTTACCAAGCTCATCTGTGTCTTCCTTGTATTTCTCTTCTCTAAATTTACAGATGTGTGGCAAAATAAAAACCTTGCCTTTCCCTCCTCCTCCCCCACTTCTCAACTTAAAGTAGCTGAAGTAGCAACATCCAGCTGCCTGCAACAAGGAAAATATTCCAGCTATTTTACTACTGATCCTTAAGCCCCATTGTGGAGTATCTGTGGCTTTCTGAATTAATTGCTCTCAGCAGAGCTGCACCTACCTAGTAAGGTTCAGAATATGTCACAAAATCAACCACTGTGTACACATAAAAGCATTTTATTGATTATAGAGGGACTTGATTTTTAAAAATAATCCTAGGTATGACATGTTTCTTAACTCTGATCTCTGTCTGTGATGAGGCCCGTAGCTCAAAGGATGCAACAGTATCTGAAATATTGGTGAATTACTTCTTGTTATTGCGAATAGCCTGGTGGTAGTTGATTAATCCATTCTATGATTTCCTCTTTTTTTTTCCTTTTCTAGTCTCTTAATTTCTTTAATTTTCCTCATTTATTATTTCAAATATCCTTGATTTTTTTGGGAGCCCCACTCACTCTGCTGCCCATTTTGCTTTGCTTCACTTAATCTTAGAAAAGCCCCGACCAGCGTCCATTGTGAAATTAAGAATCAAAGACAAAAGCACTGGTGATTGGATGGAAACCATTTCTCTGACCTATAGTTTTGTCTTTTCTCTTTTCCTCAGTTCGCTTTAGCTTTGTTTATTTATTCACCAAAGTCTTATGTGTATGCATGTGCACAGAGGGCTTTGTACAAAATGGGGGAGATATAAAAATTTAAAGAATTTGGTTTCATATCAGTTTGTGATCTACCTTCAGAATTCATAGCTCACTTTTTAGAATTTTCTAGAGCAATATTTTCAGAATTTATGTCCAGGTGAGAAATAGTATAAGACCATGGTCTGAGGAGCTGAGGTACATGTTCAGGTCCTGCCTCTGCTACATAATTATTCTGACCATGAGCAGGCTACAAATATCTGTGTGCCCCTTGTCTGTAAAATGAAGCTTGAGAACAGCACACTTGATGTGGTTATCGTAAGGATTAAGTAAAGAACTGCATGCAAAGCATCTTGAATCATAGGATTAAATATTCACTAAATGTTGGTTGCTATTATACTTTTTCCTCATTAGCGTGCATCATTTCCAAGTTAGAAGCATCTATGTTTAGATCTCTGTTGACATTTATTATCCCATTAACTTCATAATGTGAGCAGTATCTTTTAAATATGTAAATATGTATCTTTATATATATTAATGCTTCCAAAGGACATTGACTCATTGGCTCATTCATGTATTTAATAGCCTTTTTAATAAATGTTTATTGGACACATTTCTTGTGCCAAGTATTGACTTAACTACTGGAGATACAATAGTGAGATAATGATCCCTGCCCCAACGGGCTTATACTCTAGAGGGATAGACAAATATTCAACATTAATCTCAAAAGTTTACACTTTATGAATGTGTTAAATGTTATGAGGGAAGAAAATAGGGAGCTTAGTGCCTTGTCTGTTCAGAAGAGTAATGGAAATCTTTCCTGAAGGAGTGACATTGTTTTTAAATTTTGAAATAATTTTAGACTTAAAAGAAGCTGATAAATTGTACAGGAATTTCCCATGTATCCTTCACCCAGTTGTTCCCAAAGTAATATGTTATATAATGACAGTTATATCAGGAAATCAACACTGGCAGGATACTATTAACTAAAGTACAGAGTTGGCTTGTTTTATATTGGCTTATTTTTTAAAGATATATAGTTCTGTTAAATTTGAGCACATGCATAGCTCTGAGGAAATGATTTTTGAGTTTGTATCTGATAGGTGAATAGAAGCTAAGTAAACAATATCTGAAAGAGCTATTATGGTCCAAGAAAGAACGTGCTCGTGAGCCCCGAGACGGGGATAACCTAGTGTATTCTGGCACTGAAAGGATGGATGTGCCTGGATCCCAGACGGTGAGGAGAGAGAATTCAAATAAGGCTGGACAATAGGCAGAGACTGTCTAATGCAAGGCCTCATAGAACTTGTTCAAGATCTTGGTTTTTATTCTAAGAACAGCTGGGGGAGTGACAGGAAGAGATTTGCATTTAAAAAACATCCCTGTGGCTGCTGGGTGGCGAGATGCTTGGAGCTAGGCCACCGAGAATGGCTCTGAGATCTGTTGGGAGGCTGCTTAAGAAGCTATGGAAATGATGGGGTACCAGGGACAGCGTGATGGAGGTTAGGGAGGCAGGACAGCCTTGGCACTGAAAAAGTATTTTAGTTGACAATTGTGAAGATATCTTTCTCTAGAACTTGAACCATGAACAGATGATTATAATTTGTAGTGAAAGAGAAAACTAGGCTAGTAATGGATAAGTAATCCTTATTTTTATTCATTTATTTATTTATTTATTTATTTAAATTTTTATTTATTTATGATAGTCACAGAGAGAGAGAGAGAGAGAGAGGCAGAGACACAGGCAGAGGGAGAAGCAGGCTCCATGTACCGGGAGCCCGACGTGGGATTCGATCCCGGGTCTCCAGGATCATGCCCTGGGCCAAAGGCAGGCGCCAAACCGCTGCGCCACCCAGGGATCCCGTAATCCTTATTTTTAATATGGCGTGATGTATGTTTCCCAAAAATATATCACTGCTCACTTTATAATTTCCCTTTTTGATTGTATTTCAGGTAATTTTATTTAAACTTATCTTTATGTTAATATCTGTGAAAAAAAAAAAAAACAGTAGAACCAGATTCAGTTTAAAATTGTGAATGAGGTTCAATAACTTACTACAAAAATATTTCGTTAGTTTTGTTCTGTGGCAGAAGTTTTAAATTCAGTCTGTATTTTGTGATGGGTTTTGCAAAATCACAGCATAGTGTTATGACAATCATTTTATAGTGCAGTTATTAAATGTGACATTAAAATATACTAAGTACTTATATCCTCATTCTAAAAAACACACAAGATTTCACCTTTGAGCTAAAAGTACAGAATGTATGACAAACCTATTAAATTAAATACAGCCCAGCACTTTTCTTTCGTGGTTGCTTATTGTCAATTTTATTTATTTTCCCCTCATTCCTTATAAAGGGATTGTTATTTATCCCCAAAAAAGTCATTTATAGCTAAGCTATCGTGGCTTCAGGTTGTTACAAAGAAAACTCCTCTAAATATCTATATCCCTTATCCTTCAAAGTAGATTTCAATCACAACACTTCATCTAGAATACCTCATTGAGTAAATGCCCACTATGGGGTGGGGGCAGGAAGACAAGGTTATGGACAAAAATGAATGAACAGTATGACTTTGGATGCTTCAAAGATAATAAAGCAAGGTGATGTGCATGACAGTAAGTGGGGGTGAGGGAGCAGGCAGGGTGTGCCCTTTCCTATCAAGGAAGGTGTTGCTGAGCTGAGTGATAGGAAGGGATCAGCCAGGAAAAAGTGGCATTCAGGGCATCCAGACAAAAAGAGCAGTGATTTGCAGATGAGCCAGTGTTTTTCAAAGGACAAAATAAGGTCCAGAAGACTAAACATAGAATGGGAAGAGATAGGTAGGAGAGGCAGGAGAGCTAGACTCTGTAGGCCTGTGAGCCTTGTAAGGAGCTTGGATTGCTAGGCAGAGAGGTAGGGAAATAAATATATTCTTGGAATATCTACATGTGAGACCTGAGCTGGGTACTATGATCCCTTACCAGAACAAAATAAATATATTTTTTGCAAATAATGCATTGCAGGGCTGGTACAATTTCTTGGTCAAGTTATAATCCTTGTCTAAATGGCGTAACTAAAATTTCCTTTGTACCAGCCAGTATAGATTTTGAACACTAAAGCTTTCAGCTAACAAAAGCACAAATGTCTGCTTTTGGCTCTTTATCCCCGGCCAGTTTTGCTTTTCTTTTAAAGCAGATGGTAGTTTTACATTGGGAAGCATGTAATTAAGTCTGCATGTCCCTTCATCGATATCCATAGCTGGAGAGGACTAAGGAGGGCACGTATGAAAAGCAGATCTGTAATTGGAGGGTGATCGTCAACATTGACTTGCAGGGAAGAAGGGAACTTTAATAGGTCTTTTCTCTGCATGCTTCCATTTAGTCAGGGTGATAGCAATCAACTCCTAAGTGATTCTTAGCTTGTATTTCCTCTACAGATGAAAGCATTTAAATAAAAGTTTTCCTGGTTAACCTCTTCCATTGGGGGAAAAAAGAAAAGAAAAAGATCTTTATTGCTCATGTGATTTAACATATTTCAACTTAGTTTTAAGTACAGCAGGGATATAAGGTAATAAATATAATAAGGATTATTAAACCATAACTTCAGTGTATTTACTGTAAAATATAGTACATGTTGTAAACAACGAGATTCGCCTTAAATTCTAGCCCTTCTGCTTGCCTGGAGCAGTTTTCTTAATTCTCCCGACCCTCTGGGAATGCTAAAGTACATTACCTGCTACAGGCGGATATTCAGGAAAGGTTTGTTTTCATCCTGTTGTAGATACTGTGATGCCTGACGTCTGCAGAAATCAGCTATCTAGGCTTTTCACTACTTGTGATGACTTTCAAGTCAAGGGATTAAGCTCAGATACTTTAAAGCAGCAACAAACAAAACACACAAATAGATAAAAACACCCACATCATAGATTTGTATGTTACCTGTGTGCTGGACTCTAAGTGAAGTCTCCCCGCTCAGTGTTTCTGCCATCAGTTTGCTGCTGGCACTATTGAAATTTAGGGCTAAGTAATCCTTTACTGTTGGGGACTGCCCTGAGTATTGTAGGATGTGTAGCCACATCCCTGGCTTCTAACCTTAGCACCCCAGGCTTCAGATGTGACAACCAAAATGTCTTTGGATGTTGCTCAATGTGTCCTGGGAGGCAAAATCACCTGTGGTCTAGAACCACTAGTAGCAAGCACATCAGCTCTGGAACAGAATGTGGGGCACAGGTTAAGAGAGGTAAATACTCCTCTTCTAACTTCTGTGGGGTTTGGAAAGAGGAAATTTTGTCAGACGTATGACAGACCTTTCACATGTTCTCGAACTCAGCTATGCCAACTAGGAAAGATACAGTTCTGTTTTGTATCTGTTAATAACCAAAGTCAGATTGTCTGATCTCTTCATGTCTCAGTTTTGTGGTCTAGAACATCAGATGGTAACGGTACGGTTGCTGTGAGGAATAAATACTAAGCAATGTAAGGTGATTACAACTATGCCTTTAAACATAGGAGGCACTCAATAAATGTCAGCCAGTGTTGTTGTATTAACTATGCATTTTATACTGTATGAATTTATTTCTGTTCTGTTATTTTTATTTTAGCAATAAAAAGGAGTTTTATCTTCTAGCAATGATTGTGATAATACCTTTCCCCTGCATAATTACTTAAACACTTTTGGAGTGCCTGGGTGAGCTCACTCTCTGAAGCATCTGCCTTCCACTCAGGTCATTATCCCAGGGTCCTAGGATCGAGTCCTGCATCAGGCTCCCTGCTCAGTGGGGGGCCTGCTTCTCCCTCTGTCCTGTGCTTGTGCGGTCTCTCGTTCTCTCTCTTTCTCTCAAATAAATAATTAAATCTTTTTAAAAAAAATCTTAAAAAATAAACACTTTTTATCTTTAGTCTAATTTGTTCTTGAACACTCTAGGAGTAGGCAATCAGTATACCTTTTATTATAAACACTTCTCAGAGAAAATAAACCAAAGGTCAGAACAGGTGACCTACCTGGAGCAAAAAAGTGAATAGGTGATGGTGAAGGGCCTAGAACTCTGCTCTCTTGACTCCTTGTCTGGGCAAGGAGGCAGGTCAGTTCAAAGAGGGCAAGTTCAAGAATTCCAAATGCATGGCAGTCTGAGCCATGTGCAGAGGGCCCAAGTGATGCCACCAGAACAGCAGGCCCCGGAGCCCAGCTCTGCTGTGGGTGTCCAGAAACCCTGCTGATCATCCGAGTGAGGATTCACAGTCATGGAGGAAAGATTAGATCATATCCACAGTTTATGCACTACATGAGAATTGGAGAAGCATCAAATGGCTTTTAGAAAAGCTCCTGTGCCATTTCAATTTAACAAAGGAGAAAATACTATCAGTTTGGAAAATGTTGCATTCTGTGCAGCCAGTGTTTTATTATAAAATGATTTTTATTTTTCCTTAGACTTCCTTGCTATTCTTATCTGTCCATTTGATTCTAAATTGTCAGTGGTAAGGTCTGCTTTCAAGATTTTATCACTGTAATCATGATGTCATCATCCTCCTAGAGTGTGATAGACTGGGAATCAGGGCCAAGGAATTTCACAGCTCCTTTCAAGGTGTAGTCAGATTCCTCACCCCTGGAATGTGAGTTGGTACTTTGATGTGCTTTAACCAATAGAATGTTGCAAAATCGATGCAACTCCAGTACTGGATCTAACCCTCAGGTTCTGGGTGCTTCTACTTCCTCTCTGTGGCACCTTGAGTCATTATCGAATGATCCCCAGTTACCCTGCAGTTGTGACCCCACCCAGAGAGAGAAATGCCTAGACTATGCCCACATTGTAGCCCTCCCAGGTGAAGAGCCAGCTACGTGAGCGAAGCCATCTTCTCTCTCCAACCAGAGTCCAGCCTTCTCCTGGTGACTGCAAACCACGTGAATGATGTCAGGTGAGAGGAGGAGGAGGCCCACACAGCTGAAGGCTGCATTGGCAGAACCTTGTGCAAAGAAATCTTTGCGTTAAAGCAAGTTTTGAGGTAGTTTAAAACACTCCAATAAATGACTGAAATACGTGGTGATTATTGTCGTCAAAATGAAGCACCGGTCAGCTTGGGGAGCAACCTTGGACCTGTGGTTGCTTTATTGCTCGACTGAGGTTCTGGGTAACAAGCACCTAAAGGTGGTGTTTTATAGGTAGATGAACACGTCGGTGTACATCAGTTGAAACCCTACCTAGTGCTACAACTCTGAAACCCTTATACGTTTTGCATGTTTTTTTTTTTTTTTTTAAGATTTAGAGAGAAAACACATGTGAGTGGAGGAGGGGCGATGAGGGAGGGGGAGGGAGAGTGAGAGAGACAGGGGGGCGTTGAGAGAGAGAGAGAGAGAGAGAGAGTCTCAAGCAGACCCTCTGTTGAGCATAGAGCCCAATGTAGGGCTGGATCCCACGACCCTGAGATCATGACCTGAGCTGAAATCAAGAGTTGGACACTCAGCCTACTGAGCCCCACAGGCGCCCCAGCACATTTTGCATGCTTTCTGACCGGAGGTTGGCATGTGTTTTCTGTATCTTTGGGGGCTATATAGTCTGTTACAATATTCAACTCTGCCGTTACAGGAAGAAAACCACCACAGGCAATATATAAATGCGAGTGGGGTGCTTTAGTAAAAGTTTACTTAAAAACCCGAGCTGTGAGTCAGATTTGGTCTGAATTCATGGCTTGACAACCCTGCTTTTGACCTTACATTGACGTTCTCACCAGACAGTGGGAAAAGGGAGACTAGGCCACAGTGGAGGACCTTGTTTTAACCTGGTGAGATTGGGGAAAGAAAGGAGATGTGTTTGATTAGCCTCTTTTAGCACTTTGCTTTGTTAGTAATGTTTATTGGGAGCAGATTAATTAGAAGAAATAAGTTCAAGGAGCATATCTCTTGATAAACAGAGATGTTTAATAGTGCTTAACCTTTAGAATTTATGCGGCAAAAGCTTTGCATGTTACTGCACTTTATGTCTTTTGGGGGTGCTTCAGGTACTCGGCTGCTAGTGTCACTTCAAATTGCAAACTCCTGAAAAATGAATAATTTATCAGCTGTGGGATAGTTCTCATTGCACTGTGAGCCTGACATTTGGAGCTATGAACGCCTTAAATAGAGAGAAAAAAGTTCTGGAAAGCGTTCCATTTGATGGGAATGTTGTAACGGCTCTGTAAAGAAACAGGTTTGTAATCATGCGTATTGAAGCCTGATATTGGTTTCATAGAGACAAGCAAAAACAGAAACGTCATGGTGAATTTGGTCACATCATAGGTGCTTCTGGTAGAGATGTCCCGTGTACCATCTCAGTGCTTATAAATCAAAAGCAAAATAAAACTAACAAGAAAGTACCATTGATCCAGCAGCAATGTTCAGAACTAACACTTACGATGCAGTATGTCAGCACATTGCAAAGCCCTCATGGGGTGCGGTGAGGGGACAGTTTGCAATTGATTGCAACTGGAATTCCTGACTCGCAGGGGAGACTATGAGGAACCAACTGTTGCCAGTTGGTGCTGGCAATTAGGAGAAGGCACACGTTTCCTAAAATGTATGAAAGCATAACTCTATTCTTCTAAGGACAGAGGCTGTATAGAGTTGTATGCAGAAGTAGGACTAATTATATTAAACAAAAATCTTGGCTGAATATGAAGGAAGCTGACTAATGATTAAGTCTGTTCGACGATGGAGTGAAATCTCACGGGAAAGAAAGAGAGCCCCACTGCGTGAATCATTTGAAGTAAGCGGCAGAAACCATTGTGGAGAACTGCTGTTTCTGAAATAATCAGAACTACATCAGCAGAGGGATATAAAAAGATCATTTAGCAATTGCAAAACACATAATTCTTTTTGCATTTTAATTGTTCTGGTTTGGAGTGAGAGATGGAAACAGGAAGGGTATTATGATAATTATAATAAAACAATTGCCTGTATTCTGGGATCTATTTTCCCTGGAGAGTTTGCAGTGTAATAAATTGATCTGATGCCACTATTGGGCAGGGAATAGATTGGCTTCCTTCCCTTTGGGGCATTTACTCAGACCACTAGACTCCTGTCTGTAGCCTAAGAAAAGCTTTCACGGTTGCTCGTGATCACCAGCATTCTGTTTAACTCAAGAAGCGCTTTGGATCTGCCTAGTTTTGCTACTGTTCTCCCCTCTTCCTCTCCGACTGCACATCTGAGCCATTCCAGATCTTACCTACTCTTCCAGTGCCATCTTGGCTGCTGTCTTCCTCCACCCTTATTTGGCGCCTACTGTGTCCCAACACCTGGAGAAAACAAGAGGACAGAGCTAAGTCAGTGCCCTGAGGATTGCGGGGGAGGTAATGAGATAATGACACAGCAGGGCAGTGCGTGCACTGGTGGATGTGTGCCCATGCTGTTGCCACCAGCGGGTCGCTGCAGGAATTTGAAGGCGGTATTAATGGGTATGGTGGAGACAGAAAACATGCCGGGAAGCATTAAGATAGGGTTCAGGAGCTTGCACCTTGCCTGGTAGAGCAGTAGCTCTCAACCTGATAACTCTTGGCAATCACTTGGGGCTGAAACTATAGCAATCTAGGGCACACGCTGACCGATTAAATAAAAATATATGAAAGTAAGGACCAAGGGTAGGAAATCAGTTAAATATCCCTCAGTTCATTCTCAAGCAAAGTCCAGCATTACCAACCAATAAGGGAAGCCAGAGAAATTTTTTAACCTGAGAAGTTGATGTGGACCAGTTTGCATCTTAGTAGATCATTGACAGTTGGGGATGGGCTTGAGGGTGAGAGGCCAGTTAAGATATTGCTGAAAAATCAAACACAATCAGGTTCACAAGTATGTGATCTGAACTGTGGTTGCAGCTATAGGATAGGGAGGTGCCAGATACACAATTTATTCAAGACGATTAAAAACTTGCAGGATTTTGTGATGGTTTGAACTTGGAAAGTACTGGATAAGTCACAGAGGGAACAGCTAGAGAGAAGCGCCAGAGTCATGCACACTATTTTATGTATTTCTCTTCCACTCCTTCCTTCTTCTGCCAATACACCTAATGCGCTTTATTATGGTTTCTCTGTCTCTCCTGACAGTTATCATAGTTGCCATATATTCCTTTTAGTAGCTGTCTAAAATCCCCATTTCCCATACATAGGGTAAGTGTATTTCCTCATTTAGATACTGCCTCCTTGCCTCTGCCCCAATACTAGGCCACGCATAGAGCCAGGGGCAGCAAATTCAGGGTGCACGGTGACTAGTCACATAAAATTCATTATTGAAGCAGGCCAGTCCAACTCTTTGGGAAGTTTGTGCTGGATCTCACAGGGAAGCAAGCACCCAGCCTATTCTTGTGATTTGGGAAGCCATCCCCAGGGTTTTCTGATTTTCTTAGAGAAGCTTGAAATCCAGACTCATGTGTGAAATATCCCTAATTTTTGCATATTGGCTTGAATTAAAAAATTGTTAAGCAACAATAATAGTGAGGCCGAAGGAAAAACATATTTGGGATGGATCTGGTCCGGAACCACAGGTTTTTTTACTCTCTGTGTAGGGTCTCAGTAGAAATTTATAGAATTGAAATGAATAAAATTTCCCAGTACCAGCAGTTTCCAGACCTTTCTGTGGTTTAACAATAGCAGAGAATTTCACAAAGCACCAGCAGCAAACATTTGGGCTGATTCTGTTTGTGGAAAGTGAATTAGAGAATGGATTCCATTACCTGGTATCTCACACTAAAATATAAAGCAGAAGGACACATTTAAAGTCCTTTACCTGCCATTATATAGATACTTCCAGTGAATGTGAATTTGGGATGATGAATTATTCATTTAATTCCTTTCCTTTCCAGTTTTGTACATTCTAACAATGCCGGGTTTAAGGACCTGAGGCGGCCCCTCATAGCAGAGAGGCTCTGTCCCCTGCTTCTGCTGTAGTCCCACATCCTCCAGAGTCAAGGCTGCTTGGATGCTGGAGCTCCTTTTTCTCTCAGGGGCTGCTCCGGCTACCCAATGTGAAGCCTCAGAATGTTTAAGGCTAAAGAGCAATTGAACAGTTGTTCAGCCAGTGAATTAGCATTTCAAAGGCCAGTGCTCATAAGGGCACTGCCCGAGAGAGCAGCTGGGTGGAAATAGAGGACTTGCACTCATACTGTCAGGTTTGAGTAATACAGTATTTCTATGAAAATGACTTTCTAATTACATGAAGACTAAAGATTTGGTGCTAAAACTTTCTGGCTTATCTGTTTCGATGGCATTCTCTCTACAACGTAACTTGCACCCTTCAATACTAAACAGATCAAATGGAGCATGATTGTTGCCAAACCATGTGGGTGATACTAATCAGGACTATCGACTTTTATATTTCCTTCTGTGATACTGAGAAACCCTGAAGAGTCGCTGTGGTATAGAGTTGGTGGGATGGCTGCATTTTTGGGGCAGTGCATGCTCTGCTCTCCCTTTAGTCAGAAGGGATGTGGTGTGTTGGCAAGAATGTTGTCTTCCAAGTAAAAAGATCTGCATTCAAATTCTGTCTTTGCTAGTTATCAGATGGGTGGAGTTGGGTGAGTTTATTAACCCCTCTGAGTGTGTGTGTGTATATATATATATATATATATATATATATATATATATATATATATTCGGTAAATATGTTTTCTGCACTGAATCCCTACCAGCATTTTGCTGGTTGCTGGGAATGAGATAGTGAAGAGGATTGAGACAGGTAGGGCCAATGCCCTGCGACAGCCTCCAGTCTAGCCTTGGATTTCTCCTCTGTAAAATGGGCCTAAGAATCGCATCCTGCATGTGTTTCCTAGGGATTCATTGTGATATTGTGTGTGAGGTGCCGAGCAATGGTTATGGGCTTGTGACTGTAGATGTAGCTGCTGGATTTACTTCTTCCTCTTTGCTGAATTGCCAATGCTTTCTAATCTGTTACCTTAAATTTACACAGAACTGTTTTCTTTGAGAGATATTTCTGCTCACACAGTCTAATTAACAGATGGTGCTCAGGTCCTCGATGTCTGAGTATCCTCCCTTTCTCCTTTATAAATGTTTTGCACACATGGTCCTTAAGCAGTTCATTCCAGAGATTATTCTTGTCTCTAGGCTTTGAGATTCATCAGCCACCAAACAGACCGACAACAACAAAATATTGCATCATAAAGATCACATTCTAGGGGGCTCAAAATTATGAAATAGAATAATAAATATAATACAGTAAACAATACAAATTATAAAGAATAAAGTACATTATGTGCTCAAAGGTAATGAGTGTTATGGGGTAAAATACCAGAGTAGGAGAATCAGAAGCAGGGAGAGGGAAATCCCATGTAATTTTAACTTGAGTGGTCAGAGGAGGCCTCATTGAGGAGGTTACATTTAAGCAGATTTGAAAGAGGTGGTAAACTTAATCACAGCGGGTGGGGGACAAGTATTCCAGGCAGAGAGGATAGCTGGTTCAAAGACAATGGGATGGAAGTTTGCCTGCATGTTCTAGGAATAGCATAGCAAGGGAATAAATAGGGCAAGGGGTTATGAGAGGAACCTGGCACAGAGCACCTCTAACAGGCAGATAATTCACCTCATTGGGAGGTCAGGTTCCCTGGAAGCCAATAGTGCCTTGAGATCGTAGGGAAGATTTAGGAGTTTACTAATGACTCTGCGGTGGTAGAACCTATAAACAAAAAAAAAAACCCAGGTTGCACCAAGGTCCTGAGGCCAGGGAAGCATGACTTGTGTCTAAAGAGGGCAGGATAAAAGGGGATGTAACAACAATAACAACAGCAAGGGCAAGCTACTAGAGGGAGAAGGTGAAGATGCCTATGTTTGGGTGTTAGCAGGGTTACTCTGGTTATGATATGGAAAATCTGTCATTGCTCTTTCTATAAAAATGTTTTTTAAAAATTTAATTTTTCTTTATTTGAGATAGCATGAGCAAAGTCGAGAGCACAAGCCGGGGACAGGGGGCAGAGAGAGAGGGAGAAAGCCCAACCTGAGGCTCAATCCCAGGATCCTGGGACCATGACCTGAGCCAAAAGCAGATACTTAACTGTCTGAACCACCCAGGTGTCCCTCTAACACTGCTCTCGATGGCAGTGATGATTAAGGCACAAAAATCCTCTCCTAAATGGATGGATTTCTATGCATACAAAACAAAATGAATGGAAAAGAAAAAAAACATTATGTAGACTATCTTTTTAGGTTCCTCGGATACACTCCTATTTCCTTGGGCTGTACAAGGAAATAGGGCCAAGCCTTCATTATCATAGCCAATAGTAAATTTCCCAGGATGCTCTGGCCTGCGGCATTCCCAACAATAGATGCAAAGTTTGCCCTGAATCACTGTGGACCTCACAGGGCAGGCCTCGGGAATTCTCCCCACGGTCCCTCAGGTCATGTGACATTGCTAAAGATTTTAGGTGGACGAGCTGGGGATTCAGTTCAAGAACAAACCAGCCTTCCAATCAGATGTTTGTATGCACCTGGAATTATGGCATTGGACTACCAGCTATGTAGGAGGAGTTGTGAGGTTTTCTAGCAAGTCTTTCATTTCTCATCATCTCAAATCCTGTTTTAGAAATAAAAAGCACACTACACGTAGGTTTCCAAGAATGCTTTCATTTATTCTGAGATTTTTGACAAACTAAAGAATCAGTAATATTTTTGCAGACTCAAATTTTATGAACATGAAAAGACCTGAAACAGTAGAATAAAGTACACAATGAGATGAGCACTGGATGTTATACTATAGGTTGGCAAATTGAATTTAAATTAAAAAAAAAAAAAGTAAATTAAAAAAAAAAGTACACAGATCAACCCCTGATGAGCTAAGTTGATTGCTACCTGCTGAAGCAACAGCCTTTGACATTGGGTACATTTTCAACTCGTTTTGCCGTTGGCTTTGTTAATGTCCATGCTCTGGACCCAGCGGCAATCTCTGTCCACTTCCACACTTTCAAGAGGCCTTTCATTTAAACAACCTTTCATAATTTAAGAATACCCTATATTGTTTATTATTCAATGCATTCACACAGTTGATAAAGAAGAAATCCAAGTAAATATTACAGAGATTGCAAAAGTATAAACCTTTTTCCGGGTAATGACTTTTTTTTTCAGACCAAGAAAATGCTGTTCCCGTGGGCTATGTTTAGCCTTACAGTACCCAGTCAAAACACTATTTTCCAAAATTACTTAGGATAGTTCTTTCCCCCTCTCCTTCTGTCTAGTTATATGATACATTTGTAAGGCAGTTGGATGGATTTGTCACAGTCTGCATTCCCTGGCTTTCCACCCCCCACTTCCTGATTGATTTTTAGAAATTTATATACAGTAAAATCCATTATTTGTGGCATACAGTTGCATGGGTTTTGACAGATGCACAGAGTTACATATCCTCCACTACAATTACATGGCAGTTCCTGCATCCTAGAAATTCCCTCACACTGCCCCAATGTGTAGCCTTTTTATTTGTTTTATTCCAGCTTTTTTTATTTAGCAAAATGCATTTAAGATTCATCCATGTTGTTACATGAATCAATAGATTGTCGCTTGAGTAGTATTGCATTGTATATATACACAGTTTGTTTATCCATTTACCGGTTGAAGGACATCTGGGTTGTTTCAAATATTTAGTGATTATGAACAAAGCTGCTATAAACATTTACGGACTGGGAAAAAAATAAATTTTAATCAGTCTCTGGTGCAGTGGTTCTGGGGACTTTCAAAAATAACAAAAAACACAGATGTCTGGGCCCCACTCCCAACCAATTGAAACAGAATCTCTGTGCATGGGGCCTGGGCTAATGGTTTTTGTAAAAGCTCCCCAGGTGGTCCTCTTGTGCAAATCTGGGTTAAGAATTAATGCTTAGAGACATGTGATCATTGTATTTTTGGTAAATCAGCTCTCTAGGGTTTTCTTTATTATTTTTACTTGGTGAGGTTTGGTAATTATATTTAGGTAATATAAGATTATGCTTCAAATTAGTTGTTTCTCTTAAGGATTTAATTTCATTTCAAGAGGAGAGTTACTGTATGCTAATTAAACCAAGGCCTTTTCAAAGGTTTAAGTAGTCATGATAGAAATATATTTATAATATGCCAATTATATCCCTCAGGAATATTTTAATAATTATATATTTGATTAAAGGGAGTACTTGTTAGTTATACAGTGTAATTATATGTTTAAATAAACTAGCACTAGAACTAAATGAGCTTCCTTAATTACCATGACAAGTATTTTATATTGCTGGTGAAATATATTATTATCTTATATATATTGGTAGTGAGTTCTTAGCTGTGGTTTGTAATGGTGTTTAACAACTATTTAATCAATTATGTTGAGTTACAGAGTGAAACAACGTTAATGTCATTATGAATTGGGCAACTTAGATATTTTGCATTAAAATAAAGATGTTCACATGGTGCATAAATTACATAAGAACACACAGGATTTTTAAAATTTCCCTGAACCAACTAGAGATGTAATTTGAAAGCTGTGTGCTCTTTGGTGACTAAAATGATTACCAAAATGAATTTTTATAATTTTGTCTTAACCCTAATCCTAGTTTAATTCAGTGATGGAAAGATCCTGAAATAATTCTTTGATCACTAAGTGCTAGAAGGCCCTTCACAAGTTCCAAGAAATAAAGGCTTTTTAAATAAAAGATTTCTCCGTATTTTTAGTAGACTATATTTACATGAATAATTGTTTATTCTGCTTTAATAACACATTTATGATGATAAATGGGACTTAATGTTGGTATCCTCTTGATTTAGCTCTTCTATTTTAAATTGCTAATGAACGTGAGCTTTTTACTATTTGCCCCAGGACATTGGAGAGAGCCAAGACTTTCAAAGATTTGCTTTCCTGCAATAGGCTATAAGGAAACTCATAGCCAGGGGCACATATTTTTCACTATTGCAAAGAAAGACTTTGTAGTATTAGTAATAGAAAGAGCTAACAAGTATTGGGTACTTAGCATATGCATGCAGCACGCTACTTGAGGATTATCTCATTTAATCACTGCAGCACTTCTGTGCTTTAGAAACCCTTATTATCCTGCCTGTAAAATAGGGTACATTGTAGTTTACAGAGGTTAAGTAACTTGTCCTTAGTTGTGTGCATACTAAGTGGTGAAACCATGATTCATGACTATGTAGTTTGACCTCAGAGACCGCATATTAATCCCTGTGCCACAGTCTATTAGCATCATTTGCCTCTATCTTTCCTGAATTTAAAGGAACGGTATCTTGTGTTCCCCTGGCACATTTTTACTTATGACTTTAGTCATATTATTTTGTTTTTTTGATTCCAGTATTTGCTCATAGAGACACACCCTCCCATTAGTATCTAGATGCTTTCTTCTGTGTTCTGAATATATTTGCATATTGCCTGACCTTTGGTAGTCCTCCGAGACGCTTGCCTGATTAAATCACAGACGTGAATTTCTTATAGGGCATCCATTATGTTGGGTTGAGATCACCTCTTCATTTCAGAGGTGTCTTCCTGAATCAGTTCTCTTGTTTGGTGCAGAGCTGGCTTAGTCTGTAAGGTATAAAATCTCAGCACCTTTCATCAATGGTTAAGTTTGAGCTTCCTCTGTAAGCATACAGCATTGATGCTGGCACCGTACAAGGAAACCCACAGTATGACTGAATTTTGTTCTGAGAGAAAATACACAATCAATGTAGGTAAACTGGGGGATGTGATGAACGGGACAGATTAAAACACTATGGTTTGTATTGCATATTTTTAAAACTTTTTGCTCATTTTTTGTTGTTTTGACCTTTTGCTCAGAGAAAGAATTATTTAAAATGATTCATTCCAGATGATAATAATTGATCATGCTTTAGTAGGGATCGTGATTAAACACGATAGTATGAGATCTTTCTCTCTGAAGAACATCCAATATAATTAAGGAATCAGACCTTAAAGACTTAAGTTCCAAAATGGGGTCAGAAGGTGGGTAAGAAGAATGTGAGAACTGTCATTACTCTTGTCTGTGTTGTTCCCTGTCCCCTCTTTCTGCTTGCTTCTTGTCTGTTCTGTGTTCTTATGAGATCTATGAATTTTTTAGGTTATCGTAAGTAATGTAAAGAACATTTTGCTGCAAGAACAATGCAATCAAGGAACACTGCTACTTTCCGATAGATTTTGAGAGGGTTTGTATTCCTACATACTTATTTTGAAGTGACTCAAATAATAGAAGCGGGGTGACTTAAAGGGACGCACATTCCTGCCTTTGGTGGATCACTTGCTTCAGAGAGACATAATCTCATTTAAAATCTGCAATTCTGCTGGAATGTTAACTATCTAGATAACACTTTCACAACCTTCTGTCACCAAAGAATCATCCAAGTGACCTTGTAGTTTTGCTTAAAGCACTGTAGGATCATATCCCCTTAATTTGTTCAATAACATACTGCAGCGACTAAGGAAAAGGGTGTGGTCCTTAAGGCCCCAAGCACAAAATAGAAAATTTGGATAAAGCTAATTGATTGTAGCTTGCAGTATTCGTTATCTTAATTAGCCTAGGTAATTAAATCATTAATTGATTGAAGCTGATCCCTTGCTAACACACAGTAAAACTCAGTGCTTTTCTACTTGATCCCATAAGAACTGTCACTTCAGCTCTTCATGCACCTCTTCCTTTATGGCTTCCGTGCTGCGGAGAGGCATGGGCTTTGCTCTGCCCTTCCAGTGGGGACAGTGTCCCCGGAGGCTAACACCTATGGACATCGCTGCCGCCTGTGAGATGCACCTCAGTGCAATCAGGAAGCAGCCCCATCCGGGCCCTGGTTAATTAAGGCTGGGTGGTAAATCCTGCAGAAGCAATCCATTACGAAGGCAATCCTGCCTCTGGCAATTAACTTTCACTATTTGTTGTGTTTTGCTTGGTTATCTTTCTGAAACTGTGGATTTCCATCAAAGGCTTCTGACACCCATCCCTGCCTGGCATATGCCCGCACATCTTTAGTCTGTTGCACTAATGTTCCTGAGGTGAATGCTTTTTCTTCCTATTACTCCAGTTCAGAGCTGTGGGATAATCACTGTGTTTCCTAAATATGTGAAGTTGTTTTAAAACTTCAAAGCCTCCTGGGGGAGGGGAGGAGGGAGAGGGAGGAAAGATGCCTCTCTGGAGAGTATGTAGGGAATTGACAAAACCGTGAACCCTTGTCTTGTCTTCAGGTGCTGAAATATGTGATGTTTTCACCAAGTGATTTCAAGTTCAGAAAAGCTGGCTTTTAAAATGAATCACTAATCCAATAATTACAATAACACTAAAGGCAGACTAAACAAAGGAAAAGGCAAGGCAGTAGGAAGTTGTTTTGCCTTGGAATATCCACGTTTCTAACCTCCCTGTCAGTCCTATCCTATGTAATTTCAGAAGAACTTCTATGGTAAGCTTGGTTTTATCGAGATCGTGCAAATCCTGTGAAGTTTCCTTTCTCTAATTTCTACCTTCTTCCCTCATGGTCCTCATGAGGAGAACTGTGGGAGTAATGAAATTCATAATTGGGTTCTTTTCTCTGCCTGGACTGAGTCTGGCCATTCCTTGGAAGAATTCAAGTTGTGTGCTTCACTGGGGATATGATAGTGTTAGTAAGGCGGCAAAGGCGGGTTGAAATGAATGCCTGGCTTGGAATTTACACATAAGGGTATAATGCTGCCTGAACACTCCTAATCACAGTTAGTTAAGTTTTATTATTATTGACATAGTTTTCAGATAATTCTGCTCATGGAAAAATACAGCAAACAAATATAAATCATAGGTGCTATTACTGAAACAGATTTCTAGAGAATTGTGGTTACTGTGTCATCAGTAGTTTATTATGGCTGCAATTTTATCCAATAAACAATAAACATTGGTTATATGATTATAAAGATACTTTCTTTTTTTTTTAATTTTTATTTACTTATGATAGTCACAGAGAGAGAGAGAGAGAGGCAGAGACATAGGCAGAGGGAGAAGCAGGCTCCATGCACTGGGAGCCTGACGTGGGATTCGATCCCGGGTCTCCAGGATCGCGCCCTGGGCCAAAGGCAGGCGCCAAACCGCTGCGCCACCCAGGGATCCCAAAGATACTTTCTTTCTGGAAATACATATCCTTTCCTCAAAACTATTTTACATGAATGTGATAAATTACAATTCTGTATCGTTCATTTAACGTGTGCTTCATCGCTCTGTAACCTAGAAGGCAGATATATCTTGTGTATCCCTCTGTGCTGTTGCTTCTTATTTTATGTAGTAAAGAGACAAGGAAATGGTGCTTCAGACATGGAAAAGGATATTCCCTAAGGAATCATAAATAATTTAAAACTTAAAACTATTATTAGTTGATATGTTAACCTCTGGGAATTTCTTTCTTATAGGTACTCTTCTGTTTGTATTTGTTTTAAAGTTTAAACAGTACATTTGTTTTAAAATAATTTGGGGGGAAGTGATTATACCTATTAGGAAAATCAATATCTTCTTTACTTGCAGGAAGGACACAAATTTGACAATCTTGGGATGGAGAGAGGTCAGAGGCAGAGCCTTTTTTAAACTTATCATTGAAAAGTGAACAGTGTAATGAGATACATTGGTCGGGGCATGTTATAATCAATCTCACTTGGTTATGATGAATTTTGTATTGTTCTGACTTGAGAACAGTACAGGGAGAGAGGGAAGAAGGATTGAGAACCATTAACACACATTTAGTTTTATTATCTAAATTGCATTATATATGAGAGGCTCCTGAGGTACTTTTATATCCTGAATTTCCACATTCTGTTTGTATTATGCTTTACAGTATACAGAGGACGTCCACACACATTGCCTTGCTTAGCTTTTAATACATCCCCTGAGAGGGAACATTATGCCCACTTTAGAGCTCATTATGAGTTAGGACTCAAACCCAGTTTTTCCAATTCCAAAGCAGATTTTCTTTTTAATTTACTATGAGCCTACCATACTTCTTCCTTATGTGTAGGGAGAACTGCATGGGGCAGGAAGGAGGAGGGCGGCCAACCCTGAAGAGCCTAGTTGTCTTTGGCTGCTCTATGAAATATTTATCAAGGGAAGTACAGTAGATCAAGATGAGAGAGGATGATGGCTTTTACTGTGATGGTAGCTGGAGAGAAGTGAGTGGCTTCCAGAAATATTCAGAAGGGTGAAATAAACAAGAGTAAGTAAATTATTTCATCAGATGTGGAGGGTGAGAGAAATGTCAAGGAAGACTCTCTGATTTCTGTTATGAGCACCTACTTGGATGGTTATTGTATTTATGGAGATAGGAAACACTAGGGGAAGGGTGGAGTTATTTCGGTTGAATGGAGAATCGTGAGTTTGGTTTGGGACATATTGAACGAACCTGTCTGATAAATAAGGTACTGCAGATGCTAAATGAACAACTGGATATGCAGATGCAGGGATGAGAAGTGAGCTGTAGGCTAATGATAATTTCCTGGGAGTCACTTGCGTATAAATGGTAAAAGAAGCATGGGGAGAGGCAAAATCATCTAAGGAGAGAATAAACAAAGACTGAACCTTTGGGAACCCCCTATTTATAGAGGATGAGTATAGGAGGAGAAGTTGGAAGGAGAAGGAGAAAGAGAAAGGAAACCATAGAATAAGAGGAAAATCTAGGAGGGTTGTTCCAGAAACCAAATGCATAGATGTTTGGAGGAAAGATGCTCTCAGATGCTATTGAAGGTTCTGAAAAGTGTCTGTGGAATTTGGTAACACAGGGGACACTGGTGACTCTTGAGAGCCTGGGGTGGGGGAAATGAGGTAATGAGGTGGTTTCATTGTAGAAGGACAACACAGAGCATCCTGAATCAGGAAGTGCTCCTACCATTCATCCCCAGTTCACACAAGTCACAGCAGAATCTTTTTGAATTCATATTGTAAGTACTTGTCAACCAAAAAAGAAACCTTTAAGTTTCCAGGCTTCTAGACTTTATCATTCTTCTTCCCTTTTCAGCTGACCTGTTCACAGACAGATCATATATCCCCATCCTGCTTGTTTGGTCTGGGGAGGATGTCTAAATAGATTTTCAGAGTCACAGTTGGTATATGCCCCCAAATATGTCTTCATGGTCTGGTCTCTGACCAGCTCTCCTGCATTTTTTTGAAGAAACCTGTTACTGTCATTCCAATTATGCTGAATACTTAAAATTCTCTAAGTAATTGGAAATTATACTTATAAATATTAAAAAGTTCCTGATCAATTAGGTTGATTCACTGCTGCTGAATCTGCCTGAAATGTCCTCTCTCCTGCTTTTAGACTGAGCTAAATTTCTCTTATTATGCCTTCCCTTAAAGACTGAGGGAGAATCTCTTATATGCCTTTAATGTACAGATTTCTATAATAGAGCTTCCAGCTGTTCATATTTGTTTTTCTATTTATTTATCATCTGTCTGTCTATCTAGCCATCCCGGACTAAAACTTCCTGAAGACAGAGATACTATGTGTTTATTCTGACGGTCTGTTGTCTATAAGGGGCAAATATTCCGCTGGCTCAACGTAGCAGGTAATCTGCAAATGTTTCATGAATAGATGAACCTCAACTAGGTTGACCAAATGAAACATAAGCAGAAAGACCTCTGAAAAGCCAGAGGAGATGGTACAACAAATAGGTATAGTACTTTATTCAAAGTAAAGGAATGTAGAATTTACCTAAGTAAATAGGCTCTAAAGCCTATTTTCTTTGACTTTCCATGCAATTTTATTTTTTATTTTTATTTTTTGCTTTTTATTTTATTAAGATTTTTTATTTTCTTAAGATTTTATTTATTTGAGATGAAGAAAGCACAAGAGAGAGCACAAGCACAAGTGTGGGGGCAGAGGGAGGAGGAGCAGAGGGGGAAGGGGCAAAGGAGGATGGGGTGGAGTGAGGAAGGGCAGAAGGGAAGGAAATGGAGAAGCAGGCTCCCCTCTGAGCATGGAGCCTGACCCCAGTCTTGATCCCAGGACCTTCAGATCATGACCTGAGCCAAAGGCAGACACTTAACCAACTGAGCCACCCAGGCGCCCCTTCAAAAACTATTGTAAAATGTTGATTTATATGGTAACCATGCTGTCCTATAGAAACTCCGACAAACCCTTGGCTGACAGACCCCAGAAAACAAAACAAGTGACTAATAGAGAAACTGAAGCTTAGTAGATAAAAACAAAAACTATGAAACAAACAGAATGAATTGAAAGAAGGCAAAATAAGGGAGAGAAGTCATATCGCTCTCTCTTTCCCCAAATGTGGCTTCTAGGACCTTCCATCAGAGTTAAAGCCAAGTGAATAAATGAATTCACTAAAACAGAGTGTAAATAAACCCTGACAATCAGTAAATGTTTTGGCCATATTTTATACTTTTCCAAAAGGCAGAAAGGCATTTAGGAAGAAAATCATTATTAAGTTTAAAATATTCAAATATATATACTTTATTGAGAATAACAGTTATTTTTTTTGTTGTTGTTGCTGTTCGATTTGATATGGAATAACGTATTCCTAAGGATGGCAGTAATGGAGATCATAATGTAAAAACACAAGAACACTCAGCTTAAGATAATTTGGAGGTGGGAAATGCATTGTATGAAAATGAGGCATTCTGTTGTGAAAAAGAAAGAACAATATGTAGCAAACATTTGGGAAATCACTATGCATTAACATTGTAAATTTATTTTCTGTCAGTGTAATAATGGAGTTAAAATGTTACATGTGTTTTTTCATCTTTCCATGATTGGATACTTTATTCCCCCCTTAGGGCAACTAAGGATTCTTATTCTTTCTTTTTCCTAAATTACAGCACTAAGAAAAATTTTACCTTCTTTTTTTTTTTTTTAAGATTTTATTTATTTATTCATGAGAGACACAGAGAGAAGGCAGACACATAGGCAGAGGGAGAAGCAGGCTCTTCACAGGGAACCTGATATGGGACTGGATCCCGGGATTCTGGGATCACGACCTGAGCCAAGGCAGACGCTCAACAACTGAGCCACCCAGGTGTCCCTCTTAATAATTTTCTTTTTTTTTTTTTAATATTTTATTTATTCATGATAGACACAGGGGTGGTGGGGAGAGGCAGAGACACAGGCAGAGGGAGAAGCAGGCTCCATGCAGGGAACCTGACGAGGGACTCGATCCCATGACTCCAGGATCATACTCTGGGCCAAAGGCGGCACTAAACCGCTGAGCCACCCAGGGATCTCCCTCTTAATAATTTTCTAAAACATTGCTGTTATTCCAATTTTATAGATTAGGAAAGTGAAGGTCAAGGAAGGTCAATGACTTACTGAATGTTGTGGCTAGTTAGTGAGAGACTGGGCTCTTTGTCCCTCATCATCTCTTTTATTTTATTTATTTTTATTTATTTATTTATTTATTTATTTATTTATTTATTTATTTATAAAGATTTTATTTATTTATTTATTCATGAGAGACACACAGAGAGAGCCAGAAACATAGATGGAAGGAGAAGCAGGCTCCATGCAGGGAGCTCCATGCAGGACCTGATCCTGGGACTCCAGGATCACGGCCTGAGCCAAAGGCAGATGCTCAACCACTGAGCCACCCAGGTGCCCCCCAAATTTTACTTTCTTTAAAAATCCTCAACTTTTATATTTCTCCTTTTTAATTTAAATTAATTGTTGGTGGGCAAAAAGGCAATGGTATTTAAAGGACAGACACATCTCAAATAAACACAGTGTTCTAGCAACTCAAACACTGGCTGAAGGTTATTAGAAAGTGATTTGTCTTATTTGATTCAATTTCATTTTTTTTTTCTTTTTTGGTGTTTGTTCACTGTTTAGTGATGTTAAAATCAAGAGATTTTTCTAATTACTCCTAGTGAAATGGGGTTTTCCGCCTTCTGTGAACTAGATTCAGTTCTATTTCTGTTTTTACAAATGAATGAAAACACCGGCTATCGCAGAATATCTGTAATGCAGTGTATTATTTTTCTCACTCTTCAGAAATAATCAAAGCACACCATCATACATGGTTGCTATTAACAGCTGACCGCCAGCCTGCTGCGGAGCCATGTAATTGAATAACACTATTTGTAGAGGGAAATGTTCAATGGAAGAAGTGAATTTAAGTGCATGACGATAAAGCAGTTGCTTGGTGATTGTGTAAGTTCTGAAATGGAGAAACTGCCTTTGGTTTCTCGTGGCTGACTATTTTCTTTCCTAAGTGGAATTTGAGAGTTTGCCACAATATAGTAAATAATAATTTAGATGCATTTTTACTGATGGCAGCAGTAATGAAAGAAATATTATAGTATGGAGGTAAAATTATAGTTTAAGATACATGCCCACAGAATGTCACATGGACTCATAAAAAAAGTGAGTGGAATTTGGAAAGCAGAAACTATTTGAAATGGTACTTTAGATAATAAGGATTTTTTTTTTAATTGGCTACTGGGCATTATATTGCTATTCAGAAATTACTGATCTATTTTTTCTTGCATACCCCACATTGAAGGAATTCAGCCATTATATATTTTGGAACCGGTTCCTAACATCTTTGATATTTGAAAAAGGTGCACCATCCGTAACATAAAGAACAGGAAGCATGTCATTGGTGACTTTTTTTAAATGGTTATATTAATTAGGGTTTACGAAGTGGCCATTTTTAGTTTCTGTGCCCATCACAACAGATGATTCTCTCTGTGCTTTCTGTAAAGATTAATGTAAAATTACTTCTTAATTGTGCAGGATATTACCACAGACTGTAGAGGTGTTGCTGCCATTGCATCGGGCTTCATTTTCAATCAAGGTTGTACTGAAGCAACATGATGGATAACATTTCAGAAAAGAATAATTTCTTGCAACTCAGTTATCTAGTACATTAAACATTCACACCGGTATATGAAATTGTATTTGCGAGACTCACTGGCTCAACCACGGAGAATCACAAATCAGAAACACTTGGTTTTAATTTCCATAAATTTTCATAAGATTATTTTCAAATATTGCCCAATGGAATCAGTTTATTTTCCCATTTTCTTTTAAAATAACGCTACTAAATATGCTCAGAATGATCCATTGTACTGGTATTTGATTCTGATTGTTACAGGATATGGAAAAAGCTATGTCCTGTGAGTGCTTATATTGAAAAAGAAAAAGAAAAAGAATGTTTAATTGAGAAGAACATTGACCATCTAAGATTCATTCAGGAGTTGATCTTTTATTTTTTATTTTATTTTACTTTTAATTATGTGCAATGTCTGGTTAGAATTTCTTTGTCTACCTCTTTTTTCTGTCGGGGATATGTTGAAAGACCCTGCAAAAACCAGGAACTTGATTTAATAACTTGCCAGAGCAACTGTTTAGCATCTGTCCTCAAGGCAAAGAGTTGAACTGATAGGTTTCCTACAGAAAATGAGGAATCATTATACAGTTCATCTGAATTTCATTACTTGTTAGAAATTCACTTAAAGGATCATAAATTCTGTGTTTTTTTTTTTCATTATTTAGAAGTTAGGAATAAAAGGTGTGCATTGTGTGATAACAAAAATTCTGATAAAGTATTAGAAATTCCTACTTTAATCAAAGGAAAAAGACTTCACAGCTTTAAGTGGATGCTGTTTCCTCATGAAGGATTTGCCCAGTGGCTGGAGTGTGCTCCCAATATTACCAGTGCTAATACTTGTTTTCAGTTTGGGGCTTATTGGCACTACAGGATTTTTGTTAGTGTTTTGAGTTTGTAATCTCCTATTTGACAATTACTTGTGAGTAAAGGGAGACTTTCCACTTAGGCATAAATTCTCCTCACATCAATGCCATGTTTTACTAACTTTAACTTTTCTTTGGATTCTTAATGTATGACTAAATGACTTTCCCTAAGGCAGATAAAAAAGAAACCAATAATGTAAGGAAGTCCTACGCATACTATTAAGATTAGTGATCTGTAAGTTAAAAGGTAGGCTCCGTAATTTTGAGAGATATGTATATTTACAAGTTGTCCCATAATTGGATTCTTTTGTCTATGTTTTTATAACAAAAAAGCCAGATCATAGGGTGATTTCTCTCTTTCTCTTACCCCTATCATGACATCCAACCCAAATGTAGGTGCCAGGATTCCTCGATGTAGAATTAACATTCATGAACTGAATATTTTTATATCTTGGTGACAGCATGTGTGCTGTAGTGACAGTTGACCTCTAAACTATATCTTGCAATGACAAACATTTATTTAATCTTCAGGTTGCAGAAAAAAAAAAACTTCAGGTTGCAGGTGGCAGCAGTGGGTCAGCCATCTTGAATCTATGTTTGTCCTCTCATTTTGGGACTCAAACTCAAGGGTTTACCTTATTTGGCATGTGCCATTCTTAACGGTAACAAGTAAAAACATGTGACTGGGTTGAACCACTCTGTCACACTTAAATCTCTGCTTAGATATGGTGTATATTGTGTCATATTCTATTGGTCAATGCAAGTCACACAAACCTATGACAGGGAGGTATGCTCTGCATCTCAAGGAGGCAGCATGAGTCACATGCTCATAAGCAGGGAAATATAATCTTCTTATAGGGAAGAGAGCAAAATTTGGAAATAATTTCCCATGGAGGTGTAGTAAATTTGATAGCAATCTTTGTAACTCTGTTTTTGGTACTTGTGAATTGTGGTTTCTCTTTTCCTATGCTGAGCATTCAGACTTCCAGAGTCAGTTTCAGTTTCCTTCAGGGATTTCATAGGTTACCACCTCTGTCACTATGAGCAAGGTTGCTGTAATTATTAAGCACTGAGAAGGTATTTGCAGACCACATTAAAAACAGGATAAAGCAATGAAAATAAAGGGTAGGATTACTTGGCACTTTCCAACCTAAACAGATCGGTACCAAGATACCTAGTTTCTTGTGGAAAGTCTGGTTCTTTTATTTTCCTGACTATTTCTGCATGCCCTCCCTGGGGACAGTTTTCAGGCTGTTTCAACATGAGGTCACAGGTTTAGAATCCCCTCAGGATGCTCATGGTAGCATTCCTATGCTCAATAACAGAAAGAACCCTTTTGTGTTTTTTCTGGGGCACGAAATAAAGCTTAATAAAGTAGAAGCATAGATAAAACCTTCAACAGAAAACAGCTGAGGGGTATTGAGATCCAGCTATTCATTGATAAATGTACATCACCTTTATACTAGTTCTGTGAACATATGAGATGTACTTCTTTTTAAAGATACATTCATTTATTTTAGAGAGAGAGAGCGAGAGAGAGCATGAGCGGAAGGGGTAGGGGAAAGGGAGAGAGAATCTCCAGCAGATTCTGTGCTGAGCACAGAATCTGATGCTGGGCTCGATCTTATGACCTTGAGATCACAACCTGAGTTGAAACCAAGAGTCAAACACTTGAGCAACTGCACCACCCAGGCACCCCAAGATGTACTGCTTATATTTAAACAATTAGAGTGATCCTTTCTCAAAAACTTAAACCATGCCTATAGCTACAATTTCCACCTCTTCCCCACCATTCTTCCTCTCATTCCTTGGTCCCTAACTTTTACCTACATTTCCAAGAATTCACACATAACAGTTACTCAGATTTGAGTGAAGCACTGAGTAACACATCTGACACACAGTAGAGGTTCTGTATATAGTAGCTATTATAAATTCTACTACTACAATTTTTACAATAGTAAAATGGTCAGCTTTGACCTTCATTTCTTCTGTGTGAAATATATTTTAAACTACTTGCCTTAATTTGAAAATTATGTGAAAATTATGTAAAAAATTATGTAAAAGTCTTACATTTATATACAATTTTAGATAATAAAATTTCACAAATTTTATTGAGTATTTATTATAATTATATAATTATAATTTATATAATTCACTCATAGCAAAGACCACAGAATATGGTGATACTATCCATGTGATACTATCAGGGATAGTGATAATATGTCATGTATAGTAATTCATGACCTCAGAAGTCTATAATCAGCCATGTTCACTTGATAATTGAATAGTTTATGTGCTTTGTGGTAATAGATGAAATAGGTGAAAAATTAAAGGATGAAAATAATACACATTTACCAATAAGTTCTGATAGAAAGTAGTAAGATGCTGTTCTGGTTATTTACTCTTCTCATCAATAATGTATCCATGAAATTGTGTGCCTCTCCAACACAGACACAGACACACACACACACACACACACACACACATTTTTTAAAAACCCAAAAGCAATAATAGATTCACAATCTGGAAACCTTACTCAGTAAGGAGTGATTTAATTTATAGTTTAGGAACCTCATGATCCATGCCATTGGGCTGCAACATTTCTCTGTTAATAAGCTGATTATGGTACATGAAGGATCCTTGAAAGCTCCCTCCCCTTTTTCTTTTTCCAAAGTATAATCAGTAGTTAAGAATGAGACCTGTTCTTTCAGTTTAAACCAACTCTTTTATTTAGTTTTGACCCTAATTCCATAGTTATGGCTTTCTTGGGTACTATCTCTAAATTTTGTCAGAAAGCCAAACAAATATCAGAAAACAGGGCTATGTTTATTTTGTGGAGCAAAATATAATTCTGCTAGGCCAGAAGGTGTTATTGTTGTCTTGATGCTTCTAAGAGCATTTTGTAACCAGTTTGATTTTAAGAAGAAAGAGAAAACAAACAAAATGAAGAAATAGTTATTGGGAAGTCCAAGGGAGCATTTCTTTTTCAGCACACCTCTGGTTGTAACAGCAATATTTGATGAAAATTCTGGCCAGGGTACTTAAAAAAAAAGAACAATTTTGCAGTTCTCAGAACCTTCTGTAGCAGAAGCAATTTGTCTAGATTCATAGAGTCATTAAAGGCTCCGTAACTTGGAATAAAGTAAAAACTCTGTCTTTGGTTCACAAGGCCCTGGGCGATCTAGCTCCTGTGTTCCTGTCTGTATCCATCTTGTATCAGACCCTCATTTGCTGTCTGCATCCGGATTGTCTCAACACCTGCGTACATGGTCCTCCCTTCTCTTGGAACTCTCTTTCTGTTTAACCTATTTCACCCTTCCTCACAAGTTCCTTTTCTGCAAGGCTTTCTTTGACCATCCTAAATAGGTCTATCTTCTACTTCATCGCTATGTTTATCTCATTCATAACACTTCACATTTTGATTGCTTGGTTGTTGCTTCTCTCTCCCACACCTAATTGTAGGGCTGTGTCTCTTTTTTTCTGTACACCTAGTACCTAATATAATACTTGATGCAAATAAGTGCTCAATGAGCATTTGTTAATTAAGTGAATCGATGAATAAATTAGTGCAAAGGAGATGAATTGTATTTCCAATAATATCCCCCCCTTCTCTGTAAGATGAGGGAAAAGGATCTTTCAGGCTCCCCAAAGGACCAAACCTCTTAGTTCCCCATCTAGTGTCTCTGTGTCTCTACTGGTTTATGAGGCTACCTTGAGAACCTCATGTGAGGGTCAGCTCTGGTCCACAGTCCAGCTGAGGTCTGCTGACTCTGGAGATGCCTCTGGTGACCTGATTCCTTGAATGTCTATCGGATTGTACTTTGACTTTCTTAGGTCAGATACGGTACTAGAGTTTTTAAGGGATCAGATACAAAACCCATATGTAGTAACGAGAGAGTGGGCATTTGATATGATCAAATTTTGGTTTGGAGCAGGTGGCTGAGTAAAAAATCAAAGAGGTTAATGTGAGAATAGAGAGATAGTAAATGAGCAGATGTGTACCATTTTCATTTTTGGATATGATCATTTCTAACTTAAGAATACCGGGTATTCAAAATCAAAAATCTTCAAGTGAAGGCTCTCATAAGTAGCAAACATCCCTAGCAAAGTCACACTATTATTTAATTTATCAGAGATCAGTTTGTCAATATCAAGGATCATCTACCTTAGAATTTTATGATTTTATACAATTCAGCTATAGTAAACTGGATTTATAGGTGAGAAAATAGAATAAGATGCATATTGCATCAGCCAGTTACCTGCAATCATTTACACAAATGACTTACCAACCAGAATGGTTTTTCCTATTACAAATGGATACTTGATAGTGCCTGTGTGTATAAACAGACTGTGTGGAAGGCATTATTGGTTG
The DNA here is from genome assembly GCF_048164855.1 of Canis lupus baileyi. Lineage (NCBI taxonomy): Eukaryota > Metazoa > Chordata > Mammalia > Carnivora > Canidae > Canis > Canis lupus. The sequence goes on along the minus strand of NC_132847.1, from coordinate 30,762,678 downwards.
CCTGAATAGTAGATGCTTACTTCTTGCTTGCTAATCACAGAACCCAGATTTTATTTATATTTCCTTCTGAATGGCTGTTGTGTGCCCTGGGTGGCTAAGTCCTAAGCAGTGAATATTATTAATCCAAAAAATGTAGTCTCACTTTCCCTGTTAACTGATGCACTTGAGTAGAGGCATATGAATGACTTCTGGCCAATAAAAATTGAGAGAAAAATCTACTGGGGAATTTTTGTAAAGGCTTTATTCATCACAAGAGAGGGATACGAGACAGGAATGTTCCCAGAGTGTTTCCTCTATATATGGTGTTTGGAACCGCTGTGTTCCAGTGCGTCTTGGGACCATGAGAGGAGTCGATCTAACAGGACAGGCCAGCCCAGTGAAAAGGGCAGAGGACAGAAGCGGATGGGAGGATACTGAGCACTTGGTGCCATCCTTGAATGCAGGATAAACCACCCTGACTTTGGTCTTATGTGAGAGAAAAATGTTCTTACTATTTAAACCATTTTTGGTAAGGGATTCTTCTACTTCCAGCTTAAAATATTTGAACAGATACAAGTACTTTGGGTCAGCTAAAGATGATGTAGGAAAGGTTACAGTCCTAAACCACTAGGCTCTGTGGTGGGAAAGACGTCAACAAAAATAACAAAAGCTAGGTATTTTGAGATTTAAGCAGCTATGAAGGCTAAACAGAGAAAAATGAGCTAGTCTATAGACTGCCAATATCCACAAATAATGGATATTTAGTATACACAGCTTAAAAAGAAATCAAGATTTAAATTTATGAACTTATGCTTTATTTTCTGAATTTATTTACAAATGTCTAAGCATAAGCCAATGGTTTTCCTTGGCTCATGCATAAAACAAGTGTTTTTTTTTTTTTTTTTTAATCCTGAAGAAAATGTATTGTTCTTTGCTGTTTTTATCTTTTGCCACTGGGTATGTTGAGATCCTACCTAAAAATATTTTTCTTGTTAATTCAACTTTTCCAGGAAAAATACTAACTCCCCAAACATTTATATTTCAGTGGGACTGACTTCAAATCAAATTTTCCATCAGCCTTTTGCTCTAGAAGTTACTGTTAGTGTGAATGTTATCGGTATGAGTTTGCTTTGGGGTTAGAGGCTTCTGTAAATTGGGTAGCTCTGTAGGTTTTGCTTTCTTTTGCTAAAGAGCAAAAAAAATTACAACTTTTTCATGTCTCTCCCATGGCTATTTTCTATTCAGGTTTCACATTTCTTCTTGAGTCAATCTCTGTAATTTATATCTTTTCCAGAAAATTATTTATTTCATCTGGATTTAAACATCCATTTCCTATGTGTTGCATGTATATTCACTTATTTTAAGTAAATTCCATTACTGTCATTGTTAGATCATCTTTTCATGTCTAGGTAAAATATCCAGAGATTTGCATAATTATTTAAAATAAGACTTAAAACAGGTGCAAACCCTAGAATATTAATGAAAGTCTTTTCTTTAGAATAGTGTACTGAGAATTGTGCCTAGAAAGATGTGATCCTGCATGCTTTTTAAAAAGATAAATTATTTATTTTTACATTATTCAAACATTTACATGCTGTCTAAGCTTTCTACCTCTATGCCTAAACATCTAGTGTTTAGATGGGGTCTTATTAACAGGTGCTATATATGGAGAAAACCCCAGACACAGACATTGAAGAAACACAAGTTGTTTGTTTGGTTTGTGGATATGTTGTTTCTTCTCCTCCTCCTCCTCCTCCTCCTCCTCCTCCTCCTCCTCCTCCTCCTCCTCCTCCTTCTTCTTCTTCTTCTTCTTCTTCTTCTTCTTCTTCTTCTTTTTACTTTATTTTGCTTTTACTATGGAACTTCTCAGAACAACCAATATACAAATATATCCCAAGCAGCCCCATAGCTCTGCTCTGTAGAAACAACTCACTTAACTCAATTAACATGCTACATTTCCTCATAACTACAGAGCATTTTCTTTGACTTCTATTGCTTATATTGAATATGGACAACTGATTGATGTGTGCCCCTTGCGGAATATGAACTCCTTGAGGAGGATTAACTACCTTTATGTCTTCAGTCCTGGCCACATGCTTATGAGTAAGAGTGTGGGAAATAAAATGGCATAGTAAATGTTTCACTTAAGTACCTCCATGCCTATGTTCTGCTATGTGCTACCCAACCCAGGTTCTGTGTTCTCTCTCATATCCCCATGTGTTCTGATTGAGAAGGGTAATCATGCAGGAAAAGGGTATGTTTTTTATGAGAGGAGAGTGAATGATCCTGTGGGAGCGTATCTGTCAGCTCCACAAAGATATGGAAGACCTTCTCGTCAACTGAGTAAGGTTTTGGGAAGAAGGATTTTCCCAGCTGCTTGAGAGGGATGGGTGGGAGATGTGGTGGTGAACTGGGAGGCGATGCAAAACATGAGCAAGTTTCTCAAAAACTCCACGAGCATAATAACACATAGGCCAAATCCTCATAGACTTACCACGGACAGTTTTGACTAGTTTTGTGTTACCTCAGAGTTGCATAATGTACAATACTTATTTTGTTGATCTTTCGAGTCCGGATTTGAATCACACTGTTGCTAAAGCTAGTGTGGGTGAATGAACAGGATCTGTAGCTGAGCAGTAAACATAGTTGACTTTCAAACATTTGCATGTTAATTTTGCTTTATTCTTTGTCTTTTTGAATAAGTTTACATAAAGGCTTGAGACCTATTAAAAACTCTCTGTTTTGAAAGACATTATCAACAAGAGAGATACCTTTGAGCTGCAGAAACAAGTTAATTTGTGGTATATCTCTGTGACTAGAAAAGAAGTGTCTTAGGTGGAATATGGTTGAGGGGAAGACCTGAAACCTATAAAAATGTTTATATATTTATGAATTTGGGAAATCTCAAAAGTCTGATGGAGAATATTTTGTGGATGTCTAGAGGCCAATGAGCCATATATTTACATAGCACTTTACAATTTAAAATGTATGTCACATCCCTTATTTACTTGACCCTCACCACAACTTTTTGAGATAGGGCAAATATCAAATTGCCACATGTTTGAAAGGCTAAGCTTATGGGTAAAATTAGCTTTTTGTGCTAGATATTGCTAGTGCTCACTACTGTCTTCTTGTATTTATAAGTACATCACTCAACCAAATTTGCCAGCTTCTCCAGCACTTAAATGGGACCATGATTAGTGGAGTATTATTGAGAATGATGCAGAAGTGAGTTGTGTTACCTCTAAGCTCATTTAAGAGTGGTTCTACATGCTCTCTCTGTCCCCTGGTCTGTTGGCTGAAGATAGAAGAGTTAGTGGAAGATTCTGGGGAGTAGAGGATGATAGAGGTACTAGATGGAAGAAACTGAGTTTCCTGAATATGTTTGCGTGGAACAAAGCCTCCCTACAAATCACATTAGACTGTGACATGAATGAAAAATAGATATTATTATGTCAAGCTATGGAGATTGTGGGTTGTCTATTGTGGTGGATTAATCCACTTTTGACTCCTCTGTCCCATGTATTTCTGTTACTTTTATTCCCCATCTGTGTGAGTGAACATCTCGTATCTTATTTATAAATGAATGCAAAGCCATTTGAGAATCTGAAGAAGGTGTGTGGTATGATTAAAGAGATAAAATACAGGACTACTTAAACACCATTAAGGTGGAGTCTGAGTCTTTCAAAGGAAAAACAGTCAAATAATCTAAGAGGTAGTTGCCTCAGTTCTGAGCCCACTGGATGTGCAAAAGAATGGAAGAAGTAGGAGTATGAAGGAAAAAACAACATGATTATAAGTTGAGTGGCACTGTTTCAAGACTTTTCATTTTTGAAACATAAGTCGATATGTTCTTGGCCTGAGATAGGGCTAATAGGAAGGAATAAAGTTGCATGAAGCTGCTTTTGGTGGAAAGTTAGTATTAGATTTTAGGACTGTTTGATCACATCACTATAAAAATGTGAAAGGGAGTCATGATCAAGTTATTTTAAGTCAGCTGGCAAATACGGAGTAAAAATTGGCCAAGTAGAGTCTGGTTACTATTTTACAACTTCAAGATGGTTAAGAATGTTGTTTGTACTGAAAGTATAGTGAGCGAAACACCTTAAAATTTGGTAGAATTCTTTTCTGATGAAGATGCCAAAAGACTTATGAAATTCCAAAATTGGTAGACATTCTGACCAACTAGGAAAAGTTGTCTCATTCCTTTCTTCTTTGTGTGTTGCTGCTGCTTTTCTCTCCCTCCCTTGTTCAAGGCAGATACTAGTAATCCATCATAGAGTTTTCTCCTGTTGTTTCTAGAGGAACCAGTCCTTCTACACATGGTCCTCCAGATACTCCCCTCTCTCCTCCTGGGAGGCAGGAGAGTAGAGTGAGGAGAGGGAAAATAGTAAGAGATACCCTTGTACAAACTACTTCTTTAATCTGAGTATTATTTCGTGTCCTTCTTTTCTATCCTGAGTCCTCCTCAAATCACAAGAGACAATACATATTTTAGAGCTATGGCCATGGGGAGTTATTGAAGTTTAAGGCCATGAGAAATAATTATATCAAATGCCATTTAACGTTTCTCTTAAAATCTTTTTTCCCCACTCATTTCTAAATGGTTTTGCACTCTAGGCTCCTAATTAAGGGAGGGTTAGTAATTTTCTGCCAGTACCTAAAGATTTACCTTTTTAAGATTTGGTAATGCCTCCCTTCATGTGGGAAGAGAAAGGAGGACACATTGCAGTCAAATTTATTGCCCTACTTATTGTCAAGTCTGCTAAATATTGGAAGAGAAGATTAAAAGTGTCAGCTACAAAGGAAGCCTCAGTACTTGAATACTCAAAGTACGTTGGCTTATTCTGATTATTGAAAGTAAATAACAGATTCTCTAATCTTCAAACTGATGTAAAAAGAAATTTTACCCAAATCAAAATTTTGCCTGTTAATTGCTCACAAAATGTGCCCATGTACCAGACATTTTCTCAGACCTATTGTGAAATTGATATTTTTCTTCCTTTTTTCTCCAGCTTTTGCTTTTTTCTCTGATCTCGATCCCTTCTTTACTAAATCTTCTTTTTAATTTTCACATCACTTTTGGGCATTTTGTTCCGGTTTATGAGAAATATGCAGTGTGTCCTCTTGAATAAGTTAGCCCCATTGATGGGTTGCTGAGTTTATTTTTTAGCTATAAATATTTTAAAGAGGAAATTTATGCTAAGTCATGTATGTAAGATAACTCCATACTATTATTTTGTTGCAGGAAGACTTAGGATTCCTAGGATAATTATTTTATTTATTTATTTTTTTAATTTAAATTCAGTTTGCCAACATATAGTATAACACCTAGTGCTCATCTCATCACATGCCCTCCTAGTGCCTGTCACCCAGTTCCTCCATCCCCCCCCGCCCCCCCCCCCCCGCCTCCCCTTCTGCAACCCTTTATTTGTTTCCCAGAGTTAGGAGTCTCTCATGGTTTGTCTTCCTCTCTAATTTTTCCCACTCAGCTTCCCCCCTTCCCCTATGGTCCCTTTCACTATTTCTTATATTCCACCTATGATGATTGTCTTTCTCTGACTGACTTATTTCACTCAGCATAATAACCTCCAGTTCCATCCATGTCAATGAAAATGGTAGATATTCATCTTTTCTGATGACTGAGTAATATCCCAGGAGAGGAATTTTAAAAATTCTATCCAAATATATATTCCCTTTTCACTCAATGTTTATAGAAAGAATAATACTGTAAAACAGAATGGACCAAACAGGATATCCCATCTTCTGATTCTCCATGGATTACTCCAGTAAGTCTTTGGGTTACAAGGAGTGAAATTACCTTCTCAGTGTTTACTTATTCATACCTTACTTTTATGTGTATCTTAAAATACACATAAATGTGTTTTCACACACAAAGAAAAACTTGTGAGGATGATTCTCAGAGTCACTTAAACCTGACTTAGACATCTCCATTGTTTAAGAAGAATGTAATTTAAAAAATTATTGAATCTATCCTGGTTCTAATCAATAATTTTCAAGAGCCTCTTCTTGGTCCATGTTTCTGTTTCTCAGGGCCTGAAATCAAATTTGGAAGATTCCTCAAATATATTCACACACACGAGGATATAAATATGAGCACATATGTTTAGAATAGGAAAGATGTAGAACTACAAGGTACTTCAGAAATTATTTGAAAAGACCCATACATATTATGGATGAGAAAATTGTAATATAGTTCGATGAAGATTTGTTTTGTGCATTTTTCTTAGCCTCATTCAATTGTAAATGATATTCTGTAGGAAAAATGTATCAATTGTAAAGGTCATCATGGCCCAGGACTTAATAGTAACAGCAGCATCTCCACCAATGATCACAGCTTGGATTTATCCAGGGCCTATGGATATTTGATGCTATTCTCAAAGTTACAGACACTTAACCAATTGAAATCCCATAATGAGTTTATGATGTAGAGTGTAATGTCCATAGAAACTCCCTCCTGAGTGAGAAAATACAACTGTGGCTTAGGAAGTAAGTGGTGGAACCAGAACATGAACTGTGAAATTTAGAGGCTGTGCTCTTTATCCCCTTTGCTATGACTGGATTCTCTTAGTGACCACAGAATTACATAGCCTGCAGGAAGGACTAGACACAGACCTGAATCCAGGACATTTGTCATCTCTCTCTGACAGTATCTTCAATACCTGTGCACACAGATTCTGGATACTTTATTTTTGGTGCCTGTCAATGAGATCTTTCTGCTCATTTAATAATAAAATAAAATAAAATAAAATAAAATAAAATAAAATAAAATAACTATATCCAGTTGTAAGTATCTCTCCTTCTACAAACTATTTTTCTTTTTATATAGTAAAGTCACTATCTTGTTCATAATGTGTTTTTATCTAGATACCATCTTAAAATTATTTTCTTTTTCAGCACATAACTAAATAACCCAGCAGTCTTATCATTTGATCTTATTATTTAAGGAGAGAATAAGGGGTTATGATGAGTACAAAGGATAAGAAGGTAATACAGAAAGATAAAAATATATTTATACCCTGCTTACGAAGACTTTCTACATTGTGCATGTTATATATTTACTGGTCAGGGCCAAGTAAATGGAATACGATGTCTATTTATGCAAATAAAATCCTTGTTTTCAATCCAAAGAATTCTCACATTCTCATTATATAGTGAACATTTTATTGCAAAAAGGAATAATTTTCCTGGCATCTGGAATTTTAGAAGACTGTAAAAATTACATAGCTCAAGCACCTATTTTTCTGATCTTTTGAGAGTTTGCACAATATGAACAATCAAACAGCAAAGATTTGAACACAGCCCTTTCAATTATTTATGAAACAACTTCACCATCTACAAAGTGGAGAAACTGATGTGGATAGCATTCTCAGGGGATACATCTAGTGTACGAAATGTAAAACTTAATATGAGAAGAGGAGAATAGCTGGAAGAGATTAGGCTCTCCCATTTTACCCAAGACCTCTTGTTTTATTTACTTCAGAATTTAATATTTGCCTTTTCCCCATTGCACATATTTGCTTTGGATAGCAATATTGTACCCTAAAATGTCAGTTTTCTTGCTTGACATTAAAAAATTAGACTGAGGCTCGCAGAGCCCACACTTCCGTTGACCTTGGCTGTAACTGCAGTCACAGTAAACATCGTTGTTTGTTGATGTTGGCACTTCAGGTGGAGTGTATCAAGTGCGAGGAGCCTCATGGACCATGTGGTTCACATCACATACCTGAAACATATGGTTTGTATTGTCCCCACTGAACTTTCCTTAAAGGGCATTCATCTTGGTTTTCTTTTGAAAATGCCATAGTTTTACTTTTGAATCAATTAGAAGACATTTTTTCATCCCTCATAATTTTCTGGCAGAGTTTTGAGACCGGCCATGACAAATTTTAATATAAGAAGTTGGGAAAACTTGAAAGAAAACACTTTAAAACCAAATGCAGGATACATTTTTTTCCCCCTACTTTCTGCCAGGCATTCCCGATATTCCCTTAAATGGATAAAATCTAAGGATTAATTTGATTCCACAAACAATATATATGGAATATTTTTTGAGTAGAGTCCAGCACTTGCTGCCTTAGAAATGTGTCCAGTGTGTTTCTTGTTCTTTGGGATGGCATTGAAGGTCTTCCAGGAGAGCTTTAATTGACTTTTCTTTCAATTAAGATAGTGAAAAACTAAGCTTATACAAGCTCTTCTCTCCCAGAGGAAATGCTATGTCTTATACATTAGCTTCATAGAGAAATTTAAATTTTTTTAAAGTTTGGTTTGTTTGATCTACTTGCTTTTCTGCCTTGAGAGTATATCAGATCCTGATAGCTAGCTTTCAACATTTAACCTATGCCTTAGAGAGCTACTTTTAATGCATCAAAACTTTTCTTGGTGTTCTTTTTACTGTGTGGTTTCAATAAATCACAGATGATACTTTACCTTTTCCTGATTTTGGTAGTAGTTATTATTTCCATTAGGATGGGCACTCACTGGTACTGGGTTCCTGGGCCTCTTAGTCAAAATAACTCTGATCCAGATCCTAGTTTTGCCAGTTACAACTCTGTGAATGTGGGCAATGCTTTAGCTTCCTTGGCTCTCCTTTTACTCATCTCTGAAATGGGGCTCTTATCTATCTTATGAAATTGTTGTAAAGATCAAGGAGGATAACACATATACAATAGACATACAATATATGTCATCATGTCTGAAATATAGTAGGTGTTTATTAACATACAGAGATTTCTTTTGGTGAAAATTAGAATGTGTATTAATTCTTCATGAGATTGTTCTGTGTCTTGGACCCAAACCTGGAGAATTTTCACCCTCTACTTATATACACAAATGTAGCATATAGATTTGTATTGTAGCATATAGATTTGTATATATGTATTGTACACAGACTCAGACTCTAGCTAGTTGTGTTGAATTTGGAATTCTTCTCTGAGTAATCTTAGGCTCAACCAAGGTTGCCTCAGAATTAATGGGCCACTGAATAATCATCTTCCTAACACAGAAACAACATGATATCTTAGAATATTAGGGAAGCAGGCAATTCTCTTTTTTTGATTAAGGATGAAATTGGCTCATATTATGCACTGTACATTGAACTTGATTAAGAAGTTCAAGAATTGTAGATATTTTGATAGTGTTTGCATGCCTTCAAAGGACCATTTGTCTCCCTTAGGGGAGTCCCTTAACATTCAAATGAGGACACTTGTTTTTGAACATCTTTCCATGAGCCAGACTGGACAGATGTTTCTTAAAATGAGGTGCTGAAAACAACTGAAACTAGAATTTAAAAGAAAATGGTCTAATCTAGCTCAGGTTTTTTATTTTTAAAGTCAGAGACCAAAACCGTGGCATAATAAAGGAGAACATGGTGTTCACTTGACATTTTTTATGAACAAAGACCATCTTATGTTAAAGTACTGTTTTGGGGAAGACTTCAGTTTGAAAATGAAGATGTGATTGGAATTATTTCATTTATATTGGCCTGTTCCTCTCCTATGGCCGTATTATCGCTTGATGTTTTGAGTACCTCCAATTCTATACGCAGGTTTGCCCTGCTTTCTGAAGGTAGAGTTCTGTGAAACCTTTCATAAGACAAAATGGTGTAGAGCAAACAATTATCATTAATTTACATGGAAATTTTTTTAGCATTCCCAGACCCCAAAAATAACCTCTTTTAAGCTTTTCTGATACCTTAGGACACATCTTGCTAACGGATGCACAAAATAAATTGAGATAAGGCATAGATGCTCACAGACACAGTTCAAAGCTTCCAGTGCTTTGATGCTGAGATGCTGAGTGTAGTTCCTGAGGAAAGAGTTTGGCAGGGCCACTCTTGGGTTGCCTGCTGCCTTCATAAAGGCTCACTGCCAAACAAATGCCAAACAACATTTTTTTTTTCTTTCTTTCTTTCTTTCTTTCTTTCTTTCTTTCTTTCTTTCTTTCTTTCTTTCTTTTCTTTCTTTCTTTCTTTTTCTTTCTTTCTTCTTTCTTTCTTTCTTTCTCTTTCTTTCTTTCTTCTTTCTTTTTTCTTTTTTTTTGTAAACGTGAAATTTTTCTTTGAATTTCTTTCAGTTAGTGAAAATAGGTACTAATGTAGGTCTTTCATAAAAGCCAAGTGGTGGAATGCAAACCTAGTTAGAAAAGGGGAAAGGGGATACCTATACTTCTTTTTGTCCTTAGCCTTGTACAATATTTGTACAAATTCACCATTCTGTCAGGTTAAACACAGGTCATTTATGGTAAAAATCAACCCAATCAGTTGATCAACACCATATTAAACCAAAATACTGGCTGGTTTCCAAATTATTCCTCATGTGTTTATTGACTTGATATAAACATATCACATTCAGTCTGTTATACATGTAGAGTTTGCTCACAGGAATTCTTCTGGAACCCCAACAAAATGCAAACATTGTGGCTGTATTTTAAATTCCTGGCTGTCAGTTTTGTTCATGGAACCTTCAAAAGTTATTTTCCCTTAAACTTCAACATTAGTGAAGGAAGACTATTGGACCATTGGGCCTTCCATCTCCACTCTTAACTCCAAGTATAATGTACCTTTTATTCCCCCACTTTCTACATTTATGCACTTCTTTGTAGAGGCCTTTTTATTTTCTTTAAAAGATGATTCCTTTCATCTTTTGCCTTTGTTTTCATTCACTGCCAAAGAAAAGCTTTCTCTTGAAGGCTCCAGAATATAAGGATGGCTTTTTATAAACTCAATCCATTGGAATATAAATGTAATGCTTTTGCCCTTGAAAATATCAGGACAGAGGGTGTTCTAACATCTAGCTCCTGATACAAACACAGCCCAGTCCTGGAAGAGTATCTTTACAGGTGTAGAAATTTACTCAAAACAACCGCAGACGGGGAAGCTGATCACTTTTTTCTGTCCCTGGGATCATGAAGTTTGTGAATATTGTCTGAGTACATGCATATTAATCATATGCCCACAGAGAGCAGTAAATTCTTTGAATGAAAACATTCATTGTGAAATAAATGAATGTAATTATAATTCATAGGAGCACTTTTGTCAAAGTGCAATTTGTAACTCTTAAAATCAAAACACAGCAGGCACCCTTAATAATGTTCAAAATAAGTCTCTTATCTGAAAGTTTTCTATTAATCGACTTTAACTTAAATCCTAATTCTTATATTATTTGCTTTACCATATCTAGAAATAACTATAATTTAGCATTAGTTTGCAAATGATATGATTCAGTGTCTTTGACCGAGGTTAATTGAAAAGGGAGGAATGAGTGAGATTAGTTTTCTGAGTGCAGTACAACAGCTGGGACCTTCTTCATGATTTCTCCCACAGTGTGGATTTCTAGGGTGAGTCAATGAAGGAAAGAGGATCATGCACTTTACAACCAGAAGAACCTGAGTTCCAGTATTGGTATTGGTTCCACCTTCCATCCGTATGACAACAAACAAGTTATTAGCTTCTCTGAGCCCTGAAGTCCTCATCTATAATATAAAATGACTTGCAAAATGCTTGTGAGGAGAAGTAGTAATATACAAAGTACAGTCCTTGGCATGTAATACATGTATTTGTCCAAAGAACTGTGTTTGCTGACAGCACAGCAAGGGAGAATGTTTCTGTTACTATAGGTGTTTGACAAATTACACAAAACTCGGTGGCTTAAATAAAGACATCTGTTATGTTCACAGATTCTGTAGGTCAGGAATGCAGACAGGGCACCTTGAAAATGACTTTTCTCCTCCACAGTGTTTTGGAGCAAGAATATTTTTTTTTTCTAGCAAGAATATTTTAAAGGAGGTAGATGGAATCATCTGAAGGCTTACTTAATCACATATCCACCAGTTGATGTTGGGAAGCCTCAAACATCTAGGGGCTGGTCCAGTTAGGTCTCCTCAGATGTTTCTTGCTCTATCTGTGTGTGGTCTCTCCATGAGTGCCTTATAGCATGACAGGTTCAGAGTAGTTGGAACTCTCACATCTTGTCTCAGGACTCCTAAAGCATATGTTCTGTGAGAGGGGACTGGGGGTAGGGTGGATGGAGGGAGGAGGATGCTGGTAGAACCTGTATTCTTTTATGACCTAGACTCAGAAGTCACACAGCATCATTTCCAGCATCTCCTGTTGGCCAGTGAAACCCCAGCCCCCTACCCAGATTAATGGCAAGAAGGCTTATGGGGTTAGATATGTACATCTTTGGAAAGTACAGTCTGCCACAAGGAGATAATGTTTGAATCAAGAAGAATTTTATTTTTTATTTTTTATTTTTTCTTCTTCCTCCTCCACTTGCTCCTTTTTTCTTTTTCTTTCTCTTTTTCTTTGTCTTTGCCTTTCCTTTCCTTTCCTTTCCTTTCCTTTCCTTTCCTTTCCTTTCCTTTCCTTTCCTTTCCTTTCCTTTCCTGTGGAGATATGGTCAGAGAGACATATTGGAGCCAGATATGAAGGCTCCTTCATGCTAGGTTGAAAAAAAAGTGAGCTGTTTTACAGGCTGTGGAAGGCTACTAGAATTCCCTTTTCTCTGTGCATGTGTGTGTTTATATGTATACATATACATACATGTGTGCATGCATCTATATCTGTATTTATATTTATATCTTCATCTGCAATCCTTTTTTTTTTTTTTGTTTTTGAGACAGGACTGATTCCATGAAAGATATAATCATCTATGTTATGAAGTACCATTTCTCAAAGAAGCTGACCTGATAGGATTTCAGATTTCCAGTTTTTTAAAATTGAGTGTTCAGAATTAATAGTCAGGTGTTCAGAATTGAGAGTCAAATCCTGAAAGCAAGGTCAGATTTGAACAAACTTGAAAAGAATCCCATGGGAGAGACATTGTAACATATACAGAAAATGCAGCCTCATATGGGGCACCCAAAGGTAGTCTAATTTCTTGAAAAGGGACCCCCTATTCTTCCAAGCTTGCAGCTCACTCTTCATAGTCTACTCATAAAAAATTAAAATGTGAAAACCATGGAGACTTGTTAAAGCGATGATTTGGAAATGCTACTGTTGAAATTAGAGTGAAAATCCCTATTTCTGGAATCCAGGTTTATGACCTTCAAAAAATTTTTTTAAAGCCTGGGAGTCATAGTCTAGAATGCTGAAAAGAAACAAATACTAAAGCCAAAACAGCGACAGCAAAAACTCCCTTCTTACAGAAAGCAAGCAACAACTTAGCAAACCTCAAAATCATCGTTAAGAGGCCCCAGAAGAGTAGAGGTGAAGAATATCTGTTCCCTGCTCTCATACCTCCTGATTTAGTATTACCCGATCTCTGATATTTAATGAGAACATACTCTTGTGGACGTATCCCATTTTCCTCTCCTTGAGTTTCCTCAAATACGTTGCTCTGCCTGATGTCTTAATAAGGGAAGAGCTCTACAAATCAGCTGCTGTGACCAGGATAACATCTTGGTTTAACTATTGCCAATGAAATCTCCATAGGTGTCCGTGAAAGGGAGAGAAAAGTGTTAATTATTTAAAGCTCAAGTTCTAGCTTCCTCCATGGGAGCTCCTGTGAGGTTTTGTTTGTCATGCTAAGAATGTGGATCCCTGCAGGATTCAGAGTCCCCTTGAAGGGGCTTAATAAATAAATTTATATTCTTGCTTAGACTTCTTTAGTATTGAAACATAGTTGTTGTTTGCCTAATACATAATGCATTTTTATAGTGTTTAGATGAACCACATGCATTCTACACATTGTTGTGGGCCAGCGTGTACTAAATAACAAAGTGGTCTTATTGCTGTTTTGCTGCCCCTTGAATATGATACATACATGTAATACTCATAAATGCATGATATGAAGTAGTGGTATTTTTATATTTTAGGAGGATTTGTTTTTTAAGATTCTCATGGGTTTCGTGGGAAATGTTATCAGAGCATTTTGGAGGTTACTGTGCATTATCTTGTTCTACATTGGCAGTTGTCCAGCACATTCAATAGCCCAAACACTGGTTGGGGTCCCAAGAATATAATAATTAAAACACATAGCAGTATGTTTTTTGAGGGTTGAGTGCAGGGTAATCACGGAATATTGCTATGCTTGCTTTTTTATACTCAATATTTTGCTAAAGGCAACAATGACAAAGGAAAAATGAATTTATATGCTAGGATGGGGATTTTAAAGTCATCTTTAGAAGATTGTTTTTAAGGGGTTTGTCTTTAATGGAGAGTTTTAATAATACTAACTTAGCTATGGCTCACACAACATGCTTGCAGGCTAGGAGACTTGTGCCACCATTTCTTTTTGCTGCCAGTCTGGTCTTTGTTGGAGAAGCTTTCCCTGCACAGTCTGTGTAAGTGTGTGTGGTGGGGTGTGGGTTGATGAATACAGCTTTTAAAGATACAGTGCTTTCCTCAGTGAAAAGGTTAAAACTGGAAATAACAGGATCTTAAAGTTAGCAGCTTTTTGGTCAGACCATTGACCAAAACTAATCTATCCCAAATTATATATAACCCACCGCATCTATCTTCTCTTTTTGTTCCCTAGTTACAATTCTTTCCAATTCCTTTTTTAAATATTTATATTTACAAGCATATTCCTTGAGAAAGAAATATGTAAATGTGTTTGGTGTGGTTCAAGGTACTTTGATTAACCAAAAATTAATTCCTAACATCTATGAGAGTTCATCTACACTCAGTATGTGGGTCTTTGGATGATGGGGTAGGAAAACTGAGGAAATGTTGGCATGAGGAGTGACTGAGAATAATGTAACCTTGATAGAGATCTACAGCCTGAACATGAAGGGCACGTGAGGGTGACAGCAAAGTTAGGAGATGAGTGGAAGGAGAGGAGAGAATGCCAAAGTGACTCTTTCACAGTTTTGAACCTTAGAAACAGAGAACATATGTTTCTCCCCTTTCCCTTTTCCATCCTCCGTGGTCCTATTCCTTCTTTCATAACATGGCTTCCTCTTCCAGGGCTCCCAAACTCAGGTTAGTGCTATGGCACCTATAACCCAACTGCATGATGGGTTTATGAGATTTTGATGAGCCAGCCTGGGAACATGTAATATTGTTTCTGTGAAAATTTAGTTCTAAATGTCAAACAACGTATTTGCAAATAGGTGCATATCACAGTTTATTCTGGGAATGGAAAGATATCGATATGGAAATACATATGTATATATATATAATATCTCTAGCTAGATAGCAAAAATCTAGATATATGTATATATGTATGTAACATCACTGTATAATACGTAGAGTTATATACAATGCCACATATGTGTGAGTATATATATAGTCCACATAGAGATATATTCATAGGTAGATATATAAATATAATTAATTATGGGTATTTAAATAGGTATAGATAGGTATATAAATATAAGAAATGTTGGGACGCCTGGGTGGCTCAGTGGTTGAGCGTCTGTCTTTGGCTCAGGGCGTGATCCTAGAGTCCCGGGATCAAGTCCAACATCGGGCTCCCCGCATGAAGCCTGCTTCTCCCTCTGCCTCTCTCTCTGTGTCTCTCATGAATAAATAAACAGTTTTTAAAAAATATATAAGAAATGTAAGAAATATAAAATTGCAATTGAATTTAATAGTTCTGACATTATGCTTTTGCTAGACTCTGAATCTCAAGATTCCCCATAGATGGAAAGGTGGACAGCCATTTATGATATTGGGAAGAAAGGATCAATAGGGGAGAAGACATACCAGCTGCTGAATGAGAAAGGATGTCCTAGGAGTTGTACTTCTTTCTTCTTTGAGGAATAAAAGATGGGGAGAGATGTAATTAAAGTTATAGAAGATTATGTTTCCTAAGGTGTATTTTAATTAGCTTTTGAGGAGAAACAGGTGGTATAATTGAAAACTGTGGATTCTTTTCAACATGGTTTTCCAATGTTCGCTCTTTATGCTTCTTATAGTTTTTATAGCAATTTCTTTCTCATTTTTTCCTTTCTGTCTTCTTTGATTAATTAAATTGATTTTATAACATAGAAGTTATTATTCTAACTGATATATTTCCAATCAGGTAATAAAAATAACAGGGCCATATTATTTAATATGTAAAATAAGATTTATAAGAAATATTTCAATAATATATTTAATCTCCTTGTACTGGGTTATATTAAGTATTTGAAGAAGGTTAATTTACTTCCTGGCTAATTGATTATTTTTTCTCTAATAGATAGGCAGCATAAAATATAAGATATTGGCAATTAGAATTAGTAATTCATAAATTTGAGAACTTTTTATTAAATTGAATCCTCTAAAGTGCACCTATTATGCTATATTTATTCAGCACTCGTAGCCTATCCAGAAATGAAGCTGTAGTAACTGTAGTGGAGGAAGAGTCAGCAGGCGGGAAGAGCCCGAGGAGAGCAGAGCCTTCTTTGGCCATGATGTCAGTCATGGCAAATATCTCATTGGAAAGAATCTCATACCACTATTTAGATTTTCGTCTCTGAATGTCAGTATTGGTTGTACATATTTATTTCCTAAACCACATGTTTTTTCCAGCAATAAAATTGGTGAGTCCTTTAAAAGAAAACGTATTTAGCACTTTTAAAGCAGCACTGACCCAGGAATTGAAGGCATTCTGTGCTCTCTGACAGTACTCTGTATTTAAAATTATGGCCTCATATATACTCTGTAATGTTGGTAGGAAGCCTCTCTTGAAATCATTCTCTCAGATAGCAAAGTTGATCATGATAGCCAAAAAGGTACCATCATGGCTCACTTTTTTTTCTCACAATTAGGGAAAGTGCAGGGATTTTGAAACAGTTTTAGAAATAGAATTTGGAGAACAAATTTAAGCATCTAAATTTCTAGGTCAGAAATCAATCAATTGTTGAAATTGTTTGGTAATGAACAAACTGCTTTGTGGTTGTGGGATGGTGCTAGAAATGGGATAAGAATTTATTGCTTTGGGATTCCCAGAGTTCAGCAGGAATCAACCATAGTTTCTGCTAATAAAGATGGAATCGTTTGTTGCAAGTTGTTGGTGCCAAGGATTACTGCTCCTGTGCTACTGTCTTCCAGTTTTTACGTACTAATTTCCATCTTAACCCCATATATACCTCTAGCAAGGTCATCAGTTTAACTCAGAAATCCCTGAGATGGTATTTCTGATATGCACTGTGACTGAAGTCACTCTATATTGTAGGGACAGTGTATGTATTTGTGTACCTCATTTTATTCTTTACCTAAGCATTTTATTATAGCTTGTTTAAATTACCTTTGCTACTACTAGCTTTCACTTTAACCCATGCCTTAAAGAACTGGCTCCGAATCATGCCATCAATTTTATTTATTAGAGTGAGTATAAATGTGGTGTGTGTTTTTATGTATCGAGGCTCATGTGTATATAGTTTTACACATACAGAAATCTGTTCTGCCAAGCTGCTAGAAAATACTTAATGCCTTTCAGAACTCTGTGTATGGGAAAGGACTTTCTGGAATTGCAATTGATAATAGTACTCCTGTCCTCTGGAATCTTACCCTATTGAAAGGAAACGTGGATCAAAATACCACATCAGCTTCATGATTAAAAATACTGATTGGAAATGTCAATAAGGTTTTCTTTCCTTCATCTTCCTTGAACTTGAACCCTGGAAACTTCCTAAGAGAAACATGGAAGAAGACTTCGTTATGGAGGGTGAGGTGCAAGGAAGAAGGAAAGAGAGAGGAATGGGAGAGAGAGAAAAGATATGAACTGATGTATGAGGAGGTAAATAAGGGAGTATGGCTTCTTTCATATCATGCCAAAAAAGGTGTCTCTTCTTTGTTTTTAATTTTTGCTTCGATTAAAAGAATAAACCACATAACATAAAAATACATAAGTTTGATGGAGTAGATATTAACTTCTGGGAGACTTTGGTTTTGAAAAGGTCAAGTATTTGACATTAACTTGAGTCAGAACAATTAATTAAGGACTGCTGGGTCATAACGACAGTCAAGGTGGTGTTGAGCATGGGTGTGAGTTGAAGACTCATGCTATGTATTCCTTTACTCTACCTGTCCTACAAAAGAAGCTATTTTCTAGAAGTTTAATGCTTTCAAAACTTTACACAAATATAACTACAATTTAAAATTCTGATTTAAATTGTTGCCTTGTTTTATTTTCACACTTCACTGCTGGGATTCTAAGTTGTCACACAATGAGGCTGTCAGCAGAGACAGCAAGGGAGAGACACAAGTGGCCTGCAGGCCTGTACCCACAAAGAGTGTGGAGCCCAGCAGAGGCTCAGATACAAAAGACACCAAAACCTCCAACTGATCAAAATAACTGCCTCCTCCTTCCTTTGCCTCTGAATCATCAGTCCCTAAGCTAAATAAATGTGTTGTTCACTTCCCAAATGCTGTCCCCACTGCTTCTGGTTCCAGGGTCTGTTAATAATTTAGCGAGTGTTACAATATGTCACAGGGAAGTCAGACATTTTGGAATAAAAGTTGTAACTGACATCCCACTTTAGGTCTTGCCATTTTTGGAGAACAGTCTGGCTACCACATTTTGATTGCTGGGACTTCCAGTTAAGAAATTCTGAGATGGAACTTTGAACATCAGTTCTGTGCTGTAAATCTTTATTTTTGTATTAAAACTAAGATTTTTTATGGTTATGCTAGATACATAAGCCATTTAAAAATGTCATTTGACCTGATTCTGGAGTCCTGGGATCGAGTCCCATGTCGGGCTCCCTGCATGGAGCCTGCTTCTCCCTCTGCCTGTGTCTCTGCCTCTCTCTCTCTCTTTCTCTATGTCTCTCATGCATAAATAAATTTTTAAAAAATCTTAAAATTTTTTTAAAAAATAAAAGTGCCATTTTATCATGTCTCCATCCACTATGGCCCTTTGAGATAGAATGGAACTTCTGATTTCCCCAATATACATAGTGTTCATTTGTTTCATTCATTCAAATATTCTTGTACACAAACATATTTTGGGTGCCTGCTCTGTGGCAAGCACTCAATAATTTCTTGAACAAAAAATAAATAAAAATTATGTCAATGTCTGATAATAAATTTTAATGGGGGTGATAGAGAAAGAAGCCAACAAATACAATGCAAGGATCAGCTTCATAAGGTAGGTTCAGGGAATTGTGGGAAGAGACTAGAGATAAAGAAAAACCTCTCAGACTTCAGGGATTCTGAAACTGCTTTAGAGAGGATTTGATGATGGAAAGACTTCAAAGGTGAGCTTGAGGGACTGTGAGCATGGAGATTGGCATGCTGGACAGCATGCCTATCACATACACGGTAGAAGGGGGAATGTCACTTGTCAGAAACCTGGGGGTAGAATGGGTTTATGGGAGGAGCAGTGGGCAAAAGTGGATGGATAACCAGGGCTCAAGTCCTGAAGCCTATCTGTTATGCTCCGAGGATTGGAGTTTATCCCGAAGCTTGGGTGTCAGGAAGAGGCACAGGGGCATGGCACTCTATATCATACATGGAAGTAGCAATCAGACATGTGTTTTAGAAATGAAATACTCTGGCTTCACTGTGTGGGATGGATTACAATAGGAGTGCTAAAGTAGATGTGTTTCAAAAGCTTCTATAACTGTCCAGAGTCATGAAAAAGAGGGGCTGACCCCGGATGGGGATGGTAGGGATGGAGAGGAGGTGATGGATGAAAAACGTCTGTTCTTGAGGGGCTGAAGGTGACTTGAGGTGATGTGAGGATATTCGTGGAGTTACAGGGCTCATCGCTTCTCAGATGGGAAGTGGAGGTAATGAGCACAGTAGAGGGAACTAGGATTACTTTTTTTTTTTTTTTGTCAAATAGCTGGAAAAGGAGGGTGACATAAAGAAATGCAGATACACGCAAATATGGAGGGGTACAGTTGCAGTTTTTCTGTGAGAAAATACTGACTTTGAAGCACATTCATTGATTAATGAATCTGTATTACTGGGTAACATCTATTCAGCATTCACTCTGTGTAGGGCATGTGCTAAAATCTTTATATTTAAACTTTACAATGATTCCATGAAATAGTTCACTTGCCATCACCCTTTGCACCTCCGGAAACTGAGGCTTCTAGATGGTAACATGCTCAAGTTCACACAGATAAATGAGGGATTGGGCACTGGGATTCGTCAGTTGCAGAGCCCAGGCACCTGAGCACGACCTCATAAGGCTTCTGATGAGACTCAGATGTCCAGGATATGAATTCAGTGCTATTTGTGTTAGGGCCTAAAATAAAGAAAGCTCATTTATATGTGTTTACTGACCATAGGAGAGAAAACTTAAAAAAAAGAAAGAAAAAAAAAGAGCACGTTAGTTATTTTGGTTGTAATTTACAAGGCTTTCAACTGCATTAGAGATTAAATGCTTCTTGACAGTATCCAAATTTATAATAATTTTCAGAAGCAGGGGGACCTTGGCTAGTTTAGTGAAGGAAGCAAAGAAATCTTGGAAAATAGTGAAGTATAGCTCATTTTGAAATGTACTGTGACCTTGTGAAATGAGAACCTTTTTTTCATCTCTGAATGTACCGTAATCATAATGTAGCCCAGGGGAGCCAAACATTTTATATGTTTTAACAAGCTAAGTGATTTTATAAAAGTGCTGTTAGAAGGATTTATTTTAATTGAACGTTAAGACATACTAGTCTTAAATCATAGCTAGTTCCTTGCTTAGAGCTCTATTCCAGGTTAGCTTTCATAAGTAAAGAAGCAGAACTTTTTTTTTTTTTCATCAAAATAATCCTCAGTATTGGAATTCTATTTGTTTTTGCTTGTCTTAACTTTAGGCTTCTTAAATGCTTAAACTGCGCATTCAAAATATTTTAGGGAGTGTGGGTATCTGTATGGGGTTTAATGTGATTCTCATTTCATACTTATCACACTTTCTACTCTGTGTTATTCCAGCAGTGTGACATACTGAAAGGATTGGTTTTACCTTATCACGATGGGTCTCTACCAGATGGTGATGGGGACTGTTTCCCAGGGAATATTTGGCAAAGTTTGGAGACACTTTTGGTTATCATAAATGAGAGTTGAGGGGAGTGGGCTACTGGCATCTAGTGGGTAGGGTCTAGGAAATGCTGCTACATACCCTACAATGCACAGGACAGCCCTCTACTATAAAAAAACTGTGCACCCCAAAATGTCAATGATGCCAACATTGATCAAACCAGGGTTAGTTCAGTAGTTATACTAATTGAGCATATGCAAATGTAGATATTTTCCTTAGCAGATAAGTAAAAACTACTGATGCTGCTTGACATTCAGGGGGAAATAATAGGTGTGGTAGTTAAAGAAAAATAGAGGGATAAATTAAAACACAGGGAAAAAATAAATGAGATCCATGAAGGAGAATTAAAAATGGAATAGAAGGAAAAGGCAAAACGATCTTAATAACCATTCCTCTATTGTGCATCATCTAGATTAGAGGGAGTGTGAATAAGTGGCAGTTGTGATGTCCACATATTCCTTTGTATTAAGAAAAGTATATGTTGTTACTGCAGTTATTATTAATAATTTATAGAGCATGAAAAATGTGTTAAGTGCAGTGCAGAATACAGAGTCAGTCACCACCCAGAGGGTTTCGAGCTTATAATTAGACAGATGGAGCAGACTCAAGCTCAGGATGGGGAAAACAGGTGACAAGGCAAAGAAGATGTCACAACTGCTCCAAACTTTATTTCATGTGATTTTTACTTGCCTTTCAGTTAAACTTTAATTTAAAAGGAAAAAAAAAATGATAGCAGCCAGTGAGTACCATAGCAAAAAAGGCTTTGAGAAATGATTTGATACTACCAAAGAACAAATCTCAAAAATACCAGCTAATATGAATTAGCTTGAAATATTTTTCATAAAGTATATACAGAAATCTTATTAGGAAGCAAATATCAAATTATTTTTTAATGTGTAAGTTTACACTTTTTATTTTTTTAATTTATTTTTTATTTTTTGTTTTTACACTTTTGATAAATTCATTTTGATATTGGAAATAGATGGGAGGTTTGATTTTTTCCATACGAATTTTCCAGTTACATATATTTGTTATATTTGTTGTTTTTAGTTGGCAGAATTAGAACAGAAAGATTAAAATATTTTATGTCTGTGAAACACACACACACACACACACACACAACCAAGATTAAAATGTTGGAAAATGAAGATATGTTACATTTTCTTGCTAACTATGGATATCATATTTGAGTCTTTAATTAAAAATTCCATAATCAGTTTGCATTTTAATGTGTTTATCTGAAAGAGATACTATTTTGGGGATAGAGTCTGACCTCCTTGGCTATGAAATGGTGCTTTCCTAAGAGTATACTATAATTGATGTCTTATCCAACAGAAAGTAATTATTCAGTTTCTAAGTTTGCATACTTTTCAATTTCTAAAGAAGCAAATAACAAATTAATGAGTAAGTGCAAGGAGGCAGAGCCAAATTTGTATTACAAGACACCCCAGAATGTCACTCTCAATATGGGGGAGTCTCCACTGCACCCCAATAAAGCATGAAAGAATCACAACTAGACAAAGTTGGAGAGCTGAAATGAAAATTGTAGTCAATATGCTTTACAAATATGTTTAGTGTCAATTCTTTGGGTGGAAATTAATGACAAACTCGGATAACTTTTTCTCCTTTAATTTGACTTTGGTAGCAAATGATGAAAACCATTTGCATAAACTACTTAAGTGTCATTCTATTTAATTCGAGAGTTTCTGCATGAGTAAAATTATTTTCAAGTCTCAGCAAAGAAATGAACATGATGAGAAGATCTAGCAGCAACTTAAAAAGTTTATAGCAAAGGCTTCTTTAAGACTGACTAGATTATCATGAACATGGACCTTCAACAGGCAAGGAGATGGTACAATATACATAGCTTATTTAACACAAGTTTGAGGAGAATAGCATTAAATGATAATTCAGTTTAGGTGGAAATTTGTGACACTTTGTCCCCATGAATGCTTATGAACTTGTTAGATGGTTGGTTTCTCTGCATAATTCTTTGAATATTGGTTTGATTAATGCATATTCACCTGTGTCACTCAAGCATATCTGAAATTGTCCAAGAATGTTCTCAAAGGATTTGGGATAGATTGTGCTAGGAACTGTTAAAAGATAAACTAGGACATATTAAAAAATTCAAGAGTTTATTTGAGCAAAAATTGATTTGAATTGGGCAGCACCAAAGTAGAAGTGGTTGGGAGTGCTCCATCAACAGGGACCAGGAGAAAGACTTACGTGGGAGAAAGTGTTGGAAGCAGAGAGGAAATCACTTAAGCGTTGGATGGCTCTTTGTGATTGGCTGTGCTCAGCGTTTTCATTCCATAACCTTGACAAATTTACAGGCTTAGATTTTGATTTGCCTGTGTGTAGCCCACCCCAGCATCAAAGCCCCATCAGTCTAATGGCCTCCTTGTTTGACTAACAGTATCAAATTGAGTGCTTGGTAGATAAATTCTTTCACATGAACCACAAAAATGATGTGTGGAGTGTTTTATGAAAGTTGTTGTAAGCTGCCAGCTTTTGAATGAAGCAGTCTCTTCAAGCAGTAGGTGTATAGAAAAATAATCTTTGGAGATTGTTCTTTAGGTATATGCCCCTTTAAATTCAATGTAACAATTTAGATGACTGCAAATGAACACAATTCCAAATTCAATTTAGGTATTTCTCTAATTCCTATACACAAAATATTTGGCCACGTACTGCTTTAAAAAATTAGGCTTCAGAACATATTGCTCTAATTTTCCCAGCTCCATTTTCTAAACTGTTTTGATGGTTAACATGTTCTATAACTTAGGGAAATGATTGTTCACTTTGATGCTTTTAATTTAAACAACGTGCATTTGTGACTACTATTGCCCTTCACCTTCTCAGAAACACCTTTTCAAGGCTTGCTCATTTACATGCCCTCTTTTTACTTTAGTAGCTCTTCTAACTCATTTTGTGAATATCAGTTAAGTGATGTTACCTTGTATATTTTTAAATTAAATTAGAAGTACTGTATCATTTTTCTATATAATTCAGTAGCTTCTATTTATAATGATCCATTTAGAATGTATTTATTTTCAGCTTGTCCTTATTTTATTTTTTGATTGTTCTTTTCAATATGATACCCTTCAAATAGTTTTGTATAAATAGAGCTGAAGCATGAGAGGGTGTGGGCATTGCCACCACGCCGAACACAGGAGACCCCCTCCAGTATGCTGTGCTTGTCTTCACACTTCCAAGAAATTTGTGCCTCAGTTTCTCGCTACCCACTCCCCTTCAATCTGTCTTTCTCCAGAGAAACTGAGCTGATGTTGTGCTCTCAATTCTACCAGTGATCCTCCAACTGCTAAAAGCGTGGCTTTTTCTTAGGTCTTGTTCTCTGTAAGCTCTCTACTCCCCTGCATCTCACGCACTGACTGCTTATCTCACCCCTAATGTGGGTTCTGCAGTGTCCTTTGGCCTCTGACCTATTGTATTCCCAGTGCCATGGTGCTGGATCTCTCTTTATTTGATGCCTTCTCTTTCTGACCAAATATCCAGAGGGCATCTTGTCATTTGCAAAAATTTAAATAAAGGTAACAAGTTAACCCCAAGACTTATAAATTGCTTTCTAATTAGTAGGCCAAATATTCTCTCAATTTGTCTCTTGAAACTACATTAATGATGCATGAGGGTGTGGTATGTAAAAGGTCGAACTTAATATGGGAAAAAAATAATACTGTAGTTTTATATAAAACCAATCCTCAATTCTTTTTACTTTTGCATATAATGATGCCAAAATAACATTGTTGCAGATAATGTGTGTACAAGACAAAAGATTTGGGATCCCTGGGTGGCGCAGCGGTTTGGCGCCTGCCTTTGGCCCAGGGCACTATCCTGGAGACCCGGGATCGAATCCCACGTCGGTCGGGCTCCCGGTGCATGGAGCTTGCTTCTCCCTCTGCCTGTGTCTCTGCCTCTCTCTCTCTCTCTCTCTCTCTCTCTCTGTGTCTCTCTGTGTGACTATCATAAATAAATAAAAATTAAAAAAAAAGACAAAAGATTTGTGGTTTGAGTAGACAGCAAGAATCAGAATTCTTCCTATTATAGCAGTTACAGAAGGTAGAGGTCATAGGAGACCAGGACAGTTTGCTTTGTTGAATCCAGTGGGGGTAGCATTCATTCCCAGGGAGGCTCCTTTGGCCTGCTCGATGTCTTCAGAGAACAATGCAGAGGATATTCAGTATATGGAAACTACTGAGATTTAGAAGTAATAGAATTTAATGTGCTGTACAATTTTGTCTTTTTTCATAGGCGAGTCATCTAGAAATTTGCAGATCTATTGGCTAAGGGGATGCGTGTATTTTTCCTTCCACCTGTCTTAGAACACAAATTTATAAGTATTTTTGCAGGAGGCAGTTTCTGTGAAAGGAAGACATTTGTCTTCAATTTTATTGCTAAAATTTTATGAGACAGTGACAACTGTAAGGTTTTGTGATAGGAAGCCACATTAACTCCATTAAGATTATAGCCTTCACTTTTTAAATTTGTATTTTTCCCTCTCTCACATAACATTCGTATGGCTTATCCCTGGAAAAACAACAGAAACGGAAAGAATAAATGAGGAAATTTTTCCCTCTTCCTTCCGAACCAACCATTAAATTTCATCCTGCATTGAATGTTGACCTAACACTTAAAATATTTGAAGTGAATCATGATCAGCCTTTGAGTTGTGGGTTCTTGTTCTAGTGTGTTTAGCGATTTGCCCAATATCGAAATTTTCTACAAGGAGGGGAGGAAGAATATGTCATTTTAAAACACTGGATTTTCAACGAGGCCTTCAGTGTAAAAACACGGACAAAAATAGCATATTCTATTACAACAAAACACTGTAAAAGCTAGTAGTTTTAAATATAAAGTGTAATTAATTTAGGAAGAAAAAAAAAGCAGTTTTAAAATGCCCAAATGATTTTGCAGTAATAATTAGGGGGAAATAATCGTTCAGTTCTTTAGCTAACGTACTTTACTTTAATGGAACACTTTGAATTAACAAACACATCCATACTTTTTGTCTGTGTGACAGTAATAACCACAGTGTATCTTATCAGATAATTAACTTCCACAAACATAATAACAAGTCTATGGAGCAGCAATGGCACTGTTATAATAAAGTATTTCTTTGGATGTTGAAATCTTAAAAGGAGAGCAACTACTTAAATTTAAGTAGCTTCCTTCTTGCAAAGGGGCTGTCACTTTTGTTACAATGTGTAATGCAGACGACATTTCTGTGAGGAGCAATCAAAGGAGGGGAGGAAGAATACAAAAATAGACAATAGGAAAAAGCAAGGAAACAGATTTAAAAATAGGCGCGCACAGCCCTCCTGGAAGGTAGCATCGCAGCACCCTGTTGGCTGGGTAGGGCGAGCATCTAGCAGGACCTGTACTGCTCTTTAATGAGGAGAAGTGACTTAGCAGGTCGGCCTTCCTGTCTAACTCAGGTAAGCTCTTTTCTCTCAGTAGCTCTCAGAAGATCAGTTCATGAAAAACAGAAGCTTGTCTTTTCTCTTTTGAAATAGTTTTCTTAAAAGCAAACTGCAGATTACACACGTGCGTTGGGACAGCCTGTAGCTGTAGCTCAGCGACCAGAGGCGCCCGCTCTGTGGGAAGGAGGGGCCGCGCCCAGTAGGTGTCCGAGCCCGGGCAGGATTGCACCCTGCTCCCTGTTGGTGGGGACGCAGCAGCAGCTAGCTGAATGTTTGTTTCTGTTCTTGATAGTGTCTGAGACATGTCGAACAAACACAAATCTACCATCAATTTAAAATTGCTTTGGAAAAAAAAAAATTAAAGAACATAAATAAATAAAATTGCTTTGGAATTAACTGAAATTAAAAGGAAAAGAGGGAAAGAAAAATCCAAATTCAGTTTTTTGAGGGTAAGCAAACAACACACACACACACACATGCACATATTTCTGCTTTACTTTAACTACTGTAATCTGACAAAATTTAGGCCTATTCTTTTTTTTTTTTTAATTTAGGCCTATTCTGATAGAATTTAGTGTTTTGAAAAGAAAGCATGAAGTATTTTGTATTCTTTCTAATCATTCAGGGTGTGCACTTGGCAAAAATTTTGCAGACTGTGCCTATTGAATTATGCCTTCAGTGTTCCATGAATGTTAGAAGTTGTGCAGTTAATTTTCCCCTCATTAAGCTGAAATGCACCTTTTGGTGATATAACCATGGGGTGCAAGAAATTTAATTTAAAATTAGGTGAAAACCTGTGAAAAAATAGAAACATTTATATTTATATCTGAATACGAGTAGAGAAATACTTTAAAGCAGCTCTGACTGTACAGGAATAGTGTACTGTGGGATACATACCACATGAGTCATGATTTTATTTCAGTAAATGTGCATTTAGGAGGACTGTGTGCTGTTAACACCAGAGCTATCCTGAGGTTTATGACCTGGGGAGTTTTGCTCACCAGGAGCATCCAGATTTACTGGCAGATACAGCTTTAGTGCTGATTGACTGATCCTGTACATATGAGGGGCAAGTACCAGATAGAGGTGTGTGTTCCCTGCTCTTGGAGAGCTCTTGGAGATCAGAGACAATTCCTACCTCCTGTTTGTGCTCAGAGTGCTTAGCACAGTACTCGCCTTCAACAAAGAAAAGGTGGGCAACATTGATGCAGCTATATTCTCTACCAGAAAATACTCTCTTCACTTGCAAGCATCTTGAAATTGGATAGTTGGTAATCTGATTTAGAAGAACTGGTATATTTACACTATGGTAACTAGTAACAGGAAGGCATCTCATATGTGGCCATTTTGTTTTAAGGATTATTAAGTCAGAAACTTCAAATGTGGATATAAATTTCAGAATAGATTTATTTAATAATGGTTGCAAGTAATTTAAGCTCTCCCAAGTTTCTAGAGAAAGTTTGGAATGGGTTGAGATGCAGACTGGTTTTGTGCAATGTTCTCATGTTCAATCTCCAAAGAGTATTAGAATAAAAATTAAGATTCTTGCCATGTAGAAGAGATAATGAAGATACTGGAGAAAATATCATTTGGCTATGGTGTCTGGAAACAGTTGTAGGTAGTGTAAAAAATCAGAGTGACTCTCATAGGAAGAAGCCACTTGAATCTTAGGGCAATGCAGGGGCACTGGGGCGGCTTAGTCAGTTAAGTGTCTGACTCTTGATTTCAGCTCAGGTCATGATCTCAGGGTCCTGAGATTGAGCCCTGTTTTGGGCTCCATGCATAGCATGGGATTTTTCTTCCTTTCCCTGTGTCCCTCCTTGCTTGCACTCTTTCTCTGTCAGAGAGAGACAGAGAGAGAGAGAGAGAAAGAGAGAGGAGGAGGAGGAGGAGGAGGAGGAGGAGGAGGAGGAGGAGGAAAAAAATCATAGAGCAATGCAGTGATTTTAAAAATCTGACACCCTAAACATTTATTATTCTTTTTTACACTTTGAAGATTTCATTGGAGATGTTCATAATATGTTTAGTTAATATTGTTTTATTTCATTTAAGCACATATATTACCATCATAAAATCTCTATTATAGCTGCACTTGCACAAGTAAAAGTAGAACAGAAATTTATATTAATGGCACCCAGTGATAATACTATTTTCCTAGTTTGTAGAAAAATTAACTAATTTGGACTTTGTATGTATATTTATATATTTAACTAATTATATATTTAGAATTTTGTTAATATTAGGTTTTGCCCTATGAGTCTTTAAGAAAACAACAACAACAACAATTTTGGCAAGCAGAGCTAACAAGAAAATTAGTCTTGCTGCTTGGGATGAAAGAGTAGGAGGTGGAAACCTAATGAAGGATGAGGATAGAGGACAGACAAAAGCAAGACAATGAAAGTTTTCTCTTTTTCCTAAGCTAGGTCAGAGCCCCAAAGAGTTGTCTACAATTATAGGTAGCAGTTGTAGAGGACCGAAAGACTAGAGTGGTGCTGTCTCCATCTTGTCCCACCCAGACCAGACCATGGACATGCTAACTACAGACCAGCTGACTCTGAAGGATGGGAAAGGCTGGTGCTTGGATGGGGTTAGGAGGAGTTATGCCATCTGTAGTACATCTGGGGCATGGCCGAGCCTCTTGATGCTGTGGAATCATTTGGAGCCCACACAGAGGCCCCACACAAGTTTCCTTCTAGACTAATTACAAATGGTCTCCTGTGCAGTTCAGTTTCAGGTCTTGTGATCACAAGACTGGTACTCTTCTGCAGGGCTTCTCTAGTCTCCTCTAACTTGGAGTTGGATTCTGTTCTTTTGTTGGCACAGTAGTGACCTCTCATCCCCACATCCCAATAACACATATAGAGCTGATTTTGGTTTTCCTCTTGGGAAGAGTTTCCCACTTCATCAGTACAATTGGTTACATTTACACAATCATGACTAGTTGTATTAATTGTGTAATATATATATATATATATATATATATATATATATATATATTCCTCGTAAATTATGGTTCTACTTTAATAGACCCATATCATAGACCAAGTTCATAACTAATTGTCACATATTCAGTTTAATGTACAAAATACTGTGAAAATTTAGAGTCAACAAGGGCAAATTGTTCATTGTTACTTTTCTACAACTGCATGGGTCATAAGTACTTCTTAAGTGCTGGTGGTTGGAGAGGCAAAACATAAACACTGAAATAACCGTGAGAGTATGGAATCAACATTTCTATCATGCTTTTCTCAACATATGGCAGAGTAATAATGGGATATAATTATTACTGGTATTGCCATTTTTTGCTCTCTGCTTCTGTTTTATTTTGTTAGATCATATTAAAAATATTTCAAAGGTAGAGACAAAGAGTGGGGGAAAATTACTGCCATTCTTATTTTTCTTTATTTAACATGTGATAGTTTATTTTCTCCTGCTTTTGTTAAACTTTAAAGTGAATTTTTATTTGTAATCATTTTGTATCCTAACATTTCTATTGTTCCTAAACTTTAAATTTTCCCTTAAGTATGCAAAGTTATGTTCCAATAATTCAATAGGTTGGGAATGATACAGCCTTTATCCTAGATGTGGGAATGCCTATAATATAAAAAAGATCTCCTGTTGTGACCAGTAATGATAAATAAGAGACTGATTTTGAATATCTGTGTCCCTTTCAATGTAATTTAGAGCAGTGAATCAAATTCTTGCACTGAACTGAGAACTGACCATGATGAAAAGATTTCTCCTTTAAAAATTTCTCTGAAGATTGCATTGCAGTGTGAATCTCCTTAGTGTCCTCAAATGCTTTCCTACTAGTGTGATATTGTGACTCATAATAAGAAATAAATATTTGGTCTTTGTCCCCATTTCTGGCACAGAGCACCTGAAACCCTTGGAATTTCTTAAGAGTTGAGGGCAACTAAAATGTCTTTTGTTATGTTAACAAGGCAACTTGTGGACTCACCTAAACTTAGAGGCTGGTTGCCCACTGAGCCAACCTTGTGATTAGCGGGTGGGAACTTCAGACCCACCTCCCTGACTTCCTGGAGGAGACAGGGGTTGGAGGTTGAATCAGTTGCTAGTGACAGTGACCAGTGATTTAATCACTCATGCTTCTGTGATGAAACCTCCATAAAATCCCAAAAGGGACAGGGCTCAGAAAGCTTCCAGGTTGGTAAATACACAGGGGGGTCCTAGGAGAGTGGTGGGATCAGAGAGGGCAGAGAGAGAGGGATCAGAGAGAGCATTCTGTGCACTTTTGCCATAACCTGCACTCTCCATCTCTTCCATCTGACAGTTCATGAGCTATATCCAATAATAATAATAATAATAATAATGATAATAATAATAACCCTGTAATCTAATGAGTAAGTGGATCTCCTGAGTCCTGTGAACAGCTTTTGCAAATTAATCCAACTCAAGGAGGAAGTCTTGGGAACCTCTGGTTTATAGATGGCTGATTGGAAGCACAGGTGACAAGCTGGGTTAAGACTGGCATCTGAATTAAGGGGTAACGGAATTGTCTTGTGAACCTGAGCCCTTAACCTGTAGAATCTGACACTGTCTCTGAGTAGCTGTGTTAGAATTGAGTTGAAGTCTTTGGCATCTTGCTGGTGTCCCAAGAATTGCTTGGTGGTGTGTGGGGAAGCCCTCTTTCACACACATTGGAATCGAGCCCAGGAACCCAAAATAGCTAGGTAGATCTTTCCATCAGAGCATTTTTGTCTCCTCCTTGTAGGGGCCTGGCTTAGTATAAAAAGCAGGGAATTCAAAGACAGAATATGTACTTGAGATGCCATCCAGTTGCAAAAGTGATGACTTTAAGAACAAGCCTGTAACATCAGCTGTAAAAAGGAAATCGTGTAACATCCTTCATAGCCAGAGTGAGTGCATGTGTTAGAGTGTATTAGTTAATTAAAAAATATGGTGGGATTCTGTGACCTCAGAGATGCTTCATGAAGGTTGGTTTTCACAGTCCTTTTGCTCACTGCAGCTACAGTCCAGGACAGCTGTGAGAGTTGGGAAAGATCTTCTAAGATAATGCAAAGTGTTAGATTTAAGAAAGTGAGGAATAAGTTGGAAGCCAAGAGTGTTTATATATAAAATCCTACCCCTTATGGGTGTGTTTTTTAACTGATGATCATGACACAATGTAGGGCTTAGCAAGACCAAATACAGGCTATGTGAGGTCATTGCTGATGAAGGAACAGGCCAAGTTAAGTTTGTGGTCTCAGAGGTGGAATCATGGCTGATAGCCAGGGTTAAAACCAGAAGTTCCCTGAGAGGCTGGAAGTCAGCTGGGAGAGAATTTCAGAGACATTGCTGAAAATGGGAGCCAGGGATCAGTGACCAAGGAAGCAGATCTGTAATAGGAGACAGGAATGTGAGAAACAGCTTTTTATGGAGTTCCTCTAGTTCAGATGGGGGTTATCTTTTTTATTGTATCACATCCAGCCTTTCACCACCAGCGGTCTTCCTCCTCAAGAGCAAGGCTTTGAACTGAGCCAGAGACTGTCAAACACCAGAGGTGTGAACAGTTGTCATTAAATGTGATAAAAAACTGAAAAGTTGACCTAGACCCACATTATTGTAGTGAAAATTCAAACTGATGATTTTAAACTATAAATGCATCTTGGCATTTCCTGTCTAAGGAAGTGCATGCTACAAATATCCCATTCATTAGGGAATGGTTGACTATGTTGCACATTTGAGTACAAAAGGAACATGGGATGTCTCCACCATTTTAGATGACATTGCTATTTTGAACATTTTTGTTCTTATAGTAGGTAGTTATATTATCCTTCTATCTGGTTTCCTTCTATATCCATTCTCCTCTGGTGAATGATTCCTTTGCTCTGCTATCAGAATAGTCTTCCTAAAACTCAAATGTGATCATTGCAGGGAAATAATTTTAATAATCCTTGAGAAGACCAGCATTAATTATGTCATATAATAACTTTGGTAGAAAATTTTCAAATATGAAGTTTTTTGCTCTTAGTTAACTCTCCTTAAATGAAATTACTGTAAACAACCCTATATTTGCTTTATGAGTTTTGCTTCCTTCACTACTTACTTCAACTTACTTACTTATTCTCTGTATTTTCTTGGTCCCAAGACTCCATGGATAGGAATCTTTGATGTTTATTTTTTTAATTTTTTAAAAAGATTTTATTTATTCATGAGAGAGAGAGAGACAGAGAGAGAGAGAGGCAGAGACACAGGCAGAGGGAGAAGCAGGCTCCATGCAGGGAACCTGATGTAGGACTTGATCCTGGGGTTCCAGGATCACGTCCTGAGCTAAAGACAGATGCTCAACCGCTGAGCCACCCAGAAGTCCCTGGAATCTTCGATGTTTAAAATATAAGTAACTTGCTTCTTCAGAACATTGTGTACAATATGTTAGAAATGATAGAAATCTTGGGAAACATATCCCTTGATGGAGAGTATTGGAAACCTTTCCTCTTGACTGGTTTTGCTTGCTTTATTATTTAAAAATGCTGATTGTCATGGTGATAGCAAGAGGATGGAATTTAGAATAGTCTTGATGGGATATTGTAATATTTTGGCTCATAAAATATATGTGGAAGTTTTCCGGTCTTAAATCAATTTTGAGTTGGAACATTTCATGACTTCTCTGGCATGGTAGCCACCATCTGGCCAACATAATAAACTAAGAATCTTACAGGCAAAATGTCTCATCATTTTCCGGAAGAAATTCATCTTTTGAATCTCTCTAGAACCTCAGAGGGCCATGGATACCAAAAATGGGAGATAGATTTATGCCTGTCCTGTCCCTCCTTATTCAAAAGTAATCTGCTTCAAGGGATGGTACAATTCCTTTCATCTCTGCCTGTCTTGACCTCCCTCTGCTTATTCTCTCTTAGGAGTTTTACTGTTTGCAATAGCTCTACATCCACAGAGTGATTGGTTTCTTATTGGTGATTTATATTTTAGATGATTGAGGTAGAATATCTGATCAATTGCTTTGAATAAGATGGCTATTTTCTGGACAAAAAAAAGCCATTACTTGGAAATGACTGGATCATGTCATATCTAATTACATCCCTTGCAGACTTTGTGGGCAGGTGAACAATGAGAAGTGCATCTCTACATTGTCCTTCTTAGCCCTTCTTCTTTTATAGCATGCTATGTCGTGCTCCAGCCATTCAGGTAGACTATACATTTTCCTTAAAAATCATGCATTTCGACTCTTCATTGCCTTTCCTTTGAGTGCAACTGCCCTCCCATTTTCCTTATCATTTTATCCTATTTAAATCTATTTTAACTTATTAATTATATCAAATTTAAGAATTTAGGTTTCAACAAATAGGGATGGACAAAAATATATATAAAGTATAGGAGACAGCAAGACTAAAAAGTGTTGAAATTCAATATTTCTTTCTTAGAATTCATCAGAGAGTATTAACACTCATTTCTAGTATAATTTATTTCTTTATTATTTGTCATGCTGAATTAGTTTTAAAACTAGAGAGACAAAAAAAAAAAAAAAAAAAAAAAAAAAAAAAAAAAAAAAAAAAAAAAACTAGAGAGACTACAACATATTTTTATTTATGGGAATCTAGCTTAAAGAGACACCATTTTAGTTCAAGAAAAATCTTTTTTATTTTTTAAGTTGTCAGTTATTTCTCAAAAAAAGCCGTCATTATTCTCATTATGGTGACATTTCTCAAATGGAAATTTGTGGAATAGTGGATATTAGTAAACATATGCTTGAAGGATTTGTCGTGATAGAATAGTCTTATGATGGCAAATAAAATTGGAGCCTACTGTGTGTGAGCCACTTGTGATGGTACAAAGTAAGTTCAGTTATGTGTACCATTGGGAATCTCACATGATTTCACATGGCTTAGTCTTGCTGAACGGGCAGATACATTGTTGGCATTTATTAAAGAGCCTTTATTTCTCAGGAGGCAATTGAGAAACTCCAAACCTGAACAGTGCTCTCTTCTTTTTATATGAACCATCTCACCTTTACTAGACTTAAATGTGTTAAAAAAAATGTACCCTTTACATTATTGATTAAACAAAGGAGGTCTAGGAGACTGACAAACAGACTCAACATATTATTTTAATAGAATGCAGTCCTTTGCTAGAATCTTTCAGTATGTCAAGTTTGATTTA
The DNA here is from genome assembly GCF_048164855.1 of Canis lupus baileyi. Lineage (NCBI taxonomy): Eukaryota > Metazoa > Chordata > Mammalia > Carnivora > Canidae > Canis > Canis lupus. The sequence continues at coordinate 30,728,189 of NC_132847.1, read as the reverse complement.
CTTTGTCATTAGGTCAGTAAAGTCACAAGATAGGAGGTCTCTTTCCTGAGATTTGTCTTCCTACATAAAGTCAGTCAAATCTCTTGTACAATAGTAAAGTAAAATTTTACTTTTTGGATGAAAAGTAATTATGATGATGACTATCTGGTTGTTTCAAAGGATAAAGCAGAAATTAATCTGATGATCATTTTATTTGTAGTTGCAGCTTCCTCACATTTCATATGACTGTAGTGAAGGTTGAATGTGCATGAAGCTCTTGTTTTATTCACAGACATAGTGACTTAATAACTGTAAATTCCATATTTCCTTTTCCCCTAATTTTTTTTATGATTCATTATTAAAAGGTTAATGTACATGATGGTATAGTAATTTTGATAACTCTTACTTAAGTGGAGGCCTTTTGTATGGCAATCCCAGGCATCTTGAACATATCTCCAGAACTGAATACAAGTGACAAGAACTGAGTATATTTAAAATAGTGAAATTCAAAAGTATGCAAAAAACCTGGAATAATTTTTTCTAGCTCTCTCAAACGACTTTAAATCACCAAAACAATGAAACTTGAGATTTAAAAATAATTAGATAGCAAAGTATGCATAATTTGCAGTATGCCTAGGGCAAAAGAGAACACAGTTTTTTTTGTAAAAACTCTAGAACCAACTTTTAAAAGAAAGAGTATATAAGAACAATGGTAAAAATCAGTATAATATAGTTATAAATAAAAAAATCTAAAATTCATTATCTACTCAGTATTAAATAAGACGTAGTTTTGACAGAAAGCTTCTAAGGATTCATAATCATCTGCATCTGAAAAAATGTCTGGCCAAGTCACTGTACATTCTCATGAATTTCACTGGCTTTGGAGTTCATTTTGATACATATTTACAAAATAAGTGTGGTTCCTGGTGCCCAGTGGTGGACTGAGCACAGAACCACTGGGCCCAGAGTCTTTGAGCAGCAGGTAAATCCTGGCCTAGGGGAAGCTCAGCCCTAAGACCTGTCCTGGTCTAGCAGTCATAATAAAATCCCCAGATATTCCCTGAAAATCACATCAGCTTTTTGGTTAACCATCTTCCTTAATTAATCTTTTGTAAAAGGTAGCTCCTAAGATACAGAATGGTCTCGTCTTGCTTTTTGTCTTTTCCCTCTTATTTCAGTTGCCTCTTGAAATTGCTGAAAGATGAGGATAAAGGCAAGACTTCCTAAGGATGAAGGAGGTGAAAGGCCTGCTGAGAAAATAATCAGTTCTTGAATAATTAGAGCTGATATTATTAAGAATTGGCAATAAAACTGGATTTTGGAACATAGTTAGCATTTTAGTTAATTGTCTAAATCCATTGCAATTTTATTTATTTCTTTTGGTCATTTTGGTGTCAAACAGGAGCAAGGCAGGGCTGGATGTTCAAAGCTCCTTGAAGAATATAGGCTCCATTGGTAGCAATAGAGACCACCTCATCCTCTGTTACGAGGCCTATTTCCATCCAGATACAAAAAGGGTGAATTTCTGACTTGTCATCACTCCTCTTCTTCACACGTGTTTTTATCCTTTTGCTAAAGAAAATTGCAAAAGTAATTGCAGGGAAAAATTCACATCATTTTATGAAACTTGGAAGAAATATATGAGAGAATCTAGACCACACAGAAATGTTGAAATCATTTTTTAAAATAGACCTGTATTGACTACTGATACTAATAGAAAAATGTCTTTCATGATAGTGAACTTATTAAGAACTACTCATGGAGGCTCTTGGTACATTGTTTCTGGGAAAAATCATCTTAATGGGAAAGGTCAGAGCAATTTAATAAGACAAGGTATGAGTGCTATTGAGAAGACTCGTACTAGTTCTCACATAGCACCTGAGGATTTGCCAAATATTGGACATTTATTGCAACTAACAGCAAGGATTAAAAAAAAAAATCCTAAATTAGATTCCTTTATGTGTATAAACTTCCATAATAGTAAGCATAGGAAAAAAATCAGTCTGTACAGAGATTTAATTCCTACAATCTCTACTATGACACATATTACTTGTAGGTTTTCACTTATGTGGTAACTAGGCAATGTGCCAGGGTACAAAATAAGTTGAAAAAAAATCACCTCAACATTTATATTTTATGCATTAGTCTCTTTATTCAGATATGTAGAGGAGAGATTAAAAGAATAAAATATGTTTTCCATACATAATTAATTAAAAACACAAACAATATTTTGCTGCTAAGAATTTGGCCAAGGGGAACTGAATCTGTTAAATTTAGAAAAACTTTAAGAATTTATTATAAAGTGTTACAGGAGAGTGACAAACACTATTATAAGAAATAATTTGAAATAGAATCTGTAAATAGATATGATCATGGAAATAAATCAATTCACTATAATAGACTATGAATGAGAAACTACTCGGTGTGTGTGTGTGTGGGGGGGGGGGGTGTTTAATTACCATGTACTAATTTCTACAGGGTATGTAAAGCTTAGTAATAAGTGTGCCCTTGCTTCTGTAGTATATAGTTTTGGAGGAAAAAGGAGATAAGAGCACAGAATATAATATTGTGTAAATCATTTTCAAGACCATGATCAAGGGTGATCTGGAGTTTGGATGCTCTAAGCTTATACAAGTTGGTGGGCTCTCTTGCAGAAAAATAATTTAAAATTATAAATATACTATTAGAGTCAACACTTAGTAGTTATTCAGAATAAGAAAATAAATCATAATTGTAATTCTTTTAAAATTTGTTCTGTATTTTTAAATTTTTAAAAATAATTTTTAATTTTCGTTAAACACCATAAAGCTCTAGAAGTATGTACAATATATTTATTAGCCCCCTGCCATACCTCTAAATTTTATTTCAGGTATATTTTTTCATTGAGTTTTCATATGGCAATTTTACAATATTTTCTATATGAAAATAGAAAAATTGTTCAAAAACAGAAAAAATTTCTTCCTTATAGCAATGTTGAAAGAGGCTTATTTTTCTGTTGACAGTTCAGAAACTGCTCATCAGCTTTATGACTTTTTGCTGGTAACATGATAATTTCTATGACATCTAGCTAAAAGAGGCCAGGCATCCCAGTTTTCTTGCACAGTTACTGATCATAATATTCCTTGAATTTATGGCAAGCATCAACCAGTTTGTCACTGGTGTCCTCACAGAAGAAGCTAGATGAGTTGGTAGAGTGAGCCATAGAAGTAGAGCTAGAAATCATTCCTAAAGCAGATCAACAGTAGTAATTGAACTATAAACCACATTAATGTATTCTACTAAATCCAGGCTAAATTTATCCTTCTTTAACTTCCTTAACTGGCTCTCCAAAACTGCCTGTAGTCCTTTAACACTAGTCTGCAGGAAGGGAAGTATGAATAATGAATGTTAAAGTGACTGGGAGTGAAACCTCTTACCATTGCAAATTTTAGGAAACATTTGACTCTGCCAGTGTGAGGTGGTGATACATGGGGGCCTATGCATTTGAAGTGCCCTGAAGCTAAAGTTTCATTAAGGTCAAGGCAACTGCACTTTTAGCCCTGAGGGAAGGTATGCAAAGTCTTAGAAACCGTGCTTTATAGGCATCAGAAAAGATCTCATCCAGGAGAGGGCATTTGGGATGGTCTTAAAAGAGGACTAGGCTTTCAAGATGCAGGTATTTGGTGAAATTATTTGAGAGGAATGAAATAGTGTTAATACACATAAAGTTGTAAAATCTTGGTATGCTTAAAGATATCTGTTGGATATAATAGGGACACAGATCACCAGCCCTTATTTTGACATTCTGATTCAGATCTGGACTAGGGCATGGAATATGGATTTAACAAGCAACAAAAAGTGATGTTGTTGTAGGTGGCTCTGTATGGTATTTTCAAATAAAATGTGATGAAATTATGTTTTCAGAAAGTCTTTGAGTCTGACATGTTTGTGAGTAGCAAAAATTGAGGTCGTGTCAGGTAAATCAGAGACCTAACATACAGGGTCTTATCTACTACATTTAATTAATTCTCTCAGCAGAGCATCCTGCCCTGTATTAGGTAGACAATAGTAGTGAACCATTGTAGATTCTTGAGCAGGAATGTAGCCTGATTGCAACTGCATTTTCATCGAACAGCACTCTCAGTGAAATGGATTTGTTGAGTTTGGGAAGACCAGAAGTAAGGAGTCTATTTTAATAAACCTAGTCAAGAGATAAAGAAGTCCTGTCAAAGATGTGGTAATATAAAAGCAATGGGTGAAAGAGATATAAAAAAAAAAATGCAAGAGTATCATGCAATGTAAAAGTGTCATGTTCCGAGGATCAAAAGAAATGTAAAAATTCTGAAAAAGTTCATGTATATGGCATTTCCAGGGTCATGTGGTAGTGGCCAAAATATATCTGCTCATTCACAAATGACTTTTTCAAAGCTTTTTAGTTCCCTTTATGCTTTTATGTGTGCACTTTCATATTTATATTTTTGTTGCTTAAAATTTTAAGTGTAGAAGTTCAGTATATAAAGCAGTGAGATAAAGGACACTATTTCTGGAAAGTACTTTTTATAATTTGGGAGGTGAATGGTCACTGTATACTTAAAAGCAAATTGTGTTATTGAATGCTTTGCCATTACACCCTAAATTCTGGCTGCAAAGGGCACATTAACCTTTCTGCCATTAAAGTATGTATTCTATTCACAATTATAAAATACATTTTCCCATAGAGGCAGGGCAAGAGAGTGGAGATTGTGAATTGTTTTGGTCCTTTAGGAAAAACAGCCTGTGTGAAATTACTTTATATATAAAATGTTCCATGTATTTTTGCATAATCAGAGAGTTGAGTGCTTTCTCAGCTAGTCTGGATTTATGACTTTGTGATAAATGTGTTCTCATTTTTACTTTCTTTTAAACTATTATTTATTTTCACCATCATTGTTAATTATTAACATAATTCCAATTACATATCCTACTTAGGTTTAGGAGTCTTACATAAATTCATATTGCCTTGTATGTTAATATATGAAGTCATTTTGCTTAAAAATAAACAAAACACAAACACCACAAAAATTTGCCAAAAAGACATACAAGGGGAAGAAAATCAAATAGGGAACAAAAAGAAAAAAAAAAATAGTGGAAGAAAGAGAGAGAGTGCACACGAGCGAGCTAATGATATCACGTATTAGGATCAACTTGAGTTGTCAGTACAGACCAGGCAAGTTAATGGTCTTGAATAAGATTTCCTTCATCACAGTTAAAATCCAGGGATAGATTTGCCTACATAGGGTGACAATTACCATGTTCGTGTATTAAATTTATTTTTATCAGCAGTGTTTGATAAAAGGAATATATTCTGTGTGTATACACACACACATACATATATATACATATATATACACACACACACACAAACACACACATACATATATACGCATATATATGTATATTTATATATAAACACACATATATATTTCCACTGGCTTATATTCATAGAGCATAACAAAAAAATCCTTAATAAAAGTATAAATTAGGTGCATAATTGGTATTTATTTTTTACTACATTATGGCCTTAGCCAAAATATGTCCTTATATGAAAGTTGTATAGTTAGTTGAATCTCACGCAATCACTGATACTTCAGTAAAGTTTAATGGAAGCACAATTCTTAGAGTTTTAATATTAGAGGAATGCCTGCTACAGGTCATTCTTCTTGTCTCACAGTCTCACAGGGGAGACAGGAGCAGTGTGAAATGTGCAGCAATGGTAATACTTATAAAGGAACAGAGAGGTACAGAATGGGGAGTAATCGAGCAAGTAATTGGCACGGCCTAAACTAGGGTGACCAACTATCCTGGTTGGCTGGAGGCTGTTGGGATGCCTAGGATGTGATATGTTTTTTGTCCCTAAACCTTAGAACATCTTCTCAGGGGACAGTTGGCCCTGTTTTCCTTTCACAACTGGAGCGAGAGGGCATTACTGGCATCTAGTAAAAGAGGCCAGAGATGCTGCTGTAGGATGTTTATCCTAAAATACATAGGCCAATTCCATGGAAGAAGAATCTGACTCAGAGTATCAGTTGTGAGAGACTCTGGTCCAAAGGGGAAGGAGTTTGAGAGAGAGAGAGAAAGATGCTGATTGTGTATAGACAGGGAGCAATGGATACTCAAGATGATGAGAGGGAATCAAAAAACAAGAGAAGCTATTGGTGTGGAACAGGATAAACTGAAGGGAGGTTCTTATACGGCAGAGAGGATGTGGCTCCATTGAATTCATGCCAGATGGCATTATTTTCCCTGTTGAAGTAGGAGCAAGAGCATCAATCTCTTGGAGGTGAGAGGTCTGCGTAAGACAGGCTTCTGGAGAGTGGTGCAGGGTGGATGGATGATTGATGGATGATGCAGGGTCCTGTTGAGTCTAAAAGCATGAATTTACAGTGGCACTAGCCCACACAGTGCTGGGATTTTCTCAGGCAAGGTTCAACTCTTTGACATGAGAAGGGAGCAAGGTGTGCTCTTGAACTGACTGGGGATCTTAAGGCAAATGTCCAGTGTGGGAAAGACTTCCGGGAACACCAGGACTTCTGGTGGGAGCAGTGTGACTGTTAGAACTCAGCTCGGTGGTACAGCAGGGCGGTGCCTTCATATTGACCCTTTGCAAAATAATGACCATGTTCCCAAATGCTTATCATTTAGTTCAGTTTCGAGCATAAGTGTTGCGACTGCTTTGCTTTGTAGATTCTGAACACTGGTTTTATCTTTCTCTGTTTCTTTTGCCTCAGAAAAACACTGATAACCCCAAAGGATATTTATTTAGTGAATTGTAGTAACTGATGCATATTTAACTATTAATTGCAGACCATCCCTTTAGCTTCCTCTTTTGTCTTTTCCCTCTGAAACTCCAGCCCCGAAAAAAGATCTAGTTCATGGTATTTTTTAGATCTACCTCAAAAAAGAGCTTTGACTCTCACTGGGTTTCCAAAGACTTCAGGTAATAAAATTTGACAAAAGTGATGCAAAGAGCTTTAAGGCACTATTTCCTTTGATTAAATTAGTGACTATGATTAATTATATGATGATTCAGGGAAAGAAGTAGCATGCATCAACTTTTAGCATCCCAGAAACTTTATCTTTTCATTTGGTACTTAATCAAGGTTTATCCCAGGATAATCTAGAAGCCCTTTTTCTAATTCTGAAAGATTAAGTTTATCCAGATTCTCACATATGTGGCCTGGCATATATTCACAAATGCTCCTGTTACACAAATACAAGGGAACCATTTTCTTCCTTTTTATAACAATTTGTGATTATTACCAAAAATACTGTGGGGCATGTATCTAAAAATGTGCTCAGGTTTTACAGCAATATTTTAGAATGGTGCAAAGAAGGCCAGTATTATTGTGTAATTGGAATCGTTAATAATTAATACAGTATTTTTCGCATCTAAAGCTATGTCCAGCCTTGCAGGAGGTCCCAAAATGGTGTCATTTTATTGTAGTCAGCAAAGATAATGGTGTAACCCTGCTGGATGAAAGGGTGGCTACAGCATGCTTGGGTCTGGCAAGAGGCTCTGCGTATCTGCAAATGTGTTCTGAGGATAGCAGGGGGTTGGGCCCGTCAGCTGTCAGCCACAGCTTCTGTTTTGCTCTGAACAATAGCCATGTTGCCAGGGCAGTAATTAATGGCTGATTTTCCTTCTAAAATAAGTGTCCTAATAATTTGTCACAAAACTAACTTAGATTGCTGTGATGTTACTTGCAACACTTAAATTAGGAAAAAAAAAAAAGAAAGAAAGAAAGCCATAGTAAGTAATGCTCCAATTTATTTCTTTACACAGTCTATATTGGTAAATAGTATAATTAAAACCTCGTTTGCAGGTTTTTCAAAAAGATTATTTTTCTGTGGGAATATCTTTTGTTTTCTTTCTTACTACCCTGAGTTGTAAATTAGAGAATGGGGGAAAAGTTAGTTGGCAAATAAAGGTCCTCACTGTCTATGCTGTTTTGGAATCCCTCCCATATTCCTGGGGCTCAGATAATGTGTTTCTCTAGAAAAGCATGCATAATCTGCACCGAAATGAGCTGGTACCAGGGTCTGCACTGCCCAGGGATACAAATTAGGGACTTGATATTTGAAAACTAATCTGACTGAAAAAGCGTTTCCAGACTATTTGAGTAGTGTTACCTCGTGTCTCTAGGTTCAGATGTCAACAAAATTCTCTTACCAAGAGGGGTGAGATGGGTATTTGTGTAGATAAATAGGATGCTGTTAGAGAAAATGGGAACAAAATCACTGGCCAGAGCATAACAGATTTCAATGACAGGAAAAAAAAAACAAAACAAAACAAAAAAAAAAAAAACAAAAAAAACAAAAAAAAGCGAGACCCAAAAAAACCAAAAGGCCCTTCCCCCTCCTCTTGTTGGCTTTATAAATCTGTATGTGTTTCAGCTCACAGGCGGCAAGAATGAGACATTTCCTCCTCAGATTTAACATGCTGTCATGGAAATGCTGATAGGGTTATTTTACAGAGACAGAGCTAAAAAAATAGAAAGAGCAAGAATTAGATTACAGCATTATACTCTGTTCTATCTAGGGCTCATTTTATTAAAGTTCTTTAAAGGTTTATTTTCATCTACAAACCAAGGAATTGTACCCTGTCCTCTTTGTGCCAAGATCCAATTAATGTCAACTTGAGTTTTCTGTGTGGACATAGCCAGTCTATGTCCCTGGGTGATCGCCTATTATTATCATAGCTTGCTTGTACATGACTTCACAGCTCTAGCATAAACCAGTTGTCATGCTTTCCATCTTTTGTACCCCTAAATAGTTCACTGAGTAGAATTTGAGAATGGGTGGGTAACGGGCTACTCTTTGAGAATGCATAGATCAATCACTCTTTAGCAAGATTAAATTCAATGGAATACTCTCCTCAACTTGTGTCGTATGAATGCAGATTCTTTCTCTTGACTCTAAAAAAGAATTTGATTTTATTTTAGAAAGGATGGATTTAATATGTAAAATAAAAACCATTCTTTTGCTTGCTACATGTGTTCAGTTGGAAGGATACCAGAAAATGAGTATTTTTAATATCCTACAAAATGTTATTGGTTCTAATAGTTACCTAATATTGAATGAGAATATTTGGAATCCTGCAAATCACTGCCAAATACCTCTTTGGCTTTGTGTCTACAGAGAAGTGAATTTAAAAAAAAAATCTAAATTTTGTGGAAAATATCTGCAAGGACAAAGACTCATACATAAAATATCCATATGACCAAAGTAATTATGCCTTTTTAAAAGGCATTGAATGCCTTCAGTATGCTAGATATTACACAGAATGAAGCTATGACATAAGCCTTAGAAACTCAGTGTATTATGATCTCTAGCAAGTATTGGTCTAACTGTGGTTGAGTGTCTGCCTTTGGCTCAGGACATGATCCCAGAGTTCTGGGATCGAGTCTCACATCGGGCTCCCTGCTGGGAGCCTGCTTCTCCCTCTGCCTGTGTCTCTGCCTCTCTCTCTCTCTGTCTCTCATGAATAAATAAAGAAAACCTTTTTTAAAAAAAGAAGATAATATTGATTATAGACTTTCTTTAGGAAATGCTATCCTACTTATTTTAAAACTATATTCTATAATTAATATGTCATGTGTAATAAATACCCTGGCATTTTATTTTTCCAATATTCTCTTTTAGGTCATTTTTGTAACATATCAAAACAGTATATGTCAGGAGATGCTCTTTTGTCTCCATGAGGTTTTCCTATGATAATGATTCTAAATTTCTCTAAGAAATACATTTGAATATCATTTTGTCATCTGTTTTACTACTTACTGAAGGCACATATACCCCTTCCATGTTGGACCTACTTGGGGATATTTTAGTCATTTTTATTTTCCAAAGTACCTTGCAAATTTACCAGTGTGAAAATGATAAATGAAAACTTGCGGTCCCTTTATTCCAGGAAGATGGATCTATCTTATAAGAAATGACCCAGGCTTTTGCCAGTTATAGTAACACCTCACTTGGTTGGAAGGCAGGACTTATGAATAGTACCTCATATTGGCTCAAAGCACTGATAGTGATATCAGCAGATCTTTTCTTTGTGGCTTGACTTGCTACTGGTGTCTAAAATGAAGCCAGCACAGCATACCATTCTAGTTCCTCTGAAGCAATAATAAACCATAATTTATGTAATTGATATATTGGAAATTTCTTAGAGGGGAAGTAATAGCGACCATGTTCTGTATTTTGGTAATGTAAAATTGGGGGAAAATCGGGGGGAAATGCCAAAGGTGGTATTGTTTTATCTTTTATTTTTTCTTTCTTTGCCACTTCAATTACATCTATGCTCATGTTCCTTTTCAAATAAGCCAATTACATTTCCTGTGTGATCCAATTTGCAGGTACATGATAAGCAGCAGGTTAGAATGAAGAATAAATGGTTACTTTTAATAATGATCAGCACATCTGATGTGATAAATTATGATTAATGAGTAAATTAGCAGTGAATGATGTAAATGAATCTGCTTTGAAAACTAATTCTATAAAAAGATGCTAAAGGGTCGGTGCAGTTTCTTTCTTTCTTTCTTCTTCTTCTTTCTTTTCTTTTTTTTTTTTTTGTGAAAAACAGTGTCTGTTTAAAGAGCCTTGTGAGTATATTACCATTTAGAGGAAATATGAAAAAAGCCAATAAATATTGTGTCATTTGCCTACATCTTTACTGAATGAGACTGGGAGATTGCATGACTTTTCATCTGTTTCAGCATAAAGGCCTTTATCACTCTATTGAACGAAAACGGATATGCGGTCTGTGTATTTTGAATGCATAAGTAGCTAGTAAGCAAACCAGGAGGCTTAAAGTGGAAAATGAGTAAATATCTAGATGGTGCTGCTGATAACATGTTTTCGTTAAGAATGCATGACTCTGGCATAGGGAATGGTAGGAATGGCTTTACAGATTGTATCTAAGAGTGATTCAAGACCACTGGCTGCCTTTCTGAAATTTATATCACTAAACCAGTGGTTACTGTGAGCATCTTACACCAAAACAGATGGCCAGTCTTACTAAGCATGTCAATAGTTCAGAGAGGTTTTATGGTCCAGACACAGTGAATGTAGGGGATTGTTTGTTTTGGTCATAATATCCCATAGCTATATGTTACAAAAAAAAGTTACAGTGGTGAGGCCATACGACTTTTACTGCTGTCAAACAAGTGTTTATGACCAGGTATTAATATATCTTGACATAGGACACACTAGAAATTTATTTAACTGTTAAACGGAGTTCATATATAATCTCATCTCTACAAGATTTTTTTTAAAAAACAACTTTTTAAAAAGAATAAAATGAACTTCAGTGCCTTGACATTTTTAAATTGAAAATTATTTTTTTCTATAATGTTTAAATACTATTCTCAGTAGTTATGTTTTGTAAATTTTTTTTCTTCATCCTTTTCCTCTTTCTTCACTGGTCTATAAATGTTCACCACTGAGTATTTACCTTATACTCTGTTGTCCTAAGCAGAAATGTAAAAGGCAGGGTTAGGGAAGTATTTGAAGATGATTCTTTTTTAAGGGGGTAGATTTTCTGGTTTTCTCCTCAAAACCAGTCACTCTCTGACCTTCACCTTTTCTCTCTCCTGTTTAGCTCAAAGGGATAAAAATTTGGCCAATGATAAAGTGAGAATTTTGAGCTTTTTCAGTAGTCTAGGTAATTGGATACTCTGAATATATTTTTTCCCATTTATGTACGAGTTATTTAAAAATGTATAAAAGTTTTAAAAACATACAATTTTTGATCAAATAGTTTTGCATATAGGAATGCATCGTATGTATTGAAATTTTACATGTAAGAATGAATCACATATATGGATCTCACATATGTGCAAGGATATAATCATTAAAACATTTTTTATAATATAGAGAAATTAGAAATAGTCTGTTTAGTAGTAAATTAAAATATTGTCCATGTGCTTTATAATATAAAAACGATATTCTATTTAAAAACTTACTGACAAAGGATATATACCTTAAATAAAATGCAGACTACAAAATATAGTATAAGCTCTTTTTTATACGAATTATTAAATATTAAATGGGCATAGAAAAATTCTTAAAAGCTATTCATCAAGGTGATAACCATTAGGATGTTTAAAATTTCTTTTATTTGTTTTCTAATTTATGTATAATAAGTATATTGTTATGTATAATAGATAAGATCATTTTACTTAAATATGAAACGCAAAAAAAGAGCCAGAGAGATGGATAACAATGTGATAACAATGAGGTGGTGTGAATTCATAAAAAAGATGAAATTCATTGCATTGTTATACTTCATCTGAATTCAGTCCTAAGGTGGACATATGAATGTGTAATTTGGTTCTGCTACATTTTGCCAACTTGAACCCGGTATGGTTCTGTCAGCTCCCACCATGTCACATCACTGTTTTATGGTGTCAATGTGTATTACATAAAATTTGCATTCTGCAGCTGATTGATACTGTAAGTAAACATAATTCAAATAGAGGCACATTAATCATGTTTACAATATTACTATCCATCCGAAATACTCAAAAGGTGTATAGCCAAGGACGAGGGGGTGTAGAAACTTGGAGAGCCTTTTACCAAGTGTGTATATGCAATGAACTCTTACTATGTGCCGGGAGCAATTAGGAGTTATGGGACTTCAGAGATGACCAGGTCACAGATGCTTCTCTCAAGGTTCAATTAATGTGAAGGGAGAGAAATACATGAGCATAAAATAACTGTAATAAAATATAGACTGTGCAAACTCATAAGAGAGATATAAAAAGAGATAAGAGATACAAGAAGAGAGAAAAGAAGAGTGGATTTCATTCAGATGGGTGGCTCAAAGAAGGCTTCACGATATTTAATGGGATTGAAAATGGAAGACTTCTATAAAATAAAAAATGTGGGAGAAAGCATTTTGTGCAAGGGAAAAGCATATACTAGGACACAGAGGCAGGGAATTTTAGTTTCTTGATGGGCAAAGGTAGAAACATTTGGAAAATACAGGTTGGCAGGAGCTTTGAAAGATCTTAAAGCCAAAGAAAATTTCTGGTTTTGACAGTGGTAAGCTACAAAATGCATTTATTTGTGTGTTTCTTTTGAGTGGAAAAGAGCTTTAATCATAGATGCATTTTTAAAAAACTCAAAGAGTAACAAGGAGAGAGAAAAGAATCAGCAGTAATGTGTGATATTGATTGTAACAAGAAATACTTGAAGTGAACCCTCACCAGCGGGGAAAGTTCAGTTACTATGGTATCCTTAAATGATTCTCAAACCTGGCTGGACATAAGAGTCCTCTGGAAATTCATTACCCATCCCTACCCAATGATTTTCTTTTAATTCGTATGAAATGGAGTCTAAGTACCTATGGTTTTGTTTGTTTGCTTGTTTGTTTAAGGCTCTCAAGTGATTCTAATGTCCATCTTTACAGGAGAATCATGGTAATTGTTGCTGGATATGAAAAAAAGAGGCATGAGGCAGTAGTAGAAACAGAATCTGTAGGACTAAAAAGTGAGTGGTAGTGATGTGGAGAAGAAGACAAAGAAGATGTCAGGGCTGCAGGGTTGGGTGTTTGGAAGTGCCGTAAATAGAAATGGAAACAGTAAGAGAAGGAGGGTTGGGAAGGCAGATGGCATGGTGTGTTTCCATGAGAATGACTTTGGACACTGCCAGGTAATCTTTCAAGCGATTAGAAAGGAGGAGTCAACATTGACAAAAAGTTCAAGTGAGAGATATCTGTCCATTACATGCAATTTCTTCTTCCTATCCTTCTTCCCTTCCAGTTCCTCTCCTTTCTGTCAGTGTGTATATCAATCCTTTGTCAACTTGAATATTGATAGTTATTCAGAGGTGTAGACATCTGTCTACCCAATGGAGGGATGCTTCAGAGTCATTTTCAAAGCATTGCAAGTTGTAGCCTTAATATAGTTAGTGTTGTAGACACACCTAAAATATATCATTGGAATGCTCTGGAAAGGAAAAGGGGAATCGATGGCAAGAACATTGGTGGAGTATTTATCTTTATCCACCGCGAACAAATGTAATGTATACATTAAATAGTGTAAAAGCATTCTACCCTACTAACCTTGGCATTTATGTGACCTGTTTATGAATTTTGTGTCATCAATTTTTTTTTTCTGCTGACTAGGCATCATAGTTCATTTATCCCTGATTTAAATTGGCTCCTGGAAATTAGAAGAACAATTTCAATAGACCTTTTGAATGAGCTTTTTCACTTAACAAGTGAATAATAATTGCTGTAATACAGCACAAAGTACTTGAGGAAACAGTATATATTTAATAGTTAACTAAAACGGATTTGGAAGTATACAATAAATTGAATTATCCCATATTGTCAATGCAGTGTCATTGTAACTTTCCGTCTTCCTGTTTGGCACAGTGAAAATATTGGGGCTTCACAATTAGATCAGAAGTCCATGACTCACTCATAACTTCAGTGAGCCTTCCTTCCTTTTTCCCATTTTTCCCTCTTTCCTTCCAAACCTTTGTAGTACTGTAAAGATTTCCGTGATTCTGTAAAATTGGAGGAATGCTGTCATCTTGCAGGACTGTGGAAAACGTTGCATGTGAGATGTAGAACAAATAGTCCACTGCATGGAATTCAGTAGAGATTAATTATTTCTTTATCCCATTTTGAAGTGTAGTGCTTCTTAAGTCAAATTTTAAGGCAGTAAGATTGAAGGACAGCATCATTGATGACTCAAAAAAAAATCTCTTTGACGTTGAAGGTCTATTCTGGCCATAGATATCAGACATGAAGCTATTCAGATCCATTGTGATAGGATAGATATTTCCAACAGCCCCAGTTTATGTAGAACATGTGCCATAGAAACCAGTCCAACCTGGTGTGTGCACCACACTTCTGCCTTCCTTATAGAGATGCGTCAACTTTGGGACCTTCCTCTTTTTTCTTTTCATGTGCCCCTGTAGTTTTGCTGATATCTCAGATACACTTTCCTTCCTCCATTCCTGCCCAGTAAAGATCAAATTAATCATAACAAAATTCATCATCCACTAAACTCTAGCCACTCTTTGTGCTTGTGGCAGTGGGAAGGAGTGTGTTGTGGCAGGAAGGGGCTATAAAACCCCAGGAGTCATTTACTTTCAGACCTGGCCCTTATCCTTAGAGCCTTAGAGCACCCCTGTTTCTTCTGCTATGCTCTGCATTGTTTACTCCACCGCAGAGGCCCTGTTCCTGAGCTTCCCTTCCTAATACTTACAGACAAAGAAAAAGCAGGGATGAATTCCGCTGACAGTCTCATAAATTTTACAGACACCTTTTTGGGAGGCAGATTCTTAAGGACAGAACTACCTACATATTCCTACTGAACATTCCCTCATCCTCTGCCTTAGTATCATTAAATAGCATCATTAACCTTCCCCTTTCAAGATTTTAAGTACATTATTATGACAAATATCCCTTTAAAAACAGAACTCTCTATTTAAGAAAATGTTAATCAGCTGAAAGAAACAAAGCCAATTAGTTACATGCTGTTAGTTTTGTCCCTCATTCTTCATAATTCCTTGATGTCTATAGAAGCGGCTTATTCATTACAGTTAAATTAGACAAATGGCACTCTCATTGCTTCCCTTCACTTTTGTAGTATGTAGCCCTTTCTGTGAATTGGTTTCAAGTGATTCTCAGTTGGCCAATCAAGTTACTGCAAATCTGAGTTGTCTTTTTAACCTTTAAGGATTTCTCATAAATTCCTTTCTTGCATGGATGTTACTAGAAGATTTCAATGGTTCTCCCCCATTAATGTCTAGCTCTATCTAATATAGTGTACTAAGGGGAGAGTTTTGTCCTTGATAGAGCACTTTGTTAAGGATGGTCAAAGACAGCTTGCTGGTCTTGTTAGGATCTATCCAATTCATTTAATAACTGTTTGTTGGGCTCATCTCCTTGTCTTTAGAAAACCTAGCAACTTGAAACCTGATATGGCATATTACGATGATTATTAGATGCAAAGGTACTGTGTATTGGTTATATTTAAAGAAACAAACTAACCTCTTAGAAACAAAAATCATGCAGTTTGTGACTCCTCTTGAGCTGTGTAGGGAAGAATAATCTACCAGATTCCCAGAGCTGGTGTCTGTATCCTGAGAATGCATAATCTCTGAAAACAGCAAGTGAGCATGGCAGATATGTTTTAGAATATCAGCCCTGCCTCTGCTCTGACTCATATGCATGTTTAGCTTTTCTGTTTTCCATTTAGAAAACAGACTTTCTGGGCTTAACAGTAATTTGACCTCTGCAGTGCCCAGCATTAGTTTAATGAAAGGTCATACTCCTCACTTGTCAAAACCAGCTTGATCAGGAATGTATTTGCAAAGCACAGTGCTGGCAGGTTTAGGTGATAGCAGTAATAATGGAAGGGGGACTATATAAGTACTGGTGACTGTAAAGTTTTGCTTTTTTTTTTTTAAGGAAAGATTAGAGTTTTCTTTTCTTTTTTTTTTTTTTAAAGATTTTATTTATTTATTCACTAGAGACAGAGAGAAAGAGAGAGGCAGAGACACAGGCAGAGGGAGAAGCAGGCTCCATGCAGGAAGTGATGTGGGACTCCATCCTGGGACCCCCGGGATCACACCCTGGGCTGAAGGCAGACGCTCAACCGCTGAGCCACCCAGGCGTCCCAACTGTTAAGTTTTAATGTCTTTCTCTCCATCTTTAAACTCTTGATCTATTTAACTCTTTCTTCTTTCTTTCTTTCTTTCTTTCTTTCTTTCTTTCTTTCTTTCTTTCTTTCTTTCTTTCTTTCTTTCTTTCTTTTTCTTTCTTTCTTTCTTTCCTTTCTTTCTTTCTTTCTTTCTTTCCTTTCTTTCTTTCTTTCCTTTCTTTTTCTTTCTTTCTTTCTTTCTTTCTTTCTTTCTTTCTTTCTTTCTTTTCTTTCTTTCTTTCTTTCTTTCTTTCTTTCTTTCTTTCTTTCTTTCTCTCCTTCCTTCCTTCCTTCCTTCCTTCCTTCCTTCCTTTCCTTCCTTTTTTACCAAGTGTACTATTTGGTGTATCTCTAAGTGCATCTCATGGGATAAACATAGGAATTTTGATTATTTAGACCTGAGGCTGTCATATTGTATGATTTTTTAGTAAAAGTCTTTGTTTTATGCTTTTATGTGGATTTTCTTCTCTTCCTATCTTCAGAGCCTGACTTAAATTTGGGTAATATCCATGACAAAAGAAGGGAGAAGATTCATTTAGTTTCTTTCAGTAAGCTGAGATATTAGAGAGGAGGAAGTGGAGCTATATATTTTTATACCCCTCTGAGAATAAACACTTTTACTTGCCTCAAGCAGCATTTGTTGGAGTTATTAAGTTTGGTCTTCTCTCTTTCTCATTTCTTTCCTTTGGCTGGCTGCCTCTCATTGACAGCATCAGTCTTAGAGATTGACCAGCCAAGATGATTATTTATGCAACAAACATGCTCACAGAGAGTGACTTTACTACATTATCTAGAAACTACACTGTATCATACATAGAGTGATGCTCTATGTCCTTTTTGTGGTTTGGATTTTGTGAGAAAATGTGGAAAAATTGACATCAGATCTCATAAGAAAGTCATGATTCTATTGTCTGTGAAGGCTAATGTCTTTTATATTAAAAAAAAATTTTAGAAAGCTCTGTGTACATGCACTTGATATACCTTTTTAAAAAAATGTGGTGTGATCAATTTCATTTCTTGCTTTCAAATAATATATTTAAGGACCCTTTTCAGTAAGTGTTTTTGCAGAATACTGTGTCACTACAGTGGTATTTAGTGGGATTTAAGAAAATAGTCCCAGATCTGAAGCAGATTCTGATTATTTTAATACATTTTCCACAGTTCAATATGTTAATTTCATTACTTGACCTTCTCTTCAAAAATAAAATCTTTATGGTAGCATTAGTGGTCATAACACTCACAGATTTGAATATTTGTGAATATTAGCATGAAGACTTCAGGTATGACCAGAAAATGAAGGTAAGCGAGAAACATAGCTGAACTCTGGAATGATAGTCACATTACCTCCCTAAGAATATGGGGGGATTTGCCTTCTGTACTTTCCATTTAGAAGTCAGATTTCTATGTTTAATAGTAATTTCACTCTTTAGTGTCCCCACTCACCAGGATTTAAGAAGCACTTGTTCTAGTAGCCATTTCCTATTTATTGATCTCCAATTTTTTTTTTGTGAATAAGAAATAGGATACTATCCCTTAAACAAAACAAAACTTGATGCAATAAGAATAGCATCCTATATTCTAGATTTACTTAATTTCTGATTAGTACATAGTCATTTTATATCATAGCCCTTTACCTCATTCACACATTCTTGCAAGAAATTTCAAAACGGAAGTTAAAGGAGAAAACAAGTTGTTAAGACTCATTTTCATTCAGGGTCAATGATTTTTTTAGCTGTACTTTGAAGAGGAAGGTTCCAAAAATGACAGTTATTATAGCGGTATAGCAATACAACACATTTTATTTTTCTAGGGAAATTCCCTAGGAATTTTAATTGCATGAGTATAATTTCCATATTAGATGCTGACAAGTGTGTGGTTATTATCAATTTGCATTGTTTGCAACAGCAGAATGAAAAACATAAACACTTCTAATATCATTTTTGTTTGTTTGTTTCCAGAAGAGTGACATCAGTGTACAGTGTTTTTTATTCTTCTCACTGTTAGTCATTTCAGATCATTTTAAGTACTTCCAGCAGTTCTGGTAATCATCTCGTTTGTACTGCCACCCAAAGATGGTGCAGGATGTGATATCTAGTTAGGGATGTGGGAGCCCGCTTTCTTTCCTAGTATTCTTGAACAAACAGGGACCTGTGTTCTCACCAGTTCTGCTATCACCAAGTTGAATTTGTTGAGGTGGAGACTAATTTCCCAGCACTAACATTACAAAGATGCCTCTCCCACTCTTCTTTCTTTCTCTTGTCAGGGAGATAATACACTAAGCTAGAAAACATTAAAAGTGGAAGGCATTTCTAAAAAAAATTGATTTACATTTCATTTTTTTACAGTTAAGAAATAGGAAAGTTAGGGAGCTCTTGGCTGGCTCAGTCAGTTTATCTCCAGTTCTTGGTTTCAGCTCAGGTCATGGTCTTAGAGTTGTGAGATGGAGCCCCGTGTTGGGCTCTGCAGTAAGCACAGAATCTGCTTGAGATTCTCTCTCACTCTGCTTCTGCTCCTCTCTACTCCCATGCTCTCCCTTTCTCTCTCACGTTTGTGGTCTCTCAAATCAATCAATTAATAAAAAAAATTAATAGGAAAGTGAGGCATTTTTTCCCCTCAAGCTGAAACATATACTATGGTGGAGCTGAGATGGGAGTCTGGCTTCCCTGACTCTTGGAAAATCAAGATGAGAGTCAGAACACACCAGCAAGCCAGCAGGAGGATCATGTGGGAAACATGAAAACAAGGCAGAGAAAATAATGGGGATGAGAAAATAGTGATGAACTTTGTTTTTTTTTTTTCTTAAAATCTAAGGATTATTTTTAAATAAATGTTAGCTACAGTTGCTTAAAACTATTTTTCAATAACATTTAACTGAAAAAGAGTATGAGAGAAACTTTATAATAGGGATAAGAAAATGAAAAAGTAAGATGATTCTAAATTAAAAAATTCTAATTGCAGCATAGTTGCAAAAACTGAAGGATGTGAGAAAAATGTAAAGATGTAGGAAAAATAATGACTATACCTCCCCCCCAAGTAGCAACAGTTTGTCCCATCTTTTTGGGGTGCATTTTCTTTACTATCTGATATCCCTTGTATTAATTGTGTCTGATGCTTTTGTTGTTTATCTTTGAATCGTAAGTATTTCTCACATAACACTATTTGTATGACTTGTATCATCATGCTGTAATACATTTCACTGTCAATTCCAATTTTATTTCATATTTAGGGTACTTATGGTCTTTGCTAAATAAATAGCATAATGAATATTTTTGTGCATAAATAACATCTCCATTTTATTTAAATCCATATGATAGATTTCTAGATCTAGAAATGCAGTATGGATAATAATTGGGTTTTGAAGAGAAAGGGTGAATGTTAGGAACATTTCAAGGAAGTAGAGAACATTTAAAAAGCCCCTAACTTCTAGCCTTTCACCTTTAGGATTCTTAAAGTCTACATCTTCCTTTACAGAAATTCCTTTTTTTCCTCCTATGATTTTGGGGACTTTTTGACTCATTTTTAATGCAAATTATGAAGTTAAGTTTTAAGTAAGACAGAGCACAGTATCTGGGCAAGGAGTCACTTTACCATTTTTCCCTATTTCTGTTTCTTGCCAAACCTTCTAATTCAGGGCTATATTTCTTGTCTCTTTAAAATTTCCTAGAATTTCTCTTAAATGTCACTAATTTTAATGGCTTAGCAGTGGCAGCACTGCTTTCTGGCAGCACCCTGATAATGGCATCAAAGCAAAGAGCTAAAATTTTACTCACTTTGATTGATGAGCTCATTTTGTTACAGAGGACAAATTGGATTTTTTTTTTATACTGGTAATAAAAATTAATGTGTGATGTTGCTTTTCGGATGTTATTGGATCTCTGCCTTAATACAGATTTCAGCAATAAAAACACTAGCGGATAACTTGACCAGAAAGTTACCTCCCTCCCCTTTAAACTACCCTTAAAAGTAAAGGTCCTTTTCTAATTTTCTTTATCCTGGTGTGTGCGTATATGTTTGTGCGCATTGGCCTCAATGAAGTCGAGGGCTGTAGGGGATGCAGTGGCAATGGGGATGGTGTGTGTTTCAATTTTCCATCTAATTGTGATGTTTATTTCTTGTTATTTCAGCACCTCCAAGGTTTACGAGAACTCCTGTTGACCAGACTGGGGTCTCTGGCGGAGTTGCCTCTTTCATTTGCCAAGCTACAGGAGACCCAAGACCTAAAATTGTCTGGAACAAAAAAGGAAAGAAAGTCAGCAATCAGAGATTTGAGGTATTAGGTCCATTGTTCTGTTTCTCTGGGGGAAAAGTGTATCTGCTGTATCTTTGGCTTATATATTACTTGCTTGTTTTACTCTAGTATGAAGTACCCTAATCACGGAGATATGGCAATCTTTTTGTTGCTTGTATTGGAAAACTTAGTTCTAAATGGCTTTTAGAAAAAGAGTTTGTGGGTTCAGGTGATTCCCTTTTGTATTTGATTGTACCAGGCTCCGTGTCTAACATCCATTTGTTAGCCTCATTATCAGACTGTTTCCCCTGAAGATTGCAGTATGGTAGTCTCACATCCTCCCACAACCAAGTCTAGAAGATGGGTGAAAGCTTCCTCTGCTGTCAGCTCTTACTGAGTTACTTGCTTATCCTTGGACTAGTGTATATGGACAACTTGATGGTACGAACCAACTAATTTAAGTTAATCAGAACCTACCTCTGGTGCTAGGAATGAGGTCAGTTCCATCCAACCCCACTCTTGGAATGGGGAAGCAGTATTTTCCCATCTGGGACTCACATGCCTCTTACAAGAAAGAAGGGGAATGGATGTTGGGCAGCAAATGAAGTTGCCCACAGCACCTCACACCTGTGTTTTACAAACACCATGAACTAAAATGAGAAGTTAGCTCCAGTAACTGGTCTCAGAACTACTCTGGAGGAACATACCAAGGTGATATTGCAGTTAATCCTTTGAGTAAATCACTCAAGAAAGCTGTGTGACTTGACAATGATGAAGCATAAAACAGATATTTTTGAGTGTTTTTAAGGAGACTAATGTTTCAGAAAGTTGCTTGTTTTGGAGGCGAAAAATCGGTAATAAGCTATGCAGAGAAAAATTGGAAGAAGCACACAATACAATGCCTGAAATTTAAGACATGAAGAGAATAGTTTGATTCTTAGAGAGTACAAATCTTCCAGTCTGCCCCAAATTGTAAAACTCACCTTCTCTTATCTGAGTTCCTGACATACTTCATGGCCTAAATCACTGTTTGGCAAAGGTAAGGCAATTTCTAGTTAAAAGAAACAGAGCAAGTACAAAATTCAGAACATTTTGATTTTACTCACTTTTTAAAAATCAGTTTTCACAGAGTAATAAATGGTCCAAGTACCTTATAAAGGGTATAATTAAGGGAGTGAATGGGTGATGGGCACTGGGGGTTATTCTGTATGTTAGTAAATTGAACACCAATAAAAAATAAATTAAAAAAAAAAGAAAAAAAAGGGTATAATTAATTACACTGGTAAAAGTAAAAATGTAGATTGTAGTTTACATATGATAACTTTAAAATTATGTTTGTTTGAAAATCAAATACCAACAGTGATTAAACATAAAAAACATCTTAATCTTTGAGAAATGTTTCCTATATCATGTGGAAAATGATGTGTGTGTGATCCTTACTACAAATTTATTTTAGTTTAGATGAAATTGAAATTTTTTTATCAAAGAGGTGTTTGACATCATACTTGCCTGGCAGTAGGTTCTTAACAAAATCTTGTAACAAAGATTAAATTATAATAGTAAGCATTTCAAAGCATGAGCTTTGCTCGTTATGTAATTCCTGATGAGAATCATATAAACAGTCAAGGAAAATTATTTTTACATGAGGCACGTGCATCAAGACGTGAGTCTTGGGTTGAGAATCCTTAAGATCTGTAATGTATTTTTTTTTTTTTTTTGGTTTGCTAGTTTATAAAGGCTATGAGCGCTCTAAGACCTATTTTGCTGCTTGTATCTCCAGTGGCAAATACAATGCCTGGCATAGAGTAAGTAGGTAGAGCACAATCAGTACTGGGGATTAAAACTGGAAATTACAGCACTAGCATGTGTCATGTAGTATAGTGTTTGGTGAACGAGGATAGGTCTAACTGTGGCAAATAGTCCAGAAATGTAAACATACAGTGACACAAGTAATCAAACGTTGTTAAGAGGGTAGGTTCTAAGCCTTCTCATCACAGGAAGAAATCTTTTTTTCCTTTTTATTGTATCTATATGAAATAATGGATGTTAATTAAACCTGTTGTAATAATCATTTCACAATACATGTAAATCAAACCATCATGTTATATGCCTTAGACCTTGTACAGTGATGTTTGCCCATTATTTCTCAATAAAACTGGAAAAAACTTAAAATTCAAATTGGCATTAAGGATATTTAAACCTTTCTCTACATGAAGCCATGATATATATATATATATATCATGAGATACCTATATATCTATATAGATAGATAGATGTATGATTATGATATATTTGACAAAGATTCTAATAACTATGAAACTTTTTTCTCCCATCACGCACAGTGGATTCATTCTAAAATATATGCTTAATAGAGCATTAATAGAGTTGCAAATAAATTGTAGTACTTTGGGAAGTGGGACACTTTGGCTGTCTCTGTGAATTTAAAGCATAAATAGAATGCAGAAAGTACCTAAGGTGGATATATTTTAAAAACATTCGATCTTTCTTCCATAGGTTGGCATAAACACATTTATGCACAAAATCTGGGATTGAGCAACCCAATAAATGTATTTGCAAGGTATTCTCAATTCATAATTTAGGCACATGGAACTCTTAGTCATAGGGAAATGCAAAAAACCTCACCAAAACCAGAAGGCAGCTGGAAGAACACATTGAGCAGCTGGAAGAACACAGCACAGTTCTAGAAAAGATGAGTAGAGGACTCCCACAGCTTCATAGCCATATTTATCAATCTCATCATCATCATCATTATCACCTTTTAAAGTAGTACTTGAATTAGCTGACAAATATCTAGGATTGCTAAGCTGTTTCAGAGTACAGTCCATAATGATAGTGAATTCAGGCTTACTCTTTAGGACATTAATTTTCTGCCCGGTGAAGCAAGCCTCCATTTTACAGCAAGAATGCCTCCAAAATGCAGAAAATGCTAAGCTAGAACAAATACTGGAATGATTTATAGCAAAATTAATGCATGCCATCAGTCTCTTGGGTTGTGAAAGCCATCTCATTGGCTGCCTAAGTATTAGATTTATGCAGTTTCTCTTCATGGTTTGCTCATCTAAACTATTCAGGATGAAACACTTTAAACCAGAAGAGCTGTCTGTGGTGGTATGCACTATGTCTTCACCTTACAATCCAATTATTGAGTAGACCCACAAATGTGTACATGCTGTCAGAGATAGAATAATTTGAGGTTATCCATTAGAGCAACAAGTCTCTGGCGAAATTACTAGGGTCAAATTGTCCTAGATACACATAATAGAATATTTTCACGAGTAGACTCTGGATGGTTTACAGTAGACTTTGCATTTGTAGTTGCATGTCTTTCCCTTTGCTCAGAAGAAGATTCCTTAAATTAAACGAGATACTCTGTTTCACCACTATGTATCAAAATTCAGTCTTAAAATGATGCTGTGTTTATTCTGAGCCTAAAGACTGCTTCACCACTGTATTAAGGTTTAGCTTAGAGGTAGACCATTGTAACAACACCTGTGACAGCTATTGTTTCCTCTAATAGGTAATAGAGTTTGACGATGGATCTGGATCAGTTCTCAGAATACAGCCCTTACGGACTCCGCGGGATGAGGCCATTTATGAATGTGTGGCCTCAAATAACGTGGGAGAAATAAGTGTATCCACTAGACTCACAGTTTTGCGTGGTAAGTACTCAAGTACAAAGTTGTAGCTTGTGTCATTTTTGAAATTCTGTATCCCTGATGTTCTTTTGTAGGACCACTAAAAAGATTAGAGTTGTCATGACGCTTAAATGGAAAATGAATTTAAATGCAATGTTTATAAGGGTGAAACTTTTAAACAGAGAGTGTGTGCCTTTTCTCATGGGTCTTGAAGAATGCTATCCAGGGAGGGAAAAGAAAATATCAGAGAAATGCTGAATTCCAATGCCAGAAAGCATCATGAATTTGGTAGAGTACCTAGAAAGGAAACAGGACGTGCTAGTCTTTTCATGTTAGTTAGCATTGTTTGTGTATGGATTTTTTTGTACCAGGATTGGCCATTACTTTTTACAGATTACCACAGTTGACACTGATGTTTTCAAATTAAAGGGGCATCCTCTACCTAAAGATGAGTTCCTCATAAATGGAGGAATTGAGGAAAGCAAAGGCACCTTTTGTCTCTACATAAAAATATGTTTTTATTTCATTCTTTTATATTTCTGGAACTAACATCTGTTAATGCAAAGTGAGTGAAAACAGTGTGTCTCCTTCTGTGTTTCCTGCTACATGGCTTATGCAGTTTGACCAAAGTCTGAGATGACTTTCCAAAACTCCAATATAGTGGGTCTGCTTTCTAGACTTTCTTTAGAATGGCAGTACTAGAGAATAAAGGCTGGTGATTAATAATACTAGGTTATGTATCTCTACATCAACATTTTGTGTTTTGTTTGTTCTTTGTGTTTTGCTTTGAACTTCACTTCACGATTCCACCACATACGAGAATAGACTTTCTTAAGATGAAGGGAAGTGGAAAAGAGGGATCAAAATTTCATTACCACAGAGGAATATAACATGGATTAAGATAATTTGTTGTCCACTCTGTGTTTCCCATTGTGGGATGTATTTACTTTGTATGTTTTATAAAATAAAAAACATTTCCTTCTATATCTTTGATAATCTTTGATTACCAAAATCACTTAGTTAATCCAAGAAGCCTAGAAATTGAGATTATTTACTTACATATCTTAAAATATGTCTCAAATAATGTAGATATCTTACTAAATATCAGGAGAAATACTGAACAACTGGATATAGATATTTTAAATGCATGTAACAAAATGATGCTTAAAAACAAATAAATCAGATTTGAGCTACATTTCTATCCATTATGAGAAGCTATGTTTATACACAAAATTCACATACTCCTGTAAACACATTGAGATGTTGATAAAATATCTGCAAATAAACTAAATGCATGGTTAGGCTGGCAAATGAGGAAGAAGTTTCCAGGTGCTAAAAAACAAAGAGAAAATCTCCAGAGGGATCCCTGGGTGGCGCAGCGGTTTGGCGCCTGCCTTTGGCCCAGGGCGCGATCCTGGAGACCCGGGATCGAATCCCACGTCGGGCTCCCGGTGCATGGAGCCTGCTTCTCCCTCTGCCTGTGTCTCTGCCTCTCTCTCTCTCTCTCTCTGACTATCATAAATAAATAAAAATTAAAAAAAAAAAAAAAGAAAAAAAAAAAAAAAAAGAAAATCTCCAGAGAATAGACAATAATAACCAAAAGGACTATATGTTTTAGGGCTGAGTTTTAGATCTGCAACAACACATAGGCCTATATAAAATAAAATGCAAGTAGGAAGAGCTAGACCAGCTTTTTGCATAAAGGTAAGAATTCTAGCACTGCTATAGTGGAACACTCAGAACCTAGAAGTGAACACAAAAACTGGTCAGATAACAGTGACTCTCACAGAGTGTGGAACAGGCCGCCATGTAAGTACTCAGCCCACAGAGATGCCCCCACAATTCAGGATATGCAACCCCAGAGAAGGTCATTCATACCCAGGTGGGCTTGTAATTACCAATTCTAAAGCTTTCATGCAAGTTCTAATTCATGAAGGACAGTGAGCCCAATCAAGGAGAGTAGAACTCATAGTCTCTGAACTATAGATAATTGAACCACATGACTGGGTTTGGAAATAAATGTATTTTAAATGTATGAAAAGGTAATAGAAAGCTTGAAACCTCTCAGGCAAGAATAAGATATTAAGGGGGAAAAAAAAGAGCAGATGGGAGTTAGAGTCAGATTTTAGAATTGGAAGGAATCTTAGAGACTATGTTTATAAAGACTATAATATGTACCTCAAATTGCATGCACATTTCTGTGTACATGTACATATATATACACGTACATTTACATGTACATTTACATTTTATGTACATTTATATACATATATGTACATTTACATGTACATTTAAATTACATGTACATTTGTGTGTACATGTATATATATATTCCATGTTCACTCAGACTTAGCAGGATATATATATCCATGTTCACTCAGACTTAGCAGGTCTGAAAATTGTAGAATAGTTTCTTCAGGTGAACAGTTGAAGCAAACTCAGACTTATTTGTTGATCTTTTAAAATTTAAATCTTCATTTCTTCACCTAGTTTAGAACTAATGCTATATATAGACATTATGTTACAAAGGTACAATAAAATAAAATTTATCAAACACTTTTTTTTAACCTTCTAACTTTCATGAATTCACTCTTTACAAAGGAATAGTGACAATCATTTGGCTTGATTTAATCTTTATGCGTTGATGAAGAGATTAGCAAAAACTTGGGAGGAAAATAATCACTTTACTTAGACTTTCACATGGATTTATGTTTTCCTGCCTCCCAATCTGATTAGGGTCCCCTGTTTCATCTACTTTTACTCAAGAGCTCCCCCATAAAATAAATACACGTGAGAATTTTTATATGATCTTGACTTTCTGTGTGCATAGCTGTCATATGTGAATATATTTGTATGAAAATTTATGATTCTAGTAAAGATAGTAAAACCTTTTTTTAAGACTATGTTTAGTAATTTTGGAAATGTTTCATGAGAAAAACACAAAGGTATTTTAGAAAATGGAAAAGTAGTCTAAACATAACTTAGAATACTTTTCATATATCCCTGTGGGATAAAATAAATGGGTTGGGAATTATCTTTATTCCCTTTAGAGCTACCTCCTTGTTTAAAATTTCTAAATAACTATAATGCTCTTAAGAATAGTCTTGAAAAAAATTCCATTAGTAAAATCAGATTTGAAGCTTATGAACATGGTGAAGAGTTAATTAAAATGAATGTGAAGAATTTCATACTATACTTGGTGAGTTCTGTGCCCATTTTAAGTTCCCTTGCTTTTGCAGATCACCTTGGCAGATGCTCAAGCTCTGTGCTCTACCGTTGGTGAAACTGCCGTACACTTTGAGCCAGGGCCTCACATCAGATGCCCATTTCATCCACATGGGTCATTTACTTTTTCCTTACTTTGCTGACAATGCCAAAAATGTGCCAACTGTCATCATGGGTTTTGTCTAAGTAGACTGGATGGAGATCACTAATTTATTTCACACAGGCTACTAGAGAACCTAATTAATTGGAGATTTAAACATCTGAACTGTATGGCTAATGCAGAAGACATTGAAATAATACTCTGACCACCCATGTGCATTAAAGGGAGTATTTCAGGGGAAACTTTCCCTCTGTAGCTCTCTTCAAATTACCATAGCTCTGAAAAACTGTTTTCATAAGGAAGGATAACCACAAGCTCAGGCTGAGCATGCCGTGGAATGAGATATTTAGGCAATTACCACTTATGCACTGTGCACTGTAGTTCTTAGTAGAAGTAGTAGGAGAATGGGGAGTGGAATGCAGCACTTGTGGCCTCCAGGTCATATTTTATTTTTTTGGCTGCCCTGCCTATGGAAACCAGCAAAAACCAGCTCCCTCATTCTGCAGTACTAGGATGCTGATGTATCTCTTGTACACGTGTTTTCCCTCTTGAGCAGAACTTTAAGTGAAGGCTTCGATGTCACTGAGAGGTTATAAAGAGCTGACACTTGCCTAATTGTAGAATTTGAAGGTCTTTAGATTACAAATTAGGCTTTGAAGGGCACAAGTAGAACCAGAGAGGGTGCCTTAAGAAAAGGATCATTATCTGGATGGGTTTAGTTCTTTCTGAATCTTTGGTTTACTGGTCATAATTTCTTACTAACCAAAGGTTGTCAGGGGGAAATCATGTAGTATAAATTATATAATGATAACTAGGAATGAAAATGTTCTCTCGGGTACGTGGTATCAGCCCCTGGGCAGGGGGAAGGGGGAAATGAGATTTTGCCAATTTTGCATCCAACTGTCTAACTAAATGTCATGTTTCTTTTTTTAAAAGAGATTTTATTTATTTATTCATGAGAGACAGAGACAGAGACAGAGACAGAGATACAGGCAGAGGGAGAAGCAAGCTCCATCCAGGGAGCCGGATGTGAGACTCGATCCTGGGTCTCCAGGATCATGCCCTGGGCTGAAGGCGGCACTAAACCACTGTGAGCCAATCGGGCTGCCCCGTGTTTCTTGAATGTAGACATTTTTCAAGCAGTATTCAGAAAATATTCATATTATTGTCATCCAACACAGCATGTAATACATTATTTATTTAAGTTTAGCAGATTATTTTTGAAGATTTGTCCATTCCCAAATAGCACTACCCCCAAAACTACCACCAGCACTACCGCAACAAAACAGGGCATAATATATAACACTGTCACTCTCACCTACCTATTGGAAACTTGCTTTCTCGTAGAACACATATAAATTAAAATTATTGCCTAAAAAGATAACCAAATGTGAGATAATTTCATCACCTAGTTTTGCAGGTGTATTTTATGAAATTATGTTTGTGTTTACTCTGCACAAGTGCATCTTATTTTATGAATGGTCACCATCAAGACATAAGACAATATACAAAGTTCCTAAGTCTTGGTCACAGGTATTACAGGTCCAGCTCTCACTCTGTCCCAAAATAGTTGTG